>NC_090933.1:1303032669-1303674669 GCF_040938575.1 Ambystoma mexicanum
GATGATGTATATATCATCGTATTGATCTGCATCCTCCATGTCACCTTGGTCCGCTAATGAGCCAGGGTCTTGGAAACCCTGAGAATCGTCATAGTATAGTTCATCAGACACGATTTCATAGATAGATGTACTAGATTGTTTGGTCCAGGCAGGCTCTTTGGGCGTCGGGTTGCTTGCTAGCCGCTTTGCCTTAAGGGGAGCCCTGGAGGTTGGTAAGTTGTTCTGGGTGTTGATCCAGAAAAATCAACAAAACTAGACAGTCTTTTCATAACCCTATCAATCTGTTCTGGGGTCCATTGGGAGGATGGTAACCCATGGAGCATAGGGTTGCTTATGGTGCATTGCCTTTGAAAGGGTTTCCTTAGGGGCAGAGTATTCCCTATCCTTTGAACCTGGAGATATTGAGGGAAGGGGAGTCAAGGATTTGGACTTTTGACGTCTTTGCCTTAAGGAGGGTGTCAGAAGTGTTTTTAATGAGTTCACTCATTTTAGAACTTTTGGGCGGAGCCGTTGACGTGTCTCCATGTATGTTAGCCGGAACCCAAGGACTTTCCTGATTTGCTCGCGTTGTCAGAAACAGACGTTGGCATCTGTTTCAAGGGGCCGCCATGTGGTGATCACGAACACGATGGCCCAGAGGACAGGAGTACTTTTTTCGACCGTCCCTTTGACCTGGCCTTTGGCTTATCGGTCGACGACGCGGTTGACTGTCGGCCATGGGGGGCGGGGGGAGTATTTAGTGTGCCATGCGGTGGAAGTGCCTGAGCCGCCAGGTGTCTCCGTAGCAGGACCACCGGCCTGCCTGTTTGAGTCGGGGGGCTTACACGTGGGAATCCATCGGGTCCCGATCGCCCTCAGCATCACTCAGGACACCAACACTGCCATTGCTGGAGGCTCCCTCGATGTCCATGGTGGCCTCAGCCTGCATGGCGTTGTGGGCAAAGCGTTTACTTTCACGGTCCTTTAAAGTTCTTGGCCAGTGTGCAGGACTAGCACTGTTTCTCGGAGTGGTCCCTAGGGAGGCAAAGGTTACACACTGAATCCTCCCAGGAAAACTTCCCGTTACAGGAAGAACTCTCTCAAAGTTGTCCGCCTCACATCGGACCGAACAAATCTCATCGACCAGACATGTGGTCCACTGGTTCCCCACTAAAGCACACAGAGTTCTACAAAAAGGTACCTCAAACCTTGCATCAACAACAAACCCTGTGTGTGCCCTCTACGATGCTCCACCAGCCTGGCACTACTTCTCTCAAGATTCAAAAGCAAAAGAGCAGGAGGCACCAGCTTCTGCCTCATAGCGCCCTCCCTATGGAACTCACTTCCTCCCAACATCAGAAATTAGCCTTCCTATCAAACCTTCAGAAAACTTGTGAAAACCTGGTTGTTTGACAAATATGATTAACACCGACGCTACAGCCACTGCATTATAATATATTGAATGCTTTACCCACTTTCTGTAATCCCTGGGTCTGGGAGTTACAGAAATGCAAGAAACAAAATGTAAAAAATTCTGTAGCCACAGCACCCACTTTCAGGATAAAACATGGTGCACCCAGGTTCTTGGGTCATCACTTCACTGTCTTGCTTCTCGTTGACACCCTGTGAAGAACCCCCAGTAAGGTTTCACCATAATTTTTTTAACAAGTTGTGGAGCTGCTCAATAGCCATGCGAGGGGGTGAGGAGAGGGACGGGAGGGAGTTACCTTTGGTCTGTGGCTGTATGCACTGTGAGAAAGGTTTGAGGCATGGGGTACACATCTGGGAGAAGTGACCAGGGATTTTGGGCCCCTGTTCGGAAATATTTCCTTAGGTGCCATTTTTCCTCCATTTGTAAACTCCCCCCCCAAACATTTTGTTTGGAGAGCCTAACCTGACTTTTTCCAGTGGAGCACAGCCTTCAGCTGCACTCCTCTGGACTTTCACTGATTTGTTATGGGGAAACTGACACGTCCTTAATCTGTCAGTACTGGCAAACTATGTTTCCCTTAGTCTTCGACTATGTTGCCATTTCTTGGTAATCTTATCTATGTGCCAAGTACCTTACTGTAGAGCACATAGGGGTCCTTTTCCTTTATGGGCCTAGCCACCCTCTAAGGATTTCTGGTGTTTGTACAAGTGTAACACAAAAGAGGTGATGGCTGGGAAGTTCAGAATACATCTTAACCTCTGGCATTGCTCTGGGCAACCCTCCAGACCATAGTTCTTCGCCTGCCAAGCCATTACTAAAGGGGAAAGACCATATGGCAAATCAGGATTGATCCCCACCCCCAAAGGGGTAATTCAGCCCAAACTGCTAGGTCACATCCCTTCTGCACGAGACCACAAGCATCCCCAGACATGTTTCAACCTTGTTGGGCATCATCTGTGAGGAGTAGTTTGTACAAGTGTGCCTAGGATGAACTGGTGGCAGCTGTTTACTTTTAAAGTATTTTTAATTTGTTTTTAATAATAATAATTTGGCATTTATATAGCGCTACGAACCCTCAGGTATCGGAGCGCTGCTTATACCCACGGTGTGTGGTGCTCATTTATCAACCTCGGAAGGAAAGGCTGAGTTTGGCCCCGCCGGTATTCGGACCTGCGTTAGCAGGCTCTGCACGGATGTCAAAGCGAGCGCTCTACTCGCTGTGCCACTTGACCGGCTTATGGACCATACTGCATTTGGCCCAAGACTGTGGCCACTGCCGAGAATGGCCGTGCCACAAAGTCTTTTGTTCTGTCCTGTTGGCCATTTTGTCCCTTTGTCTTCCCCCAGGTTTGCGGGCTCCTGCATGTCACGTGTGCTAGTGCCCAGGAAGAGGGTTGAGACTGTCTGGCCCCAATCCACACTACTGGTGCCAGTATGTCTGGTAGCCATGAATGACTGGAACCACTGTGGACCACGATTGCCCACACCTGGCGTGCATGCAAGAGCAGATCTTCCATTGGCCATCTAAGATTTGAGCGCATACCGAATCTTGGATAAGAGAAGGTGCTCTGCATCCATTCTAGGTCAATCTACTGAGGCTCACACCGAATATCATAAGGTGGCAGGTATCCTTAACAAGAAAGCAGACTCGAGGAACCGCTGGTGACCTGCTAGGAAGGTTTGGCACTCTGCCCTGCTGTTGTCCTGTTGGAACCCTGTTTCTTTATCGTACCAAGAAGGCCTGCAAGTGCGTTCGCCCCTTCCTTACTCTCGGCTTCTCCTATTTACCCTCGCAAAGAGCCTCTTCGAAAGTGTTCCTGGGCCATCCAGTGAATTGTTCAGCTCGAACCCAGGGTCTCGCACAGGAACGCTGCTGTCCCGAGTTGGGACTCGAGACTTGGGGAATCACTAGCATGTGGCCTAGGCCCCCTACTGCCAACACACGTTGTCCTAGCTCCTCTGGGTCGAGATTTACATGTGCGCCATGCAGCGAGCATTTGCGGTCCCTGTGTTGCCCCGCTGTGGCGACCATCGCTCAAAGTACCTGCCGCTCTTGCCGACCGTGTCCTGAGATGGGCCACACCGGAACAAATCTTCCTTCAAGGGCTGAGAAAAAACAAAAATACCCATCACAGACAATCGTCCCGTATTGCAGACGCTGAGCTGGACTGTCCTGAAATGGAAGGGTTAACACCTACAGGCAAAGTGGGCTAGACTGCCAAACTTTGGTCCAGACTGTGTCGAGGGTCGGTGAGTACTTTCCTTACTTACCGGTGGCTCCCTGGCACATACCAGGCACACCCAAGTGCCCCTCAAAAGATACTCCCCTCGGCTGGGATAGCCCACGCTCCCCAGCTATTCCCGAACTCCGAAAGTCACTATCTGCAAGAGTAGACCCTCTTCTAAGAATAGGAACTTATTCTTCATCGCCTCAAGCCCCTTCCTGAGCAGCTACAGCCTCGTGAAGAGAACCTGTTTTTTCGTTTACGCACAAACGTACGTTGTTAACGCACAACTGTACTTTGAGCGTTGGCTCCTCTCTTCGTAGGGCTGGACTACATAAAATAAAGATTTTGATGAAGGACTGCCTAAACTGATCTGTGTTGATTTAACCCCTTTCTGTTACAGGTCGTGGTAGTTTTTACCCCCCCCAAATCCCCTCCCATCATCAGTACTAGGCTATTCGCAGAATTGTATATACGTAAGATAGTGAATGATCATGTATGGAATTGTGTTTTGATTATACAGGCCTATAATAAATGTATTTTTAATATACATCTGTCCAAAAGTAATCTGTGGAGTTTTTCTGTGTGTGCTCATTGTGGGCTTCCGATCGTGCTCACCCCTCCTGAGACTTAGTCTTGACCGCCTGCCAAGCTACCATAGATGGGTCTGGTTTGTCCAGAAGGTTCCCCCGTTTCACTAAACTAGGGTGGCCTCCTAAACTTCTGCCCACCACGTCAGAGTTTAGAAAACCATCTTAACAGCCCCCATCACAATTATCTGACAGAAGCAATTAATTACCTAAAGAATGGATGGCAATATGGAGACAGCAGAAAGGCAAATGGTTAAGTGATAAATTAATCACATAAACATACACAGAGGGAAGATTGAGCCTTGGACGGCAAAGAAAATGGGTAGGAGAGCCTAAATGGAGAGGACGGGCAGTCCAGCGTGGAGGGCAAATAGAGGGAGTGGAGAGAAAGAACACATAGGGAGAAGTGAACATGGGACAAGAAAGAAGCTATAAGCTAAACAGAGAAACCATGAAAGGGAGGGAAATGGGTGTAATCCATCGCCTGCACCCACTGGTAAGTGACGGTAGAAAGAGCAACTGTCTCACCCCCAAGACTAAAGTTTTGCAACTTTATATCACAGTTAAGGGAGAGCCAGGGCACCTTAAGAGCGGAAACATTCCTCTCACCCGCCAGGCACTGATCCTGGCCAGGAAATGGATCGATGCAGTTTTTTCCCTTAGAACACTCGGTTCTGACAACACTCACTGCTCTGGGCTCCCAACCAACCTGGGCAGGGAAACAGCCAAAGCAAGGAAGCAGTGCAAGATGCGTCAGTAGTATGGTGCAGATGGCCAACTCGCACTCAAAGTGACTGCTCGCTGAGGCCTGCAGACAGAGGGCAAAGAAAGCGATAGCAAGAGCAGGCACCACCTACAAGCAGAGAGGGAACAGGGCTGGGGTGTGAGCCAGGAGTCCACCACAGCTGTGAAGCGGACATTGTGATGGCAAGCGTTTTGCAAAGCTGCGATCTGGGCTTTAGCGAGTGCCAGCACCCTCCAGCAGCAATGATATACGATATGTCATTTATAACGCGCCTGTACACAAGTGTTTCTAGGCGCGACAAGACAAGTTATGGAAGACATAGGGAGGACAAGAAACGATTTTACAAGGCCTTATGTCATTCAGATCGTGCAGGTGCGACACAAAGTGCAGGGGAAGTGTGAAGGGGAAGTGCCAGGGAGAGGGACGGAGGAAGTGCAATCAGGACAGCGCGGCTCTGGGTGAGTGCAAGGGGGCAGGGGACTGCGGGTTACAGTTAAAGCCCCAAAGCGTGCGGTAGGCCCGGAGGCAGTGCAGGGGAGACTGATCATGGAGAGCTTGGAACCAAGTGAGACTCGGAGGGTAACCAAGCAACCAGTCGGTGCGGCAGACAGGTGGTCAGCAGAGGAGGGAGAGCGAGAAATAATAATTTTGCATTTATATAGCGCTACGAACCATTAGGTATCTGAGCGCTGCTTATTATTACCCACGGTGTGTGGTGATCATTTATCGATCACGGAAGGATGAAAGGCCGAGTTTGGCCCTACCAGGATTCGAACCTACGTTAGCAAGCTCTGCACGGATGTCAAAACGAGCGCTCTACTCGCTGTGCCACTTGACCTGCTTAAGCAGAGAAATCAGAGGAGAAAAGAAAGGTCTTGAGCAGCTTCCCGAACTTCAGGTGGTCCGGCTCCAGTTTCAGAGGCATGCACCTGCAGAGGAGAGAGATCTACCCCCCACTATCCGCCTGGAAAACCCTCTGGCCCTCAGAGTTGGGGGTAGCTGAGCGAAGGGCTCGAGAAAAAAAATATTTTGGAAAAGAGTTGGATGTAGTGCATGCCCGGCCCCAAGAAGTCTTAATCCTGGCAGCCACCAGAAGCCAGTGGAAAGATTTCGGGGCTGGTGAGGTACAGTCGCTGGGCTTGAGGCGAAGGACAAGTCTTGCAGTCCTGATTTGGATTAGTTGCACCGGGCGAAGAGTAGAGGAAGGCAGATTTAGATAGAGGCTCTTCCAGTAGCCCAGCCTAGAAAGAACCAGGGCTCGAGAGACAGTTTCTGGGGGAATGTGAGAAAAGGAATACCACCTCTGAGAAGGTGCAGCTGGTAGTGGGCCTTCTTGGCAAGGTCCATGATGTGCAGAGGAGGAGGGTGGAGTCCAAGAGGAAACCAAGGTCTTTTCCCTCAAAGGAAGGCGAAGGAAGAGGGCCCAAGGAGGGCGATCAGAGTGAAAGTAGTAAAGTGGGAGCAGGGGTACCAATGAGAAGGATCTCCATCTTACTGGCATTAAGTCAGAGGTTGTTGGAGGCGCACCAATCCTGAATCGTGGATAGACAGTCAGGAATGAGAGAGAGAGGAGAGGAGTCTGAGGGGAGCCAGAAGGAGAGCTTAGTGTCATCCGCATAACACTGAACGTTAGAGGAGAAGGTAGAGATCAGATGGCCATCGGGGCTAGGTAGACATTGAAGAGCCAGGGGGAGAGGTTAGATCCCTGGAGAACACCACCTGTGGAGAGAGGTGGTGGACGTGAACCTGGGAGGGTCGGTCCCGGAGGAAAGAGGTCAGCCACTCCAGGGCCCGATCCGTGATGCCCAGGTTCTCACAGAGTCGCTTATCCGGATGGAGTGGTTGACCGTGTCAAAAGCAGAGGAACGGTCAAGGAGGATGAGGACAGAAGGAAGGAATCCAGATGAGAAAGCAAACCTTCACTGGTGTTCAGGAGAGCAGGTTCCATGTCTCTGGCTGCTCTGAAGCCAGACTGATGGTCATGGAGACACCCAACAGATTCAGTGTGGAGAGTAAGTTGGGAGATGGCCAGTTTTTCCAGGAGTTTACGGAGGAAAGGAGTGAGAGATCGGGGGGTAGTATGCCAGACAGGTAGGATTGGCAGAAGGTTTTATTTTTAAAGAGGGGATGCACAAGGGAGTGCTTGAGGAGAGAGGGGAAGATCCAGTGGCGAAAGAGTGGTTGCAGAAATCAGCCAAGGATGAAGCAAGGGTGTCAATGTGGTCCTTGATGTTTCTGAGGAGCAGGGGAGCACCTATTTAGATGACACTTTCATAGCTAGGACTGGTCTAGAAACCTCGTCAGGTGTTGTCAGAGAGAAAGAGGAGAAAGGATGAGGAGAGGGAGAGGCGGCCAGAGCGGGGCCGCGACACGTAGAGGGAGTGGAAGAGGAGAGTGAGGAAAGGTTGTTTCGAGTTTTACTGGTGGAGTGGGAAGCCAGAGACGTACAGAGGGCCTGGGAGGGAACAGGAGAGGTGGAGACTGCAGAAGGATTGACCAGCTTGGTGCAGATTTTAAAGATTTCGGCCATGTTGCTAGAGGCTGCAGAAAAGCAAGCTTGGATGTGGGCTCTCTTCTTGGACAGGACAGTCTGTATTGCCTGTGGAGCCGGTGGCAAGCCAGAGTCGTACAAAGAGTTAAACTTGAAGATGAGCTTCTACAGATTCTCATGACAGGGGCAAGGATGTCCAGAGTGTTGGAGAAAGAAAGATGCAGGTTAGAGAGGGTGTGCCAGCATGTGAGTCAGCCACAGGAGTAGAAGGAGCATAGAAAGTAGAGGCAAAGGCATCCACTCACACGCTTCATGGGCCAAATGACCAAGAAACTAGGTGGCACTGCTGAATTAACCTTTGCCTAGGGGGGACAGAGTTTCAGGTAACAGGAGAGCAAAAAGTGGTCAGTCCATGAGAGCAGAGTGGTGCGAGGCTTAGAGAGGGGGACATCTGAGTCATCAAAACAAATTGGAACTTCATTAGACTGGACCCTCTGCTCAATAGATTATTTCCAGTACCGTCCATGTTAGCCTACAAGAGAAGCAAGAACAGGGACTCTCTTGTCAACGCAAAAAACAACAAAAAAAAAACAACAAAAAAAAACACACAGACAGTATCACATAGACAAAAGAACAGAACTTTCCCATGCCTCAATTGCCAGCACTGTTCCAACGTCATCAAGGGAGATGACATACGTCATCCTCATACAGGCGGCAAAAAACAAAACAACAAAAAAAACTACGACACTTGTGAAAATAAGAACGTGGTTTATGCATTTAAATGCAACTGTAGAATCTTCTACGTAGGGCAGACTATCAGATTAGTAAAGGATCGATGGACAGAGCACAAGTCCAATATCAGGACAGCGAACCCCAAGTCACCTGACACTTTGAGGACAGACACATGGTGGTCAAGATGAGCTGTGTGATATTGGAAGTGATCCACCCATTAACGGGAAGAGGTGACATGAATAAACTTACAAATGGGGAACTTTATTGGATCCACACTTTGTATTCCATCAACCCATTAGGAATGAGGGAAGAATACTACTTAGCGCCATATCTCTAATAGATCTTATCAGAATATAGTACAGGAGAAATACAGGTCACCCATTTCCTATGACCAACTAGGGTTAACTAAACCCTAGCACACTTATGAGATCCGTTCAGGTCCCGCGTTCCAATACACTGGGACATACTACAAAATAAGACAATATGGGCACATCCATTGTTATGGGGCTTTAGATCAGATAACCCTGTGGTTTGAGATATGGAAGTAGGAGGTGATCTACTCATATGGGATGGTAATATGCTGCTGTACTTGTATGAATAAAACAAGCTGTAACGTCCACAATCCTGTTCAATCAACTTGGTGACACGATAATTAACATTCAGTATACTATATACAACAACATTGGGTGAACAGGGCTTTCCTTTAAATACACTTCCAGAATGACTTGCATCCATTTAAGTACACTCTACATATTGGATAAATTCTGTATGTTCACCCTGTGCTATGCACTAGCAACATTCATTGTTGAATACATACTTTTATAATTACGTTTCTCAATGAGATTACTTAGGGTAATTTGCCTCACTCTGTACCACGCACCGTCGTTTAGCGAAGCCAGACAAGTCATGTTTTGTGTTACCATGGTTACCTGTGATATGGCTGTCACCCGATTAGCGCAACTTGGCTCACACATATGAATACCATAACTAGTATTGCAGTAAGCATACACTGGTGAATGCTTTTCTAACATCAAGTACAGTTTTTATATTGATATGGAGACCTTTAGTACAGGAGATGCAGAGAACACTCGCCGCTTCATGACATCATGTCATATGAAACTTTTAGTTACCATGGACGCCAGCAACGCTGCTACCGGGTTTCATATCAGCGCAGGTCCCCTGCGGACCAGACATTGAACAGCAAGTCTGTCTTACTTCAGTATCGTATCTATTCTCTCTAGCGGGACACTTACTAGCTCCTACTATATATTACAGATCAGCAACATTTGAAACAACACTGCCCGAGATCGAACATAGCAAAACGCTCGCCAAGCACGATAGATGACAGACTGCAAATACCGCAGTGAGGATCATTGATCCCTTTTAACCATATGGTTCTCCATTTTTAATGTTACAACCAACTAAAATTCTGTTATTTCTGTACTAAACAGAATGGGGGCTTAGAATCCAGGATGAAGAGCTGGAAACACTTGGCTTTCTCGTCCTGATATTATAACCACTCACAAAGTAATCAATGTGAGATTATTCCCACAGCAGATATACACTATTACTTCATCCCTCACTATGGACGTTCCTTTGTTAATTAGGAATTGTCTAAACCTTTGCAGTTTGGAGCACTAACGGAAGAACATAAATTATATGATGTTGAACTGGGACACCCCTTTACAGCACATAGCCAAAATCTTCTGATACAAAAGGTGATGCAACAGGCTTTGGATGGCATCCACTATTATGTATGGAACTACTGAATACTTGAATAAGTACCGATATTAGCAACAACACATTGAAATTATTTTTCTTTTGAAACACAGTTTTGAATTCTGTATACAAGAAACCCTGATGAAGAGCATCTACGCTCAAAGCACTTTGGGTACCACATTAAAAGAATTATCAATTGAATGAAAATAATTGATCGTCTGAGTTTACCAATGATTTATAGTCATGAGACTTACTGATTTTACGTTTGTTACATAATATGTTATTGTTGACATACATTTGTATAAATTATGTCTGAAATTTTTGATGTAATAGTTTGGCTGGATTTTGGCCATGGGGGGCGGGAGTTCCCACATTTTGGGAACTTGTCACTTTTTGCTTTGCACAGTCAGAGCGATGCCAGGAGAGATAATGAGCCTGCAGGCCAGACATTCAAAAGGAGGTGTAGGCCTGCTTAGGAATGACATTAGCAGGGACCGACTCCGGAAACATTAGAGCGACTCCACCTCCGAGTCGATTAGTTCTTGGCTCAGAGAAGATCTTGTAGCCATCAGGCAGGAGAGCGTCAAAACCATGACAGAGCCGACCATGAACCATGTCTCAGTAAGAGAGAGGACATCACGGTCAAGTTCTTCCAGGAGGTGGCAGATGTCAGAGGATTGTTTGACAGCAGAGCAAGAGTTCTGAGTAGCAATGTGGAGCAGGTTACCACATTTGAAAGACTTCCAGGGTGAGGAACAGATCTGAGGAACACCCAGCGTTACTGGTAGAGGGGCAGAGAGTGGGAAGAGGTGGTAGCAGGAGGTGGCATAGTAGCCAGAGAGGAGGAGGGCAGTGGAAGAAGGAGGTGGCGGAAGAGCCAGAGATGTGCTAGTAGGGGTAGCAGAGAAGGAAGGAAGTTGATAAGGCACAGGAGATGCCTATTGAAAAGGTGGAGATTGGCCTAAGTGCCCTGGACCAAGACGGTGCCATTCAGCTAGACATTAATGATGGTCTTGGACAAGTGGAAGGAGGCCAAGAGGACCTTCCACCGAGTGCCATAATTAATTGGAGAGGAAGAGATAGGAGAGAGAGCCCAGACCATATGAGGGGTCCATAGGTCTGGTGAGGAAATGACAGAGGATGTCGATAAGAGCATGCCTGGAGTAAGCTCTGATGTAGGTATCAGGGATAGGGAGGCCTGAGTTGGAGACCAGGATGTCCATCTTGAACTTCTTCCATATTTAGTGAGAGGGATAGGATAGGAGATAGAGTAGCAGTTAGAGAAGATGAGAGAAACGGAAAGCACCATAGAGGGTGCGAAGAAGGGAGCGAAAGAGGAGAGACGCACAGCCCTGCGCCGCACAACGCAGAATGGAGAAGTGCGGGGGTCACACAGTAGGGAACACACGGAGAAACAAACCGGTGACACACAACAGTAACCACAGTGGATGGGAGCAAGAGTGTGGGAGAGAGACTAGTGGGACACTGTTCAACCGTACATTGAGGGGACCTACAGAGGGGCCCAAAACACAAAGTACGGCTAACTGCTGGAAAGGAGAGTCTAAGATTGCGCAGAGACAGTACGTTATGTCAGATGGTTAGGTGGAAGTACGCGCAAAGGCTGGGTAGTTAAGTAGGGAGCAATAGTGGCTGCTCCCTCTTTCCGCACCTTTCTTACTTTACTGACGTTCATTGACAACGTATACAAAGCATACTTGCACACTGCGCCGCACCCAGTTATCACCAAACACCTGCGTCGCACAACATCACACCCTTGGCCTGCGCAGGCTTGGCCGCAGAGGGTCTGGTCCTCAGCTCTTAAAGTATCCGAAGCATGGAGGTATTTGTGATGCTGGAAATGCATCGAAGGGACAGGGCCTCCGTATCCTTGTCTTTACTGCCTTTTATCATGTTTTCCACACAGGAAATCATGTGCGACTCCTGGCGGTGCAGCTCTCTTTTGGTTTTGGTGAACAGACCCATGGGATACCCTTATGGCACCCATGGGTGGAGGTTCAACCCTGTGCCCCTTGTGTATGTTTTTGGGCACCTGTGTGTGGCCCACAGAGCAGGGTATGGGCTGGTGGCAGCTCCATGCTGAATTTGACAGGTGCTCCGAGTATCCTCCATTTTGGGATACCCAGGGCCTGCCATTGGAATCAGTTGATTCCTGATAGGAAACAAGATGGCCTCTTGCTTTCTATTACCCGTTACCTTGTTTTTCCCAAAGTCCTGGGAAGCCCCGACTCTGTCCCTTCCCCCTGACTTGCTGTTGGGTGAGAGTTCCATATATGGTGTTGTTGTGAAGTCCAGGCCAGACTGGCTGGCTGGAGCCTTCCCAGTGACTATGTTGTGGGTACACCCTGTGAGTGGGACCTGGGTGAATGGAGTGTGTGACGAATACGCATTCTGTGTTATGGATGTCTAGTATCTGGTGTTTGACACAATGACTGAGACAGCCCTGCCCGAAACTGGTATGAATGCAGTGTGGAGTGTTGAATGAATGGGTACTTGTCCCAATACACAAATTGTTGCGAGTGTCTGGAAAGAAGTGAATGGCCTGAATGCACTATGCACCCGATTGGATGCCTGCCTGCATGAATGCCCTTCTGGCCGATTGGTTGCCTCGGTGTGACCCAGCAGAATGAATGTGAGATCAGCTAGTATATCTGGGGGCCTCTCACTGCTAGAATTCATGTTCAGAAGCTGAAGAGTAACTGGAGTTGAAACTGAAGCTTAACCTTGAAGCCCTGCTGGAAGAGAAATCTTCCAGAGAGAGGGCAAAGCCCCCTCGGCAGCCAGGAACTTCACCTTCAGCAACAGCTAGCACCATGCAATAGTTATGGACAGGCACTGATGAGCAAGCAGCCATCCTTGCTCCCTTCTTCGTCCCCTCACTCTGGCCTTCCTCCTTGGGCTCTCTCCCTGAGTCTTCAGCTGAAGCCAGAAACATTGGAGTCATGGTGGAATCCTCTCTCCTTCCTCCCTCACACTCAGGACATTGCCAAGAAGTCAAACTATCAGCTCTTCCTTCTGAAAGGAATTCTACCTTTTCTTCTCCCTTTCCCTCAGAGGCTCAATGTGACTCAAGCCCTGGTTCTCTCTAGACTTAACTACTGTAACGGCCTCCTCAATCTTCCTTCTTCCACTCTGCAACCACTCCAGCTTACCCCGAATAGGTCAGCAAGACTTATCCTTGGCCTTAAGCCTAGGGACTGCATCTCTCCTGCACTAAAATGTCTTCACTGACTCCCAGTTGCTGCACGGATTAAATTAAAATCCCTCTGCATCATCCACAAGCCATAAGCAGGACCGTTAGTGAGGGCAGGCACCATACAGTAACTGTGAACAGGACCTTTTAGTCAGAGATGAAGCACCATGCAGCAGTGAATGATGTTTTATTGAGAGCAAGCAGCCAAGAACAGAACTTTACTGAGCGAAAGCACCTTAGAGCAGCCATGCTCAAGACCTTTACTGAGGGCAAGCCCCATACAGCAGCATTAAACCGGATCTTTACTGAGGGCAAGCCCCATACAGCAGCAGTAAACCGGACCTTTGATGACAGCAAGCACCATACAGCAGCCATGAACAGGACCTTTAGTGAGGGCAAGCGCCATACAGCAGCTGTGAACAGGACCTTTACTCAGAGCAAGCACTGTACAGCAGCCCTGAACAGGGCCTTTACCAAGGGCAAGCACCATAGAGCAGCAAACTGGGCTTTACTGGGAATAATCCCCAAACAGCAGTGAGTAGGGGGGAGGAAGGTGAATTGTAAATGGACTCCTCTGTGGATGAAGAGAGCGAGATGGTCTTGGGAATCGTGCAGAGAGCAAGATCAAGGATCTGGAATTTTGGTAGAGTGGTGAGAATTGAGGGTCAGGGAGTACTGGATCGGAGCGGGGGATGTGAGGGAAGCTGTACTGAGGAAAGGAAGTCTGGGAGAAAGAGGAGGCAACCTGCCAAATGTAAGGACTGTGTGATGGGAAGCTTGAGTTGTTTCAATCCACGTTATTAGCTCAGAGCTCCAATAGAGGAACAGATCAGATGATGCTCTCATTGTTGTTGAACAGTTCTTTGCATCTGTGTTGTTGTGGTGAGGGAGGGAGGTGTGCAGTATGCTGGCTGTTCTATAGTCTATGTGGAATGTGATGTGTGAGTGAATGGAATGAAAATCCGGAGTGAGTGCTAGCATGAGAATGCAGGAGTGTCAGGAGAGGGTGTCAGTTGTAGAGAGGCGGACGCTTTGCTGGGGGTCTGTGTGAAGAAGACTTGATAAATGTACCTGGCCCAGTCTGGTACTTCAACACTGGTGCCTGGCGTGCTTACATCCACTTTTGCGCACAGGTTTATAAATGAAAGAACACAGTCTAAGTACAATACACATAAAACGAAGTAACTGTCTACATCTCCCGAAAACCTAAGACCCAGAATGAACAGCACCTCCCTGGACCGCTCCCATTAGCACTGAACCCTTTCCCACATCAAGCAGAAGCCCCCGCCCCGCTGCGTGATTTCACAGAGTGTGGGAAGCAAGCGCGTGCTCACAGGGCAAGGTCGGTAGCCAAGCTGGAAATATGTGCACAGGGCCATGGAAACAGCTGGCTCTTGCGCCTGCAGCCCCCTTCCTCGTGGCACACAGCGTCCACCTTCAGGCTGACAAGTCGAATGGGCTGCTTTTCTATAGCGCTTGCTACCACAGCCTCGCAGCTTCTTAGTGCCGCAACCAACTGTTGAATTCAGGGTCTGGCCATAAATGACTGACACTCCAGTGAACTGTTAACTTATTTACTTAAGTTCAGGTACATCAAATACAGTTCTTAGAGTCAGGTAAGTAAAAGGGGACATAGGACACCCACTGGCATCCTCTCTCAGGGCTCACATCCTTGTAACTGAGAAACCTGGAACACACTCATAGATAAACATAGTAAGCCCTGCATTCCATCTCAAGATTCTAGTCACTTGCACCAGATGCATGCAAAGTTAATCACAACACTAACCGTCAGTGGTTCCTGTAACCAGGGATTTAAGAGGGACGGTGCACGACTGATTTCATCCCCAGCAGGGTTCAATAAGCGGACCATTATATGGAGGCCTTTTCATTGGAATGACAGAGAACAAGGCATTTTGGGACCTTAACTGGGCCGACGGGGTTCATGACGCGGTCGAGCACTAGAGGCCATGGTCTACCCGTTGCGCCGCCAAGCTGCTACACATTCTTGAAGGCGGCCAGGCTTCGGTTGTTAAAGCTAGGTGTAAAATAGTACTGCCCTGTAAGGCGGACAGGCTCCTGAAATGAAGTAAAAAGTAAGCTTCGCGGGTAATATGCGCACACACAGTGCCTCGCCGAGCAGAAGAAATGAGGTGCACCTCACCGGCCTCACAGGAAACGGGAAGCAGGGTAATCCCCGACCTTCTACAGGCACGGCACCCCAGCAAGCTAGAGGCAGTTCAGAGATGGGCTTAAGCTATACATAACCCTCTGAGTGCAGGGCCTGCGTACAGTGTGCTGCTGCTGCCTTTCTCTCAGTCCAACTCAATAACTCCCAAGGGAAGGTGGAAAGCTCACCTTGGGGGGAGGTCGCAAACCCATCACTGGCTTGCCTTGGTGGGAGCGAGGGGGGCAGCAAGAAAGTTTGCTCAAGCAAAGGGAAATGAGAGGAAATAATGTAAAGTACTATCCATTGTATCCAGCAACATTCGGGGGTCCTAGTAAATGGGCAAGTTGACTCTTCGGTGGGGGGGGGGGGGCTCTCTTGTCTTAGGAGGCTGCACATCAAGTCCACGTCCAGGAAGGAATAAGCCTAGAGACACGTGAGAATGGCCCAGGTCCGGTTGGAGGCGGGGGAGGAGATGTATCTAATATTAACACAGGTGGGTGGCGTGGGATGCTGGTTAATAATTCGCAGTGCATTGCTGCCTAGTGTTCCCACATCAGTAGCAGCCAAGCGTTCTGCAGAGAACCCCTCCTGCCTTGGATTACAAATATTACTGGCAGGCCCCCCAAATGGCAGAAACAGTCTTGGTCCTCCCCATGGTGGGCAGCGCCGCAGCCTCAGTAATGTCTCAGTGTAGTCTGTACCAGGGTCTGGCGTCCGTGCTCCTGTGGGGAGAATGTTGCCAGGGTGACTCTACACACTACCGCTGGATGGCCTTGTATTGGCCCACTCCACTATCTGGGCCCGGCGGGGCACAATGCAAACTTCTTCTCGTGCGGGGCTGATGAGGAGCTAGCCCACTGCGATGCAGACTTCACTACTCCTGGTACGCACTCTGGCATAGGATGAGGGGCTGAATGAGAAGGTAGCCCACTGCCATGCAGACTGCTCTACTCCTGGTACGCACTCTGGCATACGATGAGGGGCTGAATGAGAAGGTAGCCCACTGCCATGCAGACTTCACTACTCCTGGTACGCACTCTGGCATAGGATGAGGGGCTGAATGAGAAGGTAGCCCACTGCCATGCAGACTTCACTACTCCGGGTACGCACTCTGGCATAGGATGAGGGGCTGAATGAGAAGGTAGCCCACTGCCATGCAGACTTCACTACTCCGGGTACGCACTCTGGCATAGGATGAGGGGCTGAATGAGAAGGTAGCCCACTGCCATGCAGACTTCACTACTCCGGGTACGCACTCTGGCATACGATGAGGGGCTGAATGAGAAGGGAGCCCACTGAGGGCGAGATATTGATGATGCAGAGTTCCATACTCCTGTATGTTGTAGTTGTCTTCGTGTTATGGCATGGTGGGGGTTCAGACAGCACTGGAACATACTTGGCCTATACACTATCCAGTACTAGATTATATGCCAGTAGTTTGAAGGCGAGGTGTGCAGGCACTTGGAATCCCCCTCACGTGCTCCACCTGCAGGAAACCCTTTTACTGTAACAGGACTGTACATATGAATGGAAAGTTCAATCTAGGGCGGTGTGCATACTCGTGCACAGCCATGGGGAACCACTCAGGATGTGGAGGGAAGGTTCTCTCCCACTAATTTATGTGCCATGTAGCGATAGTGCTAGTTTCCTTCGAATCCTTTTGGATAAACTGGGACAGCAAGAGAGAGGAATAATTGTACGGGGGTAGGTGGGATGCTCTATGGAGAGGCCATCAGATTGCAGAGCTATGGGAGGAGGGGCCTGCAGGCAACCAAGAAGAGTGCTGTACAGGTAGGTCAGAGTCAGGAGGCTGGCAAGCCATCATGATTTTCAAAGTTTTTTTTCTCGGATTCAAAAAGCCCTAATTTTTGCCTAACTCATTGATAGGAAGCCCAAGTCTATGCAAGCGAAGGTAAAGGGGTGCTCATCAGTACGTCTAGATGGTCAAACATAAATTAAGTCCTCTGTCCAAGAATCCTATTGTAACCTGCTTCCTCTCCCTACTGCTCAAAAGAGACTATAAAACCACCAATACCTGCTTTTGGATCTTGCTCAAGGGAAAGTGATGGCTGGTGGCGTCTGACCCCCAACCCTTGTGTCTGTTTCTTGCCAACACTGGGGCTTCCATCAGTCTCCGTCCCACTCTGTGGCATCCCCGTTTCTCCCTCACACGGGAGCTTCTTTCGGTTACTCTCCCCATCCTCCACACTCCGG
Organism: Ambystoma mexicanum; assembly: GCF_040938575.1. Lineage (NCBI taxonomy): Eukaryota > Metazoa > Chordata > Amphibia > Caudata > Ambystomatidae > Ambystoma > Ambystoma mexicanum. Next base: position 1,303,050,175 of record NC_090933.1, read on the forward strand.
ACTCTTGGGTAGGTCCTCTTCTTCCACACTGGGCTGTTTTCTGTCTTTCTCCCCATCTGCGCCCACCTCCAGTTCCTGGGAAGCCACTGTGCACCTCTATCTATCGGATGACCAGTGCTCCCTGGGAGGGCTGTGTGGGCCGACTGCCACGTGTCTCGCCACGAGCGGCTTCCACATCGCAACTCAACTGAACTGGCACTGGGGGGTCTCCTCCTGGTGCCCACTAGCTCACTGGCGGAGGTCTAGGGGCGACTTCCAGTACATAACCTAGACTTGAGCCAAAGCATTGCTCTGTGCGTGCCTTCCTCAAGCAACCTCTCCGGGTGCATGGGTCCATGGGCAGCAGGCGCCTTCCAGGGAGGGACGGGGCTGCTGCCATACACTCGGGGAACCCACAGAGGGCTCCATAAGGGTCCACTTCCTGGGAAAATAAAGGAAGGGTTTAACCATAAGCAGGGGAGTTGCTAGGTCTGGAAAAGACCCGGGGCTAAGCTGATGTAAGTACTGTTGGGACTGGGGGCTAGCTAGCCTTTTGGCTGTAGCTCCTGAGATTCTATCCGGGGCTACAACCAAAAGATCAGGGGCTATAGCCCCCTTAGCCCCCCCTAGAAACGCCCCTGACCATAAGGTTGGGGTATCAATCTCAGCCAGGGAACGCACCCTACACACGCAACAGCACAGACTGAACCCGGTTATTGGGCAGTCGTTGGGTTGTTCCACACATCACGGCAGCCTGGCCATGTTACACATATCAGAGGAAGGCCTTTTTACAAAGCAGAGTTGCATGCAGTATAGCATATGCTGACCACAGACACTGAGATGGTGTGAGCATGGCACCTCATTGGAAGGCCGGACCATGGCAACTAAGCAGAGCCGCATGCATTACAGCACCGCCTGCCCAGAGGCACGGGGAAGGTGTGGGCATGACACTTCAGAGTAAGGCGGAAGGCCATGGGTACCAAGCAGCAGTGCATGCATTATAGCACCGCCTGCCCAGAGGCACGGAGAAGGTGTGGGCATGACACTTCAGAGTAAGGCGGAAGGCCATGGGTACCAAGCAGCAGTGCATGCATTATAGCACCGCCTGCCCAGAGGCACGGAGAAGGTGTGGGCATGACACTTCAGAGGAAGGCGGAAGGCCATGGTTACCAAGCAGCAGTGCATGCATTATAGCACCGCCTGCCCAGAGGCACGGAGAAGGTGTGGGCATGACACTTCAGAGGAAGGCAGGACCACGGTTACCAAGCAGCAGTGCATGCATTATAGCACCGCCTGCCCAGAGGCACGGAGAAGGTGTGGGCATGACACTTCAGAGGAAGGCCATGGTTACCAAGCAGCAGTGCATGCATTATAGCACCGCCTGCCCAGAGGCACGGAGAAGGTGTGGGCATGACACTTCAGAGGAAGGCCATGGGTACCAAGCAGCAGTGCATGCATTATAGCACCGCCTGCCCAGAGGCACGGAGAAGGTGTGGGCATGACACTTCAGAGGAAGGCGGAAGGCCATGGTTACCAAGCAGCAGTGCATGCATTATAGCACCGCCTGCCCAGAGGCACGGAGAAGGTGTGGGCATGACACTTCAGAGGAAGGCCATGGGTACCAAGCAGCAGTGCATGCATTATAGCACCGCCTGCCCAGAGGCACGGAGAAGGTGTGGGCATGACACTTCAGAGGAAGGCCATGGGTACCAAGCAGCAGTGCATGCATTATAGCACCGCCTGCCCAGAGGCACGGAGAAGGTGTGGGCATGACACTTCAGAGTAAGGCGGAAGGCCATGGGTACCAAGCAGCAGTGCATGCATTATAGCACCGCCTGCCCAGAGGCACGGAGAAGGTGTGGGCATGACACTTCAGAGGAAGGCGGAAGGCCATGGTTACCAAGCAGCAGTGCATGCATTATAGCACCGCCTGCCCAGAGGCACGGAGAAGGTGTGGGCATGACACTTCAGAGGAAGGCCATGGGTACCAAGCAGCAGTGCATGCATTATAGCACCGCCTGCCCAGAGGCACGGAGAAGGTGTGGGCATGACACTTCAGAGTAAGGCGGAAGGCCATGGGTACCAAGCAGCAGTGCATGCATTATAGCACCGCCTGCCCAGAGGCACGGAGAAGGTGTGGGCATGACACTTCAGAGGAAGGCGGAAGGCCATGGTTACCAAGCAGCAGTGCATGCATTATAGCACCGCCTGCCCAGAGGCACGGAGAAGGTGTGGGCATGACACTTCAGAGGAAGGCCATGGTTACCAAGCAGCAGTGCATGCATTATAGCACCGCCTGCCCAGAGGCACGGAGAAGGTGTGGGCATGACACTTCAGAGGAAGGCCATGGTTACCAAGCAGCAGTGCATGCATTATAGCACCGCCTGCCCAGAGGCACGGAGAAGGTGTGGGCATGACACTTCAGAGGAAGGCCATGGGTACCAAGCAGCAGTGCATGCATTATAGCACCGCCTGCCCAGAGGCACGGAGAAGGTGTGGGCATGACACTTCAGAGGAAGGCCATGGTTACCAAGCAGCAGTGCATGCATTATAGCACCGCCTGCCCAGAGGCACGGAGACGGTGTGGGCATGACACTTCAGAGGAAGGCCATGGTTACCAAGCAGCAGTGCATGCATTATAGCACCGCCTGCCCAGAGGCACGGAGAAGGTGTGGGCATGACACTTCAGAGGAAGGCGGAAGGCCATGGTTACCAAGCAGCAGTGTATGCATTATAGCACCGCCTGCCCAGAGGCACGGAGAAGGTGTGGGCATGACCCCTCTGAGGAAGGCATGACAATGGCAAATGAGCAAAGCCGGCCATGTTACATGCTTCAAGGGATGGTCTGGGCATGTCACATGCTTTACAGAATGGTTGCCCCAGTGCCGGAGGAAGGGCATTTCAACACTTCCAAAGAAAGGGGAAACTTCTGCCCACCACCGCTGATAATTTGACAATAAACACCACATACTTTACCATAGTGGCTGTCTGTGGCGTCGCCTCTGCGGCTGGCTGATATTCTCATTTCTGCAGCTAAACAAGAGGCATCGCCCCAGGAGCAAACCCTCAGAATGTGCATCTATGATCTGCACCAGCGAACCGATGCAGTGGGTGGGCACATAGCCACAGAGTATTCAATACATGTGAACTTCACCAATTCCAAACAAAAGGCCACAGATCGGATGTAAGGGCACTGTCATCTTTAAAAGTAGTGGTCATCCGAGGACAGACCTCGCCAGCGGATGTGAAATAACCCACTGCTCTCAAGATAACCCCACACCTCAACTCCACTGCAGGCGTTCAATGGTGTCCGCTTCCCACTGCCTGATGCCCGGTCTGTGTTCCTTGCTTTGTCTGCACTGGCGGTGTGGGCACACATCTGTTCCACTGTCTATAGTGGTGTCAGTCTTTTCTGTGTCCATGACATCCTCTCTTGGATGAGGTTTGTCCCCTAGTCTGTGCTTCTCACTCCCCAATGATATTCAACTCTTCCTTGCTTGCTTTGCCTGCACTGGTGTCTAGGCCTCGGGTGCTGTGCTGTGCCTGCACCGGCGACTAGGCCTCGGGTGCTGTGCTGTGCCTGCACCGGCGACTAGGCCTCGGGTGCTGTGCTGTGCCTGCACCGGCGACTAGGCCTCGGGTGCTGTGCTGTGCCTGCACCGGCGACTAGGCCTCGGGTGCTGTGCTGTGCCTGCACCGGCGACTAGGCCTCGGATTCTGTGCCGTGTCTGCACTGGTGTCTAGGCTTTGGATTCTGTGCCGTGTCTGCACTGGTGTCTAGGTTTCCGATGCTGTGCTGTGTCTGCACTGGTGTCTAGGCCTCGGATGCTGTGCTGTGCCTGCACTGGTGTCTAGGCCTCGGATGCTGTGCTGTGCCTGCACTGGTGTCTAGGCCTCGGATGCTGTGCTGTGCCTGCACTGGTGTCTAGGCCTCGGATGCTGTGCTGTGCCTGCACTGGTGTCTAGGCCTCGGATGCTGTGCTGTGCCTGCACTGGTGTCTAGGCCTCGGATGCTGTGCTGTGCCTGCACTGGTGTCTAGACCTTGGATGCTGTGCCTGCACTGGTGTCCAGACCTCGGATGATGTGCCGTGTCTGCACTGGTGTCTAGGCTTCCGATGCTGTGCTGTGGCTGCACTGGTGTCTAGGCTTCCAATGCTGTGCTGTGGCTGCACTGGTGTCTAGGCCTCCGATGCTGTGCTTTGTCATGCTGTGCTGTGTCTGCACTGGTGTCTAGGCCTCGGATGCTGTCCTTTGTCATGCTGTGCTGTGTCTGCACTGGTGTCTAGGCTTCGGATGCTGTGCTTTGTCATGCTGTGCTGTGTCTGCACTGGTGTCTAGGCTTTGGATGCTGTGCTGTGTCTGCACTGGTGTCTAGGCTTTCGATGCTGTGCTGTGGCTGCACTGGTGTCTAGGCTTTCGATGCTGTGCTGTGGCTGCACTGGTGTCTAGGCTTCCGATGCTGTGCTGTGGCTGCACTGGTGTCTAGGCCTCGGATGCTGTGCTTTGTCATGCTGTGCTGTGTCTGGGCTTCGGATTCTGTGCTGGGTCTGTACTGGTGTCTAGGTTTTGGATTCTGTGCTGTGTCTGCACTGGTGTCTAGGCCTCCGCCCCTCGGATGCTGTGCGCGCACAGGTCTGTGCTTCCATTTCCCTGATGCTGTGTTTACTGCAGCGTTCTTCTTGCGGCGTCCGCACTGGTGTCTGGCAGCAGTCCCTGAGCAGACAGCAACACCTTCGCCCATGACCTGTGGGTGCCAGACTGGTTGGGATTACTTAGCTCACTGCTGTGCGGTTTATGAAAAAACAGTAGGAAAAAAATCCTGTCGTATACAATTACAGAAGGGGCCGTGCCGGAAGGCCTGGCGGGGCAGCACTTACCAGTAACAATAAGCCCCAGCCCGGGCCTTCCATGCATGAGCTCATTGCACAACCGCTTCGCTTGTTATTTCTTTCACCCAAAAATAGCCTCAAGCCCTGAAAGTGAAGCGTTTGGGCAGCGAAGAGCAGAGCGTAACTGCGGCTCGAGGCCAAGAGCTCTCACAGGCAACTGCAGGCCAGGGTATACACAAGCAGCCACGCGCTCTGCTGGCGCGTGCACATCCACACCCCGTGGTCACAAGGCAGCAGAGTTCCCCGACCACCCACGTATGCAGCCTCACCTAGAAGCAGGGACTCCCGGGACTGAGCATCCATGCGCCCTCACCCACACGCTCTGATGGCGCCTGCCCATCCACACCCCGTGGGCACAAGGCAGCAGAGTTCCCCGACCACCCACGTATGCAGCCTCACCTAGAAGCAGGGACTCCCGGGAATGAGCATCCATGCGCCCTCACCCACACGCTCTGATGGCGCCTGCCCATCCACACCCCGTGGGCACAAGGCAGCAGAGTTCCCCGACCACCCACGTATGAAGCCTCACCTAGAAGCAGGGACTCCCGGGACTGAGCATCCATGCGCCCTCACCCACACGCTCTGATGGCGCGTGCCCATCCACACCCCGTGGGCACAAGGCAGCAGAGTTCCCCGACCACCCACGTATGCAGCCTCACCTAGAAGCAGGGACTCCCGGGAATGAGCATCCATGCGCCCTCACCCACACGCTCTGATGGCGCGTGCCCATCCACACCCCGTGGGCACAAGGCAGCAGAGTTCCCCGACCACCCACGTATGCAGCCTCACCTAGAAGCAGGGACTCCCGGGACTGAGCATCCATGCGCCCTCACCCACACGCTCTGCTGGCGCGTCCACACCCACACCTCATGGGCACGGGAAGCCGAGCGCCCCCATCACCCACGTGCGCAGCCTGACCCAGAGCAGGAGCACCCAAGACTGAGCATCCATGCTGTGATGCTGGAAATGCATCGGAGGGACAGGGCCTCTGTATCCTTGTCCTTTACTGCTTTTTATCATGGGTTCTGTCCCGTTTTCCACGTATGAGTTCATGTGGGACTCCTGGCGGTGCAGCTCTCTTGGTTTGGTGTACAGACCCATGGGATACCCTTATGGCACCCATGGGTGGGGGTACAACCCTGTGCCCCTAGTGTATCTTTTTGGGAACCTGTATGGCGCCTACAGAGCAGGGTATGGGCTGGTGGCAGCTCCATGCTGAATTTGACAGGTGCTCTGAGTATCCTCCATTTTGCGATACCCAGGCCCTGGCATCAGTTGATTCCTGATAGGAAACAAGATGGACTCTGTGGCCTCTTCCTTTCTATTGCCGGTTACCTTTTTTTCCCAAAGTCCTGGGAAGCCCTGACTCTGTCCCTTCCCCCTGACCGGCTGTTGGGTGGAAGTTCCATATATGGTGTGAAGTCCAGGCCAGACTGGCTGGAGCCTTCCCAGTGACTATATGTTGTGGGTACGCCCTGTGGGTGGGACCTGAGTGAATGGAGTGTGACGAATATGCTTTCTGTATTGTGGGTGTCTAGTATCTGGTGTTTGACACGACAGACAGCCCTGCCCGAAACTGGTATGAATGCAGTGTGGAGTGTTGAATGGCTGGGTACTTGTCCCAATACACAACTTGTTGTGAGTGTCTGGAGAGAAGTGAATGGCCTGAATGCACTATGCACCTGATTGGCTGCCTGCCTGCATAAATGCCCTTCTGACCGTTTGGTTGCCTGAGTGTGACCCAGCAGAATGAATGGGAGATAAACTAGTATATCTGGGGGCCTCTCACTGCTAGAATTCGTGTTCAGAAGCCGAAGAGTAACTGGAGTGAAACTGAAGCTTAACCTTGAAGCCCTGCTGGAAGAGCAGAATTGCTGTTTCTCTCCTTCATCAATGTGAAAGCTGCTGTGTCTCCAAGAACTGACCCAGAGGACCTGGTAAGGCGCCCTCTTCCCGAGCTACGAGGGACCATCGTGCACTAGCTGATCTTTGCCAAAGCTCCCTGGTAGACAGACCTACGACAGGCTGCCGACCGCAGACGGGGACTGCCGCGGAATCCCAAAGAGAAGCGCCCGGACTGTTGTCCGCCACTGTCGACGACCGCCGTGGCCGACTGGAGCCGCCGTGCTCCCATTTGCCTAAGAACTTAATTTGAGCCAAGGACGCCCTCGTCTGCATCGCCGCCCGCTTTATCCCGCTGGAGAAGGGCCGACCGTCGACGCTTCGAGGAGCATCCGCCAGTGGGTTTCCCGCCACCTAAAGACCACAGTCGCCAACGACTCGACGCCCTTGCTGGGCCACAGTTCTTCAACATCACTTTGCGGTCCAGAACTACCGTCACCGAGGTGCCCCGCACACCTCTTCCTTGCAGGACGCCAATGCTCCGTCGGCGACTAGCACTGCTAGGAACGAAGCTGCCACTTCACCGCCGTAGTTCACCCTGTTCTCCGTCCGACGTTCGACGACGCGTGACTTCTGCCTCAAAGGGAGGGCACTCAAGAAGGGCTGTCGATTCCCTGACAACGAACGCTACAATTCCAGGTACATTGGGGCTGTAGAACTATTGTAGAGGGAAATAAGACTCGTAGAACAATATATGGACTGGGCTTTTGATACATCCGCTTTACAGGTGCCAAGGTAGGGGGGTGGGGGGGGTCTCCACACAGAATTGTGCCTGGTTGGTAAAGGCCAGTATTCGGACAATTGTTCAACCATCTTGCTTTCCTTCCCCCCTCTACTGCTGGTTTCCTCTTTACTGTCAAAAGGCCACACAGATCAATATAGTTGATGCACTTCAATGAGATCTGACAATAATTGTGGTACCACTTTAGAACTGAACATATTTACCATTATTGATTTTCTGAGCACAAAGTGAGTTATTGTGATAGTGTACATAACCTTGAATATTAATTATATAAAGACTGTTTTAACTAATACAATGTGTGGACATTCCTTTGTGGGTGCTTGGGGACTACACTGTACTTAGGAACCAGCCCGCATCACCTCCTGGGAGCTTAAGCCTTGATTGCTCCACCATAGCTACCGAATAGAGAATCTTGGCTGGGATCCTCTGTGCCTCTCCTTTACCATACAGAGAGCAGGAATACAGACACCCCCACTCCAGTCTTTACACATGCCCCCTCACCACGCCTGCATGTGGGGGTGCATTCAATGGCCCCAAACGAAAGTCCCTTTCACATGAAAAGGATTTTTAAACACTGACACAAAAACGGCATTGCCATTTCGATGCAAAAATGTACCACTGCTCACAGAAAATGCCAGGAAAAAGACATGCTGCGTGGTGACAAATAATAATGTTTATTATGTTTTGCATACATAATACCAGTAATATTTGAAAGGCCACTTTATTTTCAATGGGAAATGTCAGCCAAATGCAAACCCTTCTGGCTTGTGGGTGGGCAAACTTCACAAAGAAATCCCCCACTGCCAGTCTGGATGTTACATCCTCCCCATCTAATTACAACTGCAATAAAGTGTGTCCTGCTAATGGTGGAGCATGACTAAAAGATGTGAAAACTAGTGGCTACAACTTCAAACAGGCAACCAACTTCAAAAGCAAGATGCAAACACAAATAATAATACAAACTCTGGTTACAGGCTGTCCCAGTGAGACCATGTGGCCTGAAGGCAGGAGAATTGCCATTTGTCCCACATGAAGCTATTTAAAAGGACTATCATCATCTGGACCTTTTTTCCCCCAGCAACCCATAAGGTGGATTTTCTTCCTTTATGTACCATTTTATGGTAATTTCCAGGCGATTTGATATATAAATTTCACCCACCTGCGACTCAGCTAACTAATGGCCATCTAAGATATGTTTCTGGCTGATATGAAACTGTTCGAAATGTGAGAGTTGGTGAATGGGTGGAGGCAACAATAGGAATATGGGTAAGAAATTACACATTCATACCTGTTAGGATTTTTACAGAAACAGCAGAAAGCCCTCCTTTCATTCTCCATGATGGGCTGAATCACAAAATATGCATATTATGGCTGTTATTAGTAAAAGTATGATGTTTTGCCACAAAACTAGTTTTTGTCATAAAGTTGACTTGAGAACAAATGGGGCTTGTAAATTAAGCTGCCCTATGTCTGCTCCAGTCTCTTAAATGTGTAGAGAGGGGCTGCAGTGGGGAGGAGAAAGAAAGCTAACTGTCCAATCCTAGTTGTGAGAACTCCGGCAGGGTGCTTCCACAAGACTGTATAATTGGTGGTGTCCTCACTGCTATATAAGGGGGACTGCACCAGGAGGAAGAGACATGCTGCTAACATTTACCATCAAAAGAGTGCTGTTGCAACTTACAATCCGACAGCTGCAAGGAAACAACGGAGGAGATTGCATCTGGGTGGAGCGGTCTAATGCTAGGAAGGTCTAACACTGATGGTGGAGAATGGGCGGCCACGGTTAAGAGTAGAGTGGCCAGATCCTTGCCCTATCTGACCACAGGGTCCTGACATGCAGCTGGCTGTCCTAAACTTTAAACATAGGCTTTCTATTTAAGTAGAACTAAGCCCTGGGAAACCAAAAGGTGTAGTCTGCCTTAAATCCTTTCGTTTATGGTGGGCAAATATGTAGATCCTTAGCCCATTTAACTAAAAAGATTAATTTTATTATTTCCCCATTTGGAGGAACACGACGTGGGAATTTCTTGTTAAAATTCGAATACAAAGCCCTCTTCCCAGTGTGCGCTGAAAACTATAGCCTATAATTTAATTAGGTAATTCTTTTTGTCCTGTTGACCCAGACTTCTTTAAGGAAGAGGGGTGGCTTTGTTATTAAAATCAGTCGAATTGTTTAAACCAGCTTACCCAACACAAGCCTTTAAGTGGAGGGGGGTCTAAAATCCTAAATCATTACAATTTTTCTGTCCGGCTTCCCCAACACAGGCCAACATAAGAGGGGGTCTGAAAAAAAGAAATTTCAAAGACTGCTAAAGCAAGGCCAGGAAGAGTGGTTTCTCTTGTATAGAGGCACTAGGTCCCTAAACATGGGCACATCTCTAAGTTCCACATCTCAAATGATCTTCCTTCAATAAACAAACTCACTTTAAAATGGCTTTTCATGCCAGATACATGTCTCTTCTTAACGAGACAACCCTTAGACACCTCACCCTTGTGACAAGGGCAGAACCCTGGACTTGTCAAGAGGAGATCGAAACCCCTCAGCAGGGGGTGGGTGGCCTACCTGGAAGAAATCAAAAGCCAGTCCATCAGCTGAGGAGGCAGTTGAGAGGATTCCAGTTTCCACCCCCTCATACAGCATGCCGTTATGCAGTACCCATGCCTCGTGTACTAAATGACTGCCATGGTTGCCTGTACCGTTAACGAACTGGAGAAGAGCCAAGGTAAGCAGCACCAAAGAGCAAGAAGCCCCCAAACGCCCCCAAACTCTACACTGCCTGCAACCAGAGGCCTGGACCCAAAGAAATCAGCGGTGGAACGCTGGCAGCGCTGGATGCTGGGAGATAGAAACCAGAAGAGCAACAACTACGCAGCGGTGAGCGAAGCGGCACAATACACTCCAACACCGGCAGCAAAGCACCGCAGCTGGCGGTTCATTCCCTAGACCCAGCCCTACAGATAAGGGACATATTGGCTATTTTTACTCCTTAAAAAAGGCAAATATTCTCAAAAAACAAGAATAGGGAGTAGAAATACTCTCCAAAAAAACAAGAAACAGACACTTGGAACCTTGACCCCTGATTACACCCACACACACAGCTCCAAGGATATGTTTGTACCAGTAGTGCACTAGTACCACATAAAGACACTATTAGTGTCCGATTGTAAGAAGTAAACTTGCATCTTTTAATATGCATGAATAACTAGGAGTAAAGAAATAATTATTACAACAAAACAAATCTGTGTTTCTTTTACACCACAATTTTACTCGCTCTTAAGTTTTGACAGGAGGTATGAGGTATGATGGTGTAGGTTGAGCGGGGGAGATCAAAGGAGGTAGAGCTGGCAGACCAAGACACCAGCAGGTGGAAGGAAGGAAGGCATGGCAGAGCGTGGAGCTAATTTTAGGAGGTGAAGTACTGGTTAGTGAGTGCATGTGTCAGTGTGGCAAGTGTGGTTAGGTCAGATAGTGTAAGGAGCAGTGTATGTGACTGACTGAAAGGAGCGTATCAGAGTAGGAAGGGGTGGAGTCACAGTAGTAGTGTGGAAGAGAGTGGTAGCAGTGAAGAGGGAGGAGTACATCAACGGATGGAGGCAAGGCCTAGAAGGAGTGCGAGATATCCGAGTGACACAAGAGGAAGAGGCAGCTGGAGCTTGAGGAGGCAGGTAGTAAGAGGAAAGGATAGGCAGAGAACATGACAATCTGGGTGTCTGCAAAGCACAATCCATAACCCTGGATAGAGTCCCCGTGGGAGATGAAGAAAGGCCCCCTGCCTTTAGGTTTCCACATGTACTGCAAGGTAGACAAGGGTGGTCAATGTTTACCATATACTTATCTGGCAGCAGGGACCTCTGGGTTAGGGAGGAGATGGTTTCAAGACGACGGCCATAAAGCCAGTAACAAAACCCTTCAACCTTCTGAGGCTGTGAGTAAATCTTGTGCCACTGATCACCCGAACCCGGGGAAATGAAAGTTTCAGCTGCAGCCCGCTCATGGACAATGCACAGGTTACGTGAGGACCCTTCACGCTGCTGCGCGTGCATGGACTAAACCATTGAATGTCACGCACAGCCACGTTTCTTGGCCCGGGCGGGGCGGGCAACCGCCCGGGGCGCAGAGCTAAATAGCTCAGGAGGTGGGCGCAGTCAGGGGCCCACCGAGAAATCTGCCGGACATCAGACGAAGCAGCCTGCTTCGCCGGCGAGCACTGCTCTGCAATGTGCAGCTGGATGTGCGGCAGGCTGCTCTCTGCAGACTTTGGGATGACAAGCAATGCGTTAGGAATATGCAAACAAAGGAAGGCATATTCCAAATGCAGCGTGTGAGATGCTCCGGAGTTGCACACCCTGTGCCCCTCATTGTGCTGACAGCCATGCAAGTGGGGCAATTTATAAGTGATGGCTCACTTAACAAGCCATTGTTTTTACACAGTATCTGCTTAACATTTAATGTTAAGAACTGAAGATGGGACATTTGTATTCGCCAGGCAAGTATCAGTTAGCCGACCAAACCAATGCATTCTTCCAAGAGAATTAACGTGCCACACAGAAAAGATTGTCTTTATGGTTATGTCTCTTGATTTGACACACCAAAACATACACATAATACATTACTCACCGTAATGGTATTTCTGATGCTTGTATCTGCTTAGATTCACATGCTGTGCATAGATTAGCGAGCAGTGTTAGAAGGAGGTGGGATGTGAGAAGGGTCATGAGTGAACAGTTGGTCTGTCTTTCTTAGCGGTCTGGTCTTATCTACATAGTAGAGGACTGCTCTTCGCACATCTAGAGTGTGTAGTTTCACCTCAGCAGAGCTTTTGGGTTCTTGGAAGGCGGCCGGTAGCTCAATGGACTGGTTAACTAGGAATTTAGAAATTAACTTAGGTGAGAACCTAGGATGAGTTCGTAGAACCAGTTTATCCTTAAACAGTAAAGAAAGGATCCTGCACTGCTAGAGCCTGAATTTCACTGACCCTTCTTATGGATGTAATGGCTACTAAGAAGGCAGTTTTATAGGTCAGGTGTTTGAGACTAGCTTTATGCATGGGTTCAAGGGGGGGGCATAAGTATAGCAAGCACCACATTAAGGTGCCATCCTGGTGGTGGGTTTTGAAATTGGAGGGTGAAGTCTCTTTACCCCTTCCATAAATGCTTTAACCACTGGTACTTTCCACCACAAAACCTTGTTATGGGAGGTGGTGTAGGCTGACGGCGCCGCCAGGTGTACCTTGTGTGAATTAAATACCAATCCTGCATCGAGCAGGTCGAGCATGTAGGTGACAATACCGGAAGGAGAGCAATTAACCGGGTTGATATATCTATTCTGGCACCAGATAACAAATCTCTTCCATTTATCAAAGTAACAGTGTCTAGTGTTTGGTTTCCTTGATTCTTTTAGGATATCCATACATCTCTATGGCAGATTGAGATGACCAAACTCTGACTTCAGGAGCCATGCTGCCAAGTTCATTGAGCTGGGTTGAGGATGCACCGTCTGACCTTGGTGCTGGGATAGTAGGTTGTGCCAGCATGGGAGTCTGATGGGTTCGCACACTGCTAGTCTGCGCAAGTGTGGGAACCAGGGTTGTCTCGCCCACATGGCAGCAACTAGGATGAGCGTCATCGATTCTCTGTGCATCTTGTTGACCACTTTCCTCATAAGAGGCGTTGGTGGGAAAGCGTAGGCAAACATCCCTGACCAGTTCATCCACAGGGCGTTCCCCCCTGGAGTCTGGCTGGGGGAACCTGGATGCGAATCCTAGGCATGGTTTGTTTTCGCTTGTGGCGAATAGGTCTATAGTGGGGAAACCCCACTGTGAGAAGAGGTCTTCTACGACTTCTCTGTGTAGACACCATTCATGTTCCTCTGGGAGGGGATCTCTGCTTAAAGCGTCTGCTAGTGAATTGAGATCCCCTTGAACCTGTTGAGATGACAGGTAAATGTTTCATCTGAGTGCCCATGTCCAAATTTTCTGGGCAAGCTTCGACAGATTTGGCGAACGAGTCCCTCCCTGCTGGTTTATGTAAAACATGGCTGTCGTGCTGTCTGTTAAGATCTGCACTGACAGGTTCACCAGGTGGGGTTCGAATGCTCGAAGCGCTTTGAAGACTGCCAGAAGCTCTAGCAGATTGATGTGATTCTTGGCCACTGTGTGAGACCAGAGACCAGAGACCCTGAGCTGTGTGGTGAAGGAGGTGTGCTCCCCACCCCGATAGGGACGCGTCTGTAATGACTACAGCCTGCATCTCCGGATCGAAAAAAGGTTTCCCCTCCGACAGGTTTTCTCTTGTCCACCAGTGAAGACTTTGTACAAGTGTTGGCGAAACGACCACTAGATCGTCCCACTGACCACTTGCCTGAGACCATTGTTTCGCAAACTATTACTGCATGGGTCGCAGGCGCGTGTGGGGAACCAGGTAAATACATGACGCCATCATGCCTAGCAAACGCATCGCTTTGCGCACCCTTATCTGACGACCGGGCCGATATTGAGAAATTTGCAGTAGTATATTGCAAATTCTTTCCTCTGATGGAAAGGCCAACCCCTCTTGAGTGTTTAGGACAGCTCCTAGGAACTGTTTGGAGGTGCTTGGCACTAGGCTTGATTTTTTCTTGTTGATAGAGAAACCCAATTTGAAGAGGTCGTCGATTGTTCTTTGGATGTTGGAACTGCAAATTACTGGGGTCTCCCCCGTGATGAACTAGTCGTCCAGGTAAGGGTACACTGGGATTGCCTCCCTGCGTAGGTGTGCCACCACCACCGCCAGTACCTTGGTGAATACTCTTGGAGCTGAGGCTATACCTAAGGGCAGCACCTTGAACTGGTAGTGCTGACTGTCCACCTTGAAGCACAGTAATCTTCTGTGCGCTGGGAACATGGAAATATGATAATAGGCATCTTTTGTGTCCAATGTTGCCACGTAATCCCCTCTTTTTAGGAGAGGGATTACCTCTTGAAGAGTAGTCATGTGAAATTTTTGGGGCTTGACATACTTGTTTGCAGGGCGTAAGTCTAATACTGAGCGCATTGTCAAATTCTTTTTGGCACAAGGAATAAGTTGAATAAATACCTTTGTTTACCTGGTTGCCCGGGACGAGTTCTATTGCGTCCTTTGCGAGAAAATTGACGATTTCCTCCAGGAGGATCTTTTGGTGGTCCAGGGAATGTATTGTCTTGGAGGGTGGTTGCGGGGGCGTTCCAGTAGTTCAATGCAGTATCCTGCAGACACTGTGGACAGCACCCATCTGTCTGATGTGATCCCTTCCCATGACTGGGTGAAGTTGGAAATGCGCCCCCCTACTGGGGATGCATGGGAAGGGACACTGAGCGGAACATCACTGTTTGCCGGGAGGCGTACCGCCTCTGGCTGGACTGCCTCTTCCTCTACACGGCTCCTCTCATTACCTCTGCCGTAACTTTGGGTAGTCTGTTGGTTGCCACCCCACGATGTACCCTGCCCCTGTGCGTAATTGGAGCCCCTCTGGGAATTTTGGCCACGTGAGTGACGAAAATTACTATTCCCTCTTTGGTTCGTGGGCTTATCAGTCAATTGTCCCAGGGATTTAAGGGTATCATACTCGTCTTTGGCAGTTTTGAGTGCCTCCTCTACTGCTTTGCCAAACAAGACATTCGGTTCCACCGGCATGTCAATAAGGGTAGCCCGGGTCTCAGGTTTAAACCCCGTCTGTCTAAGCCAAGCGTGCCTCTTAATGACGGTGCTCTCGGCGATGAGCCGGCCTGCATTATCTGCGGCGTCAAAGGTCGTCTTTAGAATGCATCCGGACACGGCTCTACCCTCCGACGCGATCTGGGCCAATTGGCCCTTTAGGGGTTCCGGTGCGGAGTCAATGAGAGCAGCTACCTGCTCCCACTGATGGCAATTATAGCTTGCCAGCAGAGTGGTAGTATTGGCGATTCTGGCTTGGTAAGCAGAAGTGGAGGCCACTTTCCTTCCTAACCCATAAATCCTCTTGCTCTCTTTGTCTGGGGGAGCCTCAGCTGCTGATAGGGGTGTCCCCACTCTTTTCCTGGTGTTAGTGACTACCAGCGAGTCAGGCGTAAGTTGACCCCTTATGTAAAGTGGGTCTGACAGGGCGGCCTAGAACATCTTTTCAATTCTGGGGTTTACAGCCCTGGTGAGATTAGAGGTGAGGAGGAAGCATCAATTCTGCATTGTATGGACTTAAGAATTGGAATGGCCTGGGCAATGGGTTTTTTGTCCCCCAAGATCTGCTCTGCAAAGTCCCTTTCCTCTTGCGCCCCTTGAGCGTCTATGTGGAAGTGCTCTGCAGCTCTCGCTAAGACCTCATTTAGAAGGGGCTGGTTATCTACTGGAGAGTCTATATTGTAGACTTCTGCCTTGTCGTTGTCCTCCCCATCTTGGCCCTCGTCATCTCCATTATAATTGGCTCCTGTTTGGTCGTCCAATATTTCTATGTCTGGATCCTCACCATAAGGCTGGTAAGGTTGGATGTAGTAAGGGTCTGATATCAGTCCCTGAGATGGAGTCTCAATCCGAGGTCTCTTACTAGGAGGCTGAGGGTCTTTGGATCCTGAAGGAGTAGCGTTGTCAGGGGTACTCTGATAACTGAGAAAATGTTCTGGGGTTTTTTTCGTAGAAATTAGCCAAGGAAGACATTCTTCTCATTAGCCTGTCTATGGCCTCAGTGCTCCATTCTCTGGAACTGGGGATGATAACCTCCTGTTGAGGTTCCTCTCCTATTCCCATATCCTGTGGAGTGGGAGGGATAAGTTTGGGTTTATTGACAGGGACAGGGGTCTTGGATCTATCCTTATCTGAAGGCCTGTGTCTGCCTTGTGTACCTGGGGTGCAGAAGTTGAGTGTGATGACTTTTTCTGCTGTTTATCCCCTTCCCCTTGAGTAGAGCAGAACAGTGTTGCCCTGATGTTTAGACCTTTTCTGAGCCTTTCGACGCCTGGCGTCGAGATTCGGGGGTGTGTACGGTACTGTCTGAATCTTTCGAGTATGCACGTCAACTCTCGGAGGCAGACGCCGAACGTGCTGCCGCAGCCGACTAGGCGTGCAGCTTGGGGGTGGAGGTCGGATTCGTCATCTGATGACCATACCTCCGTGACTTTGGGGAGCGAGGCACTCTTAGCAACTGTGGACGGTTGCCGTGTGTCGTGAGGCGATTTCGACCTGGAACGCCCAGAGGACACCGAATTTGTGGAAAGCTCTCTACGTGCCTCCTTTTTCCAAGAACTCGACACGTGTGTCGGGTCTCGGCTGGGATTAGTGTGTTTAGGTGTAGTAGTGTGGGTAGCGCTCGTGTCGCCGGGTGTGTTCCCCATAACTTCCCCACCGGACAACCCTCTGAGGTCGGGGACTAGCGCTTGGGTGTCTTTTGACGCCCCTGTGCCCTCGCCGTCCGAAAGGGCAGCATTGCTGCCATCACTGAAGGACCCCACCGCTTCCATGGCCTCAAGCTGCCTGGCGTGATGGGCCCAACGTTTAGTGGAGCGGTCGCTTAGTGTCTTTGCCTTAAAAAGGCTACACGCTCTGCAGTTAGCCTCAGGGTAGTCCCTAGGCAAAAAGATTACAGGTGGTGTGTTTGTCAACCCAAGGGTACTTGCGGTTGCACTTGGGGCAAAATTTAAATCGAATACTCTCCATATGTCACCTTATGGCAGCGGGCTAGTGTATGTAGGAAATAATAACGAGTGCGAGTATGTTTCCACCCCCACTCTTCTTACTTGTAGGGCCGAGGCCTTCCGAGGCCCAGGGCGAGGCCAGAGGCCTTCCGAGGCCCAAGTCCATCGTGCAGTCTCGACGGTTGTTTGTTCTTGCGACCGGTGTCGATCTTCGGGATCTCGACATGGGGGTGAAAGAACGGGGAAATTTAAGTGTTTTTTAGAAAAATGGCAGAAAGCCAGGGAACTCTGCAACAATGCTTCCGACAAGTATGGCGGAAAAAAACAATCTGAGGGTCCTAGACGCGCGAGGGATCATGGGTACAGTGGACGTCACTAGGGATAGTATTACTGGCACGCCCTGTGTCGACGCCCATTTTCGAGTTTCGAAAAACAAACTAATACTCTGCAGCTTCCACTAGATGTCAGCCTATGCACAGCATGTGATCTAAGCAGATTCCACAAGCCTGAGAAATATATATATATATATATATATATATATATATATATATATATATATATATATATATATATATATATATATATATATATATATATATATATTACTTTTTAGTTACATATGGCGCATTCCTGGGAAGGTTAACTCTAATTTTCTTGCTTAAGTAGTCTAGTGGCTGCTTTGGGACGTGGAATAAATGCATCTGCTCAGCAGCAAGGGTTTTTTCATTGTCTGAACAAGCCAACCACTGCCTAGCAAGCACACCAGATGGCAACTCAATGTCACTTGGCACCTTGATTAGCAAAGTAGAGTTCATTGTGTGTCACTGTGCAGACAGTACTCCATGGCAAATCATTGGCTGTGATATGTGTGCAGCAATGATTTGTGCGCTGTACAAGTCGCCACTCTGTTGGTTAATTGTGTATATGTGGTACTGCCTTATGTAACAGATATACCGGTTTTTGTCTCATGTGCCCAATGTCCATAAAAGAGCACACTGGAATGTTTTGTATATGTGACTGACGAGCATGCCATACTGTGCCCACACTTAAACACAAAGCAATCGAAAAAGTTAGCTCAAATTGTAGATCCGATAGGCCAAACTACACTGCCACAGCATGATGTTCACTAGCTGCAGGCCAGCGCTAATCAGAGATGCTAATGCCAGCTCTGTTAAAGCATGGGCATGCTCTTTTTTGCCGAAATAACCCCTGAGGCCGGCGTAATAGTGAGGCGGTAGTGTCTGCGGAACTGTGTACCCTTTACCGGGCATTAGAAGCCGGTTTTGTTTAAAACACTTCATCAACTTTTACTGGTCAGGCTAAAGCTTGAAAGAGGTACAATCCTTTCTGTGTAGCCTTTCTGTGCATCATTGGGTTTCTCTTGTGAGGTGTCCTGCCCTATCTGTAGATATAATTCCCTAAAGATGGTTCTGTATTAGGGTTGGGCATGCCCACACCAAGACTCAGCCCTTCCTCCTCTAAATCTCTTCAGAAACAAGAAGCAAAAGAGCCCTTGTACCCCATTTGAGGGGCTGATGTTGCAGCCATTTTATACCCGCATCCAAAAAAGTAAGCTGTCCAAATGAGCATGTATGTTCATGGTTACAAACATTTTAATGTTAATGTGAGTATTGCGAACCATGATGTGAGCACCAAGCCATGCATCAGATATGAATTTAAAGATTCACACATACAATCCTTGTATCACAGACTTGTTTATTAAATGTGTAGATCTCTGATCACTGGTATAGTCCTGAAATGCTCTGTGATTTAATGCAAAGCATACATGAATCCTCATTGGTGCCAGATGTATTTTGAAAGAGTACAAAAAGAGTGTACACAACTGAGCATCTTTAGAATGATAACGGGTCAGAAAATAATTCATATAGTTAGTCTAGTATTGCCCCTTGCGAAATACAAGTGAGGTGGTACGAACACCTGCAATACAGGGCCAGGTCAGTGAGCCCTCAGACCCCAGTAGGCTTTTCAACCACAGTGTGCCAATGCGAACAGTTTGAAACTGCATTTAGGCAAGGCCTTGCCTAAGAGCAGGTGACAGAAAAAACTTACTTGGGCAGCAACAGCTGTGTTTCCACATTAGAATTCTTATGTAAATTACTTGAATTACAATGTAATGTACCCAGCCTCATTCATATAGCAAGTATTTATTCATAATGAGGAGGGGTGGTGTCATTTGGGAGTGACGTGTGCCGGGCGAGGGGGTGGGGGAGGGGGGTGCTTTCTGATGTTTCGCCCTGGGCACCAAGTTGGCTAGAAACTGCCCTGGGCACGCACATACTCTGCACCCAGAGAAGTCCTAGCCATGGCATCCTGCACCGGAGAGAAGGACACAAGGTATACGCGTGTATTCCAGATGAAGTGGTGGCGTGCAGAGCAGTAGAGATGAGAGGGTGGAGGCAGGCCGCTATGGATGAGAAGAAATGGCAGAGGGCAGAGTGGGAGGTAGAAAGCGGTAGAGACATGCAGACAGTATAGCTAAGATGGCGGCAGGCAGACTGCACAGCCGAGAGGGTGGTAAAGGCAGAGGGCGCAGCTGACAGGCAGGCGAAGGATGAGGGGTGCAGCCGAGGTAGTGAGGCAGCTATGACGGAGCCCGGACCCGCGCGCTCGAGGTAGGTTTGATGTTCAGTTTCCGACGCTTCCTCACTCCCCCAGGAGCCCTGAACCGAGAGCAGCTGCGGCCAGATCGAGCTCTCGGCCTCCCGCCTGCAGCCCATACTTTACCTTTTGCTTAATCTTTCAGACATCATACAGGTGTAGGTTTTCTATACTCGTATATCTCACATTTGTGCAATCTATATTCCAGACCCGGATGTGAAGGGGGGTGGGTGGGTGGGGGCACTTCATTCACTAGGCCTACAAGTTACGTTCCTAATGGCAAACAGAGGTGCAAGGCAACCCCGAACCAAGGCGGGTGGGTAAGCTAGCGCCCAAAGTAGGGGCTTTGGGAAGAGCACATGCAGGTGGGGCAAGGTTCTGATCACCAGAGCCACAACCAGTGCACCCGTAACACCAAACACCAGAGCCACAACCAGTACACCCACCACTAGAAAAGGACATGGAGACACACACACACACACTAGAACCAAGTCACAAACAGACCAGCAAATACTGGCGCAAAAAACAGACACCCCACTCTGTACACTAGAGTCACGACATAACCACCCCACCCACTCACAGTGTAGCCATATAAACCAACATATTACTCGGAACATGAAAACTGACGCCAATAAACCCCACCACCACAACAACCAGACCATTGTTAAACGGTACACCAGGGACGGACACACAGACACACACACAGACACACACACAGACACACACACACACACAGACACAGACACACACAGACACACACACAGACACACACACACACAGACACACACACACACACACACACCCCCCCACCCCCACCCCCACCCCCCAGAAAATATTGGGTGGACGCCTTCCACCAGCGTGAAGCCTCGACTTGAGGTCAGATGTAGAAGATATGACCAGCTACATCCTCCAGAACATCACAGTCCCAGAGACCTTGCCAGTGATGTGTGCAGTGGGGACAACCCCCATTCACCCACTAACCTCTTCCATAACATTCACCTCACTGGCACACTGGATGCTTGTATGCAGCAACTAGGTGGCACTGATCTAGGGGAGCAGTGCATAGAGTGAGCGCCACTTTCCAGACGGCATTCTAGCACCGGCTTGCTCACATTCCCCAGTAAAGTGCCGGCGTTGCCAATCCAACAGAGCCCCGTTACACAGATGTCAGTGCATGCAAGCTGCGACGCAGAGATGTGCATCGCTGTGTGATGCCATACAGCACTCCACCACTCCCCCTTCCTTCCCTGGGTCTTCGCTGCCTCGAATACCTTGACTGCACTGAAACTTTATAACCAGAACTCTGCAAACAGGCTTCTAAGCTCCTCTTCAGTTTACAAAGTCAGGCCAGGAGGATAGGAACTATGTTGCAGGCCTTCACAGCATGCTAAAGATCCAAACCATCCTTTTATTTCCGGCCCCAACATGTCAACATTAACGCCAACGTGGAGGCTCCTCACTGTTGCTGCACTTTCCTATAGTCCACACACTCACAAATGCCGCCGCATGATTTGCCAATATCTGGCGATGCTCCGAGACCTCAAAGCCCGGCCCCTCAGGAGGTCCCATGCAGCTAAACTCAGTGACACAGTTCGGAAGCAATGGCTAAGGGCGCCACCCACCTGGCTGGTCACCCGAGAGATGGCCTTCTCCACAAGGGACGCAATCATGGTCTGCTCCAGTCTACCGCCTCTGGGGAGGCCAGCCACTCATTCCTTGCCCAATCCAACACCGGGGAAAACTCAAGCACGCCCATGCTACTGGACATCCAGGCCGACTGACTCCAGAGCCATTATCCACAAGATTCCTCTAAAAAAACTAGCATCATGAGGAATACAAGGTGAACCTCTTTGCTGGATCACCCCTTTCCTCCCTGACCGAACCAAGACCACCATTACGACCTCTACGGATCTCCGTCATATCCACAGACATGTTCATTTCAATATTTACATGATACCCCTAGTGGCCCTCATCAGTGTGTCTGCTCTCACCTGCTACAAGTATGCAGAAGACACGAAGACAGTACAAACTGATGAAGACCCTTTCATCAAAATCACCAGGTCTAAAAATATGCCTTGCGCACATGGATGGCAGCAAACACACTAAAGCTGAAGTCTACCAGAAGGGAACTGGCCCCTTCCCACAGCACGTCTGTCCATGAGCCTGGCGAGCTGGGCCTATGCTCTAAGGAACTTGCCCTCATACTCGAACAACAGAAGCTGTTCTTTCTAAGTTTGCACTCAGCAAAGCACCATATCTTACTCCTCTTCATGCACAGGAAAATGGCCATGATCTCAGCAGTCATGACAAGAATGGACTATGCAAACATCCTCTCTCTCTCTCTCTCTCTCTCTCTCTCTCTCTCTCTCTCTCTCTCTCTCTCTCCCGCTTAGAGTACACCTCTCAGCCGCTAGATTGCACCTATGCATGCTCCACTGGCTCCAAGTCAAAGACAGGCCACGTTTCAAGATCTTCTGCATTGAGCAGCGCGCTTTTCATGGAGGAGGAGGGCCCAGCTTCCTTCACATGGAAGGAATTCCAGCGTTGCACACCAGCAAGGATTCTGACGGTCCAGAAATGCTGCTCCAGTCCCACTTCTAAACCAACAGGAGGATCCTCAGTCTCCCTGCTGGCTACCAAACTACGGAGTGCCGCTTCACATGCAATTCAGCCACCCGACATGCAAGAAGATTTGGCTAAAGGAGTTGGACAAACCGCCACAAATCAAGATTAGATTAACACAACAGGAAACCGGTTCCTTATGTCTACACTCGTACATGGGCCAAGCGCAAAGACTTCCAAACAGGGGTCAAGTCCTAAAAATAAAAGTGGTGGGACTCATCAACAAATTAATGAGATGTGACGCCGCCAGAAATGATCAAATCAAGGTGAAACATTCACATTTCATTACATTGGCTTTGCAATCTTAACCACCCACATTGCACAGGACGAATGGCATTTGCCTTTCCTAAAATCAACACTCGCACAAAACCAAGAGAATATTTTTCTTCTAATAGTGTTTTTGAAAACGTTAAAAGGTGTGCATGTTTCAAACTCCAAGAACCAATACACATTTTTCCCTGGGACTTGCAGTACCGGAATGCGACATTTCACCTCTAGTGGTTTGTTATTCTTCATCTGGTTACATAGTGCAGTGAATAGTGCAGCGAATAGTGCAGTGGTGAAGTGTCCCGAAGTGTCCCGAGGTCGGCTTTAATTCATAAATTCCAAAAGGACATTCAATGTTTCTCATTTTTGCTGGGGGGACTGAGTCCACCCTCTGAATAAAGTGGGGGACTCCGTCCCCCCACGTGTACCCTCGACTTAAGCTCTGCTTCCAAACAACAGCACTCTACAACGACGACTGCCCAAGGAAACCATCTCATTCTGGGGGTACCCGTCTCGAGGCCCATGTCCTCGCCTACAACAACAAACAGCAGTCTAAAATCTAGAAAACACCGGAAGGACTCTACCATCGCACCTGAAGCAGCTTCCTGAGCGGACCCTATTCCTCTTACCCATTATTTCCACTCTTACACTAATCTCGCTAACATTTATACATTCTTTCCCCATTTGTCTAACATACTAAACACAGACTCCTGTCCAGCTACTATCAACACCCAATGCACCAATCGCTACTCTCAACCCTGGGATATGATATGGCATTTATAACGCGCCTATACAGAAGTGTTTCAAAGCGCGACCACCCTTATGGCTAACCTGTCCAAGCGTAGCCCTACCTGCCCAGACCAAATATTCTATACCGATACACAGGCCACGGATACTTCCAACCTGCCCTAATCAACACCACAGCTTTAAAAACATTTGTCTTGCCTACTATCCAACTACAACTAGCCTACCCTAGCCACTTTCTTTTACGAGCCATTTGCAGCAATATGATATTATTGGCAGAAGTGTGCTATATAAGAGCACTTCCTTTAACACAAGTTGGTACAGGAGTGGTGGAAGCCGGCTGGAAGTTTGGAGCGGTACACATTATGTCTGCCTGGAATGCACTCTAAGCTCTTTGGCAGTTTGACGTTTAGTTGTAGCGCCTAGGTGGGCTTTGAGCTTTCACTGTCCTAGTTAGCTGTACGCATTCATGACATAGTTGAAGCGTGGGGGCGATTCATCCATTATTCCTTCCCCTACCAGGAGGTGATGCAATTTATCCACCAGCGATCTTCTCCCCAGACCCAAGTGCTGGCACCCGTTCTCCAAGCAGGTCAAGATTCGCCCCCCTCTCACCCAGGTCCAGCTGGGCCAGCATACCAGGCCCAGGCAAGCAAGGGGATAGCCATGTGGCAGCCTCCCGAGACTCAGCATGTCCAAGTTCCTCCTAGTCAGCAAGCGAGCAGAAAACCTGGACTGTAAGGGGAGGGCAGAGCAGCGTGACCGCGTCTTACACTGGAGCAGCGGTCATTGGATTTTACTGGACTCCAAAGAAGTAACCGTGGTGACCAGCCCACCCCATCCCTGGCTCGGTTCTCGCTCACATTTTTTAACAAAATGAGCACATATCAGGATAATTTTGCTATGTTAGTTTACTTCCCCCCACATCCACCCGAAGGCCTATATTCCAGTCTTCCCTAGGCGCTTTCTGTTCAAAGATCCGGGGGATTTAAGAACTAGTCTCTGATTTCATCACCTGGAGGCATTTTACAAATCCCCTGAGAAATTGTATTAGTTATTGCTGCAGTAAAGTTTCATTCTGTCCAGATTTCTCCCCCCCCCCACATCTAGAAAAGCTGGACCACTTTGCAGAAGAAGCTCTTGCCTCGGAAGTGGGGGGGGGGCATCGATTCCCAGTCTGCAGCCGGTTCAGGGCCTCATCGGGCGCCCGGCTCAGGGGAATGGAACATGGCTCCACAGCAGAGCATTTTCATAGCTGCGCTGCTCCCCGCCTGTGGAACTCTCTCCCTCAGACTGACTGAGGATTTCCTAAAGCTGTCCTCTTCCCTCGCGGATATAATTTTGGCTAGTCCTTTCTCTTCTCTCTTGGCGCCAGGTTACCTCTGGGTGGTAGTGCGCTATTCAAGACTTCATTGCTTGCACCTGCTTCTGCTGGACTGTGTCCTATAGGGCTCTACACGTACGTCTTACGACCCGTGAAATGACGGGTACATCTAAATAGCCGCACCTTGCGCTCTTACCATTTCCGACATATCTTCCTAATAGTAATCTTAGCTACTAGAGGACGCAGCGTTTCCAGCCTCACCTGATACCAATTCCTTACAGAGCGTCAGAGCACCTTGCAGGCTTTGCAAAACGCATCAGCATTTGCCCACCAAAACAACAAAATTGGGAACACGGCATGGTGGCGCTCACAGGTGCAATTGTCATTATAAGACACTGTACCTGTGTGTGCGGATCCATTCTAGACATGAGCTAGATCACACCAGCAAAATAATAGGGGGGGGGGGGTTCCTATATTACAGGAAATTAACCCTGAATCAAAACTACACAGTGGACTGGCACCATCCGGCTTCTATAAAATGCATCCACACAAATAACCTCTCTACACTCTGGCGAACCCTCCGGTACTACATCCCCAACACAATGGCGCGCACACTAGAGAACTACAGCCCCGGCACAGTGGTGCACGCTCAAGTACTACATATTGCGATGATCTATGGGATCACAAAACTTCTCCCCAGGGGGAGCCCTTTGCTGTGAGGCTAGGGAGGGGAGCCCACAATGCAACATTCCCCCTAGGGGTGGCGGAGAGCAGGACCTCACAGGGAGAGACTCATAGGGACAAGGGCTCCTGTTCCAGAATGGAACTCCTAAGCCTCTTGTCTGCGAGTCCATGAAAACCATAAAGTCTGCTGAGAAACAATCTGAATGCACTACAGTAGGTTATTATAATGCTCCTTCCATTTCCTCTGTAAAAATGGATACCACCAAGATCACGAAGACTACAATAGACATTGTCCTACAAGAACCTGGTCTGGGCCCCGTTCTCGCATGGCCAGAGGAAAGCTGGCGCTCTCTGATCTCAACCCTGGGGGTGGTGTCCTACCGAAGGATCACATGGGCAGAGTGGGATGGGAGGCGGGGGAAATCAGGCCAGGAAGACTGGGAGGAAACCCTTTAACTTTCCCCATAACCCAGCCCTTTAGATGGCCTTTTGCCATTTTAAAGAATTGGAGCAATTGAACTTTCCCAAAATGAACTGCAAGGACAGAAGAAGAGGGCTGAAGAGGCATGTAGAGTCCAAGCCAGGTAGGAAAGCCTAACAGCTTTTGGCAAGGTCAGGCAATTAGTCCCAAGGGCCTGTACCTGAAACCAATTAACCCACCTGAGGGGCATAAAAGGCTGCAGCACGGGAGAGGAGTATAAAGAAGCTGGAGCAGGGAATGGGAGGTCAGCAGAATAAGAATAGTACAAGGCTGCAGTTCACAAGGAAGCGTGACCACAGAAGGGACACCGGAGTAGAGGAAGGGCAGATTACACCTGCTGCCTCAGAGTTGGTCCTGTGTTCACAAACCCTGTTTGGCTGTGGCAGCATTGGAAGAGACGGGAAGAAACAGTCTTTCCAGGTGTGCCTTAGTGCTGTGAATGTATACCCGAAGTCGTGAATTCTCCCAAGGCCTGGTGCAGAGGCACACAGAGGAAAACTGGAGAGTTGAATACTCTCCCTTAATGAGGTTGGATCAGAGACACCCGTGCAGCAGAGGGGTGTGGGTCCCAAGAGTGCCCGTAGCAGTAGCAGGAGAAGAAACCTAGCCAGGAAGCAGAAGCAGCCAGTCATCGTAATCGTGGAGTCAGGAAATGGAAGCTGCGTACTCCTCAACAGATACCTTGCCTGGAACTCTAGCCAGCTTTATTCGCACTTGCGCACACAGCTACGTAAGTCGAAATTGTTCGCAGAAGTGGGAAGTCTTTCTAATAAAGGGAAATCTAGCACGATCTAGCATGCGCCTATGTTAACAAGCTGAAGTGCCCGTGTGCAGTGAAAGCATCTCTTTTCCCGATTCTTAGAAATTCCCCAACGGTTATGTGGCTCCTATTAACACACAGAAAGTTGCTGGTACCTTAATTGAAGCGTCACAGACTTTCCCAAAATGTTGCCATCCTTGTTTAAAGAGGCCATGCACAACACAATGTTTCACGATACATTGGAGGCCGAATGCTGACCAAAAGGTGGGAACAAACATCTTTTTTGAAGTGGCCGCTCAAGAGAGAAACTAAATAGCGTGTGCCCGATTTAGATTTCATTAAGAAGCTCACATGTTGTAACATATAAAACACTTAGAAATGGCTGAAGCTGATCAACAAGTATTACCCAAGACCATTGAGTGAACTCTGAAAACGTGAATCCCGCTCAATTAAGAACTAAACACCAAAGTTCTGGAGTTGTTGTTACCCCAGAGTCCTCGAATATAAATGTGACAATCATCCAAAGCTGATAGAGTGGCACAGCATCTTAAGGGGTAACTATTGGAGGAAAGGTGTATATGAAGCTGGGCAAGAGAACTGGTTACTTAAGAAGGAAATTCAAAATCTGCATGGCTGAGACTATATGAATGGAGAAGAAATAGTCTGGAAGCTAGCGAAGATTTTGTGGTAATCGCAAGACAGGCAAAAGAGGCTGCCCTTCATTGTCATACAAGTGAGAAGAGTACCTTGCCAACCTGTAGAGGTCGACTAAGTCTTGTTCAAGTTGCCTAACATTAGAAGTTGTACTAGCAGCAGTAGAACTGTGCTCGTCCATATTCTTGTCAGACAGTACCAGCTGGAAGAAGTTGAAGCAGAAGCCAACTGTGTGGCAAGAGTTTGCTCGCACAGTTTTACTAGTAGAAGGGTTTTGCTGAAGAGAGCAAACCATAAGCAGAAGTATCCAGACAAACTGTGTATAAACCCAGCAGAAGTTAAAAGCAGAGGAGTTGATGTAAGCAGAAGTGGTACTTTTGTTTTTAACTTTACCTATTCTTTCCTGGAAGGAAGTCATCCAGGAAACCCCATTGGTGCCGTTATTTTCTTTGTGTACCTGGAAAAGTGAATATTTCCATCAAGCTAAGAAAAGACTTTTATCAGTGGATTTTTAAGTGTGTGAACTTTTTTCTTTGGAACTAAAAAAGGCTTGAAGACTTTTTCCTTGGAAGAAATGGGCCTGGGGGAGCAAGATCAGCC
The DNA here is from genome assembly GCF_040938575.1 of Ambystoma mexicanum. Lineage (NCBI taxonomy): Eukaryota > Metazoa > Chordata > Amphibia > Caudata > Ambystomatidae > Ambystoma > Ambystoma mexicanum. The sequence goes on from NC_090933.1 coordinate 1,303,078,060, forward strand.
CATGACAAGTAGATGTAATCCAAGAAACTGGTTGTTTGGTAACCATGTTGTTTTCATGTTGCTTTAAATGTTTATGTTTAGTTTGAGGGCTAGTTTGGGGAATGCTAGGATGTTTTTCCATAGATCCTGGACTAGGTAGGTAATCCCCTGGTAGAGTAGGTTTAGTTAGGGTTTATTTTACAATTTTGTGTAAAACAAAATGTCAAATCCTGAGAAAAATAAACAGTCGTGAGTCACACATTACTGACCCCTCACAACATACAGTCTGCTCTCAAATTATCTTCCAGGAGTACTATGAAGATTGATCGAGTTATACAAACTACTCCTTTTCTAAGTACAGAGGTACTGGGAGAATACCCAACGAATACAAAGGACAGACAGGCCACTGGGGAAGACCCAGCTGAGGGGAAATAAAAATAGAGAAACGACCCAAAGAGAGAGGATGAGGGCGTAGCAAGCGAAACAGGCGTGAAACCTGGCAGAACCGGGAAGTTCAGACACAGGAGCAAGAAGTTACGTTCATGAGGCAACCCTCCAGTCGGGAGGACCGTGACAGCAGGTGCAGGAGTCTCTTTCAGGCCGACCCAGAGCAGGCTTGACTGGAAGCTGCAGATCGACAGACAGTGGCCTGACCTCAAGGATGTGGACCGAGAGGTCCAATAACTGCGCCAAAATCATCTGGCCAGGGACCCAGTGGAGCAAAAACCCGGCAGCAGGGAAAGAAGCAGAGAGAACATTCCTTGGGAACGCATTGACCCAACACTCCAGGAAGAACCGGCGATGTGGCTCTGTGAGGTGGGACCCGGAGTGGTGGGGGTGCCGGGAGGGGTAGCGGGACTCCGCAGGATCGCGGCAACGGGCCGCGAGACAGAAAGCGTAGCCCCATCCCACCCGTCCTCCCTGGGACTCTACAGGTTCGCAGCAACGGGCCGCGATACGGAAGGAGCGGCCCCCTCCCACCCAGCCTTACCTGAGCCCGCCGGGGGTGGCGCCGCGGCTGGTAGCCCGGGATCCGGGTTGGTGGCGACGGGCCTGCGGGGAGCGCGGGTGGTCGCGGAGAGCCGGCTCTGGAGCGGCCGCGTGCGCGAACCCACATGGCGAGAGAGAGAAACTTCCAAGGGGGGGAGGGACTCACGGGATGGAGTTGCCTGGGAGCGGGACTCTCCTGGCAGGCAGCAGAAACAGGCACTTTGGGAAACCACGGCAGCCTTTAAAGGAGGCGGGACATGGCAATACCGGCCAATGAGAAGCCAGATTGACAGGGGAGGTTTCCATTGGGGGGGAAGCAAGTCACTCACATCACATAAAAGCCCGGGAACTAATCCAGCGTTTGGTGTTGATTTTCCTAGTCATACGAAGAGGAGAAGGAACAACTGGTGGGCCTATCTGGACACCAAGGAGACGTAGGAGGGTTTAAATCACGTCCCTGGAAGGCTGCCTAAGAGTGGAGTAACTCTCAATGAGTTTATGGGCTATATTTACTTTAGTTTAAAATTACAAGAATAAAGTATAATTTCAGCAACCCAAACCTGGTCCGGGTCTTGATTTCTACATTGGCGACCAAGGTGGGATTTGCGACAACGCGATGGAGACCCTAATTAAAACCCTGACGAATGGCCAACAGCAGTTGCAGCAATTAATACAGCTGCAAACGCAACAGGCAGTGGCTGACCGCCAGGCGTTCCAGCAAGCCATCCAATTACAGGGCACCCTACATACCACGGCCCAGGACAAACAACATGAGAACATTATCAGGCTCACAGATGCAGTGGCCAGCATGAGGAACCAACCCATGGTGCCGTCCACCCTGCTCCAGAAGTATAAGGAGGGAGAGGATCCAGCCTTTTTCTTCACAAGTTTTGAGAGGATTGCAAGAAATGCGCAATGGCCGCCTGAACACTGGGGCCAGTATGTTGCTCCCTTATTATCGTGGGTGATGCAGGGTGCATATCAGGCTGTGAACCCCAATGGTAACACTCCATATGGGGAAATTAAAGCAGCTGTACTGGACCGTCTAGGCCTGGATGAGGAGGCCTATCGCCTTCAGCTAAGGGACACCAGGTTAAGAAACGGAGAGTCTCCCAGGCAGTTATATTACCGCATTAAAGATCTGACGGAGAAGTGGATGCAATCCCCCACACCAGCCAACCAACCCCTCCTAGATAAAATAATCCTGGAACAGATCATAGAAGCCTTGCCGAGCCCAATGCAAAGATGGGTTAGGCAACACCACAGGCCTACATTGGCGGAAGCCGTGGACATTGCGTCGGCTTACCAAAAGGCCGGGTATAGTCGCTTCCCCTCAACAAGTATACCAGGAAGGATGACGTCGCCGAGCTTTGAACAACAGATACAGAACGGCCCAAAAGTGGCACACACCAGATGGAGGCAACCGCAGGAGGTTTCCAGGAAACCAGAAGAAAGGAAGACAGGATACGAGGAGAAACAGTCACCCATAATCCCGGGAATTCGACAACCCCAGTGCTTTGAGTGGGGTGAATGGGGTCACATTGCCCGGTTTTGCCCCAGAAGGAAGACCACAGAGCCTATGGAAATTGGCTACATGAAGCCACATCCGGAAGTACGTAGCCCTGGTCCATACATCGTGGATATTAGGGTGGATGGACGACCGACCCGGGCGCTGCTGGATAGCGGAAGTCGACAAACAGCCATATCTCCCACCGTGAGTAATAACCCTAATTTACCTAACATTTCTATACCAATAAAGTGTATACATGGGGACATTGAAACATACCCGATGAGAAAGGTACAGATCGAGGTGAATCATGAAACCACTCAATTAAAGGCTGCCGTCCTTCCTACTCTACCCACCCCAGTGGTCCTGGGAACAGACCTGCCCCACTTTGGTAAAACACTGGATGAAGACAGAGCGAAGAGTAACAGAACCACGAACATAGGTGACTCTAGAAACCCTCCCTGACATAAAAGACGGAATAGACTAGAGTGGTGCCAAGCCAGTTACATGACCCGACCCATTAACTGGCAACCCGAGGATCATGAGGACTCCCTGAGGGGGGGAAACCCTAACTGATCCCACCCTTCGGGTAGCCTGTGAGAGAGCGGCCAATGAGAAAGATCCAGACGTAACAAAAGGACCTGGCTTTCTGTTCCGTCACGGACTATTGTACCGAAAATATAAGGCGGACGATGGGACTGTAAAGGAACAATTGGTATTACCAAAACCCCATAGAATGGTCATAATGCAACTGGCACCCAACCACCCCTGTGGCGGGCATATGGCCTCCCTGAAAACGCAGCAGAACATCCTGAGGCGGTTCTACTGGCCAGGCATATACGGTGAAGTATCCCAGTTCTGTAAGGCGTGTCCCACTTGCCAGCTAACAAGTGGCGTCTTACCAGCAAAAGCCCCTTTGCAGAAGATGCCCCTTATTAACGTTCCTTTTCAGCGGATAGGCATGGACATCGTTGGACCAATAGAACCCGCATCCCGTGGATACAAGTATCTACTAGTCATTGTTGACTATGCTACGCGATATCCAGAGGCATTTCCCTTGAAGGGAACATCAGCCCGACAACTATGTGACCAGCTCATTCCCTTCTTCGCAAGAGTGGGGTTACCCTCAGAAGTTATCACCGACCAAGGGACCAATTTTATGTCCACCTTACTTCGGCAGGTATGCGAAAGACTGCAGATACAACAGTTACGCACCTCGGTATACCATCCCCAGACTGATGGCCTTGTCGAAAGGTACAACAAAATGATCAAGAAAATGATACGGAGCGTGACCGGGTCAGATGGGAAGAACTGGGACCGCATATTGCCCTTGGCCTTGATGGTATTACGCGACACCCCACAGTCGTCTACTGGTTTTTCTCCATTCGAGCTCCTTTTCGGAAGACAACCCCGAACCATCTTGGATCTTGTAAAAGAAGAATGGGAGACTTCGGATGAGATCTCTTTAACAGAGTACACCGAAGAGTTGAAGGAACATCTGACAGCACTCCGCTCGATGGCCAAGACAAATCTGGGACACGCTCAGACAAACCAGGAGAAAAACTATAACAAAGGAAGTCGGATGAGGACCTTCCGAATAGGAGACCAAGTACTAATCCTACTACCCACCAGTACTAACAAGCTATTGGCCAGGTGGAGAGGTCCTTATGAAGTTAAGGAGGTACTCAGCCCTGTGACGTATCGGATCCACCAACCCGATCGTGCCACACCAGACAAGGTATACCATGTGAACCTGCTAAAAGCATGGAACGCGCCTGTATTGGTAGCCACAATGGATACCGGTGAGGATACCTCAGAACAAAATGTGAATCGTGAACAGGGCAAGCTAGAAGACGTGCAATGGGGAACCATCTTGACTCCTTCGATGAAGTCAGAACTTTTGACCAGACTGTCACCCTTTGGAGAAGCGATCTCGGCCTTACCAGGGAGGACCGATCTAATCGAACATGAGATCAAAACCGATCCCGGACAGATTGTTAGGCTAAGGCCCTATCGTATTCCAGAAGCACGAAGGCTGGTTATCCGAAATGGATATAATTGAACTATCAACCAGCCCATGGTCATCCCCGATAGTGTTGGTACCAAAGCCCGATGGTACAATTAGATTTTGTATGGACTACCGACAGTTCAATACGATTTCCAATTACGAAGCATATCCTATGCCACGAATGGACGAGCTGTTGGAAAGGCTAGGATCCGCTAACTCCCTAAGTACGCTTGACCTAACTAAGGGTTATTGGCAGATTCCCTTGAAATCCACGGACCGGGAAAAGACTGCCTTTACAACTCCCCAAGGTCTATACCAATTCAAGGTTTTGCCATTCGGGCTACACGGTGCACCAGCCACCTTCCAGAGACTGATGATGTCATACTACATCCCCATGAGAGTTATGCTGCGGCTTACTTAGACGACATCGTCGTGTATAGCACGACCTGGACAGACCATGTACACCACTTGGAACAAGTGGTGTCTGAGTTGTTTAAGGCAGGCCTACACATTAATCCGAAGAAAACTGTGATAGGGGCACACGAGACGAAATATCTGGGACACTTGGTAGGCGGAGGCACGATACGACCACAATTCTCGAAAATCCAGGCCATTCACGAGATTCCTACTCCATCCACGAAGAAACAGATCCGTGCCTTTTTGGGTTTCATAGGCTACTACCGTAGATTTATCCCAGATTTCTCATTGGTGGCAGCTCCACTAACTGACGCTTTGAGGAACAAAGGATCTCCCGATTTGACCAAGAACACCGCTGCTTTGGAAGCTATCGATGTCCTAAAGCAGAGGATCACCTCAAATCCAGTACTTCGGTGCCCCGACTTCCATAGCCAGTTTTTTCTTCAGATGGACGCATCGAATCAGGGGCTGGGAGCAGTACTTTCACAGGAACAAGAGGGCGAACTTCAACCAGTCTGTTTCGTGAGCAGGAAGCTCGTACCTCACAAGGAGGCCTATTCCACTATTGAGAAGGAGTGTTTGGCCATCAAATGGGCGGTAGAGACCCTCAGGTACTATCTCTTGGGTCGCTGCTTTACGTTGTATACCGACCATGCCCCCTTACAGTGGCTAGCAAGACATAAGGATACCAACCAGCGGGTGCTTAGATGGTTCCTGTCTCTACAACCGTTCGATTTCCTTAACTTACACAGACCTGCGGGTTTCCAGCTGGTGGCTGACTATCTGTCCCGGAATGCTCCCTTGCCCAATCGGCCAGGGTTTGTGATGGGGAGATGCGAGGTGGGACCCGGAGTGGTGGGGGTGCCGGGAGGGGTAGCGGGACTCCGCGGGATCGCGGCAACGGGCCGCGAGACAGAAAGCGTAGCCCCATCCCACCCGTCCCCCCCGGGACTCTACAGGTTTGCGGCAACGGGCCGCTATACGGAAGGAGCGGCCCCCTCCCACCCAGCCTTACCTGAGCCCGCCGGGGGTGGCGCCGCGGCTGGTAGCCCGGGATCTGGGTTGGTGGCGGCGGGCCTGCGGGGAGCGCGGGTGGTCGCGGAGAGCCGGCCCACGCGGCCCGCCGAGCGTCTCTCCCCGCCAGGAAGGGAGAGGAGGGAGAGACGGCTTGCTCGGCGGGGCGGTCCGCTCTGGAGCGGCCACGTGCGCGAACCCACATGGCGAGAGAGAGAAACTTCCAGGGGAGGGGGGGGGGACTCACGGGATGGAGTTGCCTGGGAGCGGGACTCTCCTGGCAGGCAGCAGAAACAGGCACTTTGGGAAACCACGGCAGCCTTTAAAGGAGGCGGGACATGGCAATACCGGCCAATGAGAAGCCAGATTGACAGGGGAGGTTTCCATTGGGGGGGGGAAGCAAGTCACTCACATCACATAAAAGCCCGGGAACTAATCCAGCGTTTGGTGTTGATTTTCCTAGTCATACGAAGAGGACGAGGAGAGAAGGAACAACTGGTGGGCCTATCCGGACACCAAGGAGACGTAGGCAGTTTTAAATCACGTCCCTGGAAGGCTGCCTAAGAGTAGAGTAACTCTCAATGAGTTTATGGACTATATTTACTTTAGTTTAAAATTACATGAATAAAGTATAATTTCAGCAACCCAAACCTGGTCCGGGTCTTGATTTCTACAGGCTCCAATAGAGAAGAGGCAATGAGAGTCACAGGAGAGCCGGTAGGGGATTGGGGAAGGGTGCTGAAGCGAATGACGACATCAGGACTAATCTCCCTCGTCTCAGTATTTGTAGCGTATTGAAAGGAAAGGAAGCCTCAGGAGTAATATCCCTTGTCGCCAGAGTTGGGATAGAAGTATCAAGTGTGAAGATTACATCACTAGTGATCTTCCTCATCTCAGTTGTGTCAAACAGACTGAAAGAAGACGACATCATGAGTATTCCCCCTCAACACCATCATCGAAGGAGACATTCAGGCTAGAGAGTGCCACGTGAACAATATCCTTTGTCAGTGTTAGAAGAGATCATGGACACTAGAGGAACAGTTAGCCTTGTTTTCTCCGACAAGAGAGGAAAGAAAGAAGAGAAATATATGTTTGTTGGAACAACAGTAGCGTGACTTTTATAGCAAAGACAGGAAAGAAGTGCAAAGGTTGATAAAAATGCTGCAGAAAACTATCCAAAGTTAGCCAACGGTTGAACCAACTGGACCAGGAGAAGGGAGTAATTCTCATGATTCTTTCACAGGGAATTCTTGAATCATAAATTAAGGCAAAAGGTTATAAAGAGCAGCTTGGAGGCTGACCAAGTCGACCAGGAAGAGATATCAGTTAGGAGAAGGGAATCATTCTCCTGTAGCTGTTTATGCTAATGTCTTTTGTTAGTGGTAGAGCTAGAGTAAGCTAGTCTGGACAAAGGACAGACCTTTTCAGACAACCACCATGATGACGAGCACCCAAGTTCTTCTTTGGTTAGGTAGGAAATCCCTTTAGAGATCGTGAAAGCAAGGCTTTTTTAAAATTATTTAAATAAAAGATTGTTGTAAACATGCCACCTGTTTGTCCGCCTCCTGACTCTACCACGCCACAATATTCTGACTAGAGGAGCACTCTCCAATACGAAACAAGGATAAACTTGAATAGGTCGGGGAATTCACTCATGCCCTCTCCTTTTCCCTCTCACCATAACAGTTAAATAAACACTCAATCTGTTGTACCCAAGTGTGGTAAATTCTTGATTTTTTTATGAAGTCGCATGGATCAGCATGAGATAAGGTACAAAATCAAACATCACAGAGTTTTCCAGTATTGATCATACAGGGAGAAAAACACAAGGGTATGAATAATAATTGATCCAAATGCTTGTGTATCAAATAAGGAGCGAGTCCTTCACTGTCATCTGGTGGACAGTATCGTACAGAAGACAAGTGAACATTTTTAGCAAAAAACAATACAACAAGTAACAAGTTATTCTTCCAGACACAGTGACAAAACACTGCAGTTAAAAGGCGAGTCTACACCGGGGTGTTTCAGCCGTTTTATAGGGGCTGAATATGCCTCATATCCGACACGGCCTTCTTCAGGACGGGGCCTGTATGAGATGGATGCTCGTTGAGTGCTGCGAACAGGGAAAAGGAAATATAATCAGGGGAGTGCTCAAGAGGTCATTAAACAAATCATTAACTGTGTCAGTGAAATGAAAAACACAGCTTACCTATATGGGATTGAATCGCCACAGGTACTTGAAAGGGGACACAATCTCATCTGTGAAGGTCCCAATGGGCTCCTATTGCCAAAGGATTAGAGGGGTGACATTTTAGTGAAGTCTCCTCAGTTTATATATACTTGCACACCAAAGAACCAAAAATCACAATGGAGCTTTGTGCAAGCTTATATGGTCACTGTTTACTAAATTGAGCTTACCTCTTAATTGAGGCTGGGGTCTTTTGAAAATGATCTGTGCTGGCCTCGGACGGAAATGGTGTCCTATGAGAAGGCATGCAGTTAGTAACCAGATCAAATATTTGGGTCTGTAGCTGGTATGATAATTTAAATGCATCCGGTATTTTCTAAATACCTCTATTGTCTCTGCGCTCGCGGGCAGTGTGTTACAAGTGAAGAGCTCTGCAGGAAATGCCGAGTCACTTAGTGGGCTCGTAGCTCGTAGACCAGGAAGCACGGCGTTGCTAACGCCGTTGCTAGGTCTCGAGCGCTTTTATACCGGGGACCATCTTTGAATGGTGTCGGGGTCGCATCTGGACTAAGACAGCAGGCAGGTGCCTTTTTGGGAAACGAAATAGTTAGGGAAGCAATTTTGGTCGATCCCCTAATGGATCTTAATATTGTGGTTTCGTTGGACCATGAAGTTTATTTTGGTTTTCATGGCAACTGTTACCAAACAAGAAAACCAGTTCTAAATAGCAACAATGCCGTGCATGTTGTACGGAACTTGCTTAGATCATTTTTTTAAAACACGTAAAGGACTATACATGCAAATGTGTGTTTAAAAAACGTATCATTGAAAACAGATCTTAAATCTACATTGTGTCTCGCACGTAACATGGAAGTACAGTTCACTGATGTTTATACATTATGTCCGACATGTCGTGGAAGACAAGGAACAAATAACAGTTTGCACGTGACTCATGACATTGGAAAAAAAACAGATCGTATCTATACATTGTATCCGACACATTACAGTAGATGCAAGATAGAAGCACAGTAAATCATGACTGATGGACCTGGATGACAATATATTGGCATAGTGCAAATTACTCAACACAGTTCACCTACGAAAAGTAGCACAGCAAGTTAGTGCACGTGGTTCAGTGAAAAAAGGGAGCACATATATCAACAGCGTACAATTGAATCCAGGTAATAAATGCTGCTATATCAGGACATGGTATGTAGGCCTGCACCTGGAACCATCATATCTACAGGTATTTAAAGAAATAATTGCCACAGCAGTGTACATCATCGCATGTGGATGCAAAAGGTCATGACTATGGAAAGTGACAGCTGAACTGTCTAAAAAGGACTCGCAGGAAAGATTTCCATTCAACGGTAATGTTAAGTCCAGCCTGCATGGTGCCCAATTTATGTACCCATCGTTGTTAGAGTTGTGTTAAAATCTTGTTTGTCTCCCCCCCTCCCCCCGCTTGACGGGTGTCACCTTTTGCAAAACAAACCATCTGAAGTCCGCCTTCGTGGTTCTTCTTGCTAAAATGCTCGACCAGGGGCTTGTCAGCTATCTTGTTCCTTCTGCATGAACTGTGTTCAGAAATTCCCATTTTGATGGGACGGATGGTCTTCCCTACATACAGTAGTCCACAAGGGAATTGTATTATGTAAATGATGCCCTTTGTGTTGCAATTTGTATGGTCCTTCATTATCCATTTTATTGTCTTGTGTTCAAAAGATTTTTTTTTATGCGAGTGGGCATGCCTTCTTAGGTCTCTTCTCAAGGCAGATCTCTGTGTGTGTCTCGCTCTCTTTTTGGCTTGTCTGATGGATTTTCGGGGGTAGCTCCTTTCTGTCAGTCGAGTCTGTAGGTCATCGGCATGTTTTCTGTACATCTCAATTTCCGTGCAATTCCTACCGATCCGTAAAACCTGGCCGTATGGCAGATTGTATTTTAAACCCATCGGGTGGTAACTTTGGAAATGGAGTAGACTGTTGCAGTCCGTCGGTTTTCGTAATAATTCTGTCTTCAAATGGTCTCCTGTTCTGTATATGTGGAGATCTAAGAAGTCAATCTGGTGATGGTCCCAATGTATGGTAAATTTAATGTGGGGACTCCGTAAATGTATCCATCGGTGAAAATCCTGCAGTCCAAGGGGTGAGCCATTTCATACGATTATGTCGTCTATATAACTTTTCCAGAGGGAGATGTTCCCTAGGAAAGGATTTTCTTCAGAATACATTGTTCTTCTCGTAGTTGGACATACAAAGATTTGCAATGTCGGGGACAAATGTGGCCCCCATACTCACTCCCTTGGTTTGTTTATACATCGGATTCTGGAAGAGACATTTTCTGACATTGCCAGTCTTGTATGCACCAGAATGAATTTGGTTGGAGTTGAAACGATGTCATCCCTGGTATTCAATTTGTCGCGTATTGCCTCTAGACCTTCTGCTTGTGGGATTGATGTATACAAGTCTTCCACATCCACTGATAGAGCTCAGTGGTGGGTAGAAGACAGATTTTTGCTTGAAGCCTGCAGTGTTTTCAGATCTGACCGGTTGTTCTTCGTGACTGGTGTCTCTCGTAGAGGGTAGATGGATTTCACAAAAATGTTTTAGGCGTATATTCCTGTAGAAATTCCGAAGTTCCAACTCAATCTCAAAAGGTTGAGCTTTCTGGGCTGTAACGAAAGATAGTCCTTTGAAAAGCAGCCTAAGTTTGGGCAGGGTCATTATACACTCGTATAAGCCGAAGACTGGTATCCCATGGGTGGTCCTTGGTTCTGATACCATTGACGCATGCGCATCCGCTGTCCCGATGGTCTGGGCCTTCTTCTGGGTCTGCCCCCTTTGAACCCCCGCCCACCTTTGGCAAAGGACTACTTTTCGTTCCAGCACAGAAAGCTCAACCTTTTGAGATCGAGTTGGAACTTCGGAGATTCTACAGGAATATATGCCTAAAACATTTTTTTGAAATCCAGAAGTGTGCCCAATAGCCGCTCATTGAAAGTTGAATTCAGAAGTGTACCCAATAACCGCTCATTGAAAGCTGCATTTAGAAGTGTGCTCAATAGCCTCTATGAATTTAGAAGTGCACCCAATAGCCGCTCATTGAAAGTTAAATTTAGAAGCGTGCCCAATAGACGTTCATTGAATGTTGAATTATGAAGTGCGCCCAATAGCCGCTCTTTGAATCTAGAAGTGTGCCCAATAACCACCCATTGAAAGTTGAATTTAGAAGTTTAAACTTAGACGTGCATTTAGAATTTGATTTTACAAGTGTCACAATAGCCCTTCTGTGAAAGCTCAATCTAGAAGTGCACCTAGAAGTTGAATTTAAACTGTGCCCAATAGACTCTGTGAAAGTTGAATCTAAAATGCGAACAATAACCTCTCTGCGAAAGTTGAATTTCGAAGTGTGCTCAATATATTAATAGTCTAGTTGGTTCAACCAGGCACGGTATTAATCTCCCTAATAACCTCTCTGTGCAAAGTTGATTCTAGAATCCAGAACCCTGCCGAATAGCCTAATATCTTCCCTGTATAAAGTCGAATAGAGAGAATTGTGCCTATTAGCGTACCCTAATTGATCTGACTAGTGTCCAAATGAGTCTATCTGCGCCTAGATCAAATTAGAAGTGTCCACGACAGCATTAAGGTTAGAAGCGTGCCTAAAATACCCTTGTGAGCAAAGTCTAAGATAAAAGTATACCTAATAGTATATCTGTGTAATGTAGAATCCAGAACTGTGCCGAATAACCTAATACTCACGCTATACAAAACTGAATCTAGAAGATAGACCTATTATCAACCCTATACATCATCCCGGTGTACGTTTTGAACTTAGAAGTGTACCTAATATTACCTAATATCTCTGTGTACAGTTGAATCTAGAAGTACACCTAATAGTCTAATATTATCTCTGTGCAAATTGAACTTGGAAGTGTCCCTAGTAACGTGCCCTCACTGAATTTAGAATACAATTAGAAAACCTTCCGATACTACACCTAAAAGTTCAAAATGAGTGCACCCAGTGCACCAGAGCCTGTCGGAAACAACCACCCTAGACCACCCCCACTTCCCGATCTACCTGCCATCCCACCCGCCTTCGCACTCCCTACCATCTCCCTCTCCAAACACCACCCCTATCATCTGGTCCAATCACTTAATTCTCTCTTTCGCCATTCGCTCACCCGACCCTCTTCCCGTCCTCGAATCTGAACCACTGAATCTACGCAAATGCTGGAAAAAACTAATAATCATCCCAGACCTAGCCGACATACTCCTCCAGTCCCCACCTTCAACCTGCCAACTCACTAAACTACTAACCCCTGACGCCTTTGACTCATGGCTCAACGTATCTCTGATGGGGCTCACAGCCCCTTGCAAACCATCAACCCACCGTGGCCTCTTCCCCAGATGGTTCACCCCTGAGCTGAAAACCACTAAACAACTATATAAATACCTAGAACGCAAATGGCAGAAAGACAAAACCGAGGAGAGTAGGACCACCTTGGCCCTTCACCTTTATCGGTACATGGCCGAAACCCGGAAAGCAAAAAAAGCCCACTACAACTCCCGAATCCTAAACTGCAAAAACCCAAGCCAAAAACTTCACAAAATCATTGCCGGATTCACCAAACTGGCCTGCACCACGACCGTCCCGACTCCCTAACAATCACTGTGCAACTCTCTCTCCCTCCACTTTTACACCACGGCTCTAGAAAGAACAAATACTCTAGCCACCAAACTGGCTCTCTCACATCCTCCAGGCAATACTACCCCCTTACCGGCCAGCCCACCGGCCGCGACCACTACTCAACCAACGTTCGAATCCTTCAGTCCAATATCACCAGAGCAATTTCTCAAACGTCCAAAGAAATTTTCGCTTCAACCTGCGCAGGGGAACATGCAAGATCCATCATAAATGCCTCCCTTTCCTCTGGAAATTTTCCCCGCGACGCATTCAAAATGGTTCATGTCAAACCTCTAATTAAGAAACCCTCCGCCGACCCTCTCGAGCCAAAAAACTACCGGCCCATCTCAAACACCAGGTTCCTTGCCAAACTCATTGACCGAACTGCCTACTCCGAACTAAATGCATTTGTCGAAGCCAACAACCTTCTAGACCCCGCACAATCAGGTTTCAGAGCTCGTCATGGAACTGAAACCACCCTAACCTCAATCTGGGATGACCTTAAAATGACGGCAGACTCCGCAGGATGCACCGCACTAATCCTTCTTGACCTATCCGCTGCCTTTGACACTATCAATCACTCAATCCTCCTAGACCGCCTCCACTCCCTAGGAATTTATGTAACCGCTCTTAAATGGATAGCTTCATTCCTCAAAGATAGATACCAAATAACAATACTCTCCACCTATACCTCCCAAGCCCGACCAGTCGACACGGGAGTCCCACAAGGAGCATGCCTATCTGCCCTCCTATTCAATCTCTACTTGATCACCCTCCCACCAATAATTAGTTCACACATCTTGTGTTACAATTACGCCAACGACACTCAACTGAAACTTATGAACTCAAAACCCAACTCAAGACCTGACCTAGCCTCCTGCCTCCTTGACATAGAACTCTGGATGACCCAAAGCCACCTCTTGTTAAACCCTTACAAAACGGAAATCATGGTATGTGGCAACTCCGAAGTTCTTCCACACCCACTACCATGGCCATCCACCATGGGCAACTCACCGACCCCCTCCAACTCAGTGAAAAATCTTGGATGCACCCTTGACGCTGACCTAACACTCTCGCGCCAAGTCAACAACGTCTCAAAGTCCTGCCACTACCACCTTAAAACCCTTAGGCGCATCTTTCCATCTCTCATTTCCCCAACAGACTCTCCGCAGTTCAATCAATCGTTATATCAAGACTTGACTACGCAAACCCCCTATACCTCGGAGTCCATGCGTACCAACTGAATAAACTCCAAAGGGCCCAAAACGCGGCAGCCAAAATGCTACTTGAACGCGGCCCAAGAGACCACATCTCCCCAGCCCTTAAGACGCTGCACTGGCTTCCAGTAGCACGAAGAGTGCCTTTCAAAACCTTATGCATCTCCCATCGAGCGCTGCATAAAACCGGACCTCAATATATTCAAGACAAGCTAAAACCCTATCACCCCCCACGCACCCTAAAATCAAGCTCAGCTGGTCTAGTCATACCTAAGACAAACTCAGTCAGATTAGGCGGATCGTCATTCTCAGCCTTGGCCCCCACGCTGTGGAACTCACTCCCACCCCACATCTTCCTAACTAAGGATTTAATGTCTTTCCGCAAACTGCTGAAAACCTGGCTGTTCCCCTAAAACCAAACCGTACCAAGCTAACCCAACAGACCAACAGCATCTCAATGACACCAATCCACTACCTGATGCAAGAAATTGACGGCTAATAACCCATAATATAAGCTAGAAGGACTAACAGAATTAAACGAGAACAGTAGATCAAAGCAGGAAATGGCTAATAAGAATAATCATACGGAAACAGTAAAGAGATTTAAATCTCCGTGAAATGGACGGAATGCACAAGGAGTGACTGAAGTGAATGGCGTGGATGCAATAGATAAAACTGATGAAGCTTGTGGAAAAGATGAATGCGCTGAGTGGAAGAATGCATGAGTGGAAGAACAGATAACTATATAGTTCAAACGAGTGTATAAATTGAATGAGTGAACAGATCGGATGAAGGTATAGAATAGATGATTAAAATTATCGCTTGTGCAGATAAATGTGCAGCCCTGGCGAATGTATAGGACAGATGAGTGTATAGGACAGATGAGCGTGTAAGGCGGATATAAAGAACAGGATATCAGCGAATGACCTTATTGCTGTTGAATGAGAGGGGATGCGCGCGCGGAGAGGGGATGCGCGCGCGGAGAGGGGATGCGCGCGCGGAGAGGGGATGCGCGCGCGGAGAGGGGATGCGCGCGCGGAGAGGGGATGCGCGCGCGGTGAGGGGATGCGCGCGCGGAGAGGGGATCTCTCCGCGTGCGGAGAGGGGATGCGCGCGCGGAGAGGGGATGCGCGCGCGGAGAGGGGATGCGCGCGCAAAGCAGATGGAATGAATGAAGAATATAGATTGAGGCTATATGGATAGAACAAATGTTATACGTGAGTGCATACATGAGACAGACAGGAGTGCATGCATTGAGCAGACAAGAATGAATGCGTGAGTCAGGCTGGAGTGAGTGGAGCTAAACTCGAGTGCATGAGCGCGTCGAGCGGGCCGAGGGTATGGAGCCATCTGGGGTGCACGAAAGTGATAGAAATGCGTGACATATATAGTATGATCTGGAATGCAGAGAACGTTCAAAAGAGCTTATATCACATCATAACACACCACCACGCTTACTCTCTCCTTACACCACCACTCAACTAGAACACAGACATACCATGACACCATTCGGTATATCCGTTCTCATACCAACATTCTGCCTCATACTCCCCATCACTCTAAATAAACACTGCTGGTTACCCACCCCGACCCCAGCCAGGCGTTCTCTTCAGGCCTAACGCAGCCACAATCGATCTGGATAAATCATGCCAGAACGAACACATACTCCTGACCTCTCAACCACCACAGCTACCGCTAAGAAGCAGCTATTAGACTAATACCGCACCAGCTGCACACACATCCGGTGCTCACACGTACCTCGAATCTCTCTACTCTCTATTGACCTGAACTTCGGTTCCTAAGGGTGTTCAACCTACCAGCGCCTTCAGACCATACCAATGGTATATAAGGCACTATATAAATGCAAAGTAACTTGGTAAAGCAGCCAGGTACACTAAGTAATACAACATGCTTTGCTTTTAAAAAGAAGAAGAATTTAAAAGACTCTCTGGTGCACACTTTTATAGAACCACTCCCACGAGTGGACAACACGTTGTGGAATCTACCCCCACTCGTGGGGCATTAAAAAATGCAGCAAGTGAGTGGCATGCCCACTCACATTAAAAAAAAATCTTTTGAACACAAGACAATAAAAGGGACAATGAAGGACCATACAAATTGCAACACAAAGGGCGTTATTTACATAATACAATTCCCATGTGGACTACTGTATGTAGACCATCCATCCCATCAAAATGGGAATTTCTCAACACTGTTCATGCATAAGGAACAAGATAGCTGACAAGCCCCTGGTCGAGCAAGAAGAACCGCAAAGCGACAGACTTAAGATGGTTTGATCTGCAAAAGGTGACACCCGTCAAGCGGGGGCGGGCGGGGTCGACAAACAGGATTTTAACACAACTCGAACAACGATGGGTACATAAATTGGGCACCGTGCAGGCTGGACTTGACATTTCCGTTGAATGGAAATCTTTCCTGCGAGTCCTTTTTAGACAGTTCAGCTGTCACTTTCCATAGTCATGACCTTTTGCATCCACATGCGATGATGTACACTGCTGTGGCAATTATTTCTTTAGATACCTATAGATATGATGGTTCCAGGTGCAGGCCTACATACCATATCCTGATATAGCAGCATTTATTTCCTGGATTCAATTGTACGCTGTTATATGTGCTCCCTTTTTTCACTGAACCACTTGCACCAACTTGCTGTGCTACTTTTTGTAGGTGAACTGTGTTGAGCAATTTACACTGCCAATTTGGGATGGAGCACTCTGTATAGATATTGTCATCCAGGTCCATCAGCCATGATTTACTGTGCTTCTATCTTGCATCTACTGTAATGTGTCAGATACAACGTATAGCTACGATCTGTTTTTCTCCAATGTTATGAGTCACCAGCGAACTGTGTTATTTGTTCCTTGTGTCTACCACAACATGTCAGACATAATGTATAACCATCAGTGAACTGTACTTCCATGTTACATGCGAGACACAATGTAGATTTAAGATCTGTTTTCAATGATACGTTTTTTAAAAACACACATTTGCATGTATAGTCCTTTACGTGTTTTTTAAAAAAATTATCTATGCAAGTTCCATACAACATGCACGGCATTGTCGCCATTTAGAACTGGTTTTCTTGTTTGGTAACAGTTGCCATGACAACCAAAATAAACTTCATGGCCCAACGACACCACAATATTAAGATCCATTAGGGGGATTGACCAAAATTGCTTCCCTAACGATTTCGGTTCCCAAAAAGGCACCTGTCTTAGACCAGATGCAACTCCGGACACCATTCAAAGATGGCCCCCAGTATAAAAACGCTCGAGACCTAGCAATGGCGTTAGCAACGGCGTGCTTCCTGGTCTACGAGCCCACTAAGTGACTCAGCATTTCATGCAGAGCTCTTCACTTGTCACACGCTGCCCGCGAGCGCAGAGACAGAGGTATTTAGCGAATACCGGATGCGTTTAGATTATCATACCAGCTAAAGACCCAAATATTTGATCTGGTTACTAACTGCATGCCTTCTAATAGGACACCATTTTCGTCCGAGGCCAGCACAGATCATTTTCAAAAGACCACAGCCTCAATTAAGAGGTAATCTCAATTTAGTAAACAGTGACCATATAAGCTTGCACAAAGCTCCATTGTGTGTTTTGGTTCTTTGGTATGCAAGTATATATGAACTGAGGAGACTTCACTAAAATGTCACCTTTTTCTGATAATTTCACCGACACAGTTAATGATTTATTTAATGACCACTTGAGCGCAGCCCTGATTATATTGCCCTTTCCCCGTTTGCAGCACTCAACGAGCATCCATCTCATACATTCCCCCGTCCTGAAGAAGGCCGTGTCAGATATGAGGCATATTCAGCCCCTATAACACTGCTGAAACACCTCGGTGTAGACGCACCTTTTAACTGCAGTGTATTGTCACTGTGTCTGGAAGAATAACTTGTTACTTGTTGTATTGTTTTTTGCTAAAAATTTTCACTTGTCTTCTGTACGATATATCCACCAGATGATGACAGTGAAGGACTCACTCCTTGTTTGATACACAAGCATTTGGATCAATTATTGTTCATACCCTTGTGATTTTTCTCCCTGTATGATCAATACTGGAATACTCTGATGTTTGATTTTGTACCTTATCTCATGCTGATCCATGCGACTTCATAAAAATAAAAAAATCTAGAATTTACCACCCTTGGGTACAACAGATTGAGTGTTTATTTAACTGTTACGGTGAGAGGGAAAAGGAGCGTGCATGAGTGAATTCCGACCTATTGAAGTTTATCCTTGTTTCGCAAGCAGCCTTCCTGGGCAGAATAGGGCCCCCACCAGGAGGCCAGTTTTCTAAGGCACTCTCCAGTACTACATATCATGCACGGTGGCATAGTCTCCAGTACTACGGCCCCTGCACACTCGAGAACTACTTCCCTAGTGCAGTAGTGCATGCTCCAGTACTGCAGCCCCATGTGCAGTGGCCCACGCTCCAGTACTGCAGCCCCATGTGCAGTGGCCCACGCTCCAGTACTGCAGCCCCTGCACGGGTTGTGCACGCTCCATGTGCAGCGAAAGTGGCGCATTAGAATGATCACATACATTTCCCAGTAAACACATTGCCCCTACTTTGGGTTTTTAAGCAGTGTTCCTATTGAAGAATGACCCACCTGCATGACCTAATGGGCTGTAATGTCTCAGCATGCGCTCACTGTAAGAGCCTACGGGGGAGAAGACAGCAGGGGAAAGAAAAAAAAAATCACTCTCCACGGGAGCCCCCACATCTGAAGGCCTTTTTCCAGTTGTGCTAGCCCCATACGCTTTGCACTCTTCAGAGGCAAACTCCAAGCACCCCAATTCTGGAAGTTCTCCAGCTCCAGTTCCCCGCCTCACAAGCAGTGGTTAAACACTAGCCATTCACAGCATTGATTGCTTGATTTGTTGCACGGAGCACATGTATGATGGCAAACCCAACACATCTAAAACATACAAGTATGGCATAACCATTGTCCAGAAACCTCTTTGCAGCATTACAGCGCCTACAGTGGCCTAATCCTTACTCAGACTTGTACATAAATATCAGCGCTGGAATTTTCAGCATATTGTACTGCATTAGCACTCAATCAATGGTGCATTCCTATGGCCTACGCCGCACTAAAAGCACGACAGAAAGAAAGCCTTTTCAAAAGGTGCTCAGTGACTGCTCGATCACATCGTGGAAGGGTCTCACCTCTTCGTCGGATGTGTCTTCCTCGTACTCATTGACTCCAGGAGTGGTCAGATTCTCGTCAGGGTCTCGGTCGGTACCAGCCTCCAGATTCTTGCTGCCTTTCTTGACTTTCTTCTTGGAAGTCTGCATATAAAAGAAGACAAACAGGAAGCATCATTTGCACAACTCAATTCTCCAACGTTGGGTCATTCCCACCCAGATCCCTAGGCTCAGAGCCATTAAGCAATATGTGCCCAGAGTGAACCCCACTCCCTGCCAGATGTACATACAGTAGCAATCTAGGTTCCTGCTTGAGAATATACCCACAGTACCTGCTGTAATCCCTGCATGCACCCAGTGGCAAAAGGAGCTCAGTGCTAGCAGAACATGCCCACATATCGCACACCGGGTGTGCCAGAGGAAAATAGCACTCCTTACCCAGTCTAAACCTTGGAACAATAGGTTGTCAGTGCCAGCAGACTTTCCACATCAGCCCTCCGCACACACTCTGGACGCGTGCACATTACTTATCAGAAAATGTGACTTACTATTCTGGGGAGTACCTGTCCCACTCCCATTTATTTATTGTACATTTGTATGGCACCTATACATAGGTTTTTCAGGCACCATACAAACACAGGTGTTTATTTATAGGTGTACCCGTTCATGCGTGTGCCTCTGGGAGGACCTCTACATGTGCAAGTCTCAAGATGGTGCACAGACATTGCAGCTGTCATGTTTTAGGGGTGTTATGAATGATGTCTTGTGTGGGGTGCAATCAAAGGCCCCAAACCGAAGGTCTGTTTCACAGCAAAAGCATGATTCATCAACACGGACACAATAACAGCTATGCATGTGTGGTTGCAAATGGAAACTGAAGGGCTATGTGAAAAAGGTGTGCCTGTCATTAGCCAAGGAAAAGTAGCATTTTAATTCACAAAGGAAGGGGAATTCAAAAGTTCCCTTTCACATGAAAAACAGGATTTGTAAACACTGACACAAACACGGCTTTGCATGTGTGTTTGCAATTTAAATGGGAAAAAATGTACCCTGCCAACATAAAAATGTTCTGGAAAAAGACATGGCGCGTGTTGACAAAAAGTAATCAAAAGTAATGTAATTATGTTTTGCAAGCAAAACACCAGCAGACATTTGAAAAGTGTGTAGGCCAGAGGCAAACCCTTTTGCTGGCTGTGGGACACTTGTCACAAAGAACTCCCTCACTGGAAGGCTTGTTTTTACACCTCCCCCCACCCCCAACTATTTTACAAATGCAATAAAATGTGGCTCTAGAAAATGGAAAGCCAAGTGCCTTTTAGACTGGCTGTCTCTGCAGGACCATTTTCCCATGGCTGGATCATGGCCAGAATGTAGACCAGAGGTTTGAAGACTGGAGAGCCGTGAAGAAAATACAATTAAGGGAGGCTGAAACTCCAACTTTAAAGACGAAACAACCAACTTCAAAGAGACTAAGATTTCTGGTCACATGTTGGCCAAGAGAGACAAATGGCTGGATGAAGCCTAATTGCCATTTGCTGAACATGACAATGCATTACTTACCGTAAAAGCATTTCTTATGGTTGTATCTGCTTAGATTCACATGCTGTGCATAGGTCCGACATCCAGTGGTCACTGCGGAGTATTGCATTTTGTTTTTCGTAGTCGAAAAGGGGACGTCAACAAGGCGTGTCTGTAACACTATCCCTATAGTGACGTGCGTTGTACCCACAATCCCTCACGCGTCGAGGTTCCTCTGTTTGTATTTTTCTGCCCTGAGGGAGCCTTCTAGACGTGAGTGAGTACAGAAAAGAGAGATATAAAAGGAAGTCTATGTTCCTTCCATCCGAGCGGGGAGGAAGGGTGGGCGCATGTGAATCTAAGCAGATACAACCATCAGAAATACTTTTACGGTAAGTAATGCATTGTCTTCTGATGTTTGTTAATCTGCTTAGAATCACATGCTGTGCATAGACTAGCGAGCAGTACCCGGAGTTGGCGGTGGGTTATGAGAAGGAACAGTAGAGAAAAGATGTCTTAATACTGCCTGTCCCACCTGGGAGTCAGATCTTGAGTGTGCATCTAGACAGTAGTGTTTTGTAAAGGTGTGCACAGAACTCCAGGTAGCCGCTTTGCAGATGGACTCAAGGGGAACATTTGCAATGAATGCTATGGATGCCCCAGTGCCTCGAGTGGAATGTGCTCTTGGCTTGAAGGGTAGTTCTCTCTTAGCAAGAGTGTAACAGAGAGTGATGCATTGTACAATCCATCTAGATATAGTGGACTTAGAGACTGCATCTCCTTCTCTTCCTGCTGCCACCGAGACAAAGAACTGATTAGTTTTTCTCAGTGATCTGGTTCTTTCCATGTAGAACATGACAGCTCTGCGTACATCTAGTGTATGCAGACTTTTTTCTCCCAAGTTGGAAGGGTTTTGAAAGAACGTTGGTAGTTCTATTGACTGGTTTACATGAAATTTAGAGATGAATTTAGGTGCAAACCTTGGGTGTGTGCGAAGAACCACCTTATCCTTGTGAACTGATATGAAGGGGTCTAATACAGAAAGAGCCTGTAGTTCACTTACTCTCCTAATGGAGGTGATAGCTATTAGGAAAGCAGTCTTAAGAGTGAGGTATTTAAGAGTTGCCTTGTGCATGGGTTCGAAAGGAGTGCCCATGAGTCTAGAAAGTACCACGTTTAAGTCCCATCCGGGAGCTGGGCTAGCTATTGGGGGGTGTATTCTCTTTACCCCTTCCATGAAGGCCTTTATAACTGGTATCTTCCACCACGACACTTTAAGTTGGGAAGTGGTGTATGCAGAAAGTGCCGCTAGGTGGACTTTAATGGAATTAAACACTAGACCTGAATCCAGTAAATGGGTTAAGTACAGAATAATGTTAGTGGCAGAGCAGTCAACCGGGTTGATGTTCTTACTTCTACACCAGATGACAAATCTTTTCCACTTGCTAGAATAGCAGTGGCGAGTATTAGGTTTTCTGGCTTCCCTGAGGATGTCCATACATCTCTGAGGGAGATGTAAATGTCCAAATTCTATGATCTCAGGAGCCAGGCTGCTAAGTTCATGGTCTGAGGGCATGGATGCAGTGTCCTGCCCTTGTCCTGTGACAGCATGTTGTACGGGCAGGGAAGTTTCATTGGGGGGGATAGGGACATCTCCATCAAGTGAGCGAACCATGGCTGCCGGGCCCACATTGGGGCCACTAGTATCATGGTCACCTGCTCTTGGTGCATCTTGTGCACCATCTTGTTGAGGAGGGGAGTCGGGGGAAAGGCGTAAACAAATTTCCCTGACCATTGAATCAACAGACCGTTCCCCTTGGACTGCTTCTGGGGGTACCTGGATGCGTAACTTTGGCATTGTGAGTTCTCCAGGGTTGCGAACAGGTCTATTTCCGGGAAACCCCATTGCGTGAAGACGTTTAAGACAATGTCTTCTTGCAATTGCCATTCGTACTCTTCGGGCAGGGGGAAGTCTCTGCTGAGATTGTCTGCTAGCAGATTGAGTTCCCCTGGTACATGTTGTGATAGTAGGAACATGTTGTGTTTGAGAGCCCACTTCCATATATTCTGGGACAGCTTGGACAGTCCTGGAGAGTGAGAGCCCCCTTGCTTGTTGAGATAGTACATGGCTGTGGTGCTGTCTGTGAGGACCATCACTGTCTTTCCTTGTAAGTGTTCCTGAAAGGCTTTCAGTGCTTTGAACACTGCTAATAGTTCCAGCAGGTTTATATGTTTGGATGCTAAGCTCGGAGTCCACACTCCGTGAGCAGTCTGATGGGATAGGTGAGCCCCCCATCCTGTAAGGGATGCGTCTGTGGTTAGAGTGGCTTCCACTGCGGGTGTGGCAAAAGTTTTCCCTAATAACAGGTTTTCCTTTGTCCACCACCGTAGCGAGAGAACCAAGGCCTGCGAGACCACCACTAGATCGTCCCATTGTCCGCTGGACTGACACCACTGGCTGTAAAGCCACTCTTGCATTGGGCGCATGCGCAAGCGCGTGTGAGGTACCAAATAAATATATGACGCCATCATCCCTAGCAAACGCATTGCTTTGCGTACCGTAACCTCTCGACCTGCCACATAATGGGGGATCTGAAACAGCATGTTTTGGACCCTCTCGTTGGAGGGGAAGACGAGGCCGTCCTTTGTTCGAATTAGAGCCCCTAGGAATTGTTTGATTTGGCTGGGGTCTAAGCTGGACTTCTTTTCGTTGATGGAGAAGCCCAGATGGGACAAAAGGTCTACGGTCTTTTGGGTATTGGAGAAGCATGTTTCGTAAGAATCCCCTGTTATGAGCGAGTCGTCGAGGTACGGGTAAACCGGGATGGATAATCTGCGCAGGTGGGCCGCTGCCACTGCCAGTACTTTCGTAAATACCCTTGGTGCAGATGCTATCCCGAAGGGTAGTACTCTGAACTGGTAGTGTTTGTTCTCTATCTTGAACCTGAGGTATTTTCTGTGCGCTGGCAACATTAAAATATGAAAGTATGCATCTTTCATGTCTAGTGTTGTCATGTAATCCCCCTGTGATAACAGTGGGATTACATCCTGCAAGGTTACCATACGAAACTTTTGGAGTTTGACAAAATTGTTCGCTGGACGCAGATCTAATACAGGGCGCATGGTTAAATCCTTTTTGGGTACAAGGAAGTACACTGAATAAATACCTTCTGTTACCTGCGATAGGGGGACAGCCTCTATAGCTTCTTTTTTCAGTAGCTCTTCTACTTCTTGAAGAAGAATAGTGAGGTGTTCCGGTGTCATGCGCCGGTTCCGTGGGGGTCTGTATTTTGGGGAACCGTTGAATTCGATGCAGTATCCGTGGGCTATGGTGGATAATACCCAGCGGTCCGACGTTATTCCCTCCCATGCTGAAAGGAACGATGTTAGCCGGCCCCCGACCGGTGATGCATGGGAGGGGACCCGAATCTTTGGGTCATTTGTTGGTATTGGGCGTGGGGCCTTTTGGACTGGAGCCGCGCCCTCTTCCTTTGCCACGACGTTGGCCTCTTTGACTGAACTGGTTGCTTTGGTAAGAGGGCCAGTTGGTAGCAGAGTAAAATTGTTGTTGGCTTTGCTGCTGGCGTTGGCCACGAAAGGAGCGTCTATTGCCATAGCTGCGTCTGTTAGGTGGCCTAGAAATTTGGTCAAGAGTCTTGATGGTATCAAACTCCTTCTTCGCATGTTCTAGGGCCTCATCAACTGCTTTTCCAAACAGATGTGTTTGCTCTATGGGCTTATTTATTAGGGAAGCCTGGGTTTCTGGCTTAAATCCCGAATTGCGCAGCCAGACATGGCGTTTGAGAAGTATTCCCTGAACCAGGGAACGTCCAGCTCTCTCTGCGGCATCCAAGGAGTTCTTTACTATGCCCTGGTTTACAAGAGTTCCCTCTGATATAGTAGCCAACAGGCGTGAACGCAGGGGTTCTGGTGCGTCCTCTGCTTCGCTGCGCAGCTTGCTCCACTGTGCATCTGCGTAGCTAGCTAAAAGGGAATTGTTATTCGCAATCCTAGTTGAGAAGGCGGCGGAGGTCGTGATTCTCTTCCCAAGTGCATAGAGCTTCTTGCCCTCTTTGTCAGGTGGTGCCTCACTAGTAGATAGTGGTACCCCCGCTCTCTTTCTTGCGTTAGTAACTACCAGAGAGTCGGAATAGAATGTCCCCTGATGTACAAAGGGTCAGAAGACGAAGGGCTGAAGAGCTTTTCTATCCGAGGGTTGACCCCTCTGACTAAGGCCGGATTGGAAAGGGAAGGAGTTATTCTTCTCCTTATAGAAGCCAGGAGCGGAATGGACTGACTGACTGACTGACCGGGGCTTTTTCTTTAATAACTTTTTCTACAAAGTCTATGTCCGGAAGAGTCTCCCCTGTGTCTATTTCAAAATGCGCTGCTGCCTTGCGCAATAGTGCATTAAGTGAAGGCTGGTCATCTATGGGGGAGGTGTTCCCAATAGGTGAGTCCTTGGGAGGAGAAGGGTGAAAGACATCAGGGTCTGAGTGCACTGATGGGGATTGCCAAGGCTGCACTGATGGGGAGTGCCAGGGCTGTGAGGTAGCTGTATCTTCCTCAAAAGCTCCTGCGCTAGTGTAAGGGTCTTCCTCAAACCTCTCCTCCTCATGTTCTCCCTCTGCACCTAAACACTCCTCATCTTCCTGGAGGTATTGCTCCTCTTCAGTGAGGTCATATGCATCTGTAGAAGGGGGAAACAGCCTAGGGATCTTGACCCTAGGGTCATCCTGGGTCCATTCTCTTGGTCTTTTGGGTGTGGGTGGGTTATGGCTACCCAAAAACCTCTCCATCTTTTCCATACAAGAATGGAGTCTTTCCATGGTCTCATGGGGAACCCCTGAATAGTCTAGAGGGGGGAAATCAGTGTTATCACCTTCAAAACGCTTCGAACGGACCCACAACGTCGACGAAAGGTTTCCGTCGCCCTCAGAAAAGCCCTCCGGTAGTTCAGAAGTGCCTTTAGATGAATGGGGCAGTTCCTGGCTACTCTTGTGCTTTTTCGGCGTTTCTATTTCCTTGGGTGCGGTATTAGACGTCTGTTTCGTCGTCCGCTTACGTTTATCCTCGGAAACAATTCTCGCCAGACTCTCGACGACGAGTTCGGCAGTCGAGGGTTCTGGAGTCGGCGTTGCCTGCGCTGCGCGTTGTTTTTCGACGGCCGCTCTATGGAGCGTTACGTCGGATGTCTTTGAGGTAGCGCCCGTGTTAGATGAAAGCCCAATCGCTGGTCGCGGCTGCGTTTGCGGGTGGGGCTTGAGACCCTTGCGGTCTGAGGTCGACGCCGGAGTGCCCTGCGTCCCCTTCGGCGCTGGTGGATCCTTCGTCCTCGACGAAGAAGAGCCATGGGTTGTGTGCTTAGGCCTATGGGGTCTGTGTGCGTCCTTGTCGCCGGGGTGTTCATCCCCAGAAGCAGGGCGTGAGCCGAGCCCGTCGGGGCCGGGGACGGACGTCGAGGAGCGCGAGCGCTCCTTCTGGGGGTTAATGACTTCCGTAACGGACGTCGAGTTATCACCCTCCTCGTCACTTTCTGTAACAGCGGCAGCGGGTGAGGAAACTGACTTCGACATAGCGTAGTCCGCCCACCTCTTAACTTTCTGTTCTTTAAGTGTTCTTGGTTTCAAGAGCTTACAGGCCGCGCAGCTGTCCTCTTTATGATCGAGGGGCAAGCAACGATTACAGAGCTTGTGTTTGTCCTTCCAAGTGTATTTGCCCCTACAGCGTGGGCAAAACTTAAAAGGTGTCCTCTCCATAGCTGAGGCAATAAAAACTGGTGATAACAACCCCAAGGGAAAGATAGGGGAGAAAGAAAGACATTCTCGACGAGAAGATAAAAGTTCGAACCCCCACTCTCCCTACTGTATGTTGGCCGGCGAGGCCTGGCCACGTGTTCGGCAGCGCCGAGGGATCTCCTCCGTCTCTTCCTCTCCGTCGAAAACTTGCACGGCGGAGAAACAGCTTCACAGCTAACGTCGAGGGGAGGGATCTTTACAATAAGTATATATTAAGGACCGAGGTCCGTAGTAATTGTTTTGCAATGTCTCTCTAGGAGCTCCACGTAAGGCGACCATAAGCTGGGCGGAAAAAAACAATCTGAGGGACCTCGACGCGTGAGGGATTGTGGGTACAACGCACGTCACTATAGGGATAGTGTTACAGACACGCCTTGTAGACGTCCCCTTTTCGACTACGAAAAACAAAATGCAATACTCCGCAGTGACCACTGGATGTCGGACCTATGCACAGCATGTGATTCTAAGCAGATTAACAAACATCAGAAACAGATTTACAATAAATTGTAACTTAGGCCATTTTCCCAGCAACTATAAGTCAAATTTTGTTTGTGTCATTTTTTGCATCATTTCCAGGCAACTGATTGTAGCTATTTAAATATTCGTCCACATGCGACTCAGGGAACTGTAATGGCCATATAAAATGAGTTTCTGGCTGATCTGAAAATGTTCCAAACGTGAGTGTTGGTGAATGGCTGGAGGGTAAAATTAAGAATATGTGGCATGAATTGCATTTTGATTATGCGTTCTGTGAAAACGGCAGAAAATTGCTACACAGCCGTGCAAAATGGTGCAGACCTGGCTATTGTCTTATTTAATTCCCCATGATTAGCTGAATCAGACAATATATGGGATACATTACTCACCGTAATCGTATTTCTGATGCTTGTATCTGCTTAGATTCACATGCTGTGCATAGGCCGACATCTAGTGGAAGCTGCGGAGTATTACAGTTTGTTTTTCGAAAGTCGAAAAAGGGCGTCGACACAGGGCGTGCCAGTAATACTATCCCTAGTGTGACGTCCACTGTACCCATGATCCCTCACGCGTCTAGGATCCCCAGATTGTGTTTTTCCTGACATGAGGTAGCATGAGGAGTAGCGTGAGTACAGATAGACCAAGCAGATAGACAGAAAGGTAAGACTACAAGCAACCATGCGCCTTCTCTCGGAGGGGAGGAAGGGTGGGTCGCATGTGAATCTAAGCAGATACAAGCATCAGAAATACGATTACGGTGAGTAATGTATCCCTTCTGAGGCTTGTGGAATCTGCTGGTGAAAACCTAGGGTGTGTGCGTAAAACCAGTTTGTCCTTGTGGATAGTAAAGAAAGGATCTTGCACTGACAGAGCCTGAATTTCACTGACCCTTCTTATGGAGGTAATGGCTACTAAGAAGGCCGTTTTATAAGTCAGGTGTTTGAGACTACTTTTATGCATGGGTTCGAAGGGGGGCCCCATGAGCTTAGCTAGCACCACGTTGAGGTCCCATCCTGGCGGTGGGTTCGAAATAGGAGGGTGAAGTCTCTTTACTCCTTCCATGAAGGCTTTAACCACTGGTACTTTCCACCACGAGACCCTGTTATGGGATGTGGTGTAAGCCGAGAGGGCTGCCAGGTGTACTTTTAGAGAGTTAAAGACCAACCCTGCATCCAGCAGGTGGAGCATGTATGTTGCAACGTTGGAAGGAGTGCAATCAACCGGGTTGATTTGTTTATTCTGGCACCAGATAACGAATCTTTTCCACTTGTCAAAGTAACAGTGTCTTGTATTTGGTTTCCTGGACTCTTTTAGAATGTCCATACACCTCTGTGGTAATTTGAGATGTCCAAACTCTATGACTTCAGGAGCCATGCTGCTAGGTTCATAGAGTTGGGTTCCTGATGCAGTGTTTGACCTTGTTGCTGGGACAGAAGGTTGTACCAGGCTGGGAGTCTGATGGGGTCGCACACCGCCATCCTGCGTAGGTGTGGAAACCATGGTTGTCTCGCCCACATGGGAGCAACTAGGATGAGCGTCATTGATTCCTTGTTCATCTTGCACACCACCTTCCTGATGAGAGGAGTTGGTGGAAAAGCGTACGCAAACCTCCCTGACCAGTTCATCCACAGGGCATTCCCCTGGGAGTCCGTTTGGGGGAACCTGGATGCAAATCCTGGGCATTGTTTGTTTTCGCTTGTGGCGAATAGGTCTATAGTGGGGAAACCCCACTGAGAGAAGAGATCTTCTACTACGTCTCTGTGAAGGACCCATTCGTGTTCTTCTGGGAGGGGGTCTCTGCTTAGAGCATCCGCTAGGGAATTGAGCTCCCCTGGAACATGTTGCGATGACAGGAAGATGTTCCGTCTGAGTGCCCATATCCATATATTCTGGGCAAGCTTGGACAGATTTGGCGAACGAGTCCCTCCTTGCTTGTTCAGATAGAACATGGCTGTCGTGCTGTCCGTCCTGATTTGCACCGACAAGTTCAGTAGATGGGGCTCGAACGCCTGCAGCGCTCGGAATACTGCCAGAAGCTCTAGCAGATTGATGTGGTTCTTGGCTACTGAGTGAGACCAGAGACCCTGCGCTGTGTGGTGGAGATGGTGAGCTCCCCAACCAGTCAGGCATGCGTCTGTAGTAACCACTGCCTGTACTTCGGGATCGTAAAAGGGTTTCCCCTTTGCGAGATTCTCTCTTGTCCACCAGTGTAGGCTTTGTACGAGTGTTGGCGAAACGACCACTAGATCGTCCCACTGACCACTTGCCTGAGACCACTGTTTCGCCAACCATTCCTGCATGGGACGCATGCGCAGACGCGCGTGGGGGACCAGGTAAATGCATGACGCCATCATGCCCAGTAACCGCATAGCTTTGCGTACTGTTATCTGTTGACCTGACTGATAATGCGGAATTTGCAGAAGTATATTCCGAATTCTTTCTTCCGAAGGGAAGGTCAATTCTCTCTGAGTATCTAGGATCGCTCCTAGAAACTGTTTTGAGGTGCTTGGCACCAGACTTGACTTCTTCTCGTTGATAGAGAAGCCTAATTCGTGGAGGAGGTCGATAGTCCTCTGAATGTTTGATCTGCAGATTCCTGGGGTTTCCCCCGTTATGAGCCAGTCGTCTAGATAAGGGTACACTGGGATTGCCTCCCTGCGTAGGTGTGCAGCTGCCACCGCCAGTACCTTGGTGAATACCCTTGGTGCTGAAGCTATCCCGAAGGGCAGTACCTTGAATTGGTAGTGGCGACTGTCCACCTTGAAGCGCAAGTATTTTCTGTGCGCCGGGAGCATGGAAATATGAAAATAGGCATCTTTCATATCCAAGGTTGCCATGTAATCCCCCTTTTTTAGGAGTGGGATTACCTCTTGTAGCGTGGTCATACGGAATTTTTGGGGCTTGACATACTTGTTGGCAGGCCGTAAGTCCAATACTGGGCGCATTGTTAAATCTTTCTTTGGCACAAGGAAGTAAGTTGAATAGATACCCTTGTTTACCTGGTGTCCTGGGACGAGTTCTATCGCGTCCTTTAGGAGCAGATTGTAGACTTCCTCGAGGAGGATCTTTTGATGTTCCAAAGAGTGGACTTTTTGTCTTGGAGGGTGGTTTCGGGGACGTTGCAGTAATTCTATACAGTACCCCTTGGATACTGTCGACAGCACCCATCTGTCGGATGTTATCCCTTCCCATGCCTGGGTGAAGCTGGATATTCGTCCCCCTATTGGGGTTGCATGGGAAGGGACCCTGAAATGAGCGTCACTGCTTCGGTGGAGGCGTGCCGCCTCCTTTACTGGGGCTGCCTCTGCCTCTACCACGTCCTCTTCTACTAGCCCTACCATACCCCTGGGTAGACTGTTGTGAGTTGGTGTTCCACTGTGTACCCTGGGTGTGGGAATAGCTATTACCTCTATTGGAATTTTGGCCGCGGGGGCGACGAAAATTGCCGTTCCCTCTTTGGTTAGGTGGTTTTGTAGTTAACTGGCCAAGGGATTTGAGGGTGTCGAATTCCTCCTTAGCGTTTTTTAGTGCGTCCTCGACTGCCTTTCCAAACAGGAGATCACTTTCCACTGGTTTGTCTAAGAGTGCAGCTTGTGTTTCCGCTCTGAATCCCGACTGCCTCAACCAAGCATGTCTTTTGATGACAGTCCCCTCTGCTATAATTCTACCCGCATTGTCTGCGGCGTCTAAAGTTGCTTTTAAAATGCAGCCTGAGACGTTTCTTCCCTCTGCACAAATGCGAGCTAGCTGGCCTTTAAGGGGTTCGGGAGCGGAATCTATTAGTGCTGCCACTTCTTCCCACTGATGGCAGTTGTAGCTGGCCAACAGTGTGGTGGAATTCGCGATTCTGGTTTGGTAGGCTGCCGTGGAAGCTACTTTTCTACCAAAACCATAGAGTTTTTTACTTTCCTTGTCGGGGGGAGCCTCCGAGGAAGATAATGGGGTTCCAGCTCTCTTGCGGGTGTTAGTTACGACTAGAGAGTCTGGCTTAAGTTGGCCTCTAATATATAGAGGGTCCGACTGGGCTGCTTTAAACAGCTGCTCTACTCTCGGGTTTACAGGTCTTGTCAAGTTTGGGTTGACAAGGGATGGTGCTATTCTGCGTTGAATAGATTTCAGGATGGGAATGGTCTGGGCTACTGTCTTCCTTTCCCCTATTAGTTCCTCCGCGAAGTCCCTCTCTTCTTGGACACCTTGTGTGTCTATGTGGAAGTGGTTAGCTGCCCGAGAGAGCAGTTCATTTAGGAGGGGCTGATTATCTATTGGGGAATCAGACACTGGGGCTTCCCTTTCGACTGGTGAGTCCATTCTGAAAATATCTGGGCTATTTTCTGGCTCATCCTCGTCTTCGTCCTCCCCGTAATAATCTGACACTGCGAGATCTTCTGGTGTCTCAAAATCCTGGCCCTCTATAAGGGAAGAGTCTCCTTGGCCTGTAGGGAAAAGGCAAGAATAGGGTTGGACCTCGAAGGGTTCTGAAGCCTTTACTGGTGTTTCGACCCGGGGCCTTTTATTTGAAGGGATAGGGTCCCTTGAACCTGAGGGAGAAGATTCCGGAGGGTTTAAAGCTAGTAGTTGGTCAGGGTGTCTTTCGAAGAAATTTGCTAAGGAGGACATCCTTGACATTACTCTGTCAATGTCCTCGCATGACCAGAGTTTAGAGCTTGGGGTGACCCTGCTGGAACTCTCCAAGGACTGTCCCTGAGAAGACTTGGACGGGGAAGTCAGTTCTATTGTTGTGGGGGATTGCAAGGGTTGTTTCCTTTGTTGCTTACCCCCTTCCCCGTGGGTGGAAGTGTGTTTACCCTTTCCCCTATCTTTCGACGCCTGGCGTGGAGGATCGGATGTGGAATCCCTGTGTTTCGAACTAGGCTTCGAAACTGGGCCCTCCTCACTCCCAAGAGATGTACCCTTTCCCTGGGGTGTGGGCTGGGGATGGAAGTCATGTTCGTCTCCGGACGAGTGATCTTCCGTGATGTTAATGGGCGAGGCACTCTGTGCAAGTGTGGAGGCTTGCCTGACGTCGTGCGGCGACCTCGACCGGGACCGCCCAGAGGACGTCCTTTCGGACCGCTCCTTTTGTGCCTCTTTCCGAGGTTTCGACGACGTCGAATCTCGGGTGGGTTTTTTGTGTTTAGTGTGTGTATGTGTAACGCTCTTGTCGCCGGGGGACTTCCCCATAGTCGCCGGGACGGACGACCTTCCGAGGCCGGGGACGTGCGTTAGGCTGTCTTTCGACGCCTTGGTGCCCTCGCCGTCCGAAAGTCCGGCGTCGCTGCCGTCGCTGAAGGTACCCTCCGCCTCCATAGCTGCTAGCTTGGTGTGGTGGGCCCAACGCTTGGTGGAGCGGTCCTTAAGAGTTTTTGTCTTAAACCTGCTACAGGCCCTGCAACCCGCCTCGGGGTGGTCTCTGGGCAGGCAAAGGTTGCACGTAGCGTGCTTATCTACCCAAGGGTATTTTTTATTACACTTGGGGCAAAACTGAAAGGGCGTACCCTCCATACGCGCCTGTGGGCAGCGGGCAAGTGTGTGTAGGTAAGAAGGTGTTTCTAACCGAGTGTGGAAATGTACCACCCCCACTCTCCCTACTGTAGGGCCGTGGCCAGCGGCCCAGGCCCGAGCCGAGGCGGAGCCTCAAGGCCCAATCCGTCGGGTTTCGACGTTGATCTCCTCCCCGGTTCGGCGTCGAGATGCTGGTCGACGAGGGGTGAGAAAATGGGGCAAATTAGAATTAGTTTTAAGTGTAAATATGGCAAAGCCAGGGAACTCCGATGAAGTGCTTCCGACCAGAATGGCGGAAAAAAACAATCTGGGGATCCTAGACGCGTGAGGGATCATGGGTACAGTGGACGTCACACTAGGGATAGTATTACTGGCACGCCCTGTGTCGACGCCCTTTTTCGACTTTCGAAAAACAAACTGTAATACTCCGCAGCTTCCACTAGATGTCGGCCTATGCACAGCATGTGATCTAAGCAGATTCCACAAGCCTCAGAAATATATATATATTATGGCAGTTGCAAGTACAATTATGAAGTTTTGCCACATAACTAGATTTTACCAATATTACACATAAAAACAAATGGGGATTGCATATGTGAATTGCAATATGTCTGCTCCAAACCCCTTAACCAATCCTTACAGGGAGGCTGGATTTGGGAGGAGACAGAAGGCTGTCTAATCCTAGTTGCGAGAACTCTTGGAGGGTACTCCAAGTTTGTGTCATCACTCATATAAAGGTGGAATACACTAGGAGGAAGGGACAGAGCTGTTGAAGTTTACTATCGAAGAGCGATGATGAAACTTACCATCTGACAGCTGCAAGGAAACACCATAGGGAATTGTTGAGAGTGCATCTGCATGGAGCTATCCATTTCTAGGAAGGTCTAAAAGCCGACTGGGTCCACTGGTTGAGAGCGGGAGGTCATCCTTGAGAGTGGCGTGATCAGACCCCTGCTCTATCTATCCAGAGTGTTCCGACATGCAGCTGGCTTGCCTGACCCTAAGAGGCTTTCTATGTAAGTAGAAACGAGCCCTGTGAAACCAAAAAGGTGGGGGAGACTGCTTGCCCTAAAACCTTTCCCTTTATAGTGGGCACAAGACATAACCTTAGCCTAGCCTATGTAACTAAATATATTAATTTAATTAATTCCCCATTTGGTGGAACACTACAGGCAATTTTAGTCAAAATTCAAAAGTAATAAGCCAAAGTAGACACTTCTTAGCATGCGCCACTCAGTTTTATTCACAATGCTCTCCTATTTATGAGAGCGTTGTGAATAAAACTGAAAAGCGCATGCTAAGAATTGTCTACTTTGGCTTCTTTACTAATTTTGGGAGTAAGGGGTTAACTCCAGAGACACCTCACAAGCGACAGAGCTTATATATGACAAAGATCACAATCAGGTCAACTAAACCAATCTAAAGAACTTATCCGGGTCGGAGAGATAATCTCCCTCAACACCCCGAGCCTAGTTCCATAACACAGATCGACATTAACAAAGCTCACTTCCCAGTGTGCGCTGAAAAACTATAACCTATAATTTAATTGGCTAAGCCTTTTTGTACCGCTGACCGTCGTGACTTCTTTAAAGGAAGAGGGGTGTTTTGTTCTTTTATTAGTCCAGTCTTTTTGTCCAACTGCCCCTAACACGGGCCTTTAAGTGGAGGGGGACTGAAATCCAAAATGATTCAATAATCCTAATTTGTTTGTCAGACTTCCCCCAACCCAGACCAAAGTAGGGGGGAGGGGGAAGAGATTCTAAAAACAAACTGCTCAATCACTGTTTATTTTAAACCAAAAGTGTGGGTGAAATCATAATTGCCATATGCATTTGTCAAAATTTGTAAAACTAAATTGCTAGCATTTAAGAGCGCAAGAAAATCGAAATTGCACAGCACTACATCTATAAATGTGTTAACTGACCACTGCTAATTATTTCTTGAAGTGAAATTTGTAGAAAGTAAAGAATTGTGATTTGTTTTTTTTTCAACTCACTTTTGTGATTTAAGTTGAGAAGTTTGTTTGTGTCACGGATAAATAAAAAGAGCTATATATGGGATACATTACTCACCACTATCGTATTTCTGATGCTTGTATCTGCTTAGATTCACATGCTGTGCATAGGCCAACATCTAGTGGAAGCTGCGGAGTATTACAGTTTGTTTTTCGAAACTCGAAAATGGGCGTCGACACAGGGTGTGCCAGTAATACTATCCCTAGTGTGACGTCCACTGTACCCATGATCCCTCACGCGTCTAGGATCCTCAGATTGTATTTTTTCCTGCCATGAGGTAGCATGAGGAGTAGCGTGAGTACAGATAGTCCAAGCAGATAGACAGAAAGGTAAGACTACAAGCAATCATGCGCCTTCTCTCGGAGGGGAGGAAGGGTGGGTCGCATGTGAATCTAAGCAGATACAAGCATCAGAAATACGATTACGGTGAGTAATGTATCCCTTCTGAGACTTGTGGAATCTGCTTAGATCACATGCTGTGCATAGATTAGTGAGCAGTGTTAGAAGGAGGTGGGATTTGAGAAGGGTCATGAGCAAATAAATGTCTTATAACCGCTTGTCCCACTTGCCTCTTGTCGAGTGGGCTCTGGGCGTAAAAGGCAAAGTTTTGTCAGAAAGAGATTAACATCTGGATACAGTTGACAATCCACTTGGAGATGGCACCCTCAGAGACGCAATCTCCCTCTTTGCCTGTGGCTACGGAGACAGTTGATCTGTTTTCCTAAGCGGTCTGGTCTTGTTTATGTAGTAAAGAACCGCCCTACGCACATCTAGGGTGTGTAGTTTAACCTCAGCCGAGCTTTGTGGGTTTTGGAAGAAAGCCGGAAGCTCGATGGACTGGTTTACATGGAATTTAGAAATAAACTTATGTGAGAACCTAGGGTGTGTCCGTAAAACCAGCTTATCCTTATGAATAGTAAAGAAAGGATCCTGCACTGAGAGCCTGAATTTCACTGACCCTTCTTATGGATGTAATGGCTACTAAGAAGGCAGTTTTATAGGTCAGGTGTTTGAGACTTGTCTTATGCATGGGAATCGAATGGGGGGGGCCCATGAGTTTAGATAGCACCATGTTCAGGTCCCATCCTGGTGGTGGGTTAGATATAGGGGGATGAAGTCTCTTTACTCCCTCCATGAAGGCTTTAACCACGGGTACCTTCCACCACGACACCTTGCTATGTGAGGTGGTGTACGCGGACAGTGCTGCCAGTTGTACCTTTAGTGAGTTGAAAACCAAACCTGCGTCCAGCAGGTGGAGCATGTATGTCACCATTGTGGAAGGAGTGCAATCAACTGGGTTGATTTGTTTATTCTGGCACCAGATAACGAATCTCTTCCATTTGTCGAAGTAGCAATGCCTTGTGTTCGGTTTCCTAGACTCTTTTAGGATGTCCATACATCTCTGTGGTAGATTGAGATGTCCAAACTCTATGACCTCAGGAGCCATGCTGCTAGGTTCATGGAGTTGGGTAGAGGATGCACCTTCTGACCTTGGTGCTGGGACAAAAGATTGCCCCAGCCCGGGAGTTTAATGGGATCGCACACCGAAAGTCTGCGTAGGTGTGGAAACCACGGTTGTCTCGCCCACATGGGAGCAACTAGGACGAGCGTCATCGACTCTCTGTTCATCTTGTTCACCACCTTCCTGATGAGGAGTTGGTGGAAAAGCGTACGCAAACATCCCTGACCAGTTCATCCACAGGGCGTACCCCAGGGAGTCTGGTTGGGGAAACCTGGATGCAAATCCTGGGCACTGTCTGTTTTCGCTCGTGGTGAATAGGTCTATAGTGGGGAAACCCCACTGAGAGAAGAGGTCTTCTACGATTTCTCTGTGTAGACTGCATTCGTGTTCCTCCGGAACCTGGCCTTGGGAATAGTTTGAGCCTCTTTGGGAGTTTTGTCGCGAGGCCGACGAAAATTGCCATTCCCTCTCTGGTTAGGGGGTTTGTTGGTTAGTTGCCCTAGGGACTTGAGTGTCTCGTACTCGTCCTTAGCATTCTTCAGCGCGTCCTCGACCGCCTTTCCAAACAATAGATCCGGCTCCACCGGCTTATCTATCCATGATGCTTGGGTCTCGGCCTTGAAACCAGACTGCCGTAGCCAAGCATGCCTCTTGTTGACCATGCTTTCAGCAATTAATCTGCCGGCGTTATCCACGGCATTAAAAGTTGATTTTAAAATGCAACCTGACATGGCTCTCCCCTCTGCTGAAACCCGTGCCAATTGGCTTTTTAAGGGTTCTGGGGCAAAGTCTGAGAGCCGCGGCTTCTTCCCACTGGTGGTAGTTGTAACTGGCCAGCAGGGTGGTGGAGTTGGCAATCCTTGCCTGGTAGGCGGAAGTGGAGGCTACTTTCCTGCCCAAGCCATAAATCTTCTTGCTCTCCTTGTCGGGGGGAGCTTTGGATGATGACAAGGGTGTTCCCGCTCTCTTACGGGTGTTTGCAACAACCAGGGAGTCCGGTTTGAGATGTCCCCTTATGTACAGTGGGTCAGAATGGGCTGCCCTGAAAAGCTTTTCAATTCTGGGGTTTACTGTCCTGGTGAGATTGGGGTTAACAAGGGAAGGGTCTATCCGCCTTTGTATTGACTTAAGGATAGGGATGGCCCGAGCAACAGGTCTCTTTTCTCCCACCAATTCCTCTGCAAAGTCCCTCTCTTCCGGAGCACCTTGGGTGTCAATGTGGAAGTGCTGTGCCACTCTGGACAGGACCTCGTTCAGGAGAGGCTGGTTGTCAACAGGGGAGTCGGTAACCCTCCTCCTCCTCCTCCTCCTCCTCATCATCATCATCCCCATAATAGCCTGTCCCAGTTTGTTCTTCGAACATGCCCACGTGTGGATCCTCACCAAAGGATGGATCTTCCTGATATTGAGAATAGAGCTGTATATAGAAGGGGTCTGAAAACTGAGTTGGTGCTTCACCCCGGGACTTCTTACTTGGGGGTATTGGATCCTTTGAGCCTGAGGGAGCTCACCCTTCTGGGGTATAAGAGAGAAAGTGTTCCGGGTTTTTGGCGTAGAAATCTGCCAATGATGACATCCTTGACATTACTCTGTCTATGTCATTAATGGACCATTCCCTTGAAGTGGGAATAACTCTTTCCTGGAGTGCTTTCCCTGTTTTAGCCCGACTAGACCTACTGGTTTGAACAGGGGTCTTAGGGACAAGAGACTGAGACTTGTCCATCTGTTTAGGTGGAGTAGAATGTAGTTAAGGAGTGGAAGTAGGCTGGGACTGCTTACTTCGTTGTTATCCCCCCCTCCCCGCAGGTGGCAGAGTGTTTCCCCGATTTTTGGGCCCTATCAGAGCTTTTCGGTCCCTGTCTCTGGAGAGTGTAAGGGATTCGGTAGCAGCCTTCGCGCTGCCTGCAGACGCCGACTCATGGAGTGCAGCCTGGGGGTAGAGGTCGGCGTCGTCCTCCGACGACTGAACCTCAGTCACTAAGGGGAGCGAGGCACTCTTAGCAACAGTGGAGGGTTGCCTGGTGTCATGCGGCAATCTCGAACGCGAACGCCCAGAGGACACTGACTCGGTGGACCGTTCTCTTCGTGCCTCTTTCCGAGAACTCGACGTGCGCGTCGAGTCGCGGTTGGACCTTTGTTTGCTGGAAGTGGTGTGGGTAGCGCTCGTGTCGCCGGGGGTCTTCCCCATAGCTGCCCTGCCGGACAACATTCCGAGGTCGGGGACTTGCGCTTGGCTGTCCATCGACGCCACATTGCCCTTGCCGTCCGAACGTACGGCATCGCTGCCATCGCTGAAGGCACCCTCCGCGGCCATGGCTTCTTGTCGCCTGGCGTGGTGGGCCCAACGCTTTGTCCAACGGTCCTTAAGGGTCTTCGGTTTAAACTGACTGCACGCTCTGCAATTCGCCTCGGGGTGGTCCCTCGGCAAGCAGAGGTTACACGTGGCGTGTCTGTCAACCCAAGGATACTTGCGGTTGCACTTGGGGCAAAATTGAAAAGGGGTATCCTCCATACGCACCCTGTGGCAGTGGACTGGGAGTGTAGGAATATAAGTAATGTACCTATATTAATCCGAGTGTAGGATATGTGCCACCCACCACCCTCCCTACTTGCAGGGCCGAGGCCTTCCGAGGCCCAAATCCATCGCTGTAGTCCGATGGTTGAATTTTCTCCGATCCGGCGTCGAGTGTCGATGTTCGGAGACTCGACGTATAGGTGGAATAAATGGGGAAATATATAACAATATTTGCAAAATCTGACTAAGTTAGGGAACTCCGCTCAGTGCTTCCGACCAGCATTGCGGGAAAAAAACAATCTGAGGGTCCTAGACGCGTGAGGGATCATGGGTACAGTGGACGTCACACTAGGGATAGTATTACTGGCACGCCCTGTGTCGACGCCCATTTTCGAGTTTCGAAAAACAATCTAATACTCTGCAGCTACCACTAGATGTCGGCCTATGCACAGCATGTGATCCAAGCAGATTCCACAAGCCTCAGAAATTATTTATTTCCTGTACACCGGCCTGGTTCTGGCTCATTGGTAGCTCAGGGGGAGGGATCAGAGTATTAGATGAATTGGAATTAATAAAAGAATCCGCTAAAGAGTTTGTTGTGCGACATCCCAAGTGGGGAGGAAAGAAACTCCCTGTGTTGTGTGTGGCTTCTCAATAAACTGTTACACTTGGTTGGAGTATTAGGGACAGGTCAATCTATGTATGAGCTTTGGATAGCTGCAATTGGGCCTAGTGGCCTGTGATATTCATCCAACAGGGAACTGCAGAGCTGCTCCCATAGGACTCTACTGCACGCGAGGGGGGGTGGGGGGCGAGGATCCATGAGGCGCATATGTGCACTCATCTCTCGTGTATACTGTTATGAGAGGATGCACTGGGGTACTTTACTGGAGGAGCGTGGCGATGCTCAACTCATGTTAGCGCTACTTGTAATGCACTTTCAATATCGAATTCCTAAGCAGAGTTGAAAAGTTTAAAATTTAAGAATCAAAAAGCATCATGGAAATCAATTTGTGTTGTTGTGTTTTTCAGTTATTTTAAATTGGCCCAGACAGGTATGTCAGTGTTTCATTATATGCAGTCCCGAGGCAGGTGTGTCGTGACTGCCAGGAAACAAATCCCAGAGGAAGCCTACACAGGCCGAAACAGGCACCGGATCGCTTGCGGTCAGAAAGTGCTGCAAGGCCCCTTTCTGGATAGGACTGCGTGGGATTTCAATATGTTTTTCCATTTCTGTAACTGCACACTAGTCCGAAAACGATGTAATGGAAAAACTGCCTACAGCAGTGGTCAGTGGTTATGAAAAATGCAAATGGCACGAGTATGCCCACAAATGGCCCCAGAGCTGGGCTAGAGGTGGTTTAGAGCGTGTGCATTGCGGGTTCTGACCAACATAAAAATTCCACTGTGTCCCAGCCACTAATCTCCCTCCAGGGCCTAGTAACCCACAAAACACAAACTAAACTACCCACAAGCCCAATGAAAGTATGACGTCACTCCTCTTTGCACAAGTCCAAATGAAGCAGACAAGCCCTTCTCACACAAGTTTGGGGTATTCATCCCTTTTGCTGTAGGCGAGTCAAAATAATTCCTTCGGGAGTGTACATGAGAAATTCCACTTTGCAGACAACCCTCAAACCCCCCCCCGCCTCTACATTCATCTTCACAACATTTATTTTAAAAATGTATGAACTCATTTTACAATACAAAAATATATTTCACCACAGTCCCCTAAATCACTAAATCCCCTAAAAATCTACTGAAAACAGT
This sequence comes from Ambystoma mexicanum, assembly GCF_040938575.1. Lineage (NCBI taxonomy): Eukaryota > Metazoa > Chordata > Amphibia > Caudata > Ambystomatidae > Ambystoma > Ambystoma mexicanum. The sequence continues at coordinate 1,303,118,307 of NC_090933.1, forward strand.
TACTATAAAATGCACTCCTTTTCACCATCCCTTTCACATGTTTGTCAATTATTCCAGATGTTATTAGGTGGCACAGACCAAGGTCAAAACTCTAGTCAAGACTGGACGGTTCCATGCAATAATGTCAGCAAAAATATCGCCACGCAAAAATATCGCAGAAAAATGGCCATTTTTTGTGGGGACATTATTGCATGAAACATGCGGGGATGCCAAGAGTGCATCCCCTCGAGGCTCCCCTGCCGGGATGCCAAGAGTGCATCCCCCCCCAGGCTCCTCTGCCGGGATGCCAAGAGTGCATCCCCCCGAGGCTCCTCTGCCGGGATGCCAAGAGTGCATCCCCCCGAGGCTCCTCTGCCGGGATGCCAAGAGTGCATCCCCCCCCAGGCTCCTCTGCCGGGATGCCAAGAGTGCATCCCCCCCCAGGCTCCCCTGCCGGGATGCCAAGAGTGCATCCCCCCGAGGCTCCTCTGCCGGGATGCACTCCCCTGCCGGGATGCCAAGAGTGCATCCCCCCCCAGGCTCCTCTGCCGGGATGCCAAGAGTGCATCCCCCCCCAGGCTCCTCTGCCGGGATGCCAAGAGTGCATCCCCCCCCAGGCTCCCCTGCCGGGATGCCAAGAGTGCATCCCCCCGAGGCTCCTCTGCCGGGATGCCAAGAGTGCATCCCCCCGAGGCTCCTCTGCCGGGATGCCAAGAGTGCATCCCCTCGAGGCTCCCCTGCCGGGATGCCAAGAGTGCATCCCCCCCCCGAGGCTCCTCTGCCGGGATGCCAAGAGTGCATCCCCTCGAGGCTCCCCTGCCGGGATGCCAAGAGTGCATCCCCCCGAGGCTCCTCTGCCGGGATGCCAAGAGTGCATCTCCCCCCCCCCGAGGCTCCTCTGCCGGGATGCCAAGAGTGCATCCCCCCCCAGGCTCCTCTGCCGGGATGCCAAGAGTGCATCCCCCCCCAGGCTCCTCTGCCGGGATGCCAAGAGTGCATCTCCCGAGGCTCCTCTGCCGGGATGCCAGGAGTGCATCCCCCGAAGCTCCTCTGCCGGGATGCCAGGAGTGCATCCCCCGAGGCTCCTCTGCCGGGATGCCAAGTGTGCATCCCCCGTGGCCGAGGCTCCTCTGCCGGGATGCCAAGAGTGCATCCCCCGTGGCCGAGGCTCCTCTGCCGGGATGCCAAGAGTGCATCCCCCGAGGCTCCTCTGCCGGGATGCCAGAGTGCATCCCCCGAGGCTCCTCTGCCGGGATGCCAAGAGTGCATCCCCCCCAGGCTCCTCTGCCGGGATGCCAAGAGTGCATCCCCCCCCAGGCTCCTCTGCCGGGATGCCAAGAGTGCATCCCCCCCCCAGGCTCCTCTGCCGGGATGCCAAGAGTGCATCCCCCCCCCAGGCTCCTCTGCTGGGATGCCAAGAGTGCACCCCCCCCCCCAGGCTCCTCTGCCGGGATGCCAAGAGTGCATCTCCCGAGGCTCCTCTGCCGGGATGCCAGGAGTGCATCCCCCGAAGCTCCTCTGCCGGGATGCCAGGAGTGCATCCCCCGAGGCTCCTCTGCCGGGATGCCAGAGTGCATCCCCCGAGGCTCCTCTGCCGGGATGCAAGAGTGCATCCCCCCGAGGCTCCTCTGCCGGGATGCCAAGAGTGCATCCCCCGAGGCTCCTCTGCCGGGATGCCAAGAGTGCATCCCCCCCCCGAGGCTCCTCTGCCGGGATGCCAAGAGTGCATCCCCCCCCAGGCTCCTCTGCTGTGATGCCAAGAGTGCATCCAAGAGTGCATCTCCCGAGGCTCCTCTGCCGGGATGCCAAGAGTGCATCTCCCGAGGCTCCTCTGCCGGGATGCCAAGAGGGCATCCCCCGAGTCTCCTCTGCTGGGATGCCAAGAGTGCATCCAAGAGTGCATCTCCCGAGACTGCTCTGCCAGGATGCCAAGAGGGCATCCCCCGAGGCTCCTCTGCTGGGATGCCAAGAGTGCATCCAAGAGTGCATCTCCCGAGGCTCCTCTGCCAGGATGCCAAGAGTGCATCTCCCGAGGCTCCTCTGCCAGGATGCCAAGAGTGCATCTCCCGAGGCTCCTCTGCCGGGATGCCAAGAGTGCATCCTCCCGAGGCTCCTCTGCCGGGATGCCAAGTGTGCATCCCCCGTGGCCGAGGCTCCTCTGCCGGGATGCCAAGAGTGCATCCCCCGTGGCCGAGGCTCCTCTGCCGGGATGCCAAGAGTGCATCCCCCGAGGCTCCTCTGCCGGGATGCCAAGAGTGCATCCCCCGAGGCTCCTCTGCCGGGATGCCAAGAGTGCATCCCCCGAGGCTCCTCTGCCGGGATGCCAAGAGTGCATCCCCCGAGGCTCCTCTGCCGGGATGCCAAGAGTGCATCCCCGAGGCTGAGGCTCCTCTGCCGGGATGCCAAGAGTGCATCCCCCGTGGCTGAGGCTCCTCTGCCGGGATGCCAAGAGTGCATCCCCCGAGGCTCCTCTGCCGGGATGCCAAGAGTGCATCCCCCGAGGCTGAGGCTCCTCTGCCTACCTGGTTTTCATGGGTGGCTCACTCCTCTCCCTAGCCACAGAGGCCCCCAGGGTTGGTGCATTTGAGGCCATGTCTGGTGATTGCAGCTAGTTGGTGTTCCAGGACTGGCCCTGAACCCAAAGCCCTCTCGGTGGTGTGCGGGGATTCAACGTATAGATTATGTCCACCCCACCGTAATGTTGGCAAAACTGGGGTGCCTTGTGTACGCATGAGAAGAAAGCCAAAGAGCTGAGACTGTTTCGGTCCAGAGGCTAGGCCTGCGTGAATGGCCAGTTGTGAGATTCAATGTCGAGGTGTCAGACTTGGAAGACTGGAGTACTCGGGGCTTTTTTCATGAATGGGACAGAGGAAGGGGCACTGCTTGGCTCGCTAACAATGTCCCTGGCCCAAATAACTTAAAACACATGCGCTGCAATAATGCCCCGAGTTATCAATTCACCCCTCCCCCCTTACCAAAAGAGGGTACTTGAGTTAAGCCATGCTCCCTCCTTTAACAAAGTCCATACTCCTTCGCCAAGTGGTGAATTCTAAGGGCTTTTCTCGATTTATGACCCAGTTGAGTACCCTGGAAAGTGGTTTGCAGCCTGCACTGCTTCAAAGTGTCCCCAGTTGATGTGTAAGGCTTCGTTTTTCTGTGGGTTTGTGCACGTACATGTATTTCCATGTCTAGTTCTTTATGGCCGGAGGCACCACTACCAAAAAGGTTCTACAGTGCTTGGCTGCAGAGACATGAAAACTGAAGCAGAAGGGGAATAATAAGGTACAACGTTTTGCGAAATTAGATTATGAATGGTTTGAGCTCTACTCGGTGCAGATTGCAAAGTTTAGCAGCTAAGCCAAGGCATGATCTTCCCAACGCTCTTGATCATTTGAAACGAAGCATGAGCACGAGATAAGCGATGGATAATGTGAGAAACCTGAAGGTGTCTCACTTGCTGGTCCCTTGGGATCCGTCATCCAGGTGGCCAGGACACGGCCATCGCTTTTGGGTCCAGTTCCTGGGGGTGGACCAGTGAGGGCGGATCACCTGGATAGGGTGTCCTTGGGGAGTGGGACACCGACGGGTGAGACGCAGTATCCCCCTTCTTATAACACCTCCCCAGCCTACCAAGTAGGATATCCAAACACAAGCACTTCGCACACCACGAAAGACGGACAAAAAAAAGCACCGTCTTCCTGACAGGTGTTAGGCAGAATCCAGTGCAGTTCCCTTAGGGAGCACTACACCAGATTAGGACTACAGGTATATGCAATAAATCCCCTTTGGTATCCGTCTGTACAACAAAGATTTAGTTGGTAGCTGTGGCTGAGCAGTCAGACTTATCTCAAGAGGGAGATGAGCAGTATTCAGGGTTTACACATTAGGCCCACTAGGCTATGGAACAAGGAAACACTGAGCAAAGCTTTGTAGTTAAAAAGTAGATCTATATTTTATACACTTCTAATAAGACACATGTATCACAGTCATCAAGCAAGTTAAGTCAAAGGAAAAATATACACACTCCCAAGTTGAATTGTATACCAAGTGAACCAGAGTGAAAACTGAGCAAAACGGCACAGTGACAACTACACACAAGAGATCCTCTACCAATTCCTCACAAGGGAGGGAAAGCACAAGTTATATAGAAACAACTTCTTACACACCCTAGCAACACTTCCCATCAGTTTGTGAGCCAGTGTAGGCAAGGCAGTGCATCAGTATAAGCAATACTTAAAGGAAAACTGAGCAAAATGGCATTTCACAAGGATTAGAAAGGGGAAGTAAAGGGTAGTTAGAAGAAGTAGGTGCACCAACACAGTTCTCAGTGAGAATCACTCTAAAGAAGGCAGATCTAACAAATGTGACCAGAGTCAGTAGGCATGTGCCAGAGTCAGTGGTACAGGGCAAGGGCCCAGGAGCAAAATGTTCTTGTAGCTGCAGTCAATTCTTTGGTTAACGAATTTGAAAAGGTGGTTGCAGAAGTTGAAAAGACAATGTTAAGAGAGAGGGGTGGCCAACCCAACAGGTAGGTAAAGGATTTAAAATACCTTTAGTGCTATCGCGAAGAAAGGGCGGCCTGGCTGAACAATGTACCTTCAAATGAAGAAGTGGCTCCTGCAGTGGCGGTGGTTCCTGGTAGTTCCTGCCTTTCGGGTGATCCAGCAGAGGAAGAGAGGCTCTCGTCGTGGAGGAAGGTTTGAGTTACTGCCCTACCCAGGGAAGAAACCAGCTGCGGTGCTGCCTGACAAATAAAAGGTATGCTCCTTTAAATCGTGGTCCGGGTAGACTGGTGCCTGGCTATCCGGCCACAGGGTACGGGAGATTCAACCAAGGCAGGTCCGGGGATGCGATTGGCAAACTGGTTGGCCCCACCAGCTCAAGGGAAGAAGGATCTTGAAGATGAAGATCTTCTCTCGTCTTGTGGAGAAAAGTGGTGAGACGCTGCAGCAGAGCTTCACCGGTGGTTCAGTCATTGCAGATGTCTTTGGCTTCTCTCCTCTTTGGCTTCTTAGTTCCAGTGGCGACGTCTTGCTCTTCCAGTCCTCAGGACCCTGTTTTTATGCAAACAGATCCCCATTCATACAGCCTAGCTGTCACTCACACAGTGGAGTGGTCATCTTGGCGGGAGACCCTCCAGCATATCAGGATAGAGTGCGACATGGGTTGCGGTGGCAACCCTGCCCAGGGGTCCTACTCCCCCTCTCACACAATGGACCCACCCCAGACTCAGTGGTGCCAAAAGGAGGGCTTCTTGGTGGAAGCCCGCCAAACGGACAAAGGATCCCGGACCTGGGTTAGGAGTTTAGAGAAAGACACGAGAAAGAAGTTATAATAAAGATCTGGCAAATAAAACCTAATGGAGTAAAGTTAATATAAAAATAAACCGGCGGTATGTTGGAGGCTGTCAGAAAAAGTGGTAGCCTCGAACAATGGGAAAATCCCATAGGAAAATATTTGTGGTCGAATATTTATGGTAATAACTACTGCCAACAGCCAGAAACTTTTGAGAGAGGGACTGTACGGTACCCTCTCGAAAATGAACCTATGGGAAAAACTATTAACCCTTTCCAGTACCTCCATAGTAAGATGGGTTGTACTGGTTAAGTTCATAAAAATTGACTAGAAAAGTCAATTGGGGACTTTACATGCCGTGGGAAACAGAAGTCAGTCCCAGGGTATGGAGTCTGTTTGGGGGTCGCTACGAGACCCCCGTGCCACTGCACTGAGGGTGCTGGGTAACACAGGTGAATAAAGAGGGTTCCTATGGGGGTGAGAAAATCCCATAGACATTAAACACAAAAATAGCCTAGAACGCACATAGCAAAAATGCCTAAGAGTGGGAAAAAGAGTCTCACTCTTAGCAGGTAAAAAGAAACAAACCCTTCAAATCCAGCAAAGCTGCTGGGGGACTCTATAGGTAAGGGAAATGAGCCATAGAATGAGAATTCTCCCTAACAGGTCTCAACCCACAATTGACCAGAATCACACAGACCTGACGGCCCTTTCCCTTCCCCACAGGGATAAAAGGTGGAGCACGAGAGCACAATACAAGCAAGGCAGACCGCACGACGTGAGAGGTAACTCAGCACAGCATTTCAAGAGGAGGAGAAAGACAGCGCGAACCGAGAGGGTGACAAGGTAATAAACGACCTTGCCTTTTCCGACTAAGGCCTGTGACACCTCTACCGAAGGAATCGTAAGACCGAGAACAATAGCCAACATGTGTTGCAGCAGATGTCAACACTACACAGGACCCTCCTCCACTGATAACCAAGCCAGGGAGAGACGCTTGTCTCTGTGGTTCCAACCTTGACTCTAGAGAGAAAAAAAGCAGAGCGGTTTATCGCAGCCAGTGAGTCGAGGGGAGAGCCGATAAGAAACCGAACTGTGTTGAACGAAGTTGCAAACTGCTAATTGACTTGGGCAAGTACAAAGAACTGTTGATACCAAGAGGAGGAAAACCAGCAACAGAGGAGTCTGACACCATGTGGGTGCTCACTCTGGAAACTCTGGGCGATTACCAGATTGTTGAAACTACCTTTACCAGAAGGCCTTGGGAAAGGCGAGAAAGGGCTGAAAGTGGTGAAACGGGGGGGCCTAGTAAAATCCTCTGTGAAATTAAGTTTTTGACCGGCAGATGAATGTCAATCTAAGGGAGCTGACTCCTGCCTCGTAAGAGTTGATCAAGGCAATGTGCCACTGTCAAAGTTGGAAAAAGTGAACCCGAAAGAGGGATGTCCACAGAGAACTGATTTAAAGGACATTCAGGTTTGTGTTTGTCTCAGAGATTGGTTTGAGAAGCCATAGTGAACACAACAGAGGGAGGCTAAAACGCGAGAAGTGTCTGAGCCAGGAAGAGGCTGACGCAGGGGTGAGGAAGCGTCGCCCAAAGGGCAACCAGAAAAGAACTTTTGTTGAAATTTTTGTTTTGGTACGTTGAACTTGTCAGGCACTTGGGAGCGAGAAAACTTCTACTGAAGGTCCTGATATGGTTACGAACTGTTGGTGGCTCTGAGCCCGGAAGAGGGGGATCCAAGGGTGAAGTTATCACCTGCATTCATACAAAAAAGAAACCTTTTGTTTATTATTTTGAAATACATCCGGTCCACGGAGGCAACAGACTCTTTTGTAGAAAAGAGACTTAACCCCCAAAGGGTCCGATTGCTGAGAGCAGAACTGTAGGCTCGTGCTGGAAAAGCTAGAGCGTGTGCTGTGCTCCGGAATCTCACCTTGTCCCTTACTCATACTACCGCATCCTGACTTAATATTTGTGAACACTTCTTACTTTCCTATGAACATTATCCCACACTTATTTGTGTGTTTGGCATAAGGATCGGCAATAGGCCATTTTATTTAACAAGACGCCACTAGGATTGCCTTATTGTTGGTTGAAGCTTGCTCCCATCTTAGATTCAGATTTAGGTTTAGATTAGGCATTTGTCTAACCTACCTATACAGTTTATTAGTACCAGGCGCGGGTCAACCAGAATTTAACAAGCATTCTGATTGGCCGGGGCATTACCTGGCCGGGAATCCCTCAGCCGGGATTCCATACCTTTGTCCCCGGCGGGGGGGCATAGCTGCCCCTCAGCCAATGAGGAGGCTCGAAGCGGGGCCATCCACATGGCTGGAGGCCGCCTTCGTCCCCCTTTGGGGATTCAGGTAGGTGTTTATTTTGAAATGTGACTTTTTTTTTCCCTCCTCCCAACCCCACTTACCTTCAGATTTCTTCTTTTTTTGAGCAAATGCGCTGGGAACACTTCTGTTCTCTCCGCTCCCGATGGCCGCCATGGAAAGGGAAAACTGACTGTTTTTCCCTTTCGCGGGAGCCATTTCCTTGTTTTTTTTTTTTGTTTTTTTCTGTTCCGAAACGCTTAGGCGTTTCGGAACAGAAAAATGCCTTTAGTACCCCGGTCTTGCGAGCCGGGGTACTAATGAGCAGACCTCGGCGTACCAGTTGCTATCCTGGCCAAGAGGTTTTGCGAGATCTGAAGATAGTTCAACCCGCATGTGAGCTGTAGTAGTCTAATCTGGAAGATACTGGCGCAGGGGCTAACATTTTACAAAGATTTTGAGAAAATAATGGTCCAAGTACTGGGTAACATCAGGTAATGGTTTGTGATCGGGAGTTTATTTGGGGCGGCATAAAGTGGAGTCCAGTCGGTATCCGGTAATATCCCCATATATATGGTCGCCATAATATCGCTGGGAAAAGGTCGTGGCGATATTGTATGGGTGACCATATAAATGGGGATAGGCGCAGCCAAAAAAAAAGGGGTTGAGGGTTGCGGGGGTTGAGGGCAGAGGAGCCTCGGGGGATGCACTCTTGGCATCCCGGCAGAGGAGCCTCGGGGGACGCACTTTTGGATGCACTCTTGCATCCCGGCAGAGGAGCCTCGGGGGATGCACTCCTGGCATCCCGGCAGAGGAGCCTCGGGGGATGCACTCCTGGCATCCCAGCAGAGGAGCCTTAAGCAATCGGGTCTCTAAAATGAGTTTCTCTGCATCTCCAGTAAGGACAGCGCGCGGCTCGGACGTACAGGTAATGGCAAAAACAGCAGATGCAATGTCTGTATAATCCCAACCCCAGGGGGCTCATAGAACACACGACGCGTACACCGGATCCACGTCTGCTTTCTCGCCCCCTGACATGGCACAGAAGCCGCATCCCCAAGTACTTCAATCCGCGCACAGATGAAAAGGGAGGCTCCCGTTACCAGCCACAAAAGCGGGATTCAGCCAAAGCCTCCCTGGGGGGTTTGCGGAAAACCGTCTCCAAAAAAGCAAGAGAAGAATGAGAGTGCACGAACAGGGACACAAAGAGGCAAGGAGGCGAGTGCACAAACAGGACAGTAAAGGGCCACAAAGAGGCAAGGAGGCGAGTGCACAAACAGGACAGTAAAGGGCCACAAAGAGGCGAGGAGGCGAGTGCACAAACAGGACTGGAAAGGGCCACAAAGAGGCGAGGAGGCGAGTGCACAAACAGGACTGGAAAGGGCCACAAAGAGGCATGGAGGCGAGTGCACAAACAGGACAGGAAAGAGCCACACCAAGGCAAGGAGGCGAGTGCACAAACAGGACCAACTGCTTCAAGAGAGGATAGGGCGCGTGCACAAACGGGGAGGAAAGGAGGCATGTGGAAAAGGAGGAGGGAACAACATGTGCACAGACAGGAGGGCTAGAAGGCCAAAGAAACAGAGGGCGAATGTCGTGCAAAAACAGGACAGGGAAGCACCACAAAGAAAATGAGGAGCATGCGTGTGCACACACGAGGTAGCTGGAGTCTGTAAAACTGGATTGCAGATTATTAAGTAACCCACTACAAAGAAGTGGCAGCTGCAAGTGCACCAGCCAATCAGCCACCAACCAAAGGGGTTCAGGGCAGGGCAACCCCAGCCTCCTCCAACACCGAGAACATGCGTGCGTTTAAACTACTTGTAAACATGTTGAGGACAAACGAAGTCCGGTAATCATTTATCAGGCTCCCTCCCGGTGGCTGCGGGTCACCCTCGAAGGACCGGATAAATCGCCAAACGTATTCAGTGTCCAGCCGTCCTCCCAGCACCCTGGTACCTACATTCAGCCTCCCTCCTCAGCGCATCAGCATTAAGCACATGGGAGGGTGAGGGGCTTTACCCCTGACCTCCAGGGCTTGCTTCGCTGGATATCAACAGCTACTATGGGCTACTCTGACTCCCCATGCCCATTGGTGCCATACATACATAGCTAAGTGACATTAACTTGCGGCGTTTAGAAACGTGCATCAGAGCGCAACAGGAAGTCTCAATGTCTTTAAACAACCACCTTTTGTTAGGTCCCCCTCAACCGGGCTCAGACTTTCCACAGCAACTGCCACGTTTAAAACACAAAGACTTCCAAAGGGCGGTCACGTCTCTCTGGGTCACTTTGTTATCCTATGGCAAGGGCGCACTGATTTACAAAAACCAGTTCGCACAGCGTTCCCCTCCACCGGGTACAAATGCATGTCTCACAATTCCCTTAGTGGGGTTCACACTTTCCACAACGTGTCAAGGGGTTTGTCTTGACCCTTGTATGACCACCTTGACACCTCACGCCGGCCTTCTCCATGGCCTCTTGGTACTTGTAGTTTCACTATTTTTACCATTCAATACCTTCCTTGTTCAGGAGAAGGGTACCAGCCCGACTCCTCCTGATGAGCACCCACGTGGCATTGGTACATTATCTCTGGTACCAAGTTCGTTCACAATAACCTTTCATCTCAATCTTCTTAATGTTGCCACTGCAGCCTTGAGTCCAACATAATCAGGCCCACTATCAGGTTCTTCTGACTCACCGGCTGTGATGAACTCGGCGTTTCTTTTGCTGCTGGAGTCGAGGACAGTACCACGATGGCAACCACGTCTCCCCGCCATGGCAATCAGTGTGGGAGGGTTCCATGTACCGCTGACATCCGTCAAACCACTCGCCAGCTGAGATTCCCGGTCTTATATTTCTCTCATTGGATCTGCGCTAGTCTGGATTGAAAAGGGCATGGGCAACTCCCTCCTCAACGTCCTTTCAGGTTCCGTTTGAACTGCCGTCCTGGAATAGTTGCTTCCTTGTGCGTTCGGCCTTGCTCAGAGTATGCTCTTGTGCTCTGCCTTTTATCCCAATGGGGAAGGGAAAGGGCAGTCAGGTGTGTGTAGTTGTCGGCAATTGCCCGACAACTACCTGACCCTTGTCTTGGGACATGTCAGGTAAACTGATCTAGTCCGTTGTCGCTCACTAGGTGAAAAAGTGGAAAGGGGGGGGCTAGAGTTTCTAAGCATCCTACTGGACAGGGTGGGTTAATGGCTTAAAAAGGGGGAGACTGCGTCTCACCCTTTGGGGTCCGACTTTAACTCCTGAAAGACCCCCCCCCATTCAGATGATCCATCTGCACTTGTCCACCCCCAGGAACTGGATCCAACAGCGATGGCCGTGTCCTGGCCACCTGGAAGACAGATCCCCCGGGGATTAGTAAGCGAGACACCTTCAGGTTTCTCATAATTCCAACATGGGATCACATATATACAGGCATGCACAGGTGTAGGGGTGGTCCAGGAGGTTCCCTTCTATTATAAGGGATTCATGTTGCGAGCGCCATATTGATGAATGGGGGTTCGGTGAACTCAGCAAGGTTTATATTTTCTTCAGAACTGATACAATATTAGCTTGCATGCACACAGAAAGATAACGTAACAAGTCTACCAAATGTAAAATCATACATGTACCTTAATATAAATACATGAGAAACTTGTGAATCTCAATATAAATACCATTTTCACAATGAATCAGAACATATTGGTAGGGGCTCTCTTGCAAAACGCACTGACTTCTAAACAGGTTTTCAGACGACAGAAGGCAGGTAAAAGGGTAATCTCAACCTCTGCAGTCAGCATCTGCAGAAATAGCCTTGAGTTTATGGTCTAACTCTCGTAGATAGTAGATGTAATCTCCTGATGTTTGAGAGCGTGACCAAAAGAGTTTTGTTGTTTATTCTGGCCAGTAGCAAAATACTGGATAAGCTAAATGCCTAAAGCTATTTAGGAGTTTCAATTGTGTGATAAAGTGTGAGTCTTGTAGACTAGAAAAGTTGCAAGGGATCAAATGTCATCTCGCCCTTTGTATTAAAATCTTTAGAGGGGGGGGTTGGTCATTTGTTCGGTAAGTGTTTTACCAGGTCATCAGAGGTTGCATGTAGCCACATAACAGGTCTTTCAGAAGCGGCAGGAGTCTCTGGAATGGAGATCGTAACCTATGGTTCAAGGAAAATCCAGATTAAGCCAGACCTTCCTTCATTTGCTAAAATACATCTGTGAGTCCATGTACAATCATACTTAAAGGTTTTAGGCTACTTATTGCTAGCAACAAATTATTTTTTCAATACTAATGTTTAAACCATGCACCAACATCAGGGCCTACTGCAACTAATCCTAAGAAGAGGTGTGCTTTGAATAGGATCTGAAGATAATAATGAAGATGAGCCTGACCAATGAAAATGGAAGAATAGGGGAAAAGGTGGGAATTCTTTGAAGAGGTTTTGTCCAATCATATTTGGTAGGTAGAGTAATAAATGTATCAGAGGGCTTTACATTGTTTCAAAAAGCATATACACTGCCAACTGATGTTGCATTGTTGAGACTTAGGTTAGTTTGGTCCTGCAACACCATCTAACCATTCCCTGGACCGTTGTACAATAAACTTGCTTTATGTACAACAGTGTACTCGAATCTTAGTAGTGGGCCCGTTTTGAGCTAAGGTGATTACAGGTCCACCCCCACAAAGAGATGGCAATTACCTCTCCCTCAAAGAGCCTCATTACCATAACAGCAGCTTCCAGGAGCTACACTCGAGTACCACCTTGCATCATCCATACTAGGGAGAGCCGTTTCCAGAACATCCCTAGCATCTGGAAAACAGTAGCTACATAAGAAACGCCAACAGAAATGTGGATGGATTCGGAGAACCATTTTTTCTTTAAGAACCTCAATGAATGGGTCTTTGCAGGCCTGTGGCTCAATAATCCACATGGTGGATGCAAGAGCCAGCAAGTCATAAAGCTGATGTCAGACAATGCCATTGGCTCAAATATTTTGCTCTTGAGGGTGGATAGTCCTCAGCTGATGACCCACTGTTGGTGCATGTTCTTAACCACTAGAAATCACTTCACAAGTACATTAACATGGTTTGCAACGAGGCAAGGGCCTCTCCAGAAATTAGGCACCCAAGCACATCTTAAAGCCACATTTAGCTAAATTGGAGATTAAAGATCATGAACAGATGCAAGGGAGAACCCCCTTCTGAAGGGACCAGTGGCAGGAGCAAAACCATTTACTGCAGGATTGGGGGCTGCTTCAAGAATCTCAACATTTTTGGAAAAAAGCCCCATACGCCGATAGACAAAGCTGAGCTAAACGATTGTGAGGAACTTGAAGAATCCCCCCCACTGTTGGCTCATTTGCATTGAAGATATCTCCAAGAACGATAAGAGGACCTTTGTGCTAAGAGTACAAGTATGCATAGAGACACACTCTCCCGTGGGAGGAGGAAATCCTTCAATAAGAGGTCTCTCTGGGCTACCGGTGATGCATAGCATAGAGAAATGAACACTCCAGTTGAAGGAGAAAGCAATCCCTCAGCGAGAAGCATCCCTGGGCTACCTGTGATACACAGAGGGGAGATTCAGAATTTTCTGCTGCAGTAAAAAGATCCACCAAGGGGGAGCCAATAGACCACAACAGTCTCCACAACCACCTCCCTGTCGATCTTCTACCAATTACATCAGTGGGAATGCGAGGAGCCTGTGCCATCCTGCTAAGCGCACACTCCTGCATATTTAGTGATATCCGATGTGCAATAGTCCAGTGCCAAAATGCACAATCCAGCGAACCCAATTCCCCCTGCTTGTAGCCTTAGTGCATGGCCATTGTGTTGTCCAGGAGGATCAATACTGGACTATCCCAAAGGCTGGGTGGGCTGTAAGGATCGAAGAGCTGTTTGGTATATACCCTGTGTCTGCTCTCCCACCCTCTCTCCCTCCCCACCCTCCCTTCAGATCCCACATATAGGATGCCAAGTAAAAGGACTGCCACACAGTATATGCTAAATATATATAGTAGTTATTTAAAGAACATCCCTACTCCCCAGGGAAGTGTATACTGCTGGTCCCTCTCCATGTTCTGGCTTCTCTAGCATGTACAATCTAAAGGCCAATGCCTTATCCGTCTCAACTCCATCAGGGACTTTCGAGACTGTCCCTACAGTCGCAACGAGGCAAGGGAGGGGATACAGAGGGAGGACAAAAAACAACAATCTTACCAGGCATAGTGAAAAATGATATTGCGCAAGTTCCGGGGGGAAGGGACGGGAGAAGTTCCTGGGGAGGCAAAGTGCAGACAATAGGTGTAATACGTGCAGTTAAGGGGGCTGTAGGGTTGCAGAGACAGACCACAAGTGGAGGGGACGCCAGGAGGCAGTGCAGGAGTGCAACTGGGCAGGCAGGGACCTGGGCCAGAGTTCAGAGGGTAACCAGGTGACCAGTGCAGTATCGGACAAGAGATCAGCATCCGAGAGGAAGAGCGAAAGCAGAAGCAAAGAGGAAGGCCTTAAGGTGCTTCCGGAACCGGAGATGGTTCTGCTCAAGTTTCAGAGAGACGGGGAGGCTGTTCCAGAGGGAGGCGCCAACTGGAGCAAGATCTGCCCCAAACACGTTACTTGGAGAAACGACTGGCCCTCAAGCAGTTGGAGATGGAGGAGCGAAGAGCTCGAGTTGGAAGATTATTTCCAAAGAGAGTTGGAGACATTGGGATCCCAGGAGGACTTGTGGACAATGCAGTGGGTCTTGAACTAGATGCTTGCTGCCACTGGGAGCCAATGGAGAGATCCCAGGGCTTGAGGCTAAGGGCAAGTCTTGCAGTCCTGTTCTCGATGAGTTGTAGAGGACTGAGAATAGAGGCAGGCAGATTTATAAAGAGGAGATTGCAGTAGTCCAGCCTAGAGAGAACTAGAGCTCTGGAGACAGTGAGCTTCTAAGGCAAGGTGAGGAAAGGAAGAATATCTCTGAGTCGGTGCAGCTGGTAGTTTGACTTAGATGTGAGGAGCTACCAGAGGATCTGGGGATGTGCCTTCAGGCACCCTGACCTGACTTGGACTCCTTCCTTTTGCACCTAGATAATATTTTACCTGGTTCTGTATACTATTCTTGCTCTACTCTCCTTCTCCCTACTCCACATACCTTCTCTCCTACATCCTGTGCCGTTCCTGCTCAGTCATTTTGCAGTTACTCACGCCTCATATTATTACCTCCACCCTTTTGATTTGATCACTTCCCTCCTGCCCTCTAACTTCCCACCCAGAACTACTAAGCTTGTCTACACTGCTACTCCCACCTCCACACTGCTACTACCACTTCTCTCCAACTTTCTCCACCCAGTCATACAACTTCACTCGCACAACCACTTCACATTCATGCCCAATAGATCATACTCACTATTCTTATAAACAAACAACGTAGAACCACTTGAACTCGCCAAACAATACCTCACCTGTTTTACAATTCACCGCCACACTCGTCCACCGTGCTTGCACCTAATGGTCTCTTGGTCTGCCTCCTCCTCCTCTGCCTTCACCTGAACAACTCCACTTCCTGGGGCATTTTTAACCCCCACACTATCCTCTGGTGGGTTCGCTGGCCCTGGCCAATCTGGCCCAGTCTTCTCCCGCCGGGAGGCGTTAAATACAAAAAAATGTTTCATATAGCATGTTAAGCCATGCCCTCTTTTCTGCTTGTGGGGCCATCACAGATCAAAAATGGTGATTCATGTTGTACTGTGTCCAGGTTCATGTTGGGGGGTCTCCCATCACTTGTTGTGCGGCCAGAGGCTGGTGTGCGATGCGCAACATCTGCAACAGCTATGTAGGAGCTTTGTTTCCTCATTCGGTTGCTTCCTTTCACCTGGTGGTGTTTGTAAACCACTGTGTAGGTCTCCTGGCAGATGAGCCGGAGAGCCTACTCTTCCCGCTGGATCTGTCCCAGCTGAGTTTTGACATGGGTCTCTGTGGGGCGCTGATAGATTTAGGTCTTGCAGGTAGAATTATTCAAAGGTATGTGGTTTTATAAACTGCAACTTGAGGTGGGGGCAGGAGCTGGGTCACTCCGCTGCCTCCGTCCCTCTCAGGGGTAGGACTGGCTCTCTATTTCACCCTGCAGGACCTCCCACCCCAGGTTAAGAGGGGTTCTATCCCTTGTGACAGGGTCAGGTTACTGCAACAAAAATAAGGTACAGCTAGGGGGGGATTTACGAGTATTATGAAATCACTCCCATAGGGGTTAACTGGATAAAGTAAAAAGGAAGGCTGCAGCTAAAGTCAAGTACATGTGCACTTTTCTTCCAAGTACGGAAAAGTGTGCAGCTACTTTCCTGGGGAGTCAGAGGGACCCTGCACAATTCCTACATCCAGGATTTGACTACCAAAGATGAGGCATAGGAGTGGCTGCACGTGAGGACATTTGCACCTTATTGAGATTTAAGTGGTTCAAGGGGGTGTTCGGAAAGATTCCCATTTATGTGTAATTTTCCCTCCAGTTGTGTACCCCCGCCCGCCCGCCCAACTTTTTAATGCGGTTTTACACTCTAGTCTATCTTTGCCAGAGGAGCACAGCCTTCAGCTGCACTCCCCTGGGCTTTTCGCTCACTTTGTTATGGGGAACTGACATGCCCTTAAAGACAGTCTGTACTGGGAGACTGTTTCCCTTAGTCCTTTCCAAAGTTGCAACTTTTCTGCAACATGTTACAAGTGCTCAATGTACCTCACAGTACAGTACGCTTGGGTCTTCCTTTCATGTCCAAAGGACCTAGACTCCCTCAAATGATTTTTTTAAAAAGTGCAGATGTGCCTTGGACACGGCTGGTGGCAGCTTATCTTTTCGCATATTTTTAACCCTTTCTTGACATGCAAAATGCGTTTACCCCGGTTTGCACAAGAAGGTGGCCTGGATCCAAAATCGCCATGCCACGAGGTTCTTTGTCCTGTTCTTTGGCCATCTTGCCCCTTTGCCTTACCCGGGTCTAGCTTTCAAGGCTTCTGCATGCCTGGTGTGTGAGATTCCAGGAGGTGGGCTGGACTGTCTAATACACATCCTGGGTGCCAGAGAGTCTGGTGAGCTGTGAATGACTGGGACCACTGTGGCCCGTGATTGGTCCACGTCTGATGTGCCTGTATGCAAGCAGATCTCCCATTTGGTCCCCTTCGATTTGGCACAAAGGAGATGTTGCATAAGAGAAGGCCCCAAACACCCACACCAGGTCGATCTCTTGAGTTCTAACAACCTAGGATAGGATCCAAGTATCCTGAAACTAAGAAACCAAGTCAATTAAGAAGCCAAGTCGAGGAACCGCTGGTGACCCGCTGGAAGGTTTTGCACCCCGATTCTCCCCCCCCCCCTGCATCTGATCGAACTAGGTCTGTGAAGACTCTTCAACCCATTGGAATAGTGGGACCAACTATTCTCGGCACCTTCATCAAACCCTGCAAGTAAGCCTTCTCGCAAGTGGCCCTGGGGCAACCAGTGGGCTGACCAGCTTGAGCAGGATCTTTGCTCCAACACCGCCACTGTTTCGAGGAGACCCTTGAAACTTGGTGCATCGCAAGCTCTGTGTTCACGGCACTCGCACCGAATTTCGTACACTTGGCATTCACAAGTCTGGAATAAAGAGGGGAAACAGGCCGGATCATCCACCAGGAGCGGAGAAATCACCACTGTCCCGCCAGAGAATCATCGCTTTAACTTTGCTGCTGAAAGCTGCAGCGCTGCTCAACTGCCGCCTTTGAACCTGCAACCAAAGTGGACTAGACTACTGAAGTTTGGTCCGGAGTGTGCAGGGGGTCAGTGAGCACCTGCAACCCTTACCAGTGGCCCCTAGTACATCCATCCACTTTGACGCACAAGTGTCCCCTGAGGGCCACTCACCTTTCTACAGGTAGCGTGTTCTGCCCTCTTGGGGAGATGCTCCACGAATAGTGGGAATTTATTCATTGTGTCAGCAACGTTCCTGAGCTGCTACATCCCATGCAAGAGACCCCGATTTCGACCCTTCTGCACCATCGCGTGCACCAGCATTTGAAATTACATCGAGCGCTAGGCTCCTCTCTTTGTAGGGACTGGACTGCCACTCAGTTAGGGTTCATTTAATGAAGAACTGCCTAAAGACTATTTGCACTGCTTGTTTCCTTCCCCTTTAGGTTGTGGACCCATTCTGTGCTTTTTACCCTTTAGGCCACTTGGTATTGTATATATGTGTTATAGTAGTGTTGTGTTGGTTTCATGTATTACTAATTAATAGTTGCTTTGTGTTGAAGTTCAAAGGCCTTGAATAAAAGTACTTGTATTTTTTTTACAATCTACACCCGACTGGGTGTGATTTGTAGTGTCCTTTACTCTGTGTGCTCATTGAGGTCCTTCAGGTCACCCTCACCCCTCCTGAGACCTAGTCTTGACAGCTGCCAATGTTCCCTTGATTGGTCTGGCTTGTCCAGAAGGTTACCCTGTTCCAAGAAACTAGGCTGGCCTTCTGAACCTCAGCCCACCAGGTCAGAGATCAGAAATCCATCTCAACAGTGATCATATGCAAGCCAGGCCAAGGTGCCTCCTAGAGGAAGGCCAGCAACAGGTACGTCAAAAGACATGGAAGTAGAGGAGTCACACTGCAGGCTGCAGTAAACAAACAAGAGTGGTTGCAGTTACATAGAGTTATGGAGTCAGGATTGGCTCCAGCTGGCAGCGGTTCGGGTCTCTGCTTCAGGAAGATGCCTGTAGCTGGACTTTGGAATCACATTGGATGGCCTCCACAATCCTGAACAGCGCAGACGATGCAACTAGCTGTGAGCTGCCTTAAAGGTGCTCCAGCAAGGGATGGCCGGAAGCAACGGTGGAGGGTAGGGCTCACTTCCAGAAAGCTAAAGTAGCCCAGTAACAAACAGCAGCAGTAGAACAAAGCTCCATGGTGATGCGGCCAGCGAGGGAACAGCACTGATGGTGGAACTGTACAGTGAAAGAAGGATTCCCCCACTAAGGAATTGCAGATGTTCCAGGCTGTGGCGGATATGCGGAGGTCCCACAAACGTCAGGAGGGATTCAACAGGTCAGTTAGTGAACGTGTCAAGGCCACTGGCTCAAGAGAGGGAGACCGCTGAGGGGCTTGCTTGGCTGAGCGAGGCAGAACTTCGCCAGGAGTTGGCTTCAGCACTGCAGCGTCCAAGCATCCTTCAGCGTCATCTCGGGTCTCTGAATAGAAACTCCAGTGATCAATTGTTGAAGGTCTTCAAAAAACCTTTGCTGATCTATACAAAGTTGGGCTTGGTGCACCTCTGGAACCATGCAGCATTCAAACGGATATATTCTGCAATCCTAGATAACCAGGTCAGATGCAGACAGGACATTAAACCGATCTACATGTGGGTTAGGGTGTTTGGGGACACCCCCCCCCTATCCCATTCCAGGTACACTGGTGTCCTTCCCTCACATGGGCATTCCTACCACTTAACTGGCGCAAGCAACGCCAGTATATCCAAACGGCGATGGGCTTAAACAATGACCCAGTCCTATTGGACAGGGTAGAGGCCAAAAGGTGTCCTCGCAGACAAAAATAAAAGGGCATAGGAGTGCACCCGTACAAATACATAGGGAAGCATTACACTGCCAGCAGCCTATCAGGAGCACACTAAGCATATACATATGTTCACTATAAGCCAGAAGGACTGTAGTAGTGCTGCACAAACAGGTCAATGGGGGAAAGCAGTGGTGGTGAGGAAGGGGTTGGGGGTGAAATATATGACAGGACACGGAGGAGGGTGCTTGGAGGGCTAGGATGAGATATGGAGGTTTAGGGGTATGGGCCCCCATCACTGGCAACCTTAGGGACTGACCAGTGTGTCCCCGCCAAGAACAGTAGCAGTGGAAAGTGGAATGGAAACAGCACTGCACTTGCCAGGTAAAACAAAAAGGGAGAAATTAACATTGCTACATTAAGTTAAGAGCTCTGGCACAGTACCCACTCATTGTCACTTGCACCATGATGGGCACGGAAGGCTTGTGAATCACTGCCCAAATCCTTCAGATAACTCGGAGGGAAGAAACTGAAAGTGGGCAGAGTGGACCTTTTAAGCCCCCAGATTCAAGCAACTGGGCATCAAAAGTTCACTGAAGGAGTAGGACAGACTCCCTAGCGAAGAGCTCAGCACCAAGGAGTTGCAGGTACAACGCCAGGCCCGGGAAACATGGATGATGAAACGGTGAGTGGCCGAGGACCAGCCGCCTAATCCTGCCCAACACCTTGATCCACTGGGACCGCCAGAAGAAAGCAGCTACTTTGGAGTAGATCACTGGGCTGCGAATCCCTCACACACCTGGATTGAGTATTAGAGCCTATAGGAGGTACAGAAGCGGGTGGAAGTCCTCATCTGTGGCTAGTGGTGCTAGCATTGGGGCTTGTGGGCCCTTATGGTGGTAGAGAAACAAGCAGTGCACACAGCCAATGGGGCAAGATCATTGCCATGGGGTACAAGTTTAAACGCAAGGTCTCCAGAATATGCACTTCTGATTTTCATTATTGCTTAAAGTACAGTGGGCATGACATTTCCAGTGAATGAATACGCAACAAAACGTGATGCTCCGCCCAGATTGTGGAATGCTGGCCCTCTCAGGAGGCGACAACTAATACAATGTTACTTAAAGCGAACCCATCTTCTAAACAAGCCTGGAGCGGGCATCTGACCGGCTCCATCTGCTGTCTTTGCCATTCCAAATAACTGGCACGAGTGCATGGAATGCCTATATGCTCTCTCCTGAACTTTGTTTTTAGAGGTAAAGGCACCCCAC
Organism: Ambystoma mexicanum; assembly: GCF_040938575.1. Taxonomy (NCBI): domain Eukaryota; kingdom Metazoa; phylum Chordata; class Amphibia; order Caudata; family Ambystomatidae; genus Ambystoma; species Ambystoma mexicanum. The sequence goes on from NC_090933.1 coordinate 1,303,138,669, forward strand.
CCCAAAAGAGACACGCGTGTGCTTAAAGACAGCACTCTTTGACCACTCTGGTACTGGGACGAGGAAGATGCCCGCCAAGAGCTGTAAAAGTCAGGAATGTCCCATTAATTGTGGTCCGGCAGGGCTGATTGGACATACACACCAGATAACAGGGAGACCGGTGTGTGGAAGAGCGACAGGAGAAGCAGCAGAAGGCTGGTGTAAGCAGCAGGAAACTTTAACTGGAAACCACGTTGAAACGCTGAGGTCTCCAGAGAGGCTGTCTATGGAAGCGGGGCCCAGGAGCTGTGCTCCGTGGAACAGACTGAGCATTGTGGATGGAGCCGTGTGGAAAGGCTGCTCCCTTTACCATGTGGTCAAGATGCTTGTTCCCCTGTAACAGAAAGTTTCCTCAGGAATACCTGAGGGGAAGGAGTTGGACACCTGATGTGAAGAGCAGAAAGCTGTATGTTTCAAGCTGCTGGGTAGACTGAACAGGACACGTGAGTTTCTAGCAATTGAGAAACCCTGTGTGCATAATGGGTGTATCAGAGTGGTTGTGTGTTTGAGGAAGACATGCATTACTGACCGTAATAGCATTTCTGATGATTGTATCTGCTTAGATTCACATGCTGTGCATATGGTCCGACATCCCGTGGTAACCGCATAGTATTGCATCTAGTCTTTCGGGGACTGTCTGTAACACTTTCCCTATCGTGACGTGTAGTGTACCCCAAAATCCCTAACGCGCAGCAGTCCCTCCGACTGTATTTTTTCTGCCATGAGGGAACCCAAGGCTATTGTGAGTGAGTACATGAAGAAGAGAGAAATAGTAAGATGTCTATGTTCCTTCCAACCCGAGCGAGGAGGTAGGGAGGGCGCATGTGAATCCAAGCAAATACAACCATCAGAAATGCTTTTACGGTAAGTAATGCATTTCTTCTGATGCTTGTTAATCTGCTTAGAATCACATGCTGTGCATAGACTAGCGAGTAGTACCCGGAGTTGGAGGTGGGTTGTGAGAAGGAACAGTAGAGAAAAGATGTCTTAGTACTGCTTGTCCCACCTGAGAATCAGACCTAGGATGAGTGTCTAGGCAATAGTGTTTTGTAAAGGTGTGTACAGAACTCCAGGTTGCCGCTTTGCAAATGGACTCTAGGGGAACATTTGCAATTAACGCTATGGATGCCCCAGTGCCTTGAGTAGAGTGTGTTCTAGGCTTGAAGGGCAGTTCTCTCTTAGCAAGAGAGAAACAGTGTGATGCGTTTGACAATCCACCTTGAGATAGCCGATTTAGAAACAGGATCCCCTTCTTTACCAGCTGCCACTGAAACGAAAAATTGGTTTGTTTTCCTCAGTGGTTTCGTTCTTTCCAGGTAGAACATGACTGCTCTGCGCACATCTAGTGTGTGTAGGCTTCTTTCGGCCATGCTAGTGAGATTCTGGCAGAAAGTGGGTAGTTCGATTGATTGGTTAACATGGAACTTCAAAATGAAGTTAGGTGCAAATCTGGGCTGAGTGTGCAGAACTACCTTATCCCTGTGGACTGTAACAAAAGGGGTCCAGAAAAGAAAGTGCCTGTAGTTCACTAACCCTTCTAATAGAAGTGATAGCCACTAGTAACTGGTTCCTGGTGCATCTTGTGCACTATCTCGTTGGGAAGGGGAGTCGGGGGGCTGGTGGGGGGGACGGAAGCATAGACAAATATCCCTGACCATGTTATACAGAGACCGTTACCCTTGGAGCGGTTCTGGGGGTACCTAGAGACATAGTCTTGTCATTTGGCATTCTCCTGTGTTGCGAACAGGTCGATCTCTGGGAAGCGCCATTCTGCAAAGACGTTGGACACGATGTCTTCGTGCAGGCGCCATTCGTATTCTTTGGGCAGAGGAAAATCTCTGCTGAGCACGTCTGCCAGAAGATTGAGTTCCGTTGGAATATGTTGGGACAACAGAAACATCTTGTATCTGAGAGCCCATATCCAAATGTTTTGGGACAGCTTGGATATCCCTGGAGAGTGAGTGCCCCCGTGTTTGTTCAGGTAATACATGGCTGTAGTGCCGTTAGAATCAGCACGGTCTACCTTGTAGTTGCATCTGAAAGGCTTTTAATGCCATGAACACCGCTAATAGCTCCATTAATTGTATATGGTTGGACACTACTTGAGGGGACCACACTCCATGTGCTGTCTGTTGAAGCAGGTGAGCCCCCCCCCCCAGCCCGTGAGAGATGAGTGTGTCATGTGAGTGGCTTCCACTGCAGGGGTGGTGAAGGTCTTCCCCTTCAAGAGGTTTTCTCTTGACCACCACTGCAGATAGAGAGAACGAGGGCTGGCGAGACGACTACCAGATCTTCCCATTGTCCGCTGGCCTGACACCACTGGCTCTTGAGCCACTCTTTCATATGCACAACACCATCATTCCTAAAAAACGCATGGCTTTGCGCACCGTCAGCTCCCAACTGGCTACATATTGAGGGATCTGAAAAAGCATTTTCTGAACCCTCTTGTTGGAGGGGAAGACGAGGCAGTCTTTCGTCCGGATTAGAGCTCCCAGAAATTGTTTTATTTGACTGGGGACTAAACTTTATTTCTTCACGTTGATAGAGAACCCCAGACTGAACAGAAGGTCTACGGTCTTTTGGGTATTAAAAAAAACATGTGTTGTACGAGTCCCCCGTTATGAACCAGTCATCGAGGTAAAGGTAAACCGGGACAGATAACCTGCGCAGGTGAGCTGCAGCTACTGCCAGGACCTTCATAAACACCCTTGGCACCGAGGCGATGCTGAAGGGTAGTACCTTGAATTGGTAATGCTTGTCTCCCCCCCCCCCCCATCATGAACCTTAGATATTTTCTGTGCGCTGGCAACATTGAAATAAGAAAATATACATCTTTCATGTCCAATGTTGCCATGTACTCACCCTGTTTCAACAGTGGGATCACCTCCTGTAGCGTTACCATTCGAAACTTCTGAGGTTTTATGAACTTGTTTGCTGTGCGCAGGTCTAGAACAGGGCGCATGGTGAGGTTCTTTTTTCGGGTACAAGGAAGTACACTGTATAAATACCCTTGTTTATCTGAAGAATCGGGACGGCTCCTATGGCGTCCTTTCCCAGCAGCGCTTCCACCTCTTGATTCAGGATCTCCAGATGGTCCGGTGAGGCGCTGCAAGCGCGGTGGTCTGAATTGTGGAGGTCGGGTGAATTCCACGCAGTACCCGTGGGCGACCGTCATGACCCACTGGTCTGAAGTTATCCCCTCCCATGCCGTGAGGAAAGGTGTCAAGCACCACCCGACCGGGGTGACATGGGTGGGGACCTGGATCTGATGGTCATTTCTGACCAGAGGCTGCGGCTCCTCTAGGATTGGGGCCTCTACCTCTGGCTTTGCTGCGTCGCTGTCCCCTTGGAGGGTAGTATGCGGGCTTCCTGATGTTTGTCCGGCATTGATGTTTCCCGTGCCATAGTTTTTCTGACTTGCACGGGACTGCCCTCGAAAGGACCGCCGAAAATGATTTCCTCTCTGGGGGGCGAGGGGGAAGTTCTTTGAGAGATTTGTTGCAGGGACTTAGGAGTCTCATGCTCCTTTTTGGCTGTTTCTAGGGCCTCATCGACCACCTTTCCGAAGAGGTTAGCTTCTTCAATTGGTTTATGGATGAGCTAGGTCTGTGTTTCAGGTTTAAACCCTGAGGTATGCAGCCAAGCGTACCTTTTGAGTAAGGTTCCTTGGACCAGAGACCTGCCTGCTGTTTCAGCCATGTCCAGAGTGTTCTTTATTACATTCTGGTTCACCTGCCTGCCTTCGGCCACAATAGTGAGAAGCTTGGACCCGACAGGCTCTGGAATCTCTTGGAGACCTTCCTGTACTAGGTTCCATTGAGCGTCAGCATAACTCGCAACTAGTGTAGTGTTATTTGCTATGCGCGTGGTATATGCGGCAGCCGAGGTAACCCCTTTACCTAGGGCATATAGCCTCTTGGATTCCCTATATGGAGGCACCTCCCCCGTGGCAAGGGGTACTCTTGCCCGTTTCCAGGTGGTAGTCACTACCAGGGAATCGGGGGTGGCGTGATCTTTAATGTATTGAGGGTCTGAAGGAGCTGGCTGAAATAAATTTTCAACTCTTGGGTTCACCGCCGGGTTTGAGCTGGTGACACCAGGGAGGGAACCAATCTTCTCTTAATAGAATTAAGGAGGGGAATGGCTTGGCTAGAGGGAGGTTTCTCCTTAAGAATATCCTCTACAAAGTCCTGCTCAGGCACTGCCTCTTGACTATAGATTTGAAAGTGGTCAGCTGCCTTCTTTAACATGGTATTGAAGGCCATCTGGTCATCCACAGGCGAGGCCTGGCAAGCCGGGGTGGATGGAGAGGAATCCAGGCACAATACATCAATGTCCTGATCTTGATGGGGAAGCGTCCATGGGTCTGCCCCCCCTTGCTGGGTTTCTTCCCAATTGTTCGTGGCATCCACCTGGTCCTCATCGTAATTCTGCAGGAAGGAAGGTTTTTCATCTTCACTGTAAACGTCCCTATAAGTATCCATCTGGACGATGTCTTCATGCTGGATGGGGACAGAAGGCTGATCTTCTTGGAAATGTGAAGCATACTGAATATTAGGCTCTCCACAAGATCTTTTCAGTGAAGGATGCTCAGAGAAACTGATAATTCTTTCAAGACGGTCCATAGACCCTTCAAATTTCTCCCTAGTCCATTTAGAGGACCCAGGAGGGCCTACGGGTGGAAAAGCGTCGTCTTCCGCCCTTTGGCGCCGAAAATTGTCTCTCAGGGTGTTGGAAAGAGGCTCTTGACTGTCCTCAAAGGTATCATGATAATCGGGGCACCATGCAGTATCCAAAGATTTGTCCACGGCCTGCCCCATGCTTTTCGGCAGAACAGGAATAAAACCAACCGCCGAAGTAATTTTTGCGATTTTGTATTCGATTATCGCCGAATCGTCGTGAGTTAGTAGGTCCGAAGGACTATCGGTAGACTTATTGCCTTCCGCACTGTTAGAGGGCCTAGTGGTCAGTTTTTCGCCTTGAGGCCTAGTCGTGATTTTTAGGCCTACCGCGGCCTTCGGGACCATCGGATTTCCACGTTACGACGTGTAAACTTGATTTAGGGGTAGCGCCCTTGTTTGTCTTGAAACGCCCAGTCGCAACATGCTGCTGCGGATGCGGGGAAGGCTTTGGATCTGTACGATCCGAGGAATCCGCTGAAAGTTGACAGTCCTGCTGCTGCTTTCACTTTTTGACATACCGGTCGAAATAGGTGTAAGGGTTGTGTGCTTAGTGAAATGCGATTGTACGCCCCTGTCGCCGGGTGTTGTCCCTGAAGCGAGACCAGAGTCAGGCCTTAAAGGGTCAGGGACAGGCGTGGCGGATCTAGAAGTGTCCGCCTCGAGGTCCATCACATCCGCAACGGATGGTTGGTCATCGGAAGTACCCTCGTCACTTTCGGCAGGTGTGGCGGTGGGGGAAGAGGGTTCCACCCGCGACATACCGTACGCGGCCCGCCGCTTTACACGGCGCTCCTTAAGGGTCTTAGGCCGAAGGAGTTTACAAGCCGCACACCGCTTCTTGTCATGATCTAATGGGAGACAAGAGTTGCACGTCCTGTGTTAGTCCTTCCACGTATATCTGACCCTACACTTGGGGCAGAACCTAAAAGGAGTACTTTCCATTGCAAAAGGGGAAGATGACCAGACCTAGAGGGTAAAGAGGGGGAAAGAGGAAAGACATACTGGAAATATGGCCACCCCGACCCCACTCTCCCTACTGTAGAGGCCAGCCAGAAGGCCGGGCCACGTGGATGCCTCAGCAACTGGATCATAGGCCCCGAAATCCACTGCCCTAGACAAGTCCCCCGTAATCTTCGTCAAAGTTGTTCTTGCGTCGAAATGACTTGCGGGGGGGGGTGGAGGGGGTGGGGAAGTAATAACTGGCAAGTCGGTTTATGATAAACAATGTCTCTTATCTAAGTTCGTTATAGGGCGACCAGTTATCTGGGTGGAAAAAAGAAATATGAGGGACCTCGGCACGCGAGGGATTTTGGGTACACTACACGTCACGATAGGGATAGTGTTACAGACACGCCTATGCCGACGCCCCCCTTCGGTCCCCGAAAGACAAGATGCAATACTCCGCGGTTAGCACTGGATGTCGGACCATATGCACAGCATGTCATTCTAAGCAGATTAACAAGCATCAGAAACACATTTTCGAAATCCACTGTCAAATATTGAAATGCCAGGAATACTTTGCATTGGAGTGGATAGAGAGGAAACAGGAGGAAATATTCGGCGTACAGGAATTGTGATGAATCCATGAAGGTTCACAAACAGGAGTTGATACTTAGTGTGTCGCCGGAGGGTCCATGGATGAGTGTTGTGGAAGTTTTAGGGCCATAAGACACTTGGGAAGGAATGTAGATTTTTGATTGTGTTTATTATTCGAAGTGGCCTATAGTCAAGTTGGTCAAACGGGCTAGTTGCCTGTAGGCAAGTTGGTCAAATGGCTCCATCAGTGGAATTGTAAGGTTTATGGAACAAGTGTTGATAAAGGGCGGGTTGCCCGTTTGAGATAGTGAGTGACAATGTGCCGCACAGGTGGTAGACACATCTTGGTGTTGGCCCAAGTCCAACGGGCCTGTGGAACGAGCAACAAGGAACTGAACGAATGCGAGAGATACTCTCAGGAGGATGCTGTGGAATGTCAGGGTAGCACCGAGCGGCGTTACGGGTGTGTCGCCCTTTAAGTTGATGAGGGGGGAGAGAAGGGATTACAGGTCTCAACACAATTTGGGTGAACAATGTGTTAAAAACAAATTGAAGAGTAGGGAGTCTGAAGAAGAGGAAGTCAGAGAGCGAGGGGGAAAGGTGTTCCTACTGGCACCAGTGTAGCACAAGAAGAATTATGAGACTGGGAAGGTTGAAGCGGCCCACAAATGAGGGCGTCGTCCGAGCCGTGGGTGAGGATTAAAAGGAGGCAGGCATTTGTCTAAAAGGAAAATCTACTTTTTCTGAGCCAAAAAAGGTAGGGGAATTCTTGGCCAGTACAGTGAGGTTGGAGGGCGGGACCATGTGGAATATGGACATGGTTGTGAGAGTTGTAGGCATGAGGGGAGGCAGCAGCATTGTGCACACAGTGGGCATGGTTGATGTGTATGGCGAGGTGGGTGCGGGAGCTGGTGGTGTGAATGTGGAGTTGAGGAAACTGTGGATGTTAGGTGTAGTGAGTGTGTTCAGAGGAGTAGTGTTGAGACAGAGGGTGGTGGTAGGTCTGTAAGGGTGAGGAAGGAGCCAGCGTGGTGAAAGGATTATGTCAGGTAAAAGGTTTTGGATAACTTGACAGATGTCGCTTTTCAGTGGTCTTTTGCTGTACGTCGCTTCACTGCACAATTTAGCTATGTTATTTCAGTTCATGCTTAACTTATCTTGGTTGTATATAGGTTGCTGTTTTCCTTCTTTCCCTCCCCTTATTTTCCTGTTCTCATTGTTGTAGAATATTCTGGGGGAAGAGTGCGTGGTATCCTGCATTTGTTCCGGGGTAGAACCAGGACGGTCGTCAGTTGAGCTGAGTGGAGGAGGCAGTCTTGTGGCCGTGGGGTCCATTTATACAAATAAAGTACTCGCCATCTTGTTGTACGCCTCCAGTGCTCACTTCAGAGTCACTATCCAACTAACAGACTCCCTCTTCACTGGCATCCGACTCACACTGCAAGAGCTGCACCAGCCTCTCTAGGGGGATGGCTTTTTGCTACCTCCCTCCAGCCCAGGCTTAGTCTCCCTCAAAAGGCCTCAGCCACACAAGCTTCCCCTCAGCAGTGTAGCTCAGTAAGGCAGCTCTGAAATTCTCTGGGTGCTGGTGTCGCTCCGTGCCCTCTCCGCTGCACCGGTCTCAGGCATGTGAAGGTGATCCAGACTAACCTGCAGCAACACTGTGCGTCAGCTTCCACTCAACTGTCGCGCAGATAATACGAGTCCGACCAATGCAGGTGTCCACCTGCGCCATCCAGCGACCATCTTTGACTGGGTCCTCCCTTTTGAAACTCTTGCCATGCAGTTGCAGGACTACTGGCATGAAAGACCCATCCTGGTGGTCCTGGATAGGTCTCAGCACAGTGCTCAACTTTAATGAGAACAGAATGGAAAGGACTAGTTGATAATGTGGAAAGAAGGGAGGATTATATGGGGTGCCGGCGGGTAGTGGTAGGCTAATAGTCTTGTACTAAAACCGTATTATTTAATAAGGAGTTGTTTGAGGCATAGCTTTTAGGGTCTAGTGGTACAGGTTCCCCCCCACTCCCATTTTATCATGACCCTTTAGAAAATACTTGGTTTCCACATTTTCTTTCAATATTAATTACTAAAATGGTCAATTTCGTTTTCTTCCGTTTACTTGTTATCGACTGCAATAATTACAATGCAAAATTCTTATTTCGACCTCTAGCTCCAACAATGCGCCAATTTCAACAATACATCAGGTAAAACGAGGCACCATGTCTAAGCACACATCAAAACTCTCCAGCAGAGGGCAGCACAGAGTAGAAGGCAGCACAGAGTAGAACGGGGTGGAAAATGGACAGAAAGGTTCTTTCCAATGGTGTAGGAGAGATGGCCGCGCAGAATGCCTTATTAAATCACCAACTGTCCCCTCTCGTCCACCACGACAGCCGTGGTGTAGCCAGAAATTCACCACGGCGTGTGCAGACAGTATCTGGATGCCTGCCGAGGCCTGCTAGGTAAGGGTAATAAATATTGATATACGTTTTAAGTGTTTACTTTGTGTGCTCTCCTGCCACTGACATGAAAGGCTCCCTTTGTTGCATTGAAACCAGACGCTAGTATTACCCAATTAAATGGGAGACAAGTTGGCAACTATGCAAGGGTGATGGGCAGAGACCATTGCAGAGTTCGAGGTGCCAGGAACAGAGATGTGGAACTGGCCCCAGGGGGTGGACCCTCCCTCCTCGTGGCAGCCCGCGGTTTCGCTCTCTGCACGTGCCCCTTTTATGTGCACGCAGGGTGCAGAATGTGCACTTGCCACTGGCATCTGAACTGTGACTCTTGGCGAGTAAGACATGGTGCGCTGTGCCAACGGAGGCGGCGAGTGACATTTTGAAGGCTAGCTAGCGTTTCCCCAAGCCACTCCCTTGTAGTGCGCCCTGCTTCCTTGCTAGGCGTGTGCTATATAATCCGACGCACAGGAAAATGGTCTCTTTTGCCACACAGCAGTAATATGCACGTGAAAATGCAGAGAACGCACTGCATACTTCTCTCGCCTAGCCTTCATGGTCTGCTAGTCCTGGCCTGGTTAGCACCGCTGCATTGCTGTACAGTGGCGAAATGCAGACTTACGAACACTGTATGTTGTGAGCCTGCCAGCCTAGACCGGCTCATTACTGCACACCAGACATGGGACTGACTGCGCGAGATTCTACGGCCAAGACTTGGACACGTGCTGGTAAAGTCACATGCTTCGATGCCTTACGTACATAACATATGAAGATCAACAAAGCTATGCAACACATGTGTTGAGCATGAGAGAAGGCAGCATGCACCGTCACCAGCGTTCAGGAAGGGCACGGGACTCCGCTGTGGCCAGCCCGAGAGTTTGAGCCGTGCCCCTCATGGCTCACCCATCTATGCCACGGTAGGAATAATCTCACAGTAATTACTAAGGATAAGAGACTCGTACTGACTATACCAATTTAGCGGTCTCCTGACATAATGGCAGATGGGCTCCAGGTAAGATTGCGAGTTTAAGTGGCGACAACCGGACGGGGGAGGGTTAGGAGGTTCTTCAGGGCAGGAAGGGAGCAGAGTGTTAGGCCACCGACTTCCCAAAGACATCTTCTCATGTCCGGGAAATGGAGGCTATTAAGCAGACGTGTCTAGCTTTCCTAGCCTCAGTAAAAAGGGCAGTGGGCAAGGGCAACAGACACTACTCAAGCTTTAGCCAGCGCGCTCAAGGTTTAGCCTGCGCGATCAAGGTTTAGCCTGCGCGCTCAAGGTTTAGCCTGCGCGCTCAAGGTTTAGCCTGCGCGCTCAAGGTTTAAACAGGAACTGTACCTGAAAAGGTCCAACGCGCATACACTAGGCTGGGAAACGTGACAAGACTACAAGTAAGGTGTTCAGAGCAGTCAGATGCAAAGAAAAGCCAAAAAGGAGTGGCACAAAGCGGCAGGCAGTCGTGGGTACTGTTAAGATATGCCCAAATATACCAATAAGAGAAATAGCAGAGTAACTCCAAGTGCACGAGAACACCCAGCTTTATTGAGATGCAAACGTCCGCTGGGAGAGCATACAAAAGAATCTGAAAATGGGGATAGGAGCAAGCTTCAACTAGATTCTCCTCATAGCGATGCCATAGTTCCTAGTCCTCATAAAAAAAACATCTGCTTCCAATTGGTTAGTGGTATATAGAGCATATAGTTACCTATAGGTGAAACCTTTTACTATTGGTTCTTTTACAACCAAACTCCTCCTAAAAATGATACATTTCAGTTGAACAAGTTATTGGTTGGCACTCTAATACACTAAAATAAAAATACAATTTGATTGGTCGGTTGTTTGCTCATCGGATCTCGAGCACTCGTGTGATGCGGAAGGAGAGGTGGGTAAACTGCTATGATCGAGTTTAAAGAAGATACTCCCTTTCGGTCCCAGGCCCGAGGCCTCATCTCTTGGTCCATTCGTGGCCTTGAAATTTCGTCTCTGTCTGGATGTGCCAAGGAAGTGGCAGGTGCACTAATTGGGCCACAAATTAAAGACCTTTCTTTTGAATCACGTGGTAGAGGACCACTGGTCAGAGGTGAATTTTGACTATTGGGGTTTCTGCTATTCTAGCGTGTGCGCCCTTTCCTTCGACTGTCCCTCCCTTGGGGTGCTGTGTACTCATTCGTTATAGGATCAATTGACAAGGTAGCTACTGGCACCTGGCATTCATGGATATGCGTTTCTCACTGCTACCAACTACAACTAATAAACTTTGATAATTTCAAGGACTGTGCCCTGGGAAGCGTGTTCTGTATGGATGCAGCTTCTGAGCGAAACTCCTCTCAGCACACGGACCTTGGTGCTTGGGCTTACTGTCGGAGCCTTTTGAGGCCTAGAATGTCATACTAAGCAATTGTATGCCTTGATACAGTGTTTCAAAATTGAGGCCTTGCAGGATTTGGTCTGAGTAATGGCGGTGCTTGGGTGCCTTCTCCGCCATGTTGGTGTTCTTCATGTCTTTGCATGCATGCCTCCATACTTTGATCCCTGCCCATGTATGCAGCAACCTTGTCAATTTCTACACCCAGGAGGATAGCTCAGCGGCAACATGCTCGCCTTGGAAACAAGATGACAGGAAGCAACACAGGTTCGATCCCCGGGTCAGCGCTTAGAAACCTCTGGGTACTAAGCGCGCTATAAATACGCAATTAAGAGACATATTCCTGAAACAGCGCCTCGATGCCCCCAGGCTGTGTGAGCGCTTTAAAAATACAAATAAATACACTACTTTAGTAACCCTGTTCTGGGTATTCTGCAACCCTTCTACTTATGCAAATGTAAACTACCTGACGCCCTACCTATTCTACTCTAAATGGCAGCTCTGTAGCTGTTAAGTGTTTTGCTTACTATTTATAGACCAGTTCTCCGCTTATGTTTTCGTGCATACTTGGGAATGGGTGGGGGTGTGCCGAGACCTGGTGCAACTCTAATCTCCATTACCACAGTATAATGGAGGAAATGGAAGAGAACTGGGGTACAAGATTCTGTGAATGGAGGCAAACCACTGAAAGATGCTTGCAATGTAAAGTGAGGGACTGTTGTCAGTATTAGAATTTAAGTTACAAGATGCACCCCTTTGGAAACACTTCACATATGCAGCCAAGAGTCCTTACAACTGACAAATACTGGAGTGGGCCCTGTACTAACTTGGATAACACGTTAAACTTGCACAAGCAATGTTTACACAGGGATAGCATTGGCACTGGAGGCAACAGCAGGACGCGCAAGGACTGACTGCTGGATTGAAAAAATGAGACGACAGCCGCTGAAAGACTGGGTCATATGAACGTCATGGCGTGGGGGGAGGCTTTAGACCAACAGACCGGGTTTGAAATTGTTGGGTGCTATTAAAAATTGAAGCCTCGGGGAGGCGGCTAGCTTGAAGCTACTCCCCTTTTCGCACAACCATACCCAGAGTTAACATTAAATGTATTTTACACCCTACAATTTTCTTTCCTCTCCTGCCCCCAGAAGCTCACTGTCTCCAGAGCTCTGGTTCTCTCTAGGCTGGACTATTGCAACAGCCTCTATCTAAATCTGCCTGCTTCTACTCTCCGCCCTCTGCAACTCATCCAGAACAGGACTGCAAGACTTGTCCTTGGCCTCAAGCCCAGGGATCGTTATCTCCCCAGGACAAATCTCTGCACTGGCTCCCAGTGGCAGCGAGGATTAAGTTCAAAACCCTCTGCATTATCCACAAGGCATTCTGAGGCCTCAATACCTTCAACTCTCTTCCTAAATATCTTCCTTCTCAAGCTCTTCGCTCATCCGCCTCCCAAGTCCCTCCGGGTCAGTTGCTTCTCCAAGCAACGAGTTGGTGGTAGATCTCTTTCTTCGGCTGGGGCCTCCCTCTGGAACAGCCTCCCTGAAACTTGAGGAGAATCGTCTCTGGTTCCGGAAGAACCTCAAAATCTTCCGCTTTGCTTCTGATTTTTCTCCCCCTCTCCCCTGGTGACTTCCTAGATGTTACTGAAACTGCACTTGTTACCTGGCCACCCTCTGATCTTGGGCTAGGGCTAGGGTCCCCTCCCCCCACCAGTCGCCCACTTGCACTGCCTTCCTGGCAACCCTCGCACTTGGGGACTGTTTCTGTACCCCCTACAGTCCCACTACCAGCACTCGACACTTGATGTCGGCACTTACCCTTGCACTTGCCACCCGCTGGCCGTACTTTACCTATTATTCTATTATCCCATGTTAGGCACTGTTCCCCTCCCGCCCCCCCAAACTCCCCTGCACTTTCCTCCTCCCCCCTTCCCATGCACTTGCGATTTGAATGACACCTGGCCTAGTATGATCGTTGTCAGTCTTACCTCTGTTCCCCCTCCCTTGCCTCCTCATGCCTTGAAACGCTTATGTATTGGCGCGTTGTAAATGCCAGATCATATAATAAATGTCCATTCTCAGTGAGGATATTTTTAGGCGAGTTAACTAATACTCTTTTTGCAACTAGTAATTAATGCTGATTAAAAGATTGAAGTCTGCTTTAAGGTTCCTCTTGAGCTCGGGCGGAAATCCTGCTAGAGATGTTTCCTGTGGCCCTGCTCTGTTGTTGCCTTTGGAGCCAACATGTCCCTGCAGCTGTGTGAGAGAAGGCAGAGGACACGCTTATGCATCTCCATATCCCATTTTATTATTTGCCAATTTTCAGGGGGTAGAATTTGCTGGTATGATGCCTGTGTGAAGTCTGAATGCAGCCTCAACAGTGTGAGCTTTGAAAAGCATTCAGTTAGCCAACATTTTAAGCATGACGCCGAAGTTAGATTTTCAGAAATGTGTGTTGCAGCTCACGAGAAGGAAGCTCCTGCTAAAATGGTGTGGCCCAATATCTAGTCATCACCCCCACCAGACCTGCTTTTAGCTTCTGGGCATCAAATCTTTACTTCGATCCCTGACCAGACAAGACCCTTGAAGGACACACAGGGAGGCACTTGAGACGAGCCCCCGTCATCAGGGAAGGGCAGGACACCTCAAGCAAGGAAACTGGCAGGGCCATGGCCAGGGCCTTTCAACTGAAATGAGCACCAAAGCTCTAAGCCTTCCTCCTCCCACCACGCAGATGCCCCATGTTGGCGGTCTCATGCCACTGAATACTGGACATTAAGCATGCAGGGCGCGTTTGTTACAGGCTGCCTTTACTGGCGTCCTCAGATAGTCGCCTACATCCAAGAGGTAGGTGATTGCCTGAGAACACAGGTTAAGGTAAAGCATATTATAGATGAAGTAGCGGAAAAGTTCCTTGGGCAAATAGCGCACAGTTTCAATGGTAGCGTTCTACAGATTGATCTTTTAGCCCAATTGTTCATTTATAATTGACCGAATGGTACATTTGACTGAATTCAGCCAGTACCATTCATTCAATCGATTATAAAAACATACCGAACATGTGGAGCTGGGGTTGCAGCGGTTTCCCCCGCTTCCTCAACGTAAGAGGCAGGGGACTTGGGGGGGGGGGGGGGGACAAGGGACCCTGCAGCGGCGGAACGACCCTGCGTTACAGTGAAGGATCTGACTCTGCAGGGGACATGATGGTGAGCAAACATTTAGGTTGGGGTGGGGGGACAGGCACATTTTGGTTTCAGTTTGTTCGTCTGATAATTGTTAGAATGCAAGCAGATTTCTTGCGGACAGATCTTCCCGATTACAATTTTCAGACAAACAAACCACTTCAAACCTTAATTTGAACAATCAGAGGCAGGTCCAGTTGATATTTGTGTAAACCAGTATGAAGGGTATTGGTAGAGTCCCGTTTGTGCAGGAGTGCACATGCTAGAGCATTGAATTTAGGTGAATTCTTCAGCCGAACAAACAGCTGGAGCTTCGTTTTGTTCCATGAAGTGCAAAGGGGAGCGGGCATGGAAGGAAGGGAGCGCTGCATACAGTGCAGGGGATAATAAGGCTATCCCCTCTTGTGCAGCTGAGCTTCAGGCCACTCCTGCTCATCATGATGCAGAGGTGCTATGGTAAGAGCAAGGAGGGTAATGTGTAGGGAGAGGGCACGAGCTCAGTAGTTGTTATGAAGAAGAGTATTGAGATCCTCTGAAGTCATGAGACTACACAGGTGACCAACATGGGCTGCGACAGAGAAGTAACTTGCGTCAATCAATGGACGTTTTTTAATAAATAAGTCAACCAGTCTCAGTTCAAAACATTGCAGTCTGTGGTGTGGCAAGTTGCCCAAACTCCCCATCTCAAAAAATGTGGGAAGCGAGCCACCAGGGACTGCAGTTGCAACCTGATGTGGCCACAAAGGCTGATAGGAGAGGGTCTCACTGGGCCCTTGCACCCCACTCAGAGAAGGTGCGCTTAAATCGTTCCATGTATACAATTTCACTACATTCAATCACTGCCACTCCATCTGCGGACCAGCTGGGGAGATCTTGTGTACATACCCTGCACCTAGAGCACAAATTCACGTACCTACACCAGTGCTCCCAGACAGATGGTAGGTTGTCCCCCAGAACAGTCCTCTGCAGTCTCATAACCCCAAACCCCATTCCCAAAAACACCACATGACAGTAGGCCAGCCCGCGGAATGTGATGTGAAATCAAGGAGCGGGGCACTCGCTGACCAGCTTAATCTAGGAAATGCCAAGATGGCACCAAAGGCACCTCTGAAACCATTACCTCATGCACCAATCTCTGACCACAATTCCTCAAATAACGAGGGGCATGAAGAGGAATAGCCACACCCAGGAGAGAATACAAGAGTACAGGGGAACCCACCAGAGGCAGCCTTTGAACATGCCCCACAGCCTCATGGGAACATTCTTGGACCCGCAGGAAACCGACGTGCCTGCCGATTCACTCTTGCTACAAGAGGAGGCTGCTGGAGAGGGAAGCATTAAAGGAACTGCTGCCTGGACAAAGGCAGCGAAGCCTGTAAAGAGAGCTGTTAAGCTCTGAAAGCCCTGGAGGAGGAAGGCTGACCAGAGGGCCAAAGCAGCCCCTCAAGTCCTTGTGGGCATTGGAAGGCCAGAGCCAAAGGCTTTCCATCAGAGAACTCAAGGGAAGTACTGGGGCCTGTGGCTGGAGGGAAAGAGGATGTCAGCGGACTGATATGGACCCCGAATAAGGGGCACAGGGAGAAATGGCCCACCGTGAAATCCTGAAATACTCAAGGCATAGAACCTGATGTGAAATTTGAGCAAACAACGGTAAAGGAAAGACCTCCTGAGAGTCCCGAAGACCTGAAGGCATGGAGAAGCCCAAAAGTGAACATTGTAAGGCGGTGAAGAGGCGCAAGAAGAGCAAGCTGTGGAACTGAAGAGCCTGGGATGGGAGGTGAAAAAGAAGGCGAAAGGAACCTTCAGACAGAGCAACTCCTGTAGGAACCTTCCCAGAAAGGGGTGTTTGTTTTGGTTCCGATTAGAATAGGGGTGGATAATTATAGTTTAGGATTATTTAACTCTTGGGTTGGCCAAACCTTGGAACATTTATTAGTTTAGGGTAGTCTGGAGGCTGAAGGCCTATTAGGATTGAGACTTTTCTATAGGCTGTATCGGAGTGAAGGTGGGAGAAGAGGCTAGGGGGAGAGTAAATGAGGGAGGAGGGTAGAGGGGAGGAGAGGGGAAGTAGGAGTAGAAGGGAGAGCGGAAATCAGGAGAGCGTGCGGCCATCTGAGTGTCAGAGAAGGAGCAGAGGCAGAGAGAGAAGGGAGAGGAGGTAGAAGAGAGGGGTACAGAGAAATCAGGGAGAGGAACGAAAGAGTGCAACAGGAACTTGGAATATGGAAGGCTGAGGTGCTCGCAGTCTACGGCAGTCCCTTCCAATATCCTGCTTTCCTGCAGTCTTTCCTTGGTTGCTGTTGCTGTGGTGGGAGGAGTGACCCACACATCCTACAAAACCTCATTTTGGCCGCAGAGCTCTGCAGCCCACCTGGTCCCGAAGGTGAGATCGGGACTGGAGTATTCTGTCCCGCTTCGGGGACCCGACCGCGGACCGCCTCCTCTCATGCCGGGCGCCGCCGTCGACCGGGAGCCAGCCGCGAAGGCGGCGAGCCCTGCTGCCGATGTGCCGCGCTCAGCGCAGAGTGAGCCGGGAAACCCGGGGTAGACCTTTCCAAACAACGCCAGCACTGAGCCCACGAAGGGCACCAAATATCTCTATGCAATATCTGGAGGGCCCCCGGAGTCAGACCGCATCAGGGAGCCCTGAAACAGTCCCCGCTCCAACAAATAACTTGGAGTTTCAAAAATCAAGGGAGAATCCCGACCAGGGGGGACTCAACTTAACCACTACGCCTTTGAAAACTTTGCCCCTACAGAGGCCCTTGGTAATCACCATCTCTTCAGCCAAACTAGCTGACACTCCGAACAAGGAAATCACTAAAGTGCAAATCCACCAGCCTCACAAACCCGAGGACTCTCCTAGTCCCGGGAAAAACAATGTGGCAGACAAACGTTTGGAGGAGGACTTGTACTCCACAATTGATTACTCCGAAGATGAGTTGGATGTCTCAGGAGAGGCAACTGAACTCACAACTATCCCTCAAAGACTCAACTTCTCGGATCCTATCTCCACGCCGATAGTAGTCGTCCCAGCAACTCGTCTTAACATCAAGAGCGCAAACTACGCTATGCACCAGTCCCAAACATGCATAACGACTTCCGATAAAGCTATCATGCAGAAGCCCTGTAAAAAAACTCCAACGAAAGGACTAACTATCACGGATTGGCAAGACACCTAAAACACCAGTAAGTGGATCCATAGCCAACTTCTTGGCTATTAAAAGTAAGCTCCAGCAAGAGGAAGATAAAGCAGAGATATCGGATGCCGAATTACTGGAAGGAACTGCCCACGAGTTGAACCACGAAAATGACAAGGATTCACTGCGCAAACTTGCCTTCCTGAAAAGATGGCACATATCTGCGAACTCTCTCAAGGTTGCAAAGCCCAATCTGACTCAAAGGCCCACGACAACTGTTTATGATCAAGCGCAGAAGGCACTCAATACTGCCGTAAATAAGTCAACTACGGAACTGGGGCAAAATGACCCTGTACCCCGCACGAAGATCTAAGGGCAGAGGGATCTTCCAGGAAAAGTCTCAAAAAATACTAGCGAGCAAGACCTAAGGAGCAAAGTCTCATCGCTAAACAGATCCACTGAAGAGAATCCAGCAAGTGAATGCAGCACTCCAAAGCACCGGCATCTGCTGTCAACACTACAGGTCCTCAATCAAACTTTTGGCACCAACATCGCAGCTGACCCTCAATCTCCATCACCAAAAAGGAAATCAGACCTTACGGTCCTTATGTCGTCACTGACCATTGCTCTCGCACTGTTCACCAAGTTGTACGAAGCGCTCAATGATTCGGCGAAAGACCAAACTATACTATTGACGCAGATACAAACTAGGCTGTCCTTCATTGAAGGTTACATTACAGCAAAAGCAAACACAAAAGCATCTCCAAGAGAAGACGCATCGTCATCTGGCCTCCTCGCCGCACCTTCAAAGTGCTCGAGAACCACCCAAACTGAAGAGCCAGCCCTAAAAATCTTTAATTTTACAGGGAACTTGGACAAAGAAACCAGGTCAGTACCTATAAACCAAGGGAAAAATGGGTCACAGGGTCGGCAAGGAGAGTCACCATCAGAAGTTCCCTCTGTTAAAAGTACCACAAGGAAAGTAAAAGAAAAAGCAAAATCTTTAAGTATCAACCCTTCGAAAACATCGCAAACTAATTCAAATAAAACCACACGGAAAACGGGTTTTAGACCCCAACTGAAGAATGGATGCGCATCCTAGGCAGATGACCAATCAATCCAAAATGAGGACGACAACCGGAGAGGACCCACTAAGGGGAAGACGAGCAACCCTTCAATACGACTCAAATTCACTGAGGGTAGCCTGGTTTCCTCCTTTAAGCAATCTTGTCTACCATTTGAACCCAAACCAAGTGACCTTATTCTCCCTCCTAAACCAAAGTCCTCACAGGCACCTGACAAGGAAAGGACGGTCATGGATGACACCACAGGGTCAATTCCCGAAAGCGAGCTGATGGATGCAGCGCTGAAGGAAAACGAAACTTGGGAAGAAGTAGACGTTGAGGAGAAGAAACCACCACAAAAAAGGAAGAGAAACACAAACTCCCAAACCCCGGTGCAAGCTGCAGAACGCACTAACAAACAAACAAAATAAAATAAAATCAATGAACGCCCACCGAACCCAAACAGCCCAATCTTCCTAACACTGGAAGAAAGAAAGCTCGATCTCCTGGCGAAAAACAAGGCCAAAACATCTTTTCAGAAGCAACCAAATAGGACAACTGAAAAGACTCGTGAAGGGTCAAGGTCGAGGCCACACATGTCTGCGGGGACCCAACCATCGAGACGTGTTCCCCAAAAAGAACAACTGGAATGTCAAACAAAAACTTTAATCCATGGGTCGCGTCCTTCTATTGGGTCCAAACCACTGAGACCAGTACAGCAAAAAGGAAAACAAGACCGCTCATCCAAAATTCTTACCCATTGGCGCTCCAGAGTCCACAGAAGTTCTCAGAGAGGAGCGCTCAACCTCCAGAAAGTGGAGTCCAAAAAGACATCACAAACCAGAACACTCAATTAGATCCTCGTTTGCTTCAAACCACCGACGGTCGTCTAAATCCAGAAGGTCAAGAAGCCCCAAATATGCGACTACTTCGGGGGAGAAAAACAACGACCGCCAAACAAAAAGAGAACTCATAAAACGCTCAGCTAGATACACAAAGACCTGTTCCTTTGTCCTGAAAAGTATATGGAAAGAAGATGCCTCTTTTATCCTCAACAGAAAAACCATCATGAAAATCCTGCACTTGGTCCCAGCATTATCTAAGTTATCAACCGAAGACACCACAATTGTGGAATTTCGGGACAAGAAGAGAGTTGACAACGTCTACTTACACATACGGTCTGAAACTATAAAATCCGCCTTAACTAAGGCAAAAAATAAACTGAGAGCGCTAGGTTACGACCTTACAGATTACTTAAGCAAAGAGGGGTCTAACCTTAATGAACAAGTGTCAAATTCTCCAGAGAGACGCTCTCATGAAAAAGACGAAGAATAATGGTACAAAGGATCGAACTCATCAGAAAGACCAGGAATTGTCACCAAAAAAAAGGAACCACTCAAGAGCCACCACGCGGGAACAGAACGAAGGACTCCGACCAAGTTCCCTTGAACTAGAAAGAGTACCATCAGGCCCGCAGAAAAATTGGAATATCACCATCGAACAAGACATTTCAATAAAAGGAAAGGAGAAGTTAAATATGGAGGGGAAGCCTTTTGGCTCAAAGGAAGACACAAATCGTTGGGCCTGGTTGCCAAAAGCCCTATCAACAAAACAAAGATTTTAGCAATCAAACTCGTGCCAGAACAACAAGGAGCGCTCTGGCAAGCCAAGAACTATAGAACTTAATTCCAACCTTATTTTGGGATCTTGGAACACCCGAGGTTTTACTCATCTGATGCATGCCTCTGATGTCAACCTAGGATCGTCAGACATTTGGTTTTTCCAAGAAACCTGGATCCAAAACAAGCCATCCACAGAGGGCTACACAACCATCAATTCTCCAGCCCTGAGAGGCGCTTCTGGCAGACCGAGAGCAGGTCTTCTGACGGCACTGCGAATTGGGTCCAACCTTCAGTTCCTCAAAGTACTGAAGGCGGAGCCACACATACTGGCTACTTTGATCCAATGCAGGAGCACTCAAGAAGTAAACAAAAGGTAATTACTTACCTATTAGTCAATTTGTATTGGAATCCAACAGAAAGTGTAACAGAGCAATTCTTACGAAAAATTGAAAACATCTTGAAAGATGCTCTATCGAATGAATTAATCGACTGCACAATCATTTGCGGCGATTTAAACGCCACAATTAAGAAGGAACATGAAAACCGCCAATTTAAAAATACTGGGTTACAATTGCCGGAAACCTCACTAAAGAGGAAAGAAATGGGCTACCTTGATGAACAGCTTCGATCTTCACAACGCCCTCTTCCTTGGCAACGCAGCTCACCCAGTCCTTCCGACATGGGAACTAGCAGGAAGACAAGCAACGCTAGATCACGTCTACCTTTCGAGGAACCTCCTGTCGCAAGTCACTGGTTTCGAGGTCAGCAGAACACTTAACAGTGACCACAATCTTCTGAAAATGACATGGACCGTCCCCAGCCTAGAAGCACACGAGAGTTCCACCGTCCTAAGAACATCCAATATTGAGACCCACGCTAACACGACATGCTTAAGGTTGAAAGACTGCCATCTCGACAATAATTACGGATTACCGTCGAGAAAAAGCCTGGGATAACGTAAAAAGGGTAGGAACCATCACAGATTATTGTCCTTTACTACAACCTTATCAGTCTCAAACAACTGCTAACCGATTTAAAGGGAAGACAACCCACCGCAACAATGCGATACTTGGAGGAAAAAGGCTGGAAATGAGACGAGCCGTTCGAAAGGCCAGACGGGTCCCCTCTATTATCAACATAGAAACTGCCTGGACCATCACTAAGGCCTATAAGAACTGGTTAAAGGGATTCCAACTACAACTATACCAGGAGGACTCTGAACAAATGTTGCGAGTATTGGCCAGTAAACAAACCAAAGCATTCTGGTCACTGGTCAACTCTAAAAGTCCAGCAAATAAGGATCCTCTATCGTCTAGTGTGCCAGAAGAAGCCTGGATCACTCACTTCTCTGCCCTCTTCGGTTCACCTGCCAATAGGACAGAACATCGGAAACACCAAGGCTCCCGATGGGACATCGACCCCATCCCAATCAACATCGAAGCAAAAATAAAGAAATTAAAATAGTCACATGCACCAGGCCCGGACGGTCTTTCAAATATGGATTTAAAAGCCAAGGCAGAAAGCTGGTCCATTTTGATAGCAGAAATTTTCGATTCATGTGCAACAACCAAATCCATTCCGAAGTCCTGGAAGACAGGAAACGTGGTGCCAATATACAAAGCAGGGGATAGAAGTGACCCAAATAACTATCGCCCGATAGCACTCCTAGACTGCATCAGTAAACTTTTTGGTTCCTTCCTCCAGGACAGCTTCAAAAAATGGGTGCCCAACACAGAGGGGTGGGATGACTTCCAAACCGGCTTTAGAAAGAACATGAATACCATGGCCAACATATTCACCATCAATATACTCAAAGCCAGAGCCCAAGAAGGGGCGATACCTCTCTGCATAGCTTTTATCGATCTATCAAAAGCATTCGACAAAGTAAACAGAGAGAAGCTTTGGATAAAACTTACTAACTGGAACTGACCCCCGTCCTTACTGGACCCAATACAGGAGCTCTACTCGGAAACATCCATGAGAGTGAGACTTAATGGCACAGGGCAACTCTCCTCCTCAATCAGTACATTCTGTGGAGTAAAGCAGGGTTGCCCCTTGGCACCGGCACTTTACAACGCCTACATCGGTGATTATCAAAACACAGAAAGGAAGGTAAAAGCTTTCCCCCCTTCCCTTGGGTCGGAAAAAGTCAGCAGACTCCTCTATGCGGACGACATCATTTTAATAGACCAAACGAAGATCGGGCTCCAACGAAAATTGGATAACTTGAACGAATATCTTCAAGCAAACGAGCTAGAAAGCAATGCCTAGAAAACCAAAGTGATGAGACTAACCAAAATGGGCAAGCGAAAAACCCCAGAGACTTGGTTCTTTAACACCCGCCTTGAAGAGGTAGACGCCTTCAGATACCTGGGCGTCATGTTCAGTAACAAAGAGAACGAACAGCCAATGCTAGACTTCTTAATTAACAAAAACAAAACCCTATCAAACCAATTGATCATCATGGATAAAAAATGTGGCCGCTTTTCAGTAAAGGCAGCGATACATTTTTACAGGATGAAAGCAGTTCCAGCGCTTACATATGGCATGGCGGCCATGTTTGGTATTCCAGATTCAATTTGGCCTAAATTGGAAGGCGCACTTTGGAAAAAAGTCTTGAAACTGCCTACCTCGACTCCAATAACCCTGATCAGAAGAGAACTTGGTCTTACCTCACTCCAGGGCTCAATATCTCTAAACAGCTTGATGTTCTACAGAGAAGTCATATCATCCGTGGAAAAAATATACATCTTGATTCAGGAAGAAATCGAGAAAGGGTCAAACAAAACGCTAAAGGTCTGGATGGAAAAAAAACAAAAGCTTTTTAAGGCAATAGGTAGCTCAGGAGGAGCTCCGGGAAAATCCTAAACAAATCGCAAAAAAACTGAAAGAACTAGACTGGTGTGAAACCAAACTGAAAGCCGCAAATTACAAAAAGGTACGGCACATCTTCCACCATTTGCCCAAAAACTAAACGAACCAATTAGCTACCTACTGCAATTCCCTAACAAGCTCTCCCGCTCGACTTTCCTGAGAGCCAGATTGAACATTTATAAAACTAATGAAGTCCTGAAAATCCGAGGCAAAGCAGCATCTGATTCCTGCCTATTCTGCCGGAACCAAGATTCTAAGGAGAGCTTAAAACATCTGATCCTCCAATGTCCGGGAACAAGCGATAAAAAGGAAACCCATTTGGGCCACCTCGCGTCAAACTTCTCAAAAATGGATGAGGACTATTGGTGGTCATCCCTAATGAACGGGCTAAATCGAAGATCAGTAATCGCAGTGGCAAATTTCGTACATAGTCTGAAGCTGGACGTCATATGTGACCAACTGGGATGAGCCCTAAAGGATTTAGCCCGTTTTGATAAGCACATGGATAAACTAATTTGGAACACGGATTTTCTTTCTTTTCTTTTGTAAAAACTGCTAACAGTTATACACAAAAAAAAAAAAAAAATATGGAAGGACAGCAGAACATTCAGAAAAAACTCTCAAATCTAATCGCAGGGTGCGCTAGAACAGAATATCCCCTAAAAAATAAAAAATAAACCAGAGGGAGAGAGATACAAAAGACTAAGGCTTTTAGGCCCTCACCCTAGTCACACTGACAGTAGCTGGTACCTATCATTAGTGTACAACCTGGGGTGCAGGATGCCCACAGGAGACCAGAGGGACGGCCTGTCCCTTGTATTACTTGCAGTACTTGAAATAAAAACCCATGAACCCATCTCTGCTGTGTGGGTATTGCAAGGCCACCATTTAGTTTAACCCATCCAGACCTTTTTTTTTATTTAGAAGTCGCTCTTTAGTTCTAGAGTTTCCCTTTGTTCTAGGAGGCGTTTATCACACTTGAATCCGCAAGCCGGTCTATTTTTGACCTAAATAATGATATTTTTGGAACCACATGTGCCCTCGAATAATTTTTCTCAAAGTGCACAACAGTTTGCTTTCATTCGCATATTATTTCCCATGGGTACAATTTACTAACATGATGCCCCCCCCCGCCCCCACCCCGTGAACCTTCGTAGTGAGCACCCATTTCTGTAGGGCGTGTGGAAGAGAATCCCCTAAACAGCTCTCCCCCTCAAATACTTTCATTACTTACAAATCCGAATAAAAGATGCTTCTTACTGCACGTTTTCAAAATCCAGTGGCTTATAAACCAACCTAGAATCACACGTGTGACCATTATACCTAGCAAAAGTGCTGCTCTGTCTAGAAAAATACAAGTATGTACCAAAAGAAAGTATGCTATTGGCCCTGAAAAGCTATTTATTTGTATGTTCAATACAAGCAATCGGTTGACTTGTGGTTATGCGGTTGTAAAGACACTGCAGAATAGGTTTAATGCCAGGGATGATGGGCTAGGGGAGGAGGGCTCATGTGCATTCGAGAAAACAAATAGTACTCATCATAACTATTAGCTGACAAAAAACTCACACAGGACCAGGTTGCCAGACGGAATAATGGCAATCAAAAGACATAGCAGAAAACATGCCCATAAGAGTTCTTGTTCCACTAGCGTGAAGTACTTTGGGGGTCAGAAGGGTTCGCCGAATCTACTCAACCACTAATAGTCAAGTACTTCTTATGAGGGCAGAGTAGTACCATGTTCACGTTATTGTACTAGGCCTAGAGTTCCTTCTGAAAAGTTTGCATGCGCGAATTGCAGTGACCGCAGCTGCCCTCTAGATGGCAGCAGTGCATCGGATTACTCCCGATAATCTGGAAGTCAATCTTTAACAGTCTGGGGTTCAAGCCCGTTGGTGATGGCGATCTTGGTGGGTGGGCTGTGTAGCAGCTCTGGAGTGGATGTGTACTGAGAACAGTCGAGTCCAAGGGCCTGGGAGGTGGCCTGCTTCTGCTTTCTCTAAAACAAGATCAGAGGAGCGTTCACAGAGACCACACAGAGTAGTTGGTTCAAAACGTTCCTCATGTGGCCTAGAACTGATGAAGTTCAATAAATAACGTACATTACACTAGTCAATACAACAAAACACTGCACACCAGATCAACCATTGTCCACACGGCAACTTTCCTGATCAAGTTTTTCACTACGCTAGCCAAACCTCCACGGGATTAATTCGATTTTGAAAATGTGTCTTAAAACAATTGGTTGGAAACAGTATTCTGTCTATTTTGGAGTTCATGAGTTTGAAGCCGAGATTGTGGCAGGGTTGGCAGTCCAAGCTCCAGCGTTGAAGGGAAGCATTGCAAAGAACACACAGTCCCTAACAGAGTTGTTTACTGGTGGGGCACGTAGCTGGAAGAGGCGGAAGTTGAGGATGGGCCCTGGCCAGGGAGGCTGGAGGGGCCCATGGATGGAGTCTGCTTGCTGGACACAGCTGCTGGCAGCAGTCTTGGTGGCATCTGCCAGAGCCTGAGGAGGGTGTGACGGATATGTGGATGTTGTCCCTAGGGAGAGACCTTTCCCATGGGGCCAGGGGAGTTGCGTCCAAATTTAGAAGTGTGAAGTGTGAATTTAGAAGTATGCCCTGCAACACCTCTGTGGCAAAGTTGAATTTAGAGGTGTGCCCAATAGCCGCTCCTTGAAAGTTATATTAAGAAGTGTACAGAATAGCCGCTCAGTGAAAGATGTATTCAGATGTGTGCCCATAGCCTTGTGAAAATAGAATTTAGAAGTGTGCCCAATAGCTCCTCTGCGAATTTAGAAGTGAGCCCTGTAACACCTCTGTGCAAAGTTAAATCTAAAAGTGTGACCAATAACCTCTCTGTGAAAGTTGATTTTAGAAGTGTGCCCAATAACCTCTCTGTGAATCTAGAAGTGTCCCAATTGCCCCTCTGTGAAAGTTGAACTGAGAAGTGTACACAATAGCCGCTCATGGAAAGTTGTACTTAGAGGTGTGCCCAATATCCCCTCTGTGGAAAGTTGAATCTAGAAGTGCAATTAGAAGTTGAATTTAGAGGGTGCCCAATAGACTCTCTGCGGAAGTTGAATTTAGAAATGTGCCATATATCCTATTAGTCTAATACTGTGTCTGGTTGAATCGACTAATCTCCCTAATAACCTCTCTGTACAAAGTTGATTTTAGAATTATGCCTAATACCCTCCCTGTATAAAGCCGAATTGAGAGAAGTGTGCCTAATAGTCTAATATCCCGTCTATACAAATTTGAATCTAGAGGTAGACATAATACCATCTTTTGTGTGCAGTTGAATTTAGAAGTGTACCCAATAGCCTAATATCATCTCTGCATACAGTTGAATCTGGAAGTGTACCTGACAGTACCTAATAGCCCAATATCACCTCTTTGTACAGTCGAACCTAGAAGTGCACCCAATAGTCTAATATCTCTGTGCACATTGGAAGCGTGCCTAAAAGCGTGCCCCCACTGAATTTAGAGCTACAATTAGAAAGCCCTCCTAAATTCCACCTAAAAGCTCGTACCAAGCATGAGTACACCCACTCCACCAGAGTTTGTCGGAAATGACCACTGTGGACCGCCCCCACTTCCCGATATGCCTTCCCTCCCGTTCCCGCCCCGCCCAAATCATCCCCCCTTTGCATTCCCTACAATTCCCCTCTCCAAACACCAAGCCAGAGGGGCGCGATGGGGAGCCAACCACCCCAAGACGACGACTCCCCCAAAGCCCACCACCGATCAGCCTACGTTAACCATGCCCGCTCCCCTCACCATCATAACAGGCACTCCCGCCCTGCAATCATCCACCCCCGACTTGCCCACAAACCCCGCCACCTTCCCCCGACCGCACCCTTTCCCCTCCCTAAAAAACTGCACGCCTAGCCCTAGCAAGAACCAAAGCTGCATCCCTCTCCCCTTCTGACCCCCCCCCTACCCTCCCTCACACTCCAATCGCAACAAAGAAACTAAAGAGGAAACGTAACTGGTCCCCCTCAATCTCTCAGCACTCTTCGCCTCCCCGTCTCGACCCACCATCTCATTCCCGCAATCACCTCCTTCCCCCGTGGGTTCACCCTTCCTGAAACCACTCTCCCTCGATTTCTCATCATCTGCAACTGAAACTCCTAACCGCCCACACCTCACCTTCAAATCCCCAGAACCAAACCCGATCATCCCAACACACACAGCCACCCAATCCAGCGCGAACCCTGCCAATTTTTCTGCTCACCCACTATTCCCATCGAGCATCACCCACCCCACCCCTCACCAGTCTCCACTCTCTCCGCCACCATCCCCCCTCCGCTCCAGCGCTGAGACCAACCTCGCCTGCCGGTGTGAACTGCACCCTATTTAATACCCGATCCGTAGCAAAAAACAGACAATGCATCTTTGACCTCCTCGCCTCTGACAAACCAGACCTGGTTTTCATCACCGAAACTTGGTTCTCTGACGACTTCGCCCCAATCACTAATTAAGCCACCCGCCCCACCCCCCCCTCCTGACTACTCCCTCATGCAGCTGAACCGTCCCTCCAGAGGAGGGGGAATAGCATTCATCTTCAAGTCTCTCTTCCACGCCTCAATCATCGACAATCAACCTTCCAATCCTTCCTGCGAACCTCTCCTCGTTAAACTATCCCTCTCCCCGTCACTCTCACACAGCTTCCTGATAATCTACAGGCCCCCTGGCTACGATAGACAATTCGCAAACAACGTCTGCGACTCCATTGCCACCCTTCAACTAAACCATCCCAACCTCACCCTTCTTGGAGACTTCAACATATGGCTCGACATCCCCTCCAACCCTATGACACACTCTCTGGTTGACAGTTTAGACGCAATTAACCTCCAACCCCACATAAATGGCCCAACTCACTATAAAGGACACACTCTTGATGCCATTATTAGCTCCAACACCCTGATTCATGTAAAGCCCCCACCCCTATCATCTGGTCCTATCACTTCATTCTCTCGTTCGCCATTCGCTCACCCGACCCCCTTCCCGTACTCGAATTTGAACCTCCAAATCTAAGCAAATGCTGGAAAAAATAATCGTCCCAGACCTAGCCGACGCACTCCGAGTCTCCACCACCTACCTGCCAACTCAACGAGCTAAGCCCCGACGCCTTTGTCTCATGGCTCAACGCAGCCCTGATGCGGCTCACACCCCCTTGCAAACCATCAACCCCCCGTGGCCTCTTCCCCAGATGGTTCACTCCTGAGTTGAAGATCACTAAACAACTATATAAATATCTAGAACGCAAATGGCAGAAAGACCAAACCCAGGAGAACAGGGCCACCTTGGCCCGACACCTTTATCAGTACAAGGCCGAAATCTGGGAAGCAAAAAAAAGGCCACTACAACTCCGGAATCCAAAACTGAAAAAACCCAAGCAAAGAACTCCACAAAATCATCTCTGAATTCACCAATCCGGCTTGCACCACAACCGTCCCTACCCACTCACAATCACTGTGCGACTCAATCTCCCTCCACATCTACACCACGGCTCTCGAAAGAACAAATACTCTAGCCACCAAACTGGCTCTCTCACATCCACCAGGCAATCCTCCCCCTATACCGGCCAGCCCACCATCTGCGACCACTACGCATCCAACGTTCTAATCCTTTAGTCCAATATCACCAGAGCAATTTCTCAAACTTCTATCTGCCCGCAAACCATCTGGCTCGCCGCTGGACCCTTGCCCAGCCACAGCCCTCAATGAAATTTTCACTTTCACCTGCGCAGGAAAACACGCAAGATCCATCATAAATGCCTCCCTTTCCTCTGGTATCTTTCCCGACGCATTCAAAATGGTTCATCTCAAACCTCCAATTAAAAAACCTTTGCTTGACCCTCTCGAGCCCAAAAACTACCGCACCATCTCAAACACCAGGTTCCTTGCCAAACTCATTGACCGAACCGCCTACTCCCAACTAAATGCCTTTGTCGACGCCAACAATCTCCTAGACCCCGCCCAATCAGGTTTCAGAGCCGGTCACGGAACTGAAACCACCCTAACCTCAATCTGGGATGACCTTAAAATGACGGCAGACTCCGCGGGATGCGCCGCACCAATCCTTCTTGACCTATCCGCCGCCTTTGACACAATCACTCAATCCTTGCAGACCGCCTCCACATTCGTGGAACCGCTCGTAAATGGATAGCTTAATTCCTCAAAGATAGGTATCAAATAACGATACTCTCCACATATACCTCCCAAACCCGATCAGTCGACACAGGAGTCCCACAAGGAGCATGCCTATCCGCCCTCCTGTTCAATCTCTACTTGATCACCCTCCCACCAATAATTCGTTCACAACATACTGCGCTACAACTATGCCGACGACACTCAACTAATTCTAAAACTCCTGAACTCAAAACCCAACTCCCGACCTGATCTGGCCTCCTGCCTCCTTGACATATAACTCTGGATGACCCAAAGCCACCTCTTGTTAAACCCTTCCAAAACGGAATCATGGTACGTAGCAACTCCGAACTTCTTCTGCACCCACTACCCTGGCCATCCGCCATGGGCAACTCACCGACCCCCTCCAACTCAGTGAAAAATCTTGGATGCACCCTTGACTCTGACCTAACACTCTCGCGCCAAGTCAACAATGTCTCAAAGTCCTGCCACTACCACCTTAAAACCCTTAGGCGCATCTTTCCATATCTCTCCTTTTCCAACAGACTCTCCGCCGTCCAATCAATCTTTATATCAAGACTGGACTATGCAAACCCCCTCTACCTCGGAGTCCACGCTTACCAACTGAACAAACTCCAAAGGGCACAAAACACGGCAGACAAATTGCTACTTGCGCTCGGCCCAAGAGATCACATCTCCCCAGCCTTTAACACGCTGCACTGGCTTCCAGTAGCCCGAAGGGTGACTTTCAAAACCTTATGCATCTCCCATCGAGCATTGCATAAAACCAGACCTCAATATCTTCAAGACAAGCTAAAACCCTATCACCCTCCACGCACTCTAAGATCAAGCTCAGCCGGCCTCCTAGTCATACCTAAGACAAACTCAGTCAGGTTAGGCGGATCATCATTCTCAGTCTTGGCCCCCACGCTATGGAACTCACTCCCACCCCACATCCGCCTGAGGATTTAACGTCTTTCCGCAAACTGCTAAAAACCTGGCTCTTCCCCTAAAACCAACCCGTACCAAACTAACCCAAACAGACTAACGGCAACTCAATGACACCATTCCAACAAACTACCCGATGTGAGAAATTGACAGCTAATAACCCCCAATATAAAATAGAAGGATAAACAGAATTAAACAAAATAGATCAAAACAGTGAAATGGTGATAGTCAAACGGAAACAGTAAAGAGATTTAAACTCCTGAAATGGACAGAATGCATAAGGAGTGAACAAAGTGAATGGCGTGGATGAAATAGTTAGAATGGATGGAGGGCACAGAGGGGACAAGGGCACAGAGGGGACAGAGGGGACGAGGGCACAGAACAAACAAGCACAGATTGCATCCAGTACTGATGAGTACGTAAAGCTGCTGAATGCGTAGAGCGTGGGACAGACTAGAGTGCATGCGTGGGGCAGACTCGAATGCGCAAGGCGGACTCGAATGCATGAGTGCGTGGAGCGGACCGGAGTGTATGTAGCAGACTGGGGTGCATGGAGTGGATGGGAGTGCATGGAACGGGCTGGAGCGCATAGAATTGCGTGACGTATATAGTATGTTTTGGAAAACAGAGAACGTTTGAAAGATCATATAACCCATCATATCACACCCCATGCTTACTCTCTCCTTTACATCACCACTCAACTAGAACACAGAGATAATATGACACCATTCGGTATACCTGTTCTCATACCAACATCCGCCGCTCACTACAAATCATTCTAAGTAAACACTGCTGGTTACACATCCCCCAGCCAGGCATTCTCAGGCCCAACGCAGCCACATCCGGTCTGGATAAATCCTGCCAGAACGAACACATACTCCTGATCTCTCAACCACCACACCTACCGCTAAGAAGCAGCTGTTACACGAATACCGCACAAGCTGCACACATACCCGGTGCTCACACGCACCTTTTGACTCTCTACTGATCGGAACTTCGGTTCCCAAGGGCGTTCAACCTACCAGCGCCTTCAGACCATACCAATGGTATATAAGACGCTATATAAATGCAAAATAACATAACACAGTACAATTGTCCCCCTGCGAGTAGCAGCGGGAGGGGTTTGGAACACAGGCGTGAAGTCGGCCAGTCCCAGAGAACGCAGTATTCCTCTGCCTTATTAGACCCTCCCTCCTTCCCCAAACCAAATTCTTCTTCCCTATTCCCAGTAAGTGCCAACGTCTTCTATTGTGAGGTCAACCAACCGGACATGCTAGACCTGACTAGCAGCCCAGAAAATACCAACTCTTTCCCATATAACTCCAATACAAGTACTGTGAAGAAGATGACGAGGAGAATGAAGACAACTCTGGCCAAGGGAAATACAAAACCACAGGGGGAAACCAACATGGAGAGAGCCATCCTCCGACAAGGAAATCCGGGAGATGCCGATCTAGCAAACAGGGGACCAAAGCAGGAAACGCTGTGCACAGAGATGAACAGGAGAACAAAGGTAGTCCAAAAAGAAAGAGCTACTTTGCTTGCTGCCCGAACAAACATCCAGCGTCCCCAGACCTGGCAACCACCGGAAAGCAAAGCCCCACCTCAAAAAGGTAGAAGACTGGCAGAGTGACCACCAAGAGAAACGCAGATAATGCCCAAACGCTGCCGGAGGTTCAGAGGGAAGCACCACTGCTTGGAAGACGCAAGCCACAGAAACAGGTTCGCGGGCAGACCAAGAGGTGCTGGGGGTCCAGGAGGAATCGGGGAGCAACGGCAGAACAAGAGATAAGAGGGTCTGGGACCAAGAGAGAAACAGACGGTCCACAAGAAAGCATGCACTTGGCAGGAGAGTACATCAAGCTATTGCGACCACACACAGTCTGAAACCCACACCAATTTGAGAACAACAGTCTGGGACCCTAAAAGCAAAAGAGAGAACAGAAGAAAACCTATGCTTGGTAGGAGAGTACACCAAGCTGGTATATAATACAGAACTGAGATTCTGGGGCTCGCACCCATAAGAGAATAACACAGTACAGCGACGTTTGCCCAAGAAAGGAAAAGGAACCAGAAGGAGTGTAGGGGAAAGGAGCTAGCCCCCAATCCTTGGACCGGTACATTGTGGAACATTTCATTTATCGTTTTGATCACCCAACAAATTGGGAACGTTTTCTGTTGGCACAAACACTAATTTGGAAGAGAACACCCTTCCACATTCGGTTATTAGTGTTCGGGTCAGAAGTCGGTTTTTGGGACACAACAGTGACATGCTCTTTATTTGACATCCTGACATTTTCACTAAGTTTCTTTGAGGCAGGAACTCCTGCTTAGCTTAAGTGACAGGGAGGCCGTTTCCCCCAACCCTTTTACTAGTTAATTAGAGTTTATAACCAAAACTATGCAAGATGTGTGTCCAAGCCTTACTTCTGCACCCATACAAGGGTCAGAGAGTAACATTTTCAGCTCGGTAGGCTCCAGCAGCAAGCATCAGACTCACCGACTCAGGTTTATTATGGGGAGTCAGGACCCAATAAAGGTATTGCACCAGAGAGTGAATATAAGAAATCTGGGAAGTAAAAATCCAGCGTTGGCACAGACTTTGGACATTTTGGTCTATTTTCTCCTTATACATTCCTGACTGTACAGTTAAGAAGCGAGAACCTGGGGAGGAGGGGCATCTGCTTTGCAGCCCAGTGCATGTATTAAGTATCCCGGCTGTTGAGGAAACAAGTCTCCCACCCAAGAAAAGATCATTTATCCTATCCCAAACTCAAGCACTAACTTTTAAAGTTAGTCTAACTCCAAACAACAAGCTACTGCAATTTCTAAATCCATCACCCAAATATATTATAACCAGATTAGAAACATACAATTAGCTGTGTGTGGAATCCTGTATGGTCAACAGTCTGTAGGAAGTCGCGTTCTGAAGTGCCTAGGAGGATATTGAAAAGGGCACATCAACTGCAGGTATTGTTCCTTCATGCATCACTGAGGTTCTTCAATTAAATAAATACCATGCCACTTTCTCAGATTGCTTGTATTCCTCCTATGGTGCAGTACTTCCAATGCTATGGGTCAAGTTCATGTCCCTAAGCTTGAGTGGGTACAATAAGTTACTCAACCTGCCAGTCTGGGAGGATTCTAAAGATTTTGCAGGGCATGGGCCGCCAGGAGAAGATGGAATTATTCTCCTAACACTTAAATTAGGAGATGCATCAGTATCGCTGCACCATAGAATGATGACCAGAAACCTGTGCCACTGTTTACTGTCACCATTACCTAGCCCAGTGAAAAGCATTGATAATATGGATTCATAAAAAAACCCTACTGATAAGAGGCATACCAACCACTTTCACTCCCTTACAACAGGCAAATACATGCAACAAACGAGTAGGGTGTAAAAATACCACCAACAAAACCTAGGCAGCAATAGACACAAAGTAAACGGTTTCTCCTTCCTCCCACAAAGTTCAAAGATATTTGTTATAGATCAATGATGCCAGTAGAGCAGTGGAACAGGAAGCAGCTCCAACAACATCAGAACATTTAAATACGCATGAATTACTAGGTGGAAAGAAATACAGTTTATTGAAAGATTTCTGGTCCAGTTCTGAAATAGATTTCCACTTGCTGTGATAATTCATGAAGGAGACCTTCCCTGTGAGGCTCGGGGGGCGAGCCTGCTATGCAACTTTCCACTGCGGGTGGCGACATGGGGACAAGGACTCCTGTTCTGTATGGAACTCCCCAACCCTCTTGCCCATGAAATCTATAAACTCTGCTGAGAAACACTTTGAAAGCACTACTGTATTACACCTTCCTTTCTTACTGCAAATATTGATAACAGCAAGATCAGGAAAACTAAAATAGACATACAGTCTGCTCTCAAGTCGATTTCTAGTAGTACTGTGAAGAAGCAGCTTGATGGAGTTATACAAAACTACTCCTTTGGCAAATACAGAAAGTACTGGGTAGAGGGGGTCTCATGGAGGCATGAAGCATACCCAACGGACACAAAGGACTGACACTCTGCTGGGAAGGATCCAGCTGAAGGAAATAAAAACAGAGAAAGGACCCAATGAGAAGCGAAGCATGTGTGACGCTTGGGAAGTTCAAACCTGGGAGCAAGAAGTTACAATGGGAAAGCAAACCTCCAGTCGACAGAACGCTGGCAGCAGATTGCAGAAGTCTTTCCAGGCCTATCCAGAACAGGCCTGACTGGAAGCTGGAATCCGACTGACTGTGGCCTGAGCGGCCCATTAACTGTGCCAACACCGTCTTGCTCGGGACCCCCGCGGAGCCAAAGCACAGCAGCGGGGAGCAGAAAGAGAAGCAGAGAGAACATTCCTTGGGAACGCCAACAACCCAACACCCCAGGAAGAAACAGCGACGTGGCTCCAACGGATAAGAGGTAATGGGAGACACAGCAGAACGAGTAGGGGAAGGGTGCTCAAGTTAAGCAAGGCATCAGGAGTAATCTCCCTCGTCTCAGTCACTGCATCGACAGTATTGAAAAGAAAGCAAGCCACTGGAACGATCCAACTCGTCTCCAGAGATGGCATTGAAGCATCAAGTGCAAAGAGTACATCACTAGTGATCTTCGTCTTAGTTATGTCAAAGAGACTGAAAGAGAAGAACATATCAGGAGAACTCTCCCTCAACACAATTATCAAAAGAGACTTTCAAGCTAGGGAACGCCACATGAATACTCTCTTTGGTCAAACTGTTAGAGGAGATCAAGGACACTTGGGGATAGTTCCCCCTGTTTTCACTGACAAGAGGAGGGTAAAGAAAAAAGCAGAATAACTGTTGGGAACCACAGAAGTGTTTGACTTTTATACAAGACTGGAAAGAAGTACAAAGGATGATAAAACTATCAAAGGAAACTATCCAAAGTTAACCAACGGTTGAATCAAGTGGACCAGGAGAAGGGCAGGGATCGCAATTAAGATTGGATAAGCAGGAGCTAAAAGCATCTCCTGGGTATCCAGCAGTAACCCATGACCAGAAGCTACCACTGGGGAACAAGGAGCTAGTACATACTACCACATAAGATGCAAGCATATAATGTCCATTATTTATAGCCCTCTTATGCTTTAAATGTAATACAAATGGGTCCTAATATTTATTTATAGGTTGTCCCAAACACAGTAAAATGCACACAGGTGTGTTTGTTCTACATCAGTTGACACAGGGAGCCAAAATAGCTCCTGGTAGCTGTTGATGTTAAGTTAAGCAGGCTCTTCTAAGCTACAAGCAAAAAGTCACATATCTCCCAGCTCCCCTCAATTCCGAACCCTGAAGGTAGTCATTCTTGGTTATTTCACCTGAATTGATGAAACAGAAACTAAGGCAAAATGTTACTTAACCACAGCTTGGAAGCTGGCCAAGTCGACCAGGAGGAGATATCAGTTTTTGAACTGTTGGACCATGGGAATGGAGTCATTGTCCTGGTATTCTCTAAAACGCGAGGAGCAGGAATGAGACGTGGACACAGAATTCATAGTTTTGGCTAGAGACTGATTTCAAATGAAAAGTGGGGCGGTGGCGTGGGGTGGAAAATGCCTCGTTGTCCCTATGGTATTTCCCTGCCTAAAGCAAAAAACTAAGGGTCTGTCCAGAGTCCAGAAGTCCAAAGCAAAATGTCCTGTGTCCAAGCTACTATTCTTACCCTTACATTCTAAAATAATAATTTCTAAGATGAAAAGGGAAATGTCTTTAGGCTTCAAAATGTACAAATGTTCAAAAGAAAAAAAAGGCACAAGTCCAACACAAATGTTCCCAATGGATAAAGTTCACAGTTTCAGAAGATGGCTCCCGTCCCCTGGGTTTCTCCTCCATGCCCTTTAAACCCTTAGGGATACGAGTTTTCCTTGGGCTTCTCTGGTCATCAAAAACAACTTGTATGCAGAACAACTTGGCTCAGTCATAGCTTGTCGGATACCTGGTGTACTCCCATGTCAGGTTTCTTTTCATCTTTGATATTAAGCACAGTCTTTTTACTATTCCTGAGGTGTCCACACAGCAGGACTTCCTCATGCGATTTACTTTACATACTGTCCAACCGGACTTTGCCTGGTATACACTGCTGTCAGGGCTTTCTCCTGGGTTTCACTTGACACTCTTGCAAACTTAAATCTGCTCGATACACTCTCCTGCCAGGGTTCTCATATATGCTTTACTTAACACACTTGCAAACGTACAATATCTGGTAACCACTCCGCTATTTCTCTTTTGGAAAGGAACAAGTTACTTACCTGTAACTGTTGTTCTCCAGCATGGGTCTGGCATGGATTCACATGCTCATGAATATTCCCCGTCGTCAGGCTGGGAATCCTCGGTAAAGAAAAAACCAGTATCAGTTTCGTTTCTGATCGGTCTTTCGTAGTAGTAACCAATCACTGGTCTCTGCGTCATACTGACCACAGCCAATGACTGCCCTCTACCTAAGCCCCGCCTCTGGCAGCCATCTTCAGATTTGGAAGCACGTGAAGTGGCAGTATGACCAAGTGAAGAGCCGCAGAGGGGTAGGCGGGAGGGTTCGCATGTGAATCCATGCCAGACCCATGCTGGAGAACAACAGTTACAGGTAAGTAACTTGTTCCTTCTCCAGCATGGGGTCTGGCATGGATTCACATGCTCATGAATAAAGAATACATAGCAGTACCCACATGCACAACCACGGGAGGTGGCAAAGGCTCAACATTAAGCATCACATCAAACTCAACATTAAGCAATCTTACCTCCTCACCAGGCTCACCTCAGGCAAACATGTTGCGCAGCACTGCTTGGCCGACCCTGGACTCCTCCCTGGAATCCCGATCGACGCAGTAGAATTTCGTGAAGGTGTGCGTCGACCTCCACGTAGCAGCCCAGCAAATGTCCAGCAGGGGCACACCAGATAGGAACGCCGTGGTAGCTGCGATCGCTCTGGTGGAATGTGCTCTCGGACGGCCAGGCAGCGGTCGGTTTGCCAACCGGTGTCAGTACATGATACAGCCGGAGAGCCATCTGGAAATGGAAGCCTTCGAGAGAGCCTTCCCCTGATTGACAGGTCCAAAGTTCACAAAGAGTTGTGACGTCTTCCGAAAACACTTTGTGCGATCCACGTAGAACTTCAGCGCTCTAGCCACATCCAGCGAGTGCAAAGTCCTCTCAGCCGGCGACGAAGGCGACGGGAAAAACGCAGGCAATACCAAGGGTTCGTTGAGATGGAAGTCCGACGGCACCTTGGGCATGAAGGAGGGGTGCGTCCTGAGCACCACCCTCGTGTCGTGAAAAGTCAAGTACGGGGCCTTGCAGGAAAGGGCCTGGATCTCTCCCACCCGTCGTGCGGAGGTGATGGCCACAAGAAACGCTGTTTTCCACGACAGGAACTTCAACGGGGCCGAGTGCAGAGGCTCGAACGGAGGTCCCATGAGCTTGGTCAGCACCACGTTGAGCTCCCACGCCGGGGCCGGAGCCTTCACCGGCGG
This sequence comes from Ambystoma mexicanum, assembly GCF_040938575.1. NCBI lineage: Eukaryota > Metazoa > Chordata > Amphibia > Caudata > Ambystomatidae > Ambystoma > Ambystoma mexicanum. Next base: position 1,303,176,221 of record NC_090933.1, read on the forward strand.
GAACGATCTGAACAGTCCCTTCATGAACTCTTTCACCAGACGATGAGACCACAAGGACGTCCGCCCCGTGGTTCTGGTGTATCGGGAGATCGCAGCAAGATGAATCTTGATGGACGCGTGTGCCAGTCCAGCTTTGGCCAGCGTCAACAGGTACGGCAGTACTTGGGGAGCCGTAATCCTTAGAGGGTTAATCTTCTGTGCGTGGCACCAGACAGAGAACCTCTTCCATTTGTGTCCGTAGCATTTAAGAGTCGAGGACGCCCTGGCCTTTGCAAGAACCTCTCTGCAGTCGGCCGGTATGTCGTATCCTCCAAACTCTAGCGCTGCAGGAGCCAGGCCTGCAAGTTCAGCGACTTCGGGTCGTGGTGGAGGATGGCGCCTCCTTCCCTGGAGAGCAGATCCGCGTCCACTGGCAGCTTGATTTACGGGGACGCTGACAAGTCCAGAAGGTCCGGGAACCATATCTGGCTCGGCCACGCAGGTGCGACGAGGATCATCCTGCACCGTGACCTCTTGAGCTGGTTGATGAGCCGGATCCGTAGTGGCAATGGAGGGAACGCGTATAGGAACAGGCCCGCCCAGGGGAACGAGAAAGCATCGCCCATGCTCCTCGGCTGGGGAAACCTGCTGGCGAACCTCCGGCACTTGGAGTTCGTCGTCGCGAACAGGTCGATCTGGGGTGTGCCCCACCGTCGGAAGAGGCGATCCACTAGATCCTGCCGTAGTTCCCACTCGTGGCACGAGCGCAGCTCCCTGCTGAGTGAGTCGGCGATGGTGTTTTTTATCCCTGCCAGATGAAACGGCACCAGAAACATCCTTTGGGCGACGGCCCAATGCCACAGGTCCTGCGCCTCCTTGGACAGTGCTGGGGACCTGGTTCCGCCCTGTTTCCTGATGTAAAACATGGTGGTGGTGTTGTCGGTGAAGATCCTCACCACCTTGCCCTCGAGGGACGGAAGGAAGGACCTGAGGGCCCAGAACACTGCATGGAGCTCCAGGACGTTGATATGGAGGGACTTCTCCGTCGGGAGCCAAAGGCCTCTCGCGTGCAGATTTTCGGTGTGCGCTCCCCACCCTTCCAGGGAGGCATCCGTGGTCACTGTCTCCTGGTGGTCTGGGGTCTGGAAGTCCATGCCCGCCGTCAGATGCGCGCGGCTGCCCCCACCACCGGATCGCTCGGCGGAAACTCTCGTCGAGTGTGATCCTCTCCTCGAAGCCGCCCGTCGTTTGGATCCAGCGCGTGTCCAGGAACTCCTGCAACGGGCGCATCCGGAGCCTGCACATGGGAATGAGGTAGATGCAAGAAGACATCATTCCGAGGAGGGACTTGATGGACCTCACCTTGGCCGCGTCGGAAACCAACATCCGCTGTACCTTGCCCAGGATGGACCTGGTCCTTTCCTCCGACGGGGAGGCCAGAAGGGACACTGTGTCGAGCTTCGCTCCCAGAAACAGTGCGTTTTGCGCGGGTACCAGGTGGGACTTGGCGTAGTTCACGGAGAATCCCAGGTCCGTGAGAAGTTGGACGGTCCTTGCCGTGTGCTCCACGGGGAGCTCCCTCGTCTTGGCTCGGATGAGCCAGTCGTCCAGGTAGGGGTAGACGTGGATCCCCTCTCGGCGCAGCTGCGCCGCCACTGGTGCAAGGCACTTGGTGAATACCCTGGGTGCCGACCGTAGACCGAAGGGAAGGGCTCTGAACTGGTAGTGACGCCCTTGGACCACGAACCTGAGGAATTTTCGGTGCCCCTTTAGGATGGGAATATGGAAGTAGGCATCCTCCAAATCCAACGGCGACAGGAAGTCGCCCTCCTCCAGCTGACCCAGGACGTGCTGGAGGGTGACCATCCGGAACTTCAGAGCTTTGATGAACTTGTTCAGCCGTCGTAGGTCTAGGATGGGGCGCCATCCTCCCGTCTTCTTCTTCACGAGGAAGTATCTCGAGTAAACTCCGGAGCCCCGAAGCCTCCTTGGGACGAGTTCGATGGCGCCCTTCCTTAGCATCGCCCTTACCTCCCGGAGAAGCTGAGGGACGTGAAGCTCTTTCCTGGCCACAGGGGGGACGCGCGGGCACCTTCTTTGAAACTCGAGCGCGTGGCCCTGTGCTAGGGCGTCCAGCACCCAACGGTCGGTGGAGATGGACTCCCACACGCTGACGAAGCTCGCCAGCCGGCCTCCCACCGGGGTGCTTCGGTGGGGGCCCGACCCCACGGTCGGTTCAATCCTGCTTAGACGAGGCTTTGCCGCCTTGACCTCCTTGGCGACGACGGCGGGGTCCGCCTGACTTGCCTCGTCCCCTGTAAGCTTCTTGAGACGACGAACGGGCCGCTTGACGGTAGGTGGAAAATCCGCTGTGGGAACCTTTGGAGGCGCCCTTGCCTCCGCCGCTCCAAAAGGGCGGCCGCCGTTGTTGGAGAACCCCGAGAGCCCGGGCTGTCTCCGTGTCCGCTTTAATGGCTTGAAGGGAATCGTCCACTGTTTTCCCAAACAGGTTGTTCCCATCGAACGGCATGTCCAGGACTCTGGTCTGTACGTCTTGACGGAAGTCAGTAGCCTTGAGCCATCCACGCCGCCTAAGGCACACGCCGTTGCCCAACTGGCGAAATCCAGTGTCGGCGATGTCCGTCGCAATAGTGATGGCGTGGTCCGACGCCACCTCACCTTCCTGCAAGATCTCCAGGGCATCCGCCCTCTTGTCGTCCGGTAGGAAGTTCAGCAGGGGAGCCAGCTTGTACCACAGCTCCCTGTCGTACCGGGCTACGATAGCCAAGGCGTTAGCCGCCTTAATCGTCGTCGCTGCAGACGAGATGACCCTGCGCCCCATCGTGTCCAATTTCTTTCCCTCGCCGTCCGGCGGTGAAGTCGACGTGGAGGCCACAACCCCCCCGCTTTCTTCCTGGCCGCCGCGGAGACGACGGAGTCCGGGGTAGGCTGCGCCCGGAGGCACAAGGGGGCCGCGTCCGGGACCCGGTACTTCTTCTCGTACCGGTCCCTTCTAGCCGGCGTCGTGGATGGGTTCTTGAGGAGGGCGAGGCCCTCATCCCAAATATCGTCCAGTAGAGGTACCGCGAGGACCGTCTTCCTCTTGGCCTCGCGCCGCTGATAAAGGAAACCTTCCTTCTTCTTCTCCTCAGGGCAGAGCTGGAAGAGCTCGGATGCCCTGGCGATCATGGAGTGAAAAGATCCAATCTCGTCGGGCGGGGAAGCCCGGGTGGGAGGAGACGACGGCAGATCCTCGTCGTACACCTCGTCGTCCGTACCCGTTGCGGCCGTGTCAGTCCCCGTATCATCCCCTCGAGTTGTGGACGGGGAGGAGGGCTGAACGGGGCGCGACGGCTGAAAAGGAGGTGGAGGGTGAATCCTTCTTTTCTTAGGAGGGGGGCTGCCCGAAGGGCCTGGTTCCGGGTCCCCCGACGGGAGTGGTTCCTCCACTGGTAACGGCAGTCTCGTCCTTATCTCTGAGCATAAGGACTGTATAGCCAACAAAATGGCCGCCGAGTTGTCTTGCGGCACTGGCAGAGGGGAATCCGACGGGCGGTCAGGGGCCCCGTCGGTACCCTCGACGATGTCGTCGTCTCCTGCGTCGGGATCCCTCCCGACGGGCTGGTCTTCTTCCACGCCAACGCCGTGGCTTAAGACCTCGATCAGTTCTTCCTCAGAGGTTGAGGCCGAATCCACCGCGACCTCCTGCCCCCCCTTTTTCTTCTCCGTCGGAGGTTTCACGGGGGTCCTGTCGATGGGCATAAAAGAGGACTCCCTCCGCGGTGGCAGGGAGACTCTGAGCCCCGAGGTCGCCACCACCGGCGTAGCCTCCACAGGCTGAGCCAGGGCCGCCGCGACTGTCTCGATAGAGGCCTTGGCCGGATGGATTAAGGCTTTCACCACCCTTGGTGCGCTCACCGCCTTCTCCTTGAGGGGGGGACACTGCCTCGCTCCCCCTCCGCCTTCGAGCTCGACCGGGGCCTCTCCAGGAGCTTCGCCGGGTGCTCGGCCTTCCTCTTACCCGACCCAGAGCGTTGGCTCGTGGTTGATGGTGCTGGGGAGGGTGCGCCCTGCCTTGTGCCCGTAGAGCCCGACCGTTCGGCGCTCCCGGTGCCAGCGGACTCGCGGTGCTTGGCCTTATGTTGGACCCCCGTCGCCGGGGCGTCCTCAAAGGTCTTAGAAGACCGCTCGGATTTCTTCTTCTTCTCCTCGCCGGACGGGCTCTTCCCTTCCAGCCAGTTGGCGAGACGTTGATGGCGGTCCTTCATGGTCCGCTCCGACATGTTGCCGCAAAACGCACAGTCCTTCTCCACGTGCGTCTTGTCTTCATGTAGGCAGTAAAGACAAAAGGAGTGTTCGTCTTCCTTAAAGACATTCTGCAGCTGGCATCCAGGGCAGACCCTGAACAGCTTTCCGGGCGTCGAGCTTCCCTTCTCCTGGGCCATGACCGAGATGGGCCTGAGAAACTTCTGGAGTCCTCCAAAAGCGTAGCTCGACGAATCTTCACCCTTGAGGGGCGTAGACCAATCCGACACGGGTCTCCGTTGATCGGATGGAGAGTCGGTGGAGCTTGAGGCTCTTTTGACCGAAAAAAACGAAGTTTTTGAGAAAAAACGTGAAAAAAATAGCACTAACGCTCGAGAGCAATAGCACGAGGATCCCAACACATGAACGTGCGGTAAAAATCTGAAGATGGCTGCCAGAGGCGGGGCTTAGGTAGAGGGCAGTCATTGGCTGTGGTCAGTATGACGCAGAGACCAGTGATTGGTTACTACTACGAAAGACCGATCAGAAACGAAACTGATACTTGTTTTTTCTATACCGAGGATTCCCAGCCTGACGACGGGGAATATTCATGAGCATGTGAATCCATGCCAGACCCCATGCTGGAGAATATAGAGTCACACATTCTTGTCTTATATGCGTAATTTGTTCTCATTTGCCTTCGGTAGGGTTGCTGAAGTGCCCTGGCTTCTCTCTTGTGGACTCACCGGCTCTCTCTGGCGCGCTTCATTTCTCTACTGCAGTACACATGCAGTGAAATCTCTGCGTCCCGTTCCTTCTCTCCGGGTTAGCCACCCTTGCTTTGAGACTGCTGCGTCCCTTGCAGCTCTTGCTGGGTGTGTCTCTTCCTTCGAGCGGCAAGGATGCTGCTCTCCGGTACCCGCTAACGCCAGGAAGTCTTCCCTTTTCTTCCTCTCGTGGTGTCTTTGCGGCAGACCGGCTTCTGCAATCTTCTTTCCTTGTCCCCCTCAGTGAGCCGGTTCGCTCCATGGTCTTCTCAACAACACAGCAGTCTCTCGTTCAGAAATGAGAGGACAAGGTTCTCCCACCCAGCGTCTCTCAGTCAACTAGTCAACTACTAGAGTGCACCTTGTGCTTCTGATATTCATTACTTGTCAAGAGTACTTCTGTATTCATGGAAAGGGAAGTCAGTTCTTGGTGACCTATACAGAAGATGGGAAGGTACTTACAGTAGCAGCCATCGGTGGGTGAAGGCAGTTATGACAATATGCAATTAAGACATGGGAAATGGAGGGGTATCTCTAACAGAAAAAAGGGAGCTATAATGTCTCGTCTGATGATGGGTCACTCCCTTGAGGGTTGCCTCCCCCCCCCCTATGTGATCCTCCCTCCTATAGCCACCCTAGGGTCAGGATCGGGATCTGGTAGTGGCTGCTGTCCCCTGGCCACATGGAGAGAGGTCACGACTGGAAAAGGAGTGATGACGCCATCAGCTTCATCACAAAGAACAGAACTTTAACTATTATTAGAGACTAATATAAATATGCTACACGGCTGATCCTATTGCATAAGCAGAAGGAAGTCACTCTTCTAGAGCCATTTATGTTAATGTCTAAAATAGGTTAGTTTGAACAAAGGACAGACATTTTGAGTTTGACAACCACCAAGATGACGAACACGCAAGTTCTTTAGTTTTTCTTTAGTTAGGTAGGTTAAACCCTTTATAGATGGGGAAGATTGGCCTTTTTTATTATTTAAATAAAGATTGTGTAAACATGCCACGCCTTTGACTCCTTACTCCAGCACGCAACATAGCCTAAAGTACCCTTTTTGACAATGCAAATTACTTTATTTAAATGTTAAGGGTATTCATGTTTAACAAATAAAACCTTATACACAAAAAGTAAAAACAAAGACACCACCACCAAACTACTAATAATACAAAATATATTAATACATACATTTTCTTAATTCATTTAAACCACTTTCAGTAACAGGTTAAAAATAAATAAAATATATTAGAAAACAATCTGGCTAGGTTCCAATAATGTATGTCTTTCCAATGCACAATTAATGCAATACTGTTACACCATCCACTGGTCGCCCTACTCGGACGAATGCCCGTGCAGCCACTAAACCCTCCCTCTCAGGTCCTGATCTGCCTTCCCCTTCTAACCTCATGTCCTCACTCCCTCAAGCAGCACGGCAGCGGCGGACCATGCTATACAACAAGAACACACGAGGGCATCCAACGGGCTATGGTCATACTCGCCCGTTCCTTTCATTGCAATGTTGGCAGCTGCCCTGGCGTCTTGGAGACAGTCGACAAAGACGCCGGCTTTTTTCTTTGCTTCATCACGCCCCCAGGAAGACCCGGCAGCATTTTGACAACTTGGGTCATGTGACAAGGAAACATGCTACATCATCGGTCACGTGATGGGGTCATGTGACACTCCTCGGCCCCTTCAAAACCGGAGAGGGAACGCTCATTCAGTGCTTCACAGCCGCCCAATCAGGTACTGTTCAGCGTCTTCCTGTCTCCACATCTCGATTCTGGACTACGGACTGCTCTTCTTGGATTTCCCTGTCAAGCCCTCAGATACTGTTTTGCTCCGCTGTTTCAGGACCTTTTCGACTGTGTTTTGGATTCCTCTGGATTACCCCTGGTTTCAACGAACTTGGCAGGCTTTTGACCTTGGAACTCTTAACAGACTTCGGATTTCCTCTTCTGTTAACTTTGGAAGTGCCTTCTCTATACAGGTTTTGCAGTGCCAAATTCCGCAGCAATCTTCCAGCACTGCGCCTACCCGCTGCCGCTTGCTCCACACTGCAGCCACACAGAACACCTCCATTTCATCTGTGCTCCTTCTGTCTCCAGACCCCTTTGTACCTTGGTTAGCCCCTTGATATTTGTTAGCTTGCTATTCAGTGAATCGTTTGCCATTATACTGACCCATTGCTTGCTTTGCAGCGGTCGGGGGGATCACCGGTGTTCCTGGCGTTCTTCGGCACTCAAATACCTGTGGCCTCAAGGATCGCTCAGGAAGTTATTTGTACCTTTCCGAGTGGAACTTGTGGACAGGGGCCCCATAATCTTCACGACCATCAAGTCATAACAAATACTTAAAGAAATCTTCCTGCTGCTCATGTATCGAGTCCAAAAACTCGATTCTCAATGGCTGGGTAATTTCTGATAAAATGTTTAAAAGTTTCAGTCAGAGGCGCACTGTTACACTATCTACACGTGCATTCAAACTAGACTTCATAAATAAGAGCCTCAAATCTCGATTCGGAAAATTGCTAATTGCAGAACCTAACGTTTACGGAGATACCAACTTATTTATAGCGCTTTGATCCAAAGCACTTTACATTTTATATACAATTATTATCCAATCGAAATTGGTACTCATTTCATCAATCTCGGAAGGATCCAAGGCCGAGTCGACCTTGCTGGGATTCGAACCTGCGATCTGCAAATCACACACAAATCACAGTAGTGAGCACTTGATCCGCTGAGCTATCTTATCGACATGATTCAAGTGTTCCCCAGTACGTTGCAATGGACAGAGACGTTTGGTTCCAATCCCACAACGTAATCCTCAAAATTCACAGAGAAATTTATTTCTTTAAAGAAAACAATTTTTTTTTAATGATCTAATTCAGGACTCTTCTCACTTGCAATAGCCTCCTTCTGTATACTGGGGATTCTATCCTCCTCAACATACATACATTATACAAAACAAAAAATAAAAAAACAGCCTCTTAAAGCTTAGCAATGTGTTTAGATGCCAACCATAATCTACACCCAAATAGTGCCATCAAAGTGCTCTTGGCAAACCCTAAAGTGAAGCGCCTGTAATGGCGTTACATTTATTTGAGACATTGAATAAAACCTGCAATCCATATAAACGCGTTGGACTATTCTTTTTGTCTGAATAATCTGAAATAGCGAGAAACCCCCTACTTGCGATTCAAGCCCCTAAAAACAGCATTCGGATGCTTTGAGGTTAATATATAAATGCAAGTACTTGCATCCATTAACTACCTCCAAAGGAAAGCCCATAAAGTCCCTTTAAAGGACATCTTTATTCTATCTTTTCTGAAGATCATAAACGTACTTTCTCCTCGGTTAATAGTTCAGTGATTGGTTTTTAGCAAAGTCTGCGAGGGTCATGTAGTCACATTGTCGTGTGATCATTTAAAACAAATCAGTCACCATAAGAGGGCCAGCAAGATCTCTAGTTCCAATTTTTGTAAGAGGTGATGCTTTTGCATTAGTTAAATAATTGTCATTACCAGTGTTAGGAAGTTTACCAAAAGTCCAAAAGGTAGGACTTTAGAAGACGCACACTTGGGACACAGGGCTCCAACTCTTAGTATAGGCCTGAACCACACAGGTTTTGTTAGTAGCAATGGCTGAGCAGCCAGGCTCATTTTAGGAGGGAGGAAAGGCTGTAGGCAGGTAAAAATAGCTTAGTTTTCACATAGGCCAAAGAAACACAGACACACTAAAGTTATATAAAAATAATGGTTTATTTTATATATACACTAAGGTAAAGGTGATTCTTCAGAAAGGTCAGTACTATAAACACACAAAACGTAACTTAGAAAAACGAATGCAATCTTAAAACACTTTTGTAATACATTTCTGAATACCCGTTTCAGGTAAGAATAAATTAAACAAAACCCACAAAGCAGGTCAATACTTATAACAATTTCACAGAGTCCTTAGGCTTTAGTAGTCCATGCCCATCTTGTTATGCGAGTCTCAGGGTCAGATTGGAGGATCAAACAAGCAAGGCACAAGCTGTAGAAAGTCCAAAAGTTCCAGAGGACGTCTTTAGTAACAAGTAACACTCTGTTGGGGAAAAGGTTGACGGACTTCGGAGAAGGCTCGCTTTAGGCACACAGGTGTTAGATCTGGGCGAACATGTATGGGCACACAGCCAAACACACAAATCAGCACTCCAGCAACACATGAGCAGCAAAGCAACTCTAGCTAAGTTCTACCAACAGTCTCACAGAAGAGGATGCATCACAATGCCCCCATGATGCAGCAGACCTGGTCACTGGATTCTTGGTCAGACAGATGAAAGAAGGGACACTGGAGTGGATCTTGCAGCAGCAGGCTCGTCAAGATGCTCCAGGAAAGGATTCTTTGTGTTTCTGCAATTTTGGCCACCTCTGGAAAGACGCAAGGCCCGGTCGATTTGTCTCACTCTCTGTACAGCACTGTGGCGAGGGGGCTTCACAGAGTGGAATCTTGCCTCTGTGGGTCCGGAAGGAGTCCAGAGTTTCAGGAGAATTCAATTTTCGGGAGGCGATGCACTGCATAATAGCCACAAGCCACAGGGTATTGGCGGTTTGCAGCTGGTGAAGGTTACAGCTAGTCATGGGCTGGCTCGAAATGCAGGTCGTCTTGAGACGGATTGGACCCACCAGTCTAAGGGAGAGAGTTGTCCTTTGCAGGGCTCTCCTGACGCTTGGAAGAAGGGGGCGGACAGAGATTACACAGAAGGCATCTCCGGTCGTCTAAGTGGCTGCGGGCGTCTCTCCTCTTCCTCACATCTTCAGTTCCAGTGGTCAGCTTCTCGTCAGCCTCAGGATCCATACTGCTTATGCAGGAACCCAGCCAATCAGCACCCATGCACCATTCAAACTGTGGGTGGTGGCTGCCCTTTGAGGACAGCCAGCCTCCCAGTTGGAAATGGTTGCAGGCAGCATAACAGAAGACAAAGAACAGCAGAATTTCAGAGTCCTCCATCTCCCGTCCTCAGACACACTGGCGCCTTGGTGGGCTTCACAAAGGGATCCCCCCGAAGATAAAAGTTAAGTCAGAACCTCCCCTACCCTGCACGGCAGAAGAAGGGCCAAGAAAGGACAAGCCATCTTGAACTGGCAACAGTCACCATTTTGGGTAAATGGTGACCCTTCTGTGCACTACCGTGCCTACGAGTATAGTCTGGGAGTAAAGCTTGCACAAACGTAGGTGGGATAAAGCCACTGCCACCAGCCATACAGATTAGCTCGTCACTGTAACCAGAATGTTACAGGAGCAGTGAGAACTGGGATACAGTGTAAACCCTCAGCACTTCACATAAGGCGGGGTGTTCTGATCTCAACAGAAAAGATAGGAAGGATACTAAATATCCCCCTGCCCTTGGGAACATGTATCACAACGAGAATAACAGAAAATAAAATGGACATTTCCAAGTGCTCCTATTAACACTGCACAGAGTGTTGTGTGCTGCAAAAGCCAAAGACAGATGCCACAAACAATGGAGGTAAGCAGGTCTCCAAGAAAAAGTTATAAAAAGAAATGCAAAAGTATCCCAAAGATAGGGTAAAAGAGTGGAGTGAGGGTGTCCTTACTCACTCAGGAGAACCGATAGAAAATCCACAAGTCCAGCAAAAAGTGCTGGGGACATGTGAAGGGGATTTCATATAAAAATGAAAATCTACCAAACAAACATTAATAATAATGGTGCTAAAATACAGCTCTCTGCAGCAATTTTCCTTGTTGGTATTCCATCAGTGAAATGGCCTTGTTCATTCAGGCTTATCCCAACAAAGCTATTCTCATGTAGGTTAATACATCTCATCAGGTTCTTGTCGGCACCAGTATTCGTCATATTCCTCCATAAGCATTCACGACGCACCGAATGAAACGCAGAGGAATCATCAATAGAGGCCACATATACACAGGAGGCCAATCTTTCAATAATGCAGTTTTTCTCAGGCATTTAAGAATCTGTCATTATGACGTTTTGAGCAAGATTCTCTTAACTGCCATTTGATTCTTGAAATCATTTTACCAGATCTTGCCCATTGGTTCTATCTTTTCAGCAAATATTTCTCTGGCCCCAGCCACGAGTACAAATACCCAATACCCTGAGGGTTCATACAATCTCCCTTTTTAAAGCTAGGAATTCAAAAACCATTTAGCCAGGATCAGAGAACGTCACCCGTCCTTAATACTTATTAAATAGGGGAATCAAAGATGGGCCCGAAATTCAGGATTATCTCAAATTGCAATGTTCTGTGTGGCCCATCTGGTCCAGGTGTGCATGATTATTTAATTCACCTAATAACTTCTGCTACTGCCTTTTCATCAAGTTGCACATTCACAATCAAGGCTAGTGGCTACATTATTCATCTTAACTGCTGAGCTTTAATCAAGTCTATGCAAAAGGAGGAGCACACTCGCCCTTAACTGGTGGCCTGGAATGAATTCTTTATGCATGTCTTCCCACTGTGTACAGTAAATTAATGTACTATAAGCATTTTCCCGGGTTTATGCTCATCGCTTACCCCGTTAACTATATCCCAGAACATATACAAATCATTACTGACAATCTTATTCACTATATAGTTCCAATTTCCTGTGAATGCTAACTGATGTATGCTATTATGAGTCTTCCTTTTATAATAACCATGTTCTTCAACTGTTATTTGGCTCTTAAAACAGTTCTCAATTGCTTCTTCCTTTTGCAGATTAAGGAGTCTCACTTAATGTGTGGTGATTAGTTTACGGGGTCAGGGCTATATAATTTGGTGCACATTTCTTTGACTATCCCTATGGCTGCATGGGATGACAAACTGTAGACTGCAACATTCATGCTTTCTCTGCGTAACTCTCAAGAAAGAGCAGACATTCTTACTGGTCCATATAATTCTATTACTCTGGGGATTCATTTGCAAGGCAAATACTGTGCGGCTTGGAACTCCATTTTGCAGATAAAGATAGTACTGCATGATCACTTCTTGAGTTCATCACATGTATGTTTTTGAATGATTCAGACTGTTCCACGCTGATGAAATAATAGTCTAGTGTGGCCTTGGCATGAAATCTAGTCTAGTTACCAGGTATGAGACTCCAATCGCTAAATAACATGCCAAAAAAAATCCATTAGGATTATTGGACTGGTGTAACAAGGTAGCTTTTCAGTATAGCACTAAAAGATTGTTGATTCCCATCACTATAATTCAATATTTTCCAGACATGTAGTATTCAAATGACCACAACAGATAATTAACGCTTCAATACTGGAAGCAGTCCATTTATCCAACAGTGATGACGTGAGGTTTTCCAGTTCATCCTTTTTCAAGAACTGGTCGGGGGTGGTGGTACGGGGGGATGCCAAAGCTTGCCACTCCCCGGCAGCTTCACGCCAAAAACTGGCGGTTACCCTGGAAGCGGACCCAATGCGGCCATCAGGGACTACATTACCCGACATCCAACGCGCACACCGCATGCAGCATAAAGAGCTGTGATTATGTCAATGCGCCCGAAAGCGCCACACGGTTTAAGACACATGCCGACTACAAAAGGCTCCCTCTGTGCTTCTAGCTTGTTTGTTCTTGTACTGTGTCCCGTTATTCTATTCTTAGATTCTGTCGACTGGATGTGTTACTGGATTTGCCCTTTATGGCAGTTTTCTCTTATCGGGTTATCCTGACCCTGGATTGTAGTTTATTTTCTGTGGACCTTTATCCCCGACATATCCTTCACTTTTGTTTTCCCATAGTCCGTTGGTGTGCCGCCCACGGCAGCTTCTTGCATTGTTTTCAATTGTTTCTAGTTCAGTTTATTATTTCTTCTTCTTTACATCGGTTTTTCTGACCTATTGACTCTGCCGTATTCCTTCCTGTCCACCTTACCACTAGGTTCATAGTCCGTTCCTCTTCTCTTGCAGGTAGGAGGGGACAGGATAATTTTTGGGTTCTCAAGCATTTCATTGTGCAAGGGTTTTCATTGGCCTGGTCTATTTCTTTTGCAGCCTGGCTGAGAACCAGGAAGTTCCCCAGCTGACATTTTCACCCTAGCATTCTGTGCTTGCGTTTATTTTTTATCTACAAGGACAGTAATCCAGAGAGGAAAGTTTTACCTGAATAGGAAACCTGATTTCTTCTGAGGCATACATATTCGTAAATAAACCCTTCCCAGTTGTATTTGATTCGTTCTTGTAACCAAAGCTTACTACCATAATGTTCTTCCCAGCCAAGTGGCTCATAAATTCCATCAAAGGAATAATGGTTCATATACCACTAGTGTTACTTTGGACCAACTCCTAGATCCTTTCTGACAGTGTGTATAGTAGTTAGTATACTGAGAAACAAATATTGGGCAAGTGATCCAAGTTTCTGGAGTCAAAAAGATGTTGTGGGAGCCAACTCTAAGGGGTCAAAAGTAAAGACTCGGACACACGAACATATTTTAGACTGAAATAAAACTTGTATTGGCAAAATAATAAGAGGGTTGGGTGTGAAATCCCATGAGGGGTTTCCCGGCTTCAAAAAAATTAAGAAACGTCTGCGTCAGGATATTAAACAAAAAGAGTGCCCTCCATCCTGTATCCAAAATCCTTAACTGACACTTGCACACTAAACTATAAGCAACTCTGGGATTTCTGTATGCTATACACAAAGCTTTCTGTTCAAGTTCCAAAACAAAGTTCTAAGGTGCACAAAAAGGAGAATAAAGTTCCACCAGGAAAAATGGGTTCTTCCTTCCCCTATTTTTCTTCTGGTCTTCCACCGTCAATCCAGTACTTCCAGAAAAAGGTCAATAATGTTCCACTGCCTAGTTTGAAGGGGGACGGCTCCTCAATTGAGTCTCCCTTAAGCACACAGTTCTCTTGAAAGTTTCAATCTCTCACTCTCTGGATCGCAATCATCCTCAAGGGAGTATGGTTCTTACCTTTTACATTGATTGTTACAGTTCCACAATTTGAAGGAGGGGGTTTTGACACCCCCCACCTCAAGCTTTCTCAACCTTTTTCCTACCCCTGGAGTACTCGCCTGCTAGGGTGCTTGCAGCTTTATACTACTCTTGTTCTCTAGGTCTCAATTATCTTTCAAAGGGGTATGGTTCTTTCTTTTTTATGAATCCTTTTTCTCTTAATTTCACTTCCAAAGGAGGTATGAGTCTCCCCTTGTCTTTTGAACGATACAAAAATAATATTGGAGATTCCTTAACTTCAGGGAGCTTTCCCTTCCCCCGATTGGTTCCAAAGGTGTATATGTCTTCCCTTGTTCTTACACAGGTCACAACTTGCTTCCTCTCTTCACCTGGCAGACTTCTTAACTTTCCAACATAAAAGGTTTCACCAACTGCAGGGGGGGGGGGCCTTCCACTGAACTACACTTCCAGCAGCTTCTACTTTAAAAGGGTTATGGATCTTCCCTTTTTCTTACTCATACACAATACAAAATTCACGTTGGGGTTTCATCCCTTTTACAGTCTCTTCCTGTCCCTGATTTACTCTCCTGCCAGGTTATTGCACTTGCAGGTCCCAAACTCGCACGCTGCCCGATTGGTTTTCCTGCTGGGGCTTTTTATGCCCTCTCATGAGTGTGAATCCCAGACTCACCGTTTGCCTGGTTCACTATCCTGCCAGGGCTTTTCAGTTCTCCATTCACCCTCGTGCATCCAGGAAATAATGATTTTCAAGCACTGCATCACTGACCCTTTCTTAACAATGTTCTTATTCATATCAATTATTTCTTAGGCTCTCTCGCACTGCAGCAAACTTCTCTCAGCTCAGTGTCTCTGCACACCGTTCTAGTCGGCCTTCGAGCAGTCTTCTCGCCCCCGGTGTCCCAACCAGCATCAGAACCTACATCTCTCTCCCCCCTCACCCCTTCTCCCTCACTCTTTAGCTCTGTCAGTTTTAGACTTCCCGATATGGATTAGAATTTTCCAAAGACTTAAGCGCAGCGTTGGTTTACAGCTTCTGGTCATCCTCATTACTCCATCCCTCTTCCTCGTCTCAATACTATAAAGAGAGGGGACGGAGGTGAATAAGGTTGTTGGCTATAGAAACCTGGACATTATCTACATTACAATAAGCCATACAAGAAGGTTATGAAGGCCCATGAGTGGCATTAAGAATGACGTCTGAAGAATTATTTTGATCCAGAAATTTCCTTCCCCGAGTTTGTCCTCCCCTATCTGGTCCTCCTGCAGATAACCACCCCCAGGGTCAGTGTAAGATAGCTTCTGCCTTTCCCTGGCCACGCAAGAGAAGCTTCCCTCCAGGGAACCAGTGATGATATTGCTAGATTCGTCACAGAACCCAATTTTTTATTCTGTTGAAAATGATTATGCCCGCTCTAGTTCCAAGAGAGGATTTGGCAGCTTCTCACAGCAACATCTTCAGAGGTCTACTGAACATTAACGGTAGTAACCATTACCAATCAGCTTACCATATTGTGGGTAGAACTAACTTGGTTTTGAACAAATCTTCCACCACCTCATTGCAGACTAGAGTTATTAAGCCCTGGACCCACTTTAGGCTTCGCAGATGGATGCTCTGCCTTTCATAAAGGAAAGGAGTTGTTATAAGAGAAACTCCGAGGTTCCTAGGAGGTTTCCTTGCAGCAATTTGCCAGAGGCCCATTCGTTGGAGTTTTATTTTTAAGCATTTCACCTCAGAAAAATGTGGGGGCTAAACCCCCCTATATCCCCGCTACCACCCTTATAAATAACTAAACGCCCAAGCCCCTCACCCCCCACAATCTACATTTGCAGTGAAATGTGTAAAAACTAAAACTTGAACAAATGGGATTCAAACAAACTGGCCTGCCAGGAAATGGGCTAGAACCATTTATAGATAGACGCTCAGAAGGTTCCGATATAACTTTACCAGTCGATTAGAAAACTTGGACTCATCCTTCTCTCCAAGCAGTCGATTGCAGATACAATTCACTGATGCCACGGTCACGCCCTGTTGTTCCAATTTCTTTGTAAGCTTCTCATATAGCTCAACTAAAGATCTCAAAACTAGATGCAAAGATGGTAATGTAGGTGGTGCAGTGGCACCCTAGGCTACAAGTATTGCTCTCAAAATTGCTTTGTTCTTCAAAATTAGGAGCTCTAGGAGGTATTTTTAGTAAATGTTGGGAGGAAAATTGGCAATCTCCAAAATGCTTCAAACATTCTGTCATAGAAATACTTATAGTGATGTACGTTTAGTGGAAGGCTTGATCACCTCCATGGCTCCCTTCAGGTTATCGTTAGTAACATTGCCTCATGTGTTAACACACACAGCAGTGAATTCAAGATCATCATGATTGATTCATAACAGAAGCACACCAACTTCCCTCTGATAAAACAAGGTGTTGCATTAAAAGTAGTCAACATTGGAGTCGGATTGCTGCACGCGAGTAGATGCACTACAATAAAAAAGTCCATGAATTTAGACTGTTTGCAGTCATTACATGTGACTTTATCGCTGGATTATTCGAACCCGATGCATAGATTATGTTCACCTCGGGAGAAAAGGACTCAGCAAAATCGCCCGGCTGCCCAACAGAGGTCAAACCTGCTGCGCAAGGTGCATCTAGCCATTAGTCAACTGTCTGTTTCATCGGTAAATACCAACCAAAAATCCCAAGGGGCTTTCAAACAAAGACAGAAATGAACATTGACATAATTGGGCAGTTGAAAGCATTAAAGCACAGGTAGTATACCTCCGTGGCAACGCGTTCGTCTTGGAAGCAAGACGCAGAGTAACGCAGGTTCGAATCCCAGGTCGGCGCTTAAACACCTCTTTGGTATTAAGCCTGTTATAACAAATATAATTACATGCAAAAACTCACAAGCATGCTTAGCCGCTTCGCCTTATGTGCGCTTAACGAACGCAGAAATAACTTTTTTTACTTCCTGGAAAATCCTTTTCCTCCAAATTTACTAAAACAGTACATTTTAAGCCGAGCCTTGGTTTTAAAACAGTCATAAGAAGAGAATGATTGGGCACACAGATTGGTTTTGCCCAACTTCCTTCAACCCAGCATAAACAAAATGAAACAAATAAGATCCTCAATGGTGTTGCTGAAGGGACCCCCTTCAAACGTAATCACACAGGCCTGCCTTGTAAACTATTAGCAGCACTGCTCTGTGGTATTACTGATGCATTGCCTATTCCTGTAATCAGACCCAGGGTCCCCCTTCTGCAATTCACGGTTAAACAAGATGAAGGGGCTGTTTAATGTCAGGGCAGAGCCAGAGATGAGCCCAACTAAAGAAACTCTTGGCACTTGGGTCCTGCACTTATACACAGGGCAAGAGTAAAAGGCACCTAACCCTGCCGCGCTATAATCTCCTATACCATTTCTGCTGAGTCTGGCTCCCAGCTCTGTTCCTCCTGCTACGGCTCTGTTCCTCGGCTGCTCCGCCCGTATTCCTACAGAGACTCATTCTTCCCCTCACTCAGCCTCCTCCCGTAGGCAGCATGGGTTGTGAGGTGTCCTGTTCCACATCTTGTGGCCATGTTCCTTCTCCAGCCAGTCCTTTTAAAGGGGCTGGGTTCTGCTTATTGATTCCAATCGCCTGCTCTTTGCTTCAGACCAGGTGTTGGAAAATTCCTGTATCTGCTAGTGTTCCTCGGTCAGTGTTCCCTCCTGGAAACTTGATGAGGCAAATTGCTTTTGTTGATTCGTCCAACTCTTTTTCCTTCCAAAGAAGTGCCGATCCTAACACACACCTCAGGGCTCTGGTTTCAATTAATTTAATTCCACATTGTGCATGCCATTCGTCACCTGCTGTAGTCCTTAGGTCCCCTCCCTCGCCTTAGCTGGGTCAGGTCTAATTTTAACACCAGCTGTCTGGTTGCATCTCTGCCACGGAGGGTCCCATCCCTGTAAGTGCTGTTGTCTGCTGGACCATAGACCCAGGCGAGAGAATTACCAGTGTTGCTTGGAAAGAAAAGGGTATGAGGTAGTGGGGGGGGGGGGGTAATCAGAGTAGAAACAACTTTTCCACTCATGAGCTTCTCTCGCACACTTTCCCACTACCAGTCTCCTCACCTAGGAGAGGATAAAGAGCGGCCCGGGACTGGGATGAAGAAACCCAATGGAGTCAGGTTGAGCATGGCACCAACACAAAGAAAGGACTATAGCTGGAAACTGGAGATGCCTCAGGTTAACAAAATAAATAAATGTTGGAGGGGCAAAACAATGGCGATAGACCAGGAAGTGTCAAACTGGCTCCAGAGAATAGGGAGCAAGGAACTCTGAAGAGCCAAGAAGCGTGAAAGAACAAGTGTCAGCAAAACACCTGAACGGAAGAACCCTACAGAGAGGCTGGGAGGCGATTGAGTCTCCCAGGGGGTACACACCCGTAAGAGGTGGTGGCCAGAGAACAGGAGGGGACACAAACCTCTCTGTGCCGATACCATCTACACCAGGTATCCAGAGCGTTACCCAAGAACAAAGGGAAGCCTAGAGACATCCTGATGAACGGTGGCCAGGAACATGAGAATACAGAAACCCTCTGTGCCGAAATAGGCAAAACACACCAAAGCAAAATTGGAAGCAGAATGACAGCAAACACAAGAACTGCCCGTGGTAAAGAAACAAAGTCCCACAGAGTAACGCCAAACCGGTGACACAGCCCATAACGGGGAGAGCGGGAAGTCCAGGGATAGGGCTTGCTATAGTGGATGGCTAAACCACAATTGGCATAGTGAGAATACTTACTGGACTCATACTCATCCCAGTGGTACCGAAAATAAGAAGAGTGAGGAAGCACTATACTCAGTAGTATCGAATACAATAAGATTGAGAATTCCTACAGAATCATTCCCTCTCTAAAGAGGAAATGGTACAATCCTGAGCAGAGTCAAATTGACCACTGGGTACAATACACAGATCTCACTGAGAAGATAAGCAGACAGAGTGACACAGGAATTGATTCCATAGAGGTGGAATGAAACATACAGGGATGAGAGACCGTTATTTGATAAAAGCAGAATACAAGAGGATACACGGGTCAATACCCCTTAAGACAAAGTCAAGAAAGTAAGGAATAACGGGGAAAGGAACGTAGAAAAGTCTTCTAGAAGAACTTAGACCTAATACAAGAAATAACCAAAACAATATTTGAAGACTCGATAATAACAAGCCACAATTATTGGAAAGCGGTTTCCGTCCCAGGAGAAGGGAGTCATTCTCCTGGTCCTTAATTGTTGTCTATCAGTGGCACGGTCAGTACAGGTAAGTTTTGGGATCAAGAAGAAACATTCATTTTGGAATTTGACACAGATGACGAGCACCCTAGTTTTAGTTGTAGGTAAGGAATCCTTTAGATTTGGGAAAGTGAGGCCTTTTCTCTTATTTCTAATAAATACTTGTTAAAAGATAGCAAACTCCGGTCTGCCTCATCATGCTGGCCCGCCACAGCTCCTGTGCATTTCCCCACCTGACCTCCCCCCCCGGTTCTTGTGCTGGCCTCCAATACTAGTTGATAGGGCTCAGTAAAGAGCGAAGTCGCCGTAGGCGGCTTTTCTGAGGATGGTAGCAATAAACCACTCGTCATATTTGTACATCGTGAGGGGTCAGTAATGCGAGAGACTCACAACGGTTAAGTTCCCTCAGGATTAGACATTTTATTGTACACACAATTAAAAAATAAACCCTAACCAAACCTACTCTACCAGGGGATTCCCACCTAGTCTAGGATCTATGGGAATACCTAGCATTCACAAAACGAGCCCTCACGTTAAAGAACAAGCATTCAAAAGGAACATGAAAACAACAAATAAAAGGTTACCAAACACCCAGTGTCTTGGTTGACATCAATTAGTCCTGGGCAGCTCCTGCTCCCCCAGGAGTGTCCCAAAGTCAATTTCTTCCAAGGAACAAAGTCTTAACCAACGTCTTGAAAACTTCCCAAAAATAAACAGTTCACACAAATTAAAAATCGATTAGGAAAAGTCTCATCTTTGCTTGATGAAAAGGTTCTCCTTTTTCACAAAGAAAATAATGGCACCAGTGGGTTTCCTGGATGACTTCCTTCCAGGAAAGAATAGCAAAGGTGGAAGACAGAACTTGGACAACAAGGTTGCTGCTTTGAACTTCTTTGGCGTCTTTTATACATATTTAGTCAGGATGCTTCTGCTTAAGGTTTGCTCTATTCTTTAGCAACTTCTACTATTAAAAAAAAAAACAGAGCATGCTCCCTTGCCCCACAGTTAGTACAGCTTATACTTCTTCCAGCTTTTAAAATTCTAACAAGAATATTGATGACCACAGTTCTACTGCTGCTGCTGCGCTGCTACCACTACAACTTCTGAGATTAGCTACGTTTGCTGCTATAACTGTTTTTAATATGTTGCAAGATGTGGATTTCTTACTGAAACGCTTGAACTGCCACTTCAAAGAAAGACGTTCCCACCTTTCGGTCAACACTCAGCTTCCAAGGTATCCGGAAACATTGTCTCACACAGGGCCTCTTTAAACACTGCTTGCAACACTACAGGAAAGTCAGTTCTACTTCAATAAAGCTACCGGCAACATTTTCCATATTAACATGAGCCACGCGACCGTTCTGCAACAAAGTAAAGCTGAGATTAGGGAAAAGAAAGGCTTTACTACACAGGCATTTTTCATAAGCACATGTTGCATTTCCTTCAACAGAAGGACTTCACACTGTGATTAACCTTTACTGGCTTAGATGTATGCACAAGTGCAATTAAAGCTGGATACAGTTACTGGCAAGGTATTTCTGTTGTTCAGGAGTCCAGAGCTTCCTCTTCCAGAATCCCACTTACAATGATTCTGGGCTGCTGCTGCCTGGTTTCTTCTCCTGCTACTACTGCGGGCACATTCATGGGATCAACACCCCTCTGCCGCACAGGTGTCTCTGATGCAGCCTCCTACTGTCCAAGTACCCTCGGCTTGCTTCTGCACATGGGCCTACGGAGAATGCACAACTTCTGCTCTGCATTCACAGCAATTAGGCACATCTGGAAAGACTGCCCGTGTCCTCCAGTCTCTTCTAATGCTGCCACAGCCAAACAGGGTTTGTGAGCACAGAACCAACTCAGAACCAGCAGGTAAAACCAGCACTTCCTCTGCTCTGACGTCCCTTCTGTGGTCATATTTCCTTCTGAACTGCCAGCCTTGTGCTCTGCTTCTTCTGCTACTGTGGGCCTTCCAGCTCCTGCTTCAACTTCTTTCTGCTACTCCCGCTGCAGCCTTTTATCCCCCTCAGGTGGGCCAACTGGTTCAGGTACAAGCCCTTAGGACTACTTGCGTGACCTTGCCCAGAGCCATTAGGCTTGCCTGCTTCACTCGGACTCATGTATGCCTCATGTAGCCATCTTCTTCACAGTCCCTGAGAGATTCTGGGACTTTCAGTTTATTTTAAGAAAATTCAATTTCTCAAATTTTTTAAAAAGGTTTTAATATGGATTGTCTTCCCACAATATTATTGAGATGAATTTTAAGGTTTAGCGCTTTTAGAGAAATCGAAGGGGCATTAAAAAGGTAACATGTTCACCGTTCCTCTTAGAATACCTTTGATATTGTGGGGGTCATGGGAACTTAGGGGTATAAAAGATTGGTTCCTTGGGTTCAACCCGTAGTGGAGTCACTTCCCGTTCACCCTGAATAGGCGATCGAGAAGTATCTAAAATGGCAATAGGCCAATTCCTCCTCTGGGTCAACAGTATTCCTCTTACAGGAAAAATAGCATGTCTCACCTTGCACAATCTCCCCTCCTCCCAGGGCCTGGTCTCCACCCAGGCGATCCTCCCGCAGTACACCGGACACAGGGTTGAGATCAGGAAGCGTCTGCCCTCCCCTGGCCCTCTGGCAAGAGACTCTAGGCAGGGTTTTATTGAGAGATCAGCAGGATTCTCCATATAATATACAAGCCTTTCCATATAAAGATATTTGAAGCCTCGCAATGAAATGAGGAGGAGCTACTTAAAGAACATTTTACAAAAAGACACAAAAACATTCAGTGTCGACAAATGTTTGCAACATACCATGGCAATCAATGTTGGATAAGCTTCTACAAGAGCTCAGTGAAACTAAAGAATGCAATGGGTACCCGCCTGTAAATTGATAAAGTCTGTACAAAGCAGAACTCCTAAAACATGGAAAATATGCAGAATGACTGAAAAGCATTGTAGATTTCTAAATATCTGTGCCCTAATACTCAGTAAGAGTAGTGATGGGAATCTTTCCAAACCCATAATCCTCTGCAGGCAAAGCAAATGTTGCTCTCCCCTTATAACGTAATGCTAGCACAGCTTCAGTAGGGGAGGCCGAGTATGAAATGTGCCTACCTAAAATCCATAGAGGGCAAATTAATAGGTTTGGTCACCCTCGCTTAACGGAAGGTCAGGAGAAGTGGGGACGGCTGAGTAGAAAATCGCAACAAGCTAGTATAATTTAACATTTACTTTGTGCTGCCAATGATCTGTGGCAGAATGTAGAGGGACAAGGGCACATCTTAGAGGCAGGTGGGTAGCATCACAGTAGGTCAAGACTCCTCTTTGTGCACTAAGGTGAGCCACTGCTTTCTGAGGTTTAACGAGGAAGATTGATAGCAGGGATGCATGAAACTGGTTAAAGAGGATTGGAGAGAGTTTGGCAAGATGCCCTAGAGCCATCTTCAACATTGCTGGTTAAGGAAGTCACAGGGAGGGAATAGCAAGTGCCTTAATATAGGAGGTTTTGTATGGTTATAAGGGTTGTCCTTAGTTGAAAATGGTATGTGGCCGGACAAGTAGACAGGAAATTTGTTTTTGAGCAGAAATGGCGACCTGGAATGTCACAGGTTAACTTTCAGACAACAGCAGTGTATATAGGTAGATGAAGCAGTGCATCAGTACTCCAGTAAGATGTAATTTGTTATTTATATTGTGCTTAACACCCAGAGGTTTCAAAGCGCGGACCCGGGAATTGAACCTGTGTTGCTCCATGTCGTCTTGCTTCCAAGGCCAGTGCGTTGCCCCTGAGCTATCCTCCCTGTAAGTAAATCACTGCTTATGTTTGCAATGAGTGTTTACCTTCTTTAGTGCTATATCAATTTACTGTACAATGCTGGATAAGCGAGTTAACGAATGCATTAGGAACGTGAACCCTCACGTCCTTTGCAAGTCCACAGAGAAAGCTGTGGACATGGACTTCATTAACATGTAAGGAATTAAGAGGTTATTTTGGGTCTTGGATTGGGCTTTGTTAAATTGTAAGCCTTTTAGACTTTGGGGCGTCCATTTTCAGACCATTTCAGATGTAATAAAACATTCATTTAGGTTAACTTCTACAGGTCATTGAATATTCCTATCATTATCAATTACATTTTTGGGCATACTGAATTTGAAAGTCTGAAATTTGATTATTGCTTTACCGTAGCATTGTGACACCAGGACTTTTAATGGCACTCAAGAGGTGCTTTGCCCATGGCCTGCTACCAATAGGGGAGCAAGGTTTCTCTGGAACCAACATTTCCCATGTTTTTACACGACTACTCCACCATAAACTTCATTCACCCCACCACGTGCTGGATGTCCATGACCAGTTTAGTCAGAGTATTCTGCCTCTTCCCTTTTTACTATCGCTTACTTAAAAGGAAAATGTAGAAGATGCAGGATTTATTTTGAAAATCAGTCATGCCTTTCAGGGAGCTCGCTGGAAACCTTGGACCAAGAACAGTTCCGACAGGAGTATGGGCGTCAAGGCAGTCTTTCCTGTTTACCCACACGTGACAGAAACTTTAAGTGCACCAAAAGGACGTGGTGCAAATAAATATATATTTGATAAAAAAACAAGCCTTAAAAAGCGAGTCGCTACAGGGAATTCTCAGCGTCTTAAGTCCACGTGCCAGAAAATAAAACTGAAGTGCATAAGTGGGTATATCAGATTACCGTTGGATGTCCAGAGGGCAGTGGTTTCTACAAACTGTGGCCGGTGGTGGAAGCTCACTCAGACTGTGGCTAAACTCAAAGATTAGGTTACTGGGAGGCTGGTCCCACAAGGAAACTAGACGCCTCACAGGCAGGAAGCATTCCGCTTGTGGTGCTCGGGCTTGGCACCAAGCACACACAGACGAAGAGTGTTGCTGTCATTAACTTCTTCTGCGAAGGGGAAAAAAAACAGGGGATGAACACTGTATAGCGGCTGCTAAATGGTGACCTCACCCAAGCAAGATAGAATTTTGTATGAGAGTTGCTCTGCCCATCATTACTTCATAGTTGCACGAGAGCCAGAGTTCCACCGCTAATAGGCATAATCTCAACAGCTGGATTCCAAATGCCCCTCATGCAAGGATGTGCATGTGTGAAGAGAAAAGACTGGCCTGGAGAAGAGAAAGGAAAGAGCAAGACCATGAACACACAACTAGGACTCACAAAAGACCAGCTAGGAAGCTTACAAAGAAAAATCACGTTGTGACAAAATAAGACTTCATTCTCTACTAAACCAGCTATTTGAAGACGATCTCGTACTTTGGGCGGAGTATGCACGGGTGCCACAAACATTAAGCATGTTAGTTCCACACAGAAGAATTGAAGGGTCAGTGAGTGTATCCTTTTTTGGATACACTTTCCCCTAGCCAGTGTTGGTAGAGAGTTTGGGGCCAACAGCACTGAATGGAGAGGCTGGTGGAGAACAGTGGTCCACAAGAGACATGCCCTGTGCTTGAGGAGAAAAGAGGCCATGCTATGGCGGGATAGAAGAAATTAATAGAGACCTATGCTTCAGAGTGGACCTATGCATACAGAAGATGTGGACAGGCAGCAATGCTGGGAGAAGAGAAGAGGATCCTTGGGTTGGTGCATGAGTGAATCCTCAAAAGCAAAAAGAGACAGAGGTCTAAAACTGATGGAAGAATGTCCTTACACGACCACAGAAGGCAATAAAGGAAAAATATAAGTGCCACTCGACAATTGGCTATTATCTAGCTAGATGAGTACAAAAATGAGAACCTAAAAACACAGAACCTCCACAATGAACTAAGAGTACTTCAGAGTAAGAAGAGAGCGGTGCTCATGGGGCATGGGGGACACAGGAGAGAGAGCCCAGAACAGGAACAGGACTAAGGGCTAGCGAAGGCTGTATACAAGAAAAGAAAGGGGTCCTGAAAATACTATTTGTTTGCAGACTTGTTCAATTGCAAATTTACTTACATAAATGGCAAACTGGCAGCATACTATTACTGTCATGTTATGCAGAGCTGTGTAAAAAATGCAGTTTAGGCAATCAGAGTGAGTTACAGTTTGTTTACTGATAGTTGACACATTCTTATTTGAAAACATCCATACAGGTTAAAAATTTCTGTGAGCAATATACATAAAGAACCGAAACACCTAGCCTCTACAGCTACCAGCGATGACCTTCTCAATCTAAAGAAAAAATGTTTCCGAACAGAGGTACATGGCCATTTCCTGAGAGAATACTTGAGAGCCAGTTTGGTCCCCTTGGGTCTAATTGTCCGTAATGAACCTGCTTTGTTCCTGGACGACAAAATCTACATGAAGGGGTTCAGCAGGATTGCAACAAAGTACAGCAGAGACCTAATGGTACTCACCATAACAACGGCCCAAAGGATTCACCAACAGATCTCCACTGAACTCAAAACCGAAGAAGCTAAATTTTTGAATGATGAAACAATAGAAAATGCCGTGAGATACTCAAGGCAATTGATAAAACCATGGACAGCTTTATGTCCAGTACCTTGGAGAAGAAGCACAAAAAATTAGCTAAAGACATTAAAAACTTTAAACTACCTGGCTGATGATTACAAAGAAAAAGAAAGATTACAGAACCAAACAGGACCCAACAGGAACCGACGTAAAACTCTGTCCTTTTGGGACACTTCAAATTCCAACTCCCCAGGAGATGATCAAGCGTCTAACAGAGGCAGACATGCCACTCGAGGACAAACTCAGCAACCACCTATGATGCCATTTTTAGGGCAAGGGGGTCCCAGGAGGAGGCTTCTGGGTCCACCAAATGTCTTATTACAATTTTGCTCAATGGAGGGCCCCCCCAACCGCGGCAGGAGTCGCAGGAGATTCTAAAAGAAATCCCGATTTTCAATTTATCAGGGATCACCCTTACCCAGGCAGAAAACAGCCTTCTGGCCAAAGGTCTATCTTATGTACCCACCAACCACACTGACTGGTTTAAGTTAGATCAAGAACTGGCCAACTTTTACAGGACAATTCGGAGAAAGATTGAGAAAGATTTATTTTCAAGACAAAGATATACCTACCAAAGAGGAGGATTCTGGGGTTAGGGTTAAATCCAATTTTAATCCTAAAGACAACGAGATGCCACCCACAGTTCTAGCATTTGAGAAATGCATAAAAGAACAAATGAAAAAAGAGCAAATGCTGTCCGAATCCAAAAGACAGAACCTGACACTTAGTGAGCAAAACGCTCTCAAAAATCTGACTGATAACAAATCTATTGTTATAAAACCAGCCGACAAGGGAGGAGGCATCGTGGTACAAAATAATACCAATACAAAGAAATGGTCATGACTCTCCTGAATGACGAAGGGAACTACAAAAGACTCATGAAAGACCCCACAGAAATCACTAAAAGAAAAATCCAGGCGATCACACAGTTCGCAGCCAGCAAAGATTGGATCTCGGACAAAGGGGAGGTCTTCCTTAACCCCTCGGAAAGGCAGGACTCCAGCCTTCTACGCCCTGCCAAAGATGCATAAAAAGACATTATCACCTGGCAGACCTATTGTCTCAGGGTGTGGATCTATTTTAGAACCCATCTGTAAATGTTTTGATTATTTTCTTAAGCCACTCAGTCAGGAAACTCCTACAGACCTCAGAGACACTATGGCCACAATACTTACGTTTGAAAACCAACCATTCCACCCCTCGAAAGATCTATTGGTCACTATGGACATCAATAGCTTGTACACCAGCATACCACAAGACATGGCAATTGAATGCATCAGGGTGCACCTGACCCATCAGATGAAACAAAAGAGTGCCCACTAACTTCATAGTGGAACTGTTGGAGATAGCCCTCACACACTTCTTTGAATTTGATGAAACTTTCGACATGCAGATATATGGAACTGTATGGGTGCAGCATTTGCACCCAGCATGGCCATTATTTTCATGGCCGAATATGAGCATAACTTTGTTCTCAACATTAACAATCCCTTTTTGGAAAACCTCATACTCTGGCATAGGTACATAGATGGCATAGGTACATAGATGATGTCATCTTCATCTGGAAAGGAGAAGAAAACAACCTGTCTGAATTCTTCAACTGGATCAATAATTGTTCTGTCGAAATCGAATTTACTATACATCATAGTAAAACAGAAATACATTTTCTGAACCTTACCCTCGGACATCAGGATGGCAAACTGGAGTGCACTCTATTTACTAAGGAGACAGATCGTAATACCATTCTGCACTAGCTTAGTCATCACCCACATAATCTCTGCGATAACTTACCCTAGTGTTAGGAAAGATTTCATAATTGTAGGTAATTTTCCTTCCATGTAGCAACACCCAAACTGTTTGCTGTTGTTTTACACCCTGATCTAGACTTTGCCAGAGAAGCGCAGCCTTACGCCGCACTCCTCTGGGCTTTCGCTCAATTCTTACGGGGAAACTGACATGCCCTTAAGACAGTCAGTACCGGGAGGCTTTGTTTCCCTTAGTCCTTTCCTCATGTTGCAGCTTTTAAGCAACATGAAACAAGAGTGCACCGTTACTTACATTACCGCGCTCTTGGGTCCCTCTCTAGTCATTCCAAAGGCCCTAGAAACTCTCGTTGGACTTATGAAATGTGCAAGTGTGTCACGGACGGGACTGGTGGCAGCTATCGTTTCTTTGCGTTTTGAATCCCTTTTTGCCATGTTAACCGTGCTTCCCGTCCCGCGTTTAGCCCTAATGAGTGGCCTGGCCTCCAAAATGGCCATGCCACAAGGTTCTTTGTCCTGTCCGCTGACCGTCTTGCCCCTTCACCTTCACCCAGGTCGAGCCGAGTCCTTATTTGGTCATGCACTTTCCCACGAAACAACGCTTTCGTGGGCTTCTGCATGCCTTGTGTGTGCCTCCAGGATGTGGGCTGGGATGTCTGTTCCCAATACACTTCCTGGATGCCAGAGTCTAGAGTGTCCTGAATGCCTGGGACCACCGTGGTCCGTGATAGGTCCACGTATGGTGTGTTTGTGAGCAGATCTCCCATTGGGCCCTCTCCGTTTTGGCGCAAAGGGAACTTTTGGATAAGAGGAGGCTGAAAACACCACTAACATGTCGATCTCCCGAGTTCTCACGAACAAAGGATCAGGAGCCAAGTATCCTGCAACTAAGAAGCTGAGTCGAGGAATCGCTGGTGACCCGCTGAAGGTTTGGCACCCTGCACTGCTGTCATCCTGCGAGACCACTCGGCCTCTGATCGAACAAGAAGGTCTGCAAAGGCGCTTGGACCCTTCAGAATAGTGGGAACAACTATTCTCGGCATCTTCACCAAATCCTGTACGTAAGCCTTCGGAAGCGTCCCTGGGCCATCCAGTGGACTTACCAGCCTACACAGGAATCTTGCTCTGTCACCGCCGTCTGGCTGCTGCTCAATTCCGAGTCCTCGGCACTCTCACACGATTCGTACACTTGGCGTTCCCAGGTCTGAAGTGAGACGTGTACTTTGGGACCGGAATACACGCGGTTGCCGAGTTGCCCTGCTGTGGTAACAATCTGTGCGTGTTCACTGCATTTGGGGCACCCTCGACCATGACTCAGTGGAACTGTCGCGGAATCTACACGGCATCGAGACGTCCCTCTGATCACATCTAAACCTGCCAGTACCGAAACTGAACCGGAGAAGCCTGGTCTGCCTGCATCGGGGACCGGTGAGTAGTCAATACCCTAACCGGTCGCCCTCCCGCAGGTGCCTGTGGCTTTCCATCGCTGTTGTAAACCGCAAACCCTTGCCCGCACTCACGCCCTGCTTCTGCCCCCAAGTCGAGGCCTTGCCCGAGTCACAGGGATTTGTTCACCATCATTTCGTCCACCTTTCTGAACTGCCCGATTTCCCTGAAGAGACTCTCCTTTGCCCGTTGGCACCCGCGTGTCCAGGTACTTTTGAGCACAGGGCTTCACTCTTCATAGGGCTCGGACTTCCTTCTAGTTAGGTGGCCTCTGATGTCGAACTGGGTCTAACGATTACTTGCACTGCCCGTTTTCCTCCCCATCTAGGTGGTCTGCATATTCCGTGCTTCTAATTCCTTAGACCCCTTGGTCTTGTATATATATTGTATTGCTTGTGATGTGTTGGTTTATTGGAGTTTTACCGTGATCATTTACTATGGTGGATGTTACAAAGGCCTTATATTAAAATAGACACATTTATTACAACACCTGTCTGGAGTAATTTGTAAGCATCCTTGCTTTGTGTGCTCACTGTGGGCTTTCAGTCACCCTCACCCCTCTTGAGACCTAGTCTTGACCGCCGCCATCGCTACCCTGATTGGTCTGGATTGTCCAGAGGTTACCCTTTTCCAAGAAACTAGGCTGGCCTTGGGGGGCGTGGCTTGGCAACCACGGAATAGGCTGGAAACCCTGCGAGCTCCGTGATCCGACAACCTGATCTGACCAGAAACGCATAATTTTTTGATCAGTGGCGGCCCAAAAAGGATTTGCAGGCGTGGGAAGGCACAGAGCAGAGCATGAGCAGGTTGACTGCAAATTTACAGCGGAGGAACGACCACTTTGTTACTTTGTTCTGAGAGGCTGGCCACGGAGAGGGCATCAAAATGGCCACGGACGAGAACAAAGAGATCCCGAGGGGCGCACCCCTGAGACGGAGGAGCTGTCTCCGTTCGACGACAGCAGAGAAAGATCGCTAGGGATACGAAATATTTTTGCCCAGTCCGGGTGGCCAAGGAGAAAGAAAAGCAAAAAAGGAAAAACGCTGGTGGAGTGCTCCGAACGAAGAGTGGACGATCGAAGGAACTAGCAGATATCACCGGCCCTTTGAGGACAGTGAGAACCCACCCTTGCTGGGACTGTGGACCACGGGTGAAGTGGCTGATCCAAGACTCATAGGCACAGCGCCATGTCTAATAAACCTCCAAGACTGAAGAGTAAGCAACCCACATTAGAGGAATACACTGACACCACCAGGCCCGGAGGAAGCCAGGAGCAAAGACAAAGCCCAAGTTGGGAGAAGTGCCACCATGGGCGCGAATCAGGAGGTCCTCGAAGCGATCGCCGATCTGAAGGCGGCTTGGGAGACCAAGCTCGAACTGGCGGTGGCAGAACTAAAAACAGCACTAGAGCTCCAGGTCGGGGCAGTGCAGTAGGATGTGAATCTGCTACGGCAAGACGTAAGGTCTCTGGCGGAGCGCACCGAGAACCTCGAGAAGGAGATGGCCCTAACACGGCGGACTGTGCTCCCCCCCCGGTCGGAGCTTCACGCCCTGGTACAACGAGTGGGTAATCTGGAGAGTAGAGCGGAGGAGGCAGAAGGACAGGCTCGGAGGAATATCATCCGTATTGTTGGACTACCAGAAGGAACGGAAGGCCATAACCCCACGGAATTCGTTGAAACAATGTTGCTACAAGAAATCACTAGAGGAGTGCTGTCTCAGGGGTTTGCAGTGGAAAGGGCACACAGGGCCCTAACGAGGAGACCGCCACCAGGAGGCCCGCCTACGCTGGTGATCGCTAAAATACTTAATTACAGGGATCGAGAAAGGATCCTGGAACACTTCCGCAAAGGTGGGACAATACAAAGAGGTTCGGCAAACATAACGGCTTACCCGAATTACACCCCAACGGTGCAGCGGAGCAAAATGAACTTTGGGGCAGTCAAAAGGAGATTGCGAGAAGCGGGTCATAAATACATGCTGCTTTAAATGCCCAAACTGAAGGTTTTTCACAAGCACAGAACCTTGTTTTTTGAAACTCTGGAAGAAGCCATGGGATGGCTCGACACGCAGGGATGCCCCCAGGAGTCGGACGTTCGGACAGGAGAAGGGGGTGACGCGGATAAGTAATGAACGAGAGGGGCACCAGGGGGTCTCAGAACTTAAAACTATGGGACTTGAATATAGTCACTCATGATCCGTGAATACTGCGATTTAGACTTTAACTAGTGGCCTTGCAGGACCAACCTGTACAACCCCCATTTAGGTTTAGTTAGGTCACCGATAGTGCGGTGACGCCCTGCTGGGGTCTTGCCCGGGGTACCATGGTAGACCCAAACGTGGGGGAGCCTGAGATCCTGGGATGGAGCTGGGCAACTGTTGGGGTAGGGTGGGGAGGAGGGAGAGAAGGGGTTGTGTGCTGTGGTTTGTTATAGTTGGGGGAAGAGTTATGGGGTAAGCCTACACTTCACGGAAAACGAGATCAACCATGGGAGACCTTAAGATAGACACTTGGAACGTTAGGGGGCTCAATAGTTATCTAAAGCGGAACAAGGTAATGATGTATCTACGCAGACAAAGTGGACATAGCCCTGTTACAAGAAACTCATTTAACGAAAGACAAACTAGAAGTGATACGGAAAAAATGGAGAGGGACAATGGTGGGGGCAACATACTCAGCCTATGCAAGAGGGGTAATCACATGGGTAGCCCCGCATCTTCCGTTTCAGTTGCTGAGCTCGCAGGTAGAGGTGGATGGTAGGATGGTGATTATGAGAGGGATGGTGGCAAACAGATCTGCATTGTGAATGCTTATGCTCCGAACCAAGATACAGCTGCGTATTTTAGGACCCTGTATAGTAAACTCGGTGGCAGCGTGGGGGAGGCCATATTGCGGGGGGGGGGAGACTTCAACTGTGTGTTGAACCCCACCATCGATAGACCAGACACTAAAATAGTTATACCCATCCCGGCTGCAAAGGCACTACATGCACTATTGGCGGAGTTTGGGCTTACAGATGCATGGAGAACATGCAATCCGCAGGATAGACACCATTCACATTACACGGCCCCACAGGGCCTACATACAAGATTGGACTATATATTTGTCACCCAGGAGTTGCTGACCGAAATACCGCAGGCGGAATACAAAGATAGAGTCCTCTCAGACCACTCGTCACTGTTGCTATACCGACCCCCTACGGAAAGGATACCCACATGGCGATTGCGCGCAGAAGCTCTTTATTTCCTCTGGCATATCCTCCCTAAATAAGTTATTTCGAGATAAATACTGGCAGTGTAAAGACAGCGGGCACACTCTGGGAAGCCTTTAAAGTGGTAGTGAGAGGAATAGCCATAGCCAAGTCTAAAGGACTGCAGGATGGGATTCTGACCGAATTACAGGACTCTGAGAAGGAATTGGAGAGGGTATTGGAACGGGGCAGTAACACTAAGGCAGATATAGAAAAGGCTCTGGGCCTGCAGCTGAAATGTGCAGGATATTGGGATAGATTATGCAATCTTAATTATAAAAAAATACATAGAAAGACAACATGCTGGAGGCGACAAACCAGGAAGACTCCTCGCATGGCTTTACAAAAACGAGACTCCTAGGCCCCCCAATCAGAACAATGGTTAGAGAGAATGGCGATGTAGTGGATACGCAGGAGGGGGTTAACCAAGAATTTGTAGACTATTAAAGACGCTTGTACGGAGACGAGGCGGGAGACAAGAGGGGGGGAAATAGGAGACATATTGGAAGATTTTGGGCTACCCAAAATTAGTGTAGAAGAGAGGGAGGAGCTAGATGCCCCGATCACTCTAGAAGAGTTAGAAGTGGTGAGGCAGCTGCCCACATGTAAAACCCCGGGAACTGACGGACTTTCGAGTGAATTTTATAAAGCATATAAAGCAGAGATTCTCCCCCCACTGCTGGAAATGCTTAACGAAGCATATGAAGTTGGGATACTACCGGAATCACTGCGCGAAGCAGTCATTATACCACTCCCCAAGCCCGACAGGCCTGGTAGCGACTGTAGTTCCTATAGATGTTAAACCAAGATAGTAAGATCTTAACAGCGGTGTTAGCAAACAGATTGAAAAAGGTCATAACCAAATTAATTCACCCTGATCAAACAGGATATGTCCCAAACAGGAATATTTCGAATAATTTGAGGCGACTCCACCGAGTGATTGAACATACTGAAGGGAACACTAGCGAAATGGCGATAGTGTCGCTAGATGCGATCAAGGCATTTGATTCGGTCAGGTGGCCCTGGCTGAAGGCGGCCCTAGCCAGCTATGGTATGGGACCAGGATATCTCCACTGGGTAGAACTTCTATATAGCGAGCCATTAGCGAGAGTGAAGACAGGAACTGTGATTTCTGAAAGGTGGCAACTTGGTAGAGGGACCAGACAGGGATGCCCCTGGTCCCCCATGTTGTATATTCCGGCTTTGGAACCTCTGGCGATTTATCTAAGGCAGCAATATGACGAAATAGGCATTGTAGTTGGGGAAACATCACACTTAATTTCTCAATAAGCAGACGATATGTTATTGTATTTGCGCTACCCAGAGGAAAATCTGCAGTATGTATTAGAAGTGGTAGACAGGTTTGCGGAACTCTCAGGTATAGCCGTGAACCCAAGTAAATCCTGTGCGTTTCCGCTGGGCAGATATAGAGGGCTCATGGCGGAGAATTTGCCGGTACTTCAGATACCGTGGGACACCACAACCTTTAGGTATCTTGGGATAGGTATATATCACACGGTAGAAGACGAACATAGGCATAATACAGTTAGAACGGTTTGGAAACTGGAAAATAGCATGAAGTTCTGGGCGAAACTCCCCTTGGCAATGATGGGACGTGGGGCGATGCTCAAGATGGTGGCATTGCCCAGACTGTTGCATTGCTTCGTGAACATCCCATACTCCATACCCCGGCAATTCTTTACTAAGCTGGATAGCATATGCAGGGAATTCCTATGGCACGGGATGAGGAACAGGGTAGCCCTATGGAAACTCCAAAACCCGCATGAGAAAGGAGGCATCAAATTACCTAATTGGGAAGTATATTATGTAGCGAGCCAGTTGCAACATGTAGCCAAATGGCTCTCTGCGGAGTCCACCTTACAGCATAAACTGCATCAGGGTGATTGCTCCCCATACTTTGAGAGAAACGATATGGTTACCCAAGCGGGAGCTAAGAGGCCGCCCGGGGATGCTGGGGCTTGGCTGGAGGATGTGGCAGAGGGCGTGCCGGTTGATGGACAAGCCGGCCCTGTGCTCGCCGCAAATCCCACTGCTTACAATGACGGGAACAGATGTGCAACTCAGGTTAATGATTAGGAAGTATTGGGAACCGGTGGGAATAGCAACATTGGGGGATGTGTGGCAAGAGGGGAAAATACTGGAATTTGAGGAGCTGGTGGAGCAAGCGGGGTTGAGCACTGGGCAATATATCACATACCATGGGATGGTGCAACGATACCTGGTCCGAAGTGGAACTTGCAGAGGAACCGGACACCACGTTAGATGTGATATATGATATAGCGGAAGGTGGGCATGAAACGTTTAGAGTGTACGAGATGATGACTCAAGTGGGCAAGGAGGTGACGCCACTTAGACTGGCCTGGGAGGAGGAAATAGGAGATGTGATGAGTGACGGGATGTGGGAAAGGGCTCAGGGGTATCATAAAGTGTCGAGAAATGCTAGGCTGCAACAAATACAGTTGTATATAACTCAGAGCATTTCTGACGCCACTTAAGATAGCTAAATTTAAGAATGCTGGAAGCCAGGTGTGTCCCAAATGCAATGAGGAAAACGCAGGAATGGTGCATATGTTCTAGGCATGTCCACAGATAGCAGAATATTGGAGAGATATAGCACAGAAAATGGAAGACAAGGGAATCCGCATGAAGGTGGATACGGCGTGGGCTTGTTTGTTGGGAGGGTACCCCAGACCGCGGAAGCTGAAACATGTAAGCAAATTGAAAGATCTCGCATATGTATTGGCGAAGAGAAGGATTGCAAAGGGATGGAAAGCGTGCCACAAGCCCAAAGTGGAGACGTGGTGGAGGGACTTGCAGAAGTGGGCGGAGGCAGAAAAAGTGGCATGGCAGGAAGCGTGCAAAGGGGACATAGAGGGTGAAGCCAGAGCCCTAGAGAGTTGGAGACAGCTAATAGAGCTATTTGGGCCCACGTATGATGGACCAAGTGATGATGATGCAATAAGCATGGCGGTAGAGGTCTCCCCACCACAAGAGGTAGAGACTAACGATGGGAGAAAGTAGGCTTGGGTAGGGGGTGGGACGGGAAATAAGTAGGCGAAAAAGTAACAATGTATGTGTATTTACGAGCAAGATATGTAACCACTGTAAGTTGGGTTTGTTATTTGAATAAAATCAATATAAATTGTTTAAACCTCTGCCCTTCCAGGCTGGCCTTCTGAACCTCTGCCCTTCCAGGACAGAGTTCAGAAATCCATCTCAACACCTACAGACAATTTTTACGGATCCGCAGGAACTGCACTGACCTCAATGAATTCAAGACGCATGCATCTCTACTGCAAAACAAACTAGCAGCCAGGGGGTACCCCAAGAAACTTCTACGCAATACCCAAAAGAGAGCAAGATTTACCCCCAGAGAAACCCTACTCGCCATCAAAGAGACCGAACTGGGGAGGACAGCATCACTTGTGTCACCACGTTCTGTCCCAACACAACCAAACTGAAAGGAGCCATCAAGGAATTCTGACCGCTTATCCAACTCAGCCTACCAGATGCACCACCGCCGAGAATGGCTCTTAAAAGATCAAAAAACCTAAAGGACATCCCAACACAGGCTAGAGTCAGCAAAACCAGCACTAGAACCTCTTTGTGGAATCTCAGGGAAATAGTAGGTCACCACCGCTGTGGGAGTTGTACTGCGTGCAAATTCACACGCAAAACCACCTCGTTCTCCATAGGCAACAAGGACTGGCACCTTCGCCACTTTTCAAATTGCAAATCTGCAAATGTCATATGTAATCGAATGTCCCTGTGGCCTCATATGTGGGGCAAACTTCCAGGCCCATTCACAACTGGTACCGCGTTTTGTAGAACTCCGCCATGGCCCAGACAACTTCCTTTGGTGGGTGGTGGACAAGGTACCACAGATGAACAATCCAGCTAACTCACTCAACTTCAAAGAAGCATGGTGGATGTTCAAGCTAAAATCAGTAACACTTGGACTCAATGAGGCACACCCAGCAGGCCCTTATACTTGAAACCACTTTGGGACACTATATCCCTTCCTTCACTTGCATGGTTAAGTCCCTCTCTGGGCAATGCAACGTCCTTTCAGGCCTCAGATTAGGGAGTACTTTTTAACACCCAACAGGTCACTACGTGTGATTTATCACCTTCCCACTTCCGCGACTTTACATGCGACACCATCCCGTGCTATTAACTCTGCTTATACCATTTACTATCTATACACAACGTGCCAGCCAGTTCAGGGCTATACTCTCTCTTCTTCCCCCTGTTCCCGCACATGTTGGCACTTATTTGGACACTAGCCCAGGGCTTCACTGTCCAGGCTTTCGTGCCTTAGCCATTGGCACAGCCCACCCTCTTTTGGTACTGTTCCATACAGCTGACATACAGATCCGTTACGCTGTCAGTTCCACCAACACACCAGTTAATACCCTGGCTTACTTATTTATATACATGAGCCTCGTACAAGGAGCCGGCTCTCCTTTTCTTTTGCTTTGGTTGTGATCCTCATGACCACATAGAAAGGAGGCGCTCACTTCCTTACCTGCGCCTGCCTGCGTCCTCGATTTCGCTTGGTACAGCACTACCCGTGTGCCCCAGCGAACGTGCATGCGCACGGGATCAGCGAGCCGGTCCACCCGTATGCGCATGCGTACGGGGCTAGTCGCCGGCTCCACACGCATGCGCAATAATACTTCTTCTGTACAGCTCTGCCTGCTGCTGCTCACAGCATACAGCAGTTCCCTGCCGGCAGAGCTGTACAATGCTGACACGCCACAGACCTGATTTCACGCGTCCTGCTCAGTTTTCTGGTGAGCACCTTCCTTGATTAGGCCACTCTACACAGGGCTTGCCGCCTGTTGTAGCGCTACCAGGATAATATTACTGACAAAGGAATAATTTTCCTTTTTTTGTCTGTTCTCCATTGTACAGCAGCATGCTTCCACTTACGTGCTGCACTGTCCCACAAGGGTGACTTGGATGACCCAACCGAACCTCGGTGCCTACCTCATCTTGGACACCAAGGTACCCAGTGTGTACATTTTGTCATTTTTTTACATCTTTTATGCCATCTAGGCTATTTCACTTTTTTCTGTCTGTTTCCTCACAGCATTTTCCTGTGTGCATTACTTTGTTTCTCTACAACAATTTTTAGTGCCCCAGTCTTCCCGTTGGGTGGTGAAGGAGCCGTAGCCACCTTTCTACGATGGGATGCCCACCCTCCAACCTTAATCTCTAAACCAGTAAGGCAACCTCACCTGTTGCCAATCCTGTTAAGGTCAGTACATGAGTGGAACTCTGTTTTCTTGAGTTAAATAGCTCTTTTTTAACTTACCCTTTTAGTCTGTGTACACAATGTTGTGTCATTCATGTAGTCAGTTACACTGAGTAATATTACTATGTATATCACTTTCCCTCCACTGATGAACCCCTCTGCTTTTTGCAGGGGCATCTGCGCCTTGGCTCCAGAAGAAGGCTTGTTCACAACATATGCCGAAACGCCTGCGAACACCAGCATAAACCTTCTGTTTTGCCGGCCACTGGTTCCACCCCATCCGGGGTCTCAGATTTAATTTCTAGACGTCGATTTATCACAAGGTCACCCTTTAGCCTGGCTCAAATAGACCCTTTTCTCAAGGTCTAGTCTTCTAGATGGAATGCATGAACTATATTTTAACTAAGGAAGACAAAAGAAAACAACCCCCCCAAAAAACTAGAATGTCCACTCCTAAACACACGGTGTAGAACTGTGTGCATCTTACGGACTCTACCTTTTGGGACGCTTTTCCTTTTTGTACATATTGACAGTGTTCATATGGAATGACAAATTTGCATGAAGTAATGTGTTGATGGCTGGAAATTCCTTTTCTCTCCTTCCCTCATATGTGAAAAGAATTAACACTTATTATATTGGTACCTGTGCATTGGCATGAAGTAATGCTTGTGCTCGCTTGGTTTGGGTATTCATTTATTTAGGAAACTCACCCTTGCATGTATAAATAATTCATTTTGTTGGAATTATACTGGTACCTGTACCCTCTTGCCGGTCATGAGTTAATCATCTTGTTCTATGAACCCTTTCGGGTCTTTATGTATATTGCTCACAGAACTGTTTAACCTGTATGCATGTTTTCAAATAAGAATGTGTCAACTATCAGTAAACCAACTGTAACTCACTCCGAGTGCCTAAACTGCATTTTTTACACAGCTGTGCAGAACATGGCAGTAAATAGTATGCTGCCAGTTTGCCATTTATATAAGTAAATTTGCAATTGAACAAGTCTGCAAACGAATAGTATTTTCACAGGCAGGACCCCTTTCTTTTCTTGTATACAGCCTGGGGCACGGGGGTCGTTGGGAAGTGAATAAAGAACATAATGCTTAATTCAGTCATGTTCTGCTCGGCAACCAGTTGAGTCCAACTACTTAATAAAGCAGCCCTAGCAAGATCATCAAGACACTGCATATCGCCATGATAAACTGAAGGTGTGAGGGCACGTCATCTGCTAAGACTACGGGGACAAGTTGCATAGCTTGTTTCTTTAATTCACCCAATTGCATGCATGTAAGATGGGATATATACGGTGTACCTTTTGGGGTCAATTACTTCGAGAGTTCCATGCAGGGTCCTGTTTTAGATCATATTTTAAGGTCTGTGTTTGATGCTCTGAGGGTCAGGTTCTAGGCCTACAGCTGTTGAATGCCCAGGTCCAGAAATAAAACAAAGGGAGTACTACGCTACTCTGATGAGAGTTAGTGCCAAAACTGTAAATACAATTGGCCCTAACGTCCAGAGTAACGTTCATGGCAAGGCCATGGTATATGGTGCTGCATTGCCCGTAATCCAGTGTATAGCGATGGCCCAAATTATAAATGCAACTCGGACCAACCTCTTGTACTCAGACCGGCCCAGCACAACCAGGCTTCACATTTGCCATGCAGGATTCCTCTAAACATTTATGCCACAGAGAGTTTGGAGGTAAACGTAGGGCAAACTAATCTGCAGGGACTGATGACATCGGACCAAGACATACAAGAATTGTAGAAGCTGATTCAACGCATGTGGTTGCTTTTGAATTCAGACGAAAACAGTTGATGCCCTCCACACTCCTTACAATGCAGCAGATGGACTGTCAAGAGGATTGGGGGGGTGGAGTGGAGGGTTAGGGGACGTGCATACATTCTGTGCACATTCGGGTAATGGCGCATGTGCAGGTAGAGTATCATCTTTAGGTCAGATGTCTCACGCTCTAGCACAGAGGGAGCACCATCAACAGACGATTATATACAACTCATTCGATATCTCTGTTGGGGACACTACTCCGGCAAAGCGCTGACTAAAGAACCTCAGATGCAGGGGCCTCCTGCAGCGTACACCCACTGTCAAGTCATGAGAAATGGGTCCTTTCCCTTCTGGAGAGAACGGAGAAGAAGAGGACTACATTCCTGGTGGAGTTGGCGAGAGCAGTAGTAAAGGAGTCATGTCCTACAGTACTGCCAGGTGGTGGCTACTCTTGCAAAGGACTAGATCCACTACTGGTGACGCAGAAGTAATACAATGCTGTGCTGTTGTCTTTTCCTGGTGGTGTGCCAACCACTAAAAAGTGACAATAATTCTGTTAATATAGAACAAACCAAAAACGACCAGTGCCCAAAGCATACCAAAACCAGAGACCTCTGCATGACGGAAACTCAGCTCAACATGTTATGTGATATCACAAACTCATTTAATTAATCTATATGACAAAAAACACAATGGTTTAGGTTATTTGCCCTTGAGCAAAATAGAGTTCATGCCCCCGTCACAGTTTTGTTCTTTGCATAGACTAACACAAGGACCACTAACACAGCAGCCGAAGCACGCTATAGAAGAGCAATGACCCAAATGCTTCTATAATGCTGGAAGAAATCGCTCTACTCCTAGAGTGCTGGGGCTCAAACACAAGTTTTCACTTGGATCCTAAAACCCAGGGAGGCCATGCTTACATTGCCCTTCTGCTACAAACAAACTGTCATCTTCATACAACCTGTGCGCTTAATACGATTCGCAGTTGTTTAAGTACTACCTACTGAGAGCTCACTTTCCCATTAAGAGCCATGAATGGTCTACATGCAGATCTCACTCGACACATTTATTTATTGTTTATAATGCGCTTATACACAAGGGTTTCGAGACGCAACAAGGCAAGGGGAGGGGGAAACAGGAAGGCCAAAACAGGGAAGCGTCCTTACTAGGCCTTTTGACATCCAGATCGTTCAAATGCAGTACGAGAAGGTAAGGGAGGTGCGGGGGGGAAATCGGGAGGGGGGAGAAGTGAAAGCGGGGCGGGGAAGGACTGCAGGAACAGAGCAGAAGGACCCTTAAGAAGGAGAGTGCCAGGGGAGGCCAGGTGGACAGGGAAGCAGAGAAACCAGGAAAGGAGGGTCCACAAGCTAAGTGCAAGGTAAGGGGCTGGGATGGCC
Organism: Ambystoma mexicanum; assembly: GCF_040938575.1. Taxonomy (NCBI): domain Eukaryota; kingdom Metazoa; phylum Chordata; class Amphibia; order Caudata; family Ambystomatidae; genus Ambystoma; species Ambystoma mexicanum. Next base: position 1,303,216,811 of record NC_090933.1, read on the forward strand.
AGAAGGGTGCAGGCCAGCCAAACAAGTGCAGGGGGGGGGATAAGGGCAAAACCCCAGATGAGGGAGGCAGGGGGTGGTGGGTCAGGCGAGACCAAGTGCACGGGTAGACTGGTGCCTTGTATTTTGGACCACACATTGCTTCAGTGAAATATTCAAAGCTCTGATCAGTCCAGATGCCAGAGAAAGCCCAAGATCTGGTTGCGATAAGGAAATGGCATGGGAAATCGCGCTTCACATACCTTCAGCTTCTGCAACTTGGAAGATATTTCAACCTCCTCTCCATTTTTCCCAATGCTGCCGTCTTCATTGTCAGCAGGGAAGGGCACAGGGACCATGGGATCACACTCCCCATCCTCAGCATCACTGCTGTCACTCCCAGAATCCTCCAGACCAGAATAAACACTCTCCTCACTATCGGTCAGGTCCTCAATCTCAGAGTTACTCCCGCCAGGATCCGCTGCGCTGAAGAGTGGCAGCTGAAAGAGAAATGCAGCAATCATGAGGTATAAGGAAGACGGTCACAGCTCAGTGCAGCGAAGCAAAGATCAATCTGACCAACAGAAACATCCCACACCAGCTTCTTGTACTCTTTACTGTTCCTGGGGATCCAGAGGATAACTCTACATTAGTATGAAGTACATAACAAGCGGTGGTTAAAACCCCAATGCGCTTCTGCTATAATACAAGACTTCTCAGACGCATAACGCTAAAGACCCTGCCAGGCATCAAACAGAGAGGTCATATTTTACTCTATGACAAACACTACCATACATGCCAGAATCAAAACCACAACCAACAACTAGGATTGTATGGATAGCCCTGCCAACACCCCCCTACATGCCCCCCCAATGCCCTTATTCCAGCTCCAACAGATCAAATGTTACCAATGAGGGTTACTTCATTCATTCATTCTTTACGTCCGACAGAACCATGGAACCAACGATCTAGTCAAGCACATATCTTTCTCTATGAATCAACTCTTGGCATAAAACAAACGTGAGACCCAGGATCAACACTTCCAAATTATCAATGAAAGTTCCATATCCAGTGTCCTAGGTCATGAAAAAACAATGATGAGAGGGTCCCTGGAATGCCTCTCCTTGCCTCCATGAATATAACAGCCCGAAGAGTCAAAAATGCACAAAGTCACTCACATCTCAGCCAGACCCCAGGAGGACCAGTGACTGACGCGTATGCAGAAAGATACTCCAAGACAGCCATTCAAACCGTATCCAGTCAATGGGGCTCAATACGTGTCCGGCGGTAACCGTGCCAGTGCTACCGGCGGGTTGCGGCCGGACCCGTAAATATTTACTGGCACCCGACATTCCGGTGCCACTGTGGATTACAACTCTGGCGGCCCGGGAAGTCAGGTGCCAGTAAAATGTTTTTCCCATTCCCATACTATATGGGAGTGGGGACAAAGGAAGAACTAGCACCGTTGCCAATGGTGCCAGTGCTTCCGTGACTGACTGCCTACCGTGGCCGCTGTGCCCGGCAGGGTCAGACCTGTCAGGCCCGGCGGCTCTGGCAGGCAGACCTGTAGTATGCTGGTCCAGAAACAACGGTACCAGTAAACTTACTGGCATCGTCGTTTCCAGACCGGCATACTTGTAATCAGCCCCAATGTCTTTATGGATACAGGTGCTTCAACATTGGTCAATGACTCAAAGGCCTCAATGGATGACGTTGACTAATGCTGAGAACTCACTGTGCTGACATCATTAGTGACACCACAATATTAAGCACACTCACAGCCATGCACAACACTACACAAACACACGTGAATACAAGAATAACATGTTTACACAGTTCTGTAGATAAAGGACAGATACATATACATACTGTCAAAAGCTTTTGTTATTTTTCTCATTAGCCAAGTGCAGAAACGCTGAACACAAGGCAATGAAGAGATGCAGGGCAAGCATGCATATGCTTAAGGCAACTAACCCCATGGAACTACAGGATCACATAAGGAGCCTGGCAGGAACCATAGTTCCATAGAATCATAGTATAAGTATAACGAACATCACATAAGGCCACACGCCACAGGACGAGAGAAGAGGGGAATCAGAACCAGGATGCACAGAGCATGAAGACCAGGGCTCACAGCCATGGTCAGAGATAAGCAGCACATTCCAAACTTAAAACTAAGGGCTATCTGCAGAGAAACAGAATAAATCCCTCCATCCATCGCCGCTCTCTGTCCCAATTTTCAGTGCTATGCGGATGATACCCAGCTCATCTTCAGGCTACCCTCGGCCACCTCCTCTCCTTCCCTCATCTCTGACCTGTGTCTGCTATCCAGGAGTTGTGTACCGCCAATGACCTCTGCCTTAATGCCAGTAAGACCAAGATTCTACTCATTGGCACACCCTCTCCCTCCTTCCCTTCAGCTCTCTGGCCGGCCTCTCTTGTCCGTCTTCCTGCTCCCACCTGCAAGTCTAAAAACCTCTGGGTCATCTTCGACTCCGAACTCTCCTTCTCTTCTCAAATCTCAGAGGTCTCTAAGAAGTCACACTACCAGCTGCACCTCCTCAGAAGTATTCTCCCTCTCCTCGCCTTCCCCCAGAAGCTCACCGTCTTCAGAGCCCTGGTTCTCTCCAAGCTGGACTATTGCAACAGCCTCTATCTAAATCTGCCTGCCTCTACTCTCCGCCCTCTGCAACTTATCCAAAACAGGACCGCGAGACTTGTCCTTGGCCTCAAGCCCAGGGATCATATCTCTCCAGGACTGAAATCTCTGCACTGGCTCCCAGTAGCTGCAAGGATTAAGTTCAAAACCCTCTGCATTATCCACAAGGCCTTCTGAGGCCTGGGGCCGCATTACCTTCAACTCTCGCTTCCTTCTCGGGCTCTTCGCTCATCTGCCTCCAACTCCCTCAGGGTTAGCCGCTTCTCCAAGCAACGAGTTGGTGGTTGATCTCCCTCTTCGGTAGGGGCCTCCCTCTGGAACAGCCTCCCTGCCTCCCTCCCTGAAACTTGAGGAGAACCATCTCCGGTTCCAGAAACACCTAAAAACCTTCCTCTTTGCTTCTGTTTACTCTGCCTCTCTCCCCTGCTGAAATTCCCTGCCGAATCTGCACTGGTTACCTGGCCACTCTTTCTGAAGTTGGGGCCAGGTCCCACCTTTTTGCACACCTGCCCTGCCTCCCTGGCAACCCCCTGCACTTAGGGACTGGTTCTGTATCCCTACCAGCACTTATGTCTGCTCTCACCTTGCCACCATCAGGCCGCTTTTATTTATCGTATGTATTCTTCTATCCCATGTACTGCACTTTCCCCTTGTATCTCCCCCCCAGGCACTCCCTCCTGCCCCCCTGCGCGCACCCCCCACCCTCTGGGTACTCCTTTCCCCCCAGGCACTCCCGCCCCCCAGACACTCCTCCCTTTCTCACTACCCTTGCGCGATCTGAATGACACCGGGCCTAGTAGGATTGTTGTCCGTTTTCCAATCCCTTGCCTCGTTGCGCCTTGAAACACTTGTGTATAGGCGCGTTATAAACGCCATATCCTCATCAATTGCAGACCAGAACAGCTTGATTTCGTGGTCCTCAACCACGTGATGCAGCAGAGCTAGAAAATGGTTATTCACTCATGGTGGGAAGAAACAGTTCTCAGAAACACAGTCATGAAGTGACACATGAACTTGTCAACAACCTTGCAACGTGGAGAGCACTCACAGGCAGAAGTGGTACTGTTAACAGATACATTGGGAACACAGTCATCACCTTGAAGAGATGCAGAGCACCGAGAACAAAGCTGGGTTCCAGCCAATCAGGGAACAGAAATACAGGGGTGGATGGCAGAGGGCAAGGCCCAATGGTAATCCAGCAACAATTTAATAGATATTTTCGTGGGGAAGGGGCAGGCCAGCCACCTGACATGAGAGGGCGAATTAACTAAGATCCATAGGGGCAATCTAGATTTATTTGGATTTGTGAAGCGTACTGCAGCCTTTAGGCATCGAGGCGCTGTTGCAGGAGTATGTCTTAGGTACAGGAATATGCGGGTGTGCTCGTGAGTTACAGAGAGCATGACCTACGCATAAAGAGAAAGAATGCGAGAAATAAAAAACAGCAACACCACCAGGTTACATTACAGGGTGGAGTGTTACAAGAAGGCCGGGCGTATAAGCCCCAGTGGCCACTTTATACAAACAGCCATGTTTTAATGGCTTCCATGAACGCTGTATGAGAATCAATGCATGTTAGGAGTTCCATTGTGACGCGGTGATGAAAGGAAAGCTAGAACTTCCTGGACGTGACCTCAGTTTTGGGGACGATGACCAGGTTGGAGTAGGCAGATCGAGTAGACCAGAGGGTGATTTAGCAAATCTCTGAGTGAGATACCTAGGTGCAGTATTGTTGAGACATTTGTGCGAGATGGTGAGCGTTTTGAATGTGATGCGTTCCTTAATGGGGAGCCAGTGAAGTAGTCTTCTGGTAGTGGAGATATGTTCTTTTTGAGATACCGGTGGCAGCCCGGAGGGCATTGCTCTGTATGGTTTGAAGTTTTTTGATGTTTTTTGCAGCATTGCCTACTAAGAGGGTGTTGCAGTAGTCTAACCGGGAGCCAATTATTACCCTAGCTATGATAAGGCAGTTCTGTTTGGTTAAGAAGGGCCTGGCTGCGTTGATCAATTTTGAATGGTAGACCGAGGCAGATGCAATCGCGTTAACTTGTCTGCTCATGGTAAGATTGGAGTCTAGGAAGACCCTCAAGGTTTTGACTGCCTGCGACACGAGGATTGGAGTCTTGTCAATGGTAAAAGATTTGTAGTTTCCGGCAAGTTTTTTTTTTTTTTTTTTTTTTAAGGTTGCCGGGGATCCAATAATTAGTAACTCAGTTTTTTCACCATTGAGCAAAGCCAATTTTGCGCCATCCAAGTTTGAATTTTGGCATAGATGGAGTTTAGCTTTTTGTTGTCAACGGCGTAGTCGTCTGTGAGGGGGATGAGCACCTGTGCGTCATCCGCATAGTTGGTGTAGGTCATGCCTAGCTCGTCCAGGTATTTGAATATCGGCTTCATGAAGAGGTCGTAAAGGGCCGTCGTGGGTGTTTTCGTAGTGGAGGGCAGCAATTTGTTGGCTTAGGGCTTGTTTTTTTTTTTTTTTTTAAATATATTTTTATTTTTGTTTTAAGTGAGAACAGTATAAACAAACTTGTAACATTATATACAATAAAACAATAAACACTTAACAAAACACAACACTACACTCCCCCCTCCCCCCCAAGGGCTCATCCACAGGGTAGTTCCGTATCGACCTGGTGTGGCCGGGTGACTTCCTCCTCCGGGGCAGTAGGTTCTCCTCGTACCCCAAACAGACCAGTGACTAATAACCTCCAGGCTACTAGGTTGCCCACATCCTCCTCCCCGCATTTACTGCATGCCTCTTGCCAGACCATGGTTTCGGCTTCCGCCCATTTTTGGAGATCCCTCCACCACATCTCTATCCTAGGTTTGTAGCATTGCTTCCAGTTCATGGCTATCCTCCTCTTAGCGAGTATATACGCTAGGTCTCTCAGTTTCCCCAGATGTCTGGTGTTCTTCGGTCTGGGGAACCCCCCTAGAAGGCAAGCCCAGGTCGTGTCAATGCTTATCGGGACCCCTTTGTCAGCCAACTTCTGTGACACTTCTCTCCAGAAGACTTCGATTACTGGGCAGGACCAGAACATATGCGTCATGTCCGCATCCTCCTCGTTACATTTCGGGCATGCCTGCCTGCCCGAGTTCGCAAACTTAGCTATTCTCTTGGGGGTCATATACGCTCTGTGTGTGATATATAGTTGGATTTGCTGTAATCTAGCATTTCTGGACACTTTTTTATGATATCCCAGAGCCCGTTCCCACATCCCATCAGTCATCTGAACCCCCACCTCCAGTTCCCATTCTAGTCTCAAGTCTGTCAAGTCCTTTCCCACTCGGGACATCACCACCTCATACAATCTGGAGATCTCGTGTCCGCCCTCTGATATGTCATATAATGTATCAATCAGGGTGTCCGGATCCTCCGCTAACACCGTCTCAGGCCAAGATTTTCGGATAATCCGTACCAACCTGAGGTATGTAACGTATTGGCCCCCATGTAACCCAGCTTCTTCTTCTAGGTCTGCAAAATCCTTGATGGCCCCATCTTGCCATATATCACCTAACGTGGCCAACCCAACCGGTTCCCAGTACATTCTGATCGTTTTTCTAAGTTGACCATCCCCCGCAGTCAAGGCAACCAGTGGCACCTGCGGCGAACACGGATCCGGGCTTTCCAGTAGCCGGCATGCTCTACGCCACATTTTCCACCCAAGTAACAGCATACCAGGGCGAAGATTTAAGTCTTGTCTAGGGACCCAGATGATCTCCTTCAAATAAAACGGGGTGCAATCTGTCCCAACCAACCTGGACTCGGGAGATTCCTCATCAGAGAGCCACTGTGTAACATATTGCAATTGGCTCGCTACATAATAGGCCTCAAAATGTGGTAATTTAATCCCTCCTTTATCGTAGAAGTTTCGTAGCTTCCACAGCGCCACTCGGTTGCGAGTGCTGTGCCATAGGAAGTCCCTGCACATACTGTCGAGTTTGGTAAAGAACTTCCTAGCTATTAAGTATGGTATGTTGTTGAAGAAATGCAGCAGTCTAGGCAAGACAACCATTTTAAGCAACGCCCCTCGCCCTATCATCGCTAGCGGCAGCTTTTCCCAAAATCGCATAGCTGCACGGATTTTATCCACAGCAACCTCGGTGTTATGCAGATGTTCGTTTCCCACAGTGTGATATATGTCTATTCTGAGGTATCGGAAGGACTCGGCTGCCCAAGGCACGGGCAATACCGGCAAGCGTTCCGTGGGGACCCTCGAATAGTACCCTAGGGGGAACATGCTCGACTTGCCGGGATTAACCGCTATGCCGGACAATTCGGCATACTTCCGCATGACCTCTAAAACATACTGGAGGTTCTCTTCCGGATACTTTAAGTACAGCAGCAAGTCATCGGCATATAAGGATATCAAATGGCTCTTTCCTCCCACCTCGATGCCTACCAGGTCATATTGCTGTCTAAGATATACCGCTAAAGGTTCCAAGGCCAATATGTATAACATCGGGGACCAAGGACATCCCTGCCTAGTACCCCTACTTAGGTGCCACTTATCGGATATCACTGATCCCGTACGCACCCTAGCCGTTGGCTGGCTATACAGTAGTCTCGCCCATCTGATATAGCCTGGCCCAAACCCATATTCCCTCAGGACCGCAAAAAGCCACGGCCACCTCACCGAATCAACCGCCTTAACTGCGTCTAGGGAGATCACTGCCATTTCCTCATCTCTTCTGTTCCCTTCTTCTATCACTCGGTGGAGCCGCCTGTGATTATGAGTTATATTCCTGCCAGGGACATATCCTGTCTGATCCGAGTGTATCAGTCTGCCGATGACCTTGCGCAGCCTGTCCGCCAAGACCGCTGTCAGGATCTTACTGTCTTGGTTCAACATCGACAGCGGTCTGTACGATCCACAGTGTTGTCTCGGCTTGTTAGGCTTGGGTAGTGGTACGATCAGCGCTTCTCTGAGCGTGTCTGGCAATCGGCCTCCCTCGAATGATTCGTTATACATCTCCAGCATAGGGGGGAGTATCTCTGCGCTATACGTTTTGTAGAACTCACTCGGGAGTCCGTCAGTGCCCGGGGTCTTGCAAGTAGGCAGCCTTTTCACCACTTCTTCCAGTTCATCTAGCGTAATGGGGCCATCTAACTCCTCCCTTTCCTCTGCACTAATCCTGGGCAGTTCTATATCTTCCAGTGTGTCCCTGATTTTATCCAGATTGTCTTCCCCGTTGTCCTCATACAGCGCTTTATAATAATTTAAGAAAGCAGCGTTAACCTCCTCCTGAGTGTGAGCCTCCTCTCCGTCTTCCCTTTCTATCATCATGACCGGGGCCCTGGGGGTTTCCCTCTTATAAAGCCATGCCAGTAGGCGACCAGTTTTGTCACCTCCTGCATGTTGCCTCTACACGTATTTCCTGTAATTGAGGTCACAAAGCCGCTCCCAAAGCTCTGAGCATCGTTGTTGTAATTCGAGTACTAGGTCTGTGTCCCCTCCCCCTCTGGTACATTCACGCTCCAATTCTTTCTCCACTTTCTCCAGCTCAGCTAAAACCCCCCCCTGAAGGCCCTTTGATTTAGAAATAGCGTCGCTCCTCACTACCACCTTGAAGGCCTCCCAAAGTGTCCCAGCCAAATCCACACTGCCCGTGTTCTCCTCAAAATACCTTGTAATCGTCTCTCTTATATCTTCTCTAAAGACCGGGTCTCTGAGCGCTTCCGCCCGAAGGCGCCATGTTGGAATCCGCCCTCTGGGGCGGCCATATTGCCAGGCCATCACCAAGGGCGAATGGTCCGACAGGACCCTCGCTCTGTATTCAACCTGTGTAGTTGTTATCGCCACTTCTGGCGTAGCAAAGAAGTAATCTAGTCTCGTGTGCAACTGTTGAGGGGCCGAATAATGAGTACTGCAAGGCCGTGGGGTGTTTCAATCTCCAGACATCTTCTAGTCCATAGTCGTCTAATAGTACCCGTAGAGCCCTGGCCGCTGGGGTGGGCCTGTCTACTTTACTGTCGGACCTATCTATCCTGGGGTCAAGAACACAGTTAAAGTCCCCCCCCCAGATGATCGGTTCCCCTGCGCACGGGCCCAGGCGTGTACATAGAGTCCTGAAGTATACAGCAGTATTCTGATTGGGGGCATATGTATTAATAATACTCAGTCCTTTGTTCTCAATCAGTACCCTCAGTATTACCAGCCTACCCTCCGTGTCTACCTCCTGCCGTACAATTCTGAGTGGGACATGCGGGGCCACCCAGATCAGCACACCTCTGGCATAGGCCGAGTACGGGGAGCCCACTACTGTACCACCCCATTTTTTCTTTACAAGGTCTAGTTTATGTTGGGCCAGGTGCGTTTCTTGTAGTAGGGCAATGTCGATCTTCTGTCGTTTAAGATACAACATGACTATTTCTTTTCAGGTAATTATTGAGGCCTCGGACGTTCCAGGTGGCAATCCTGAGGTCACCCATGGCAGCTATGTGTCTTCCCACCCCATCTACGGGAACCTCCAGCGGTTCTCATGACACAGAAGGCGTCCCACTGCAGCCACTCCGCGAATAAGCTCATTCCCAAACTAACCACACACACAACCAAACTCCAACTCCCTTTCCCCTCTCTCTCCCACCCTCCCCCCAACACCACAAACCCCAACTGTTGCCCAGCTTCAACAAAAGAGCTCAGGCACCCCCACATTTGGTTCCGCAAACACCGGTCCGTGCACGGAGCCCAGTAGGGTGAGGTCGCCCTAATGGCCACCTAACCTAAACTATTGTGGGGAGAGAGTATCGCTCCATGGGGCTCCCGTTCAATGATAATCTCAATGTTTGTGACAAACAGTACAACCAACTGACCTTCCATACCGAAGGTTCCGAACCGACTATAATCAAGTCTCAGGGTCCATGAGTCGCGCCATCTTGCGCCATTTTACGTCTTCCGCAGCTCCTCCGAGTCCTTCTGGGGCCGGTCCGCCGATTCTTGAGGGCACCCCTGTGCGTCGAGCCACTCCATGGCGTCCTCTGGGGTCTCGAAAAATAAAGTTTTATGCGCCTGTATGACCTTCAGCCTCGCAGGGTAAAGCAACATATATTTGTAACCTGCCTCTCAGCCTCCGTTTCACAGTCCCAAAGTTCATGCGGCTCCGCTGCACAGCTAGGGTGTAATCCGGATACGCCGTGATGTTTGCTGCTCCTCTCTTGATCGTGCCTCCTTTTCGAAAATGTTCTAATATTCTTTCCCGATCACGATAATTAAGAATTTTAGCAATGATGGGTCTGGGCGGGTTTCCGGGAGGCGGCCTCCTCGTTAGGGCTCTATGTGCTCTCTCTACTGTGAAGCCTTGGGACAAGGCCCCTCCGGATATCTCTTGCAGCAACATGGTCTCAACAAAGTCAGTAGGGTCACGGCCCTCCGTCCCCTCCGGTAGGCCCACAATGCGGATAGTGTTGCAACGGGCCCGTCCTTCCGCCTCCTCCACTCTACTTTCCAAGTTGCCCACCCTTTGGATTAGGGCGTGCAGTTTTGCCTTGTGGATGGCGCAGTCCGCCGTATTCGGGCCGACTTCTTTTTCCAGGGACTCTGTGTGCTCCGCCAGAACCCTAACGTCTTGTCTCAGTAGATTGACGTCCTCCTGGACCTCCCCAACTTTGAGGTCCAATGCCGTTTTTAGTTCAGAGACAGCTAGTTCCAATTTCGACTCCCAGGCCGCTCTCAGGTCCGCAATCGCTGCCAGGATTTCTTGGTTAGAGCTTGAAGTCGTCGCGCGACCCACGGCCGGTGCATCCTTATTCTTGGTGGCGTCCGGGCTCGGGGACGTTTTGGTGAAGTCGTCCAGCGTGGGCTGTTTCGCCTTAGGTCGCACTGCCTTACTGGACATGGTTCTGAGGACGTGCAGCTCTACCGAATGATGAGTGGGCGCACTGCACGCTGATCTGGTTAGGTCTTCCCGCAACTCTTTTCAATCCCGTCTCGGGCCTGTGTCGGCCATTTTGAGTCGCCCTTTGTTCTCAGCGTCTCTCGACTTTTCTTCTCCGATCTTAGCCGTCGTAGCTGCTATGACCTCCAAAAGTTCACAGTACTTCAGTAGCACCTTCACACGCTGGCATGCATATCGTCGGTATTCAATAAGCAGTCGTACTGCACTGATTTGCCCGGATCTGTTCAGGATCTCGGGAGCTCCGCTGGAACGCGTCCTCCTACGTGGCTCTCGTAGCCCTTAGGGCTTGTTGATGGGTGATAATTTTGCTTTGCAGGAGGTTGAGTTTGTCGATCATGGTAGATGGTGATACACGGCAGAATTGGGGCAGGTGATTCCAGCTCACTAAAAATAGCAAAGATTTCTTTGGATCCTGATTTTGCTTTCCAGATCCTTGTGTTGTAGGAGTTACTCTTGGCTTTTAGGATAGCAGCTTTGTTTTCCCTGACAATATTTTTAAATGCTGCTTTAGTGATGTCACAAGGTTTGGTTAACCAGGCGGAGTGCGCAAGATTCTCTTTCTAGCGCGCATCTCAAGGAGATGGTATACCACTCTGATCAACAAACGGGTAAGCTCCTACTAACCCCCAGACCTCTGGCATACCAGACCTCACCAACAACAAACACCAAATACTGCAGAACAGCCTCTATAATCACCAGTTATGCAGGTTATACCCACGTCAGAGGTTTACAACCTCTAAGCTGTATTTAGCATCTTAGATTACAATATTATTCTGCATTAAATGCTTACAGAACAAGCCCAATTGGATCTCCTGGATCTGGTGTGCTTGTTACAGTGTGGAAGGTCAACAGAACTGTGTCAATTGGAACACCCACTGGACAGCAGCCAAACTCTTAAGAATGCTCATGTCCAGACTCCCGCCAAGCTCATCTTGGACTATACTGCTTTTGCTGCTGCTGGACAAGGACAGCCTCATGCTCAAACCAACAAAGCTAGCTGAAGGGGACATGTTTTTCCACATCAACCAAAACAAATCACTCCCTGACCACGATCTTCCTACCGCTAATGTGTTGTGAAAACTCCTGCGGATCCCTCACTGAAGCCTGGTCTAAAGTCTCATCCCAGGTGGCATGGGGAAGGCAGACGCTTCCTGATACCAATCCTGGGGGTGGTGTACTGTGGGAGGATCACCTGGGAGCCGAGAGGGCCCAAGGTGGTGAGGAGATTCCGAGTGATAAGAGACAGTATTTTACCCTCTGAAAGGAAGATTCTTACCACTGTACCTCAAGAGGTTATGGCAGATTGTTATTTTAATGTCTCTCAACCTCAAATGAGATATAAGGTTGTGAACCCCCAAGGTTAGAAAATGTGAACAACCTATGCCGAAAGATCCTTTTTGGTATCCCACACTAAACACCTCTCTCAAACCCAAGGGTACAATGTAAAGGATTATGGAAATGTTGTCTTCACTAAACCATCTTCCTATGTAATAGCACATTCTCATGTCCCCTCTGTTAAAAGCCTTAAAGCAACACAATCTACACTTATAAATAATGTAGAAGTTGAAAAACCTAACTTTAGTAGAAGAAACTTTAAGTTCCACAATCCTAGAGGTACTGAGATGAGGAAGAAAGATGAAGAGGCATGTAGATATAATCAGGCAATTAAGCCTAGCAGCCCAAAGCTGAAGATAATTGTTGAACATGTGAGGCATAAAAGGCCCCAGAAGGAAAGGAGGAGGAGTAGAATGAGCTGGAACGAGGCTGAAGGCTGACTGTAGCAGCAGAGCAGAAAAAGTGGAATAATAGAAGGGACACCAGAGTATGGAGACAGCAGATTTCACCTGCAAGCTCTGAGAGAGAGTCCTGTTCTCCCAAGCTCTTACATGCAGAGGCTCTGCAGAGTAAGACATGCTGGAGGCTGAGTTTTCCCCCCATGTGAGCCTTGTTTATGCAATTGCAGAGCCATGACTGTGTAGGAGACGAAGGCCAGAAGCGGAAGAGCAAGCAGGATGTCTCAGGAAAAAAGGAAACTCTCACATCAAGTGGCTGTTAGGAAAACCCCTAGAACTCTTTGGAAACATTGGAAGATTCACCATCATCGGCGCACACAGTGGAATACAAGATGGCGTCTGTTGGATCACGTTTCTACTACCTAACGGAGCAGGTCTAGTTTCGCACTCAGTTCCACCTGATCACTCCTACTTAAACCCAGAATCACTAAAACACTCTGCGTTGCTACTCGCTCCCGTGTATGCATTGCTTTTCAGCTGTGTTTCCCTACCTTTCACCACTCGGCTTTTGCCGTGCTAGCTGCTCGCAGCACCTTTCTCATTATAGCGTCTGCCAATCTTGGCCGTTCGCTGTTTCTGTTTCCTCGATCGGCTTTTGCCGTACTAGCTGCTCGCAGCACCTTTTTCTCCGCTCAGCGGCTGCCAACCCTGACAGTTCGCTGTTTCTTTTTTTTCACACGGCTTGCCGTACTAGCTGCTCGCAGCACCTTTTTCTCCGCTCAGCGGCTGCCAACCTTGACAGTTCGCTGTTTCTTTTTTCCACACGGCTTGCCGTGCTAGCTAATCCTAGCCCTGCTCGGCATCCTTTACTCCGCTTCGGCTGCTGCCGCTTCGGTACTCACCGTTTCTGTTTCACTTACTTCTCTCAGCCTCTTTCTTCCTTCCGCCGTCGGCCTCTCGCACCGCGGCTCCTCTCCTCCTGCTGTCACTTTGTGCTTCTCCTCGTCTTCCTCTGAGTCTCGTCTCTCGAGAGTCTGCTCTCCTTCTCCTGGTATTAACAGGGTTTCCCCGGCATCTTACCTTGGATTATTCGTGCTCCGCTTCCTGACGTCAAGTGTACAGCAAGTTATTTTTCTACGTCTTCATTAATCATACGAACTTCCGTTCCAATCAATCGGGACCTGTCTGGATCTGGGTTTTCTTCCCCTCGAGGGTTTCCCAGGGGGTGGCCCCCTGGGTGCACAGAGTACTACTCACGGTCTCTGGACTCCCGGGGGGACGTCTCTCTACTCTTCAAACATCCTGATAAAGCCCGAAGATTCGTGAGTACCATTCTTGGCTTATCAAAAAGTGTGGTGTTGAAACAGATTGTAAGAGATAGCAACGCCATGGAGCAACAGATACAGCAGCTGGTAGCAGCTGTACAAAATCTCAATACCGAGATGCAAACCCTGCGCAATGAAAACACCATGCTTCGTCAAGTAGTACACTCAAGAATCGAACTGCCTCCAGGTCCCCTCCCTATGGGGAAATATGATGGCAATCCCAAAAAACTAAAAGAATTCATTGACTCTTGTACGGTACAATTTACATTAAAACCGGCCTTTTTTCCTAACGACCGGTCCAAGGTCAGCTTCATGATATCCAACCTATCAGGGAGCGCTCTGGCTTGGGCCACACCCCTGGTGACCACTAACAATCAACTCTTAGATTCTCTTGCTGGATTCTCCAATAGCATACAAGCCATGTTTGGACGCAGAGAAATAGTGGTATCTGCACAAGAAAACCTCTTAGACCTGAAACAAGGAACAATGGAAATTCTGGCGTACATCACTCAGTTCAAACAACTGGCACATGAAACAGCCTGGGCAGATGACGCTCTCATTACTATTTTTAGGAGAAACGTAAACGAAGACTTGAAGGACGAACTGTCTCGAGTACCTCGCCCGCATAACCTTGCAGAGATGATTACGCTCGTTCTACAGATGGATTATAGAATCCAAGAAAGGAATTTAGAAAGGAAGAAGGGAAAAGCCAAAGGACCTCCTCCAAATGTACGAAGCGAATTTACCAAGACCTCACGAACCCATGAGGAAGAACCCATGCAAATAGGAATCACTAGAGGTCCTCTTACCTCAGAAGAGAGAAACAGAAGACGCTCTCTGGGTCTCTGTATGTACTGTGGTTCGGACAAACATGTTTTGAAGGACTGTAATCTAGTCCCTCCCCGGCGTTCGGGAAACGCCTTCACCCGTTCATAAAGGGAACCATGAACGGGCATGGAACTCCGAGTTCCCTCAACGGAGTGGCTAATTCTACTCAAATGGTGGTTTTACCAGTAACACTCCGATTTAATGATGTTTCACTCGAAAACGTTCCAGCTCTTGTAGATTGCGGAGCAGCGGGTCTTTTTATGGATACCGAATGGGCTTACAAGAACAAGATACCCCATATGGCTAAAGAACTACCAATCCCAGTCGAAGGAGTGGATGGAGAATCCTTATCCTCTGGACCCATACGAGCCAATACCTCCGTCCTCACAATGAGGATATCTACCCATGAAGAGGAAGTGATCTTTGATCTCATTAAGGCAGCTCACTACCCGATAATCCTGGGAATACCTTGGTTGGCTAAACACAATCCCTATATCAATTGGAAAGCTGGAACCATGTTTTTGGGATCAGAATACTGTACCTCCACATGCCAGCATAACGGTACAACTGGAATACACACCTCCCAGGCACCTGAGATCCCTCAGAACTCTAATGCAGTAGTGCTAAATCTGAAATTGTTACCGGAATGTTACCACAAGTACAGTAAAGTATTCTCTAATGAGGAATTCAAGGAACTGCCTCCTCACCGGAGAGACGATTGCAGTATAGATCTCCTGCCAGACGCCCAAATCCCATTTGGAAGGATGTACACCCTATCTAATCCCGAAAAGGAGGCCCTAAAGGAATATCTACAGACAAACCTACGCTACGGACTTATCACTGAATCAAAAAGTCCAGCTGGAGCATCCTTGTTTTTCATCCCGAAAAAAGACTGCAAAGAACTGAGACCGTGCATTGATTATAGGGGATTGAATAGGGTCACCTACAAGGATCGATATCCTTTGCCTTTGATTCAGGATATTTTAGAAGCGGTAAGGGGTGCCTCCATTTTCACCAAATTGGACCTGAGAGGCGCTTATCATTTAATTCGGATCAAAAGCGGAGACGAGTGGAAGACGGCATTCCGCACCCCTTTTGGGCATTACGAATATCATGTTATGCCTTTCGGCCTGGCTAATGCTCCATCAGTATTCCAAAGATTCGTAGACCACTTGTTTTCGGATTTATTACTTCATTCACTGATCGTATATCTTGACGATATATTGATCTTTTCTACCAATCTACAGGAGCACATTTCTCATGTTTCAGAGGTACTACACCGCCTACAAGACAACCACCTTTTCGCCAAATTAGAGAAATGCTCGTTTCATCAAGAAAAGATTCCTTATTTGGGCTTTATTCTTTCCAAAGAAGGGGCTTCCATGGACCCCCACAAGGTACAAGCCATTTTGCATTGGAAAGCTCCACAAGGAGTCAAAGAAATCCAAAGGTTTGTTGGCTTTGCGAATTTCTACAGGAAATATATACCCAACTTCTCCAAAGTCATCAAACCAATGACTACACTTCTACAGAAAGGAAGGAAATATGTGTGGACTAAGGAAACACAACAAGCCTTCGACGAATTAAAGTCTGCATTTTCATCTGCTCCCATCCTTAGATTGCCGGACCAAACCAAACCATTCCTTCTAGAGACAGATGCTTCTCATTCTGCAATAGGAGCAGTCTTGAAACAGACTTCTCTTAGCGGCAAAGAGCATCCTATTGCCTATATGTCGAAAACCTTGACGTCCTCAGAACAAAACTACACGGTTCTGGAAAAGGAATTACTCGCCATTAAGAAGGCATGCCAAGAATGGAGACATCTTCTAGTAGGAGCAAGACATCCAGTAACTATCAGAACTGACCACAGGAACCTTAAAGTCCTTCAGAATTTCGAATGTCAGAACAGCCGTCAAGCCCGATGGGCATATTTCTTCTCTTCTTTTGACTTTCAAATTACTCACATTCCTGGCACCTGTAACCAAATGGCTGATGCCTTGTCTCGCAGTCTACAAACAGAAGACTGTACAATTAAGGAGAAGATATTTCCGCACACAACTTTTGTTTTTGTAGTCTCTTCATTTCTCCAAGATGTCCGCAGTCAAATAAAAGACATAAAAGATAGTGATATCCAGATCCACCAGCTCCAGAAAGAAGATGGTCTATATTACTATGGCACTAGTCTGTTTGTACCTACAGGAAACCTAAGACAGCAAGTATTACACATGTGCCACGATCACAAAGTAGCAGGTCACAGAGGAATAGCCAACACTCAAGAACTAATCAGCCGTCATTTTTGGTGGCCCACCTTATCTGCAGACGTTAAAGACTACGTTTCGTCGTGCGTCATATGTCTGCAAGAAAAGACACCAAGAAGGCTCCCAGTAGGAAAACTGGTCCAACCCGCTCTACCCGACCAACCTTGGGAAAAGATTTCTACAGATTTCATTGTAGATCTACCACCTTCAAATAATAATACCACTATAATGGTGACGGTGGATTCAATGACCAAGATGGCACACTTTATACCCATGAAAAAACTTCCAACAGCAGCTCAGATGACATCCTGTTTCTTAAGGACAATATTCCGATTGCATGGACTCCCCAAAAACATCATCTCCGATAGAGGACCACAATATATATCGACATTTTGGAAGAATTTATGCCAATCCTTAGGAATACAACGAGATCTGACCTCGGGATATCATCCACAATCTAACGGTCAGACAGAGAGGTTGAACCAATCTTTGGAACAATACCTTAGATGCTTCATTTCTGCTACCCAAGACAACTGGGACGACTTCCTACCCTAGGCGGAAATAGCATACAATAATTCTCAACATTCTGCTACCAAAATGTCTCCTTTCTATTGTACCTACGGATATCATCCTGTAATAATCCCTACCACTCCTCCCAGAATTACCAACTCTCCTGCAGTAGAAGAATTGGTGGCCAACATTCAGTCTGGACATGCCCTGGCTCGAACAGCTCTCAAGGAAACTCAAGAAAAGACTAAAAAACAGGCGGACAAGCGAAGATCCCAAGAACCTACTTACCATCAAGGGGATTTGGTATGGTTGTCCTCTCGATACCTCCCAAAAAGACTGATACCTAATAAACTGTCCCCCAAATATTTTGGTCCATTTACAGTTTCCGGGGCAGTAGGGAAGGTGGCCTATCGCCTGCAGTTACCTCCTTCTTGGTCTAGGATACATAATGTTTTCCACGTCTCTCAACTAAAGGCGAATGTTTCAGACAGGTTCCAAAGACAAGAAAGAAACAAACCATTGCCTATTGACTCCCCTGAAGGACAAGAATATGAAGTATCGGCCATAGCGGACTCCAGATACCATCGGGGAAGTCTTCAATATCTTATAGATTGGAAAGGTTATGGACCATCTGACAGGACTTGGGAACCAGCGTCTGCAGTTCATGCACCTACACTGGTGCGCCGATTCCACAGGTCTCAACCGTGGAAACCCGGACCTTCCACCCCACGGGAAGGGCATACTGTTAGGAAAACCCCTAGAACTCTTTGGAAACATTGGAAGATTCACCATCATCGGCGCACACAGTGGAATACAAGATGGCGTCTGTTGGATCACGTTTCTACTACCTAACGGAGCAGGTCTAGTTTCGCACTCAGTTCCACCTGATCACTCCTACTTAAACCCAGAATCACTAAAACACTCTGCGTTGCTACTCGCTCCCGTGTATGCATTGCTTTCCAGCTGTGTTTCCCTACCTTTCACCACTCGGCTTTTGCCGTGCTAGCTGCTCGCAGCACCTTTCTCATTATAGCGTCTGCCAATCTTGGCCGTTCGCTGTTTCTGTTTCCTCGATCGGCTTTTGCCGTACTAGCTGCTCGCAGCACCTTTTTCTCCGCTCAGCGGCTGCCAACCCTGACAGTTCGCTGTTTCTTTTTTTTCACACGGCTTGCCGTACTAGCTGCTCGCAGCACCTTTTTCTCCGCTCAGCGGCTGCCAACCTTGACAGTTCGCTGTTTCTTTTTTCCACACGGCTTGCCGTGCTAGCTAATCCTAGCCCTGCTCGGCATCCTTTACTCCGCTTCGGCTGCTGCCGCTTCGGTACTCACCGTTTCTGTTTCACTTCTCTCAGCCTCTTTCTTCCTTCCGCCGTCGGCCTCTCGCACCGCGGCTCCTCTCCTCCTGCTGTCACTTTGTGCTTCTCCTCGTCTTCCTCTGAGTCTCGTCTCTCGAGAGTCTGCTCTCCTTCTCCTGGTATTAACAGGGTTTCCCCGGCATCTTACCTTGGATTATTCGTGCTCCGCTTCCTGACGTCAAGTGTACAGCAAGTTATTTTTCTACGTCTTCATTAATCATACGAACTTCCGTTCCAATCAATCGGGACCTGTCTGGATCTGGGTTTTCTTCCCCTCGAGGGATTCCCAGGGGGTGGCCCCCTGGGTGCACAGAGTACTACTCACGGTCTCTGGACTCCCGGGGGGACGTCTCTCTACTCTTCAAACATCCTGATAAAGCCTGAAGATTCGTGAGTACCATTCTTGGCTTATCAAAAAGTGTGGTGTTGAAACAGATTGTAAGAGTGGCTGGACCGAAGACACCCATGCTGGAGAAGGGTGCGGGTCCCCAATGAGCCATAAGTAGTTGCAGAGGAAGTCTGGAAAGTAGTGCAACCCGCACAACCATGGATCACTGAAGCCATTGTGTGAAGCATAGTGTTCAGATACACTGCGCAAACCTTGCTGGTAACTGTAGCCAGCTCATAAGTGACTCACGTATGGCTGAAAGAGAGTAAAAGTTGTTCAGTAGAATTGAAGTCTTGTTAAAGAATGGACTTGCACGCATCATGAAAGCTTTAACATTCGCATTAGAAAGAAAAGGCATTTAAATCTATTTAACACTTTAAAACTAGTTGCTGACTGGCGGATTGGTCGTGTCCCCTTATTTGAGGAAAAGCAACACTTTATAGACCATTTCCGGATTCTTAACATTGACGTTATACAAGTTACAAGTATAAAGAGTGAAAACTCCATCAAAAGAATGTCATGTGTACCCAACCATGCTTTCCAATGGAAGTCAGAATTGCATCCTTTACCATTACAGAGGAATACAATTCTTCATTCAAATTTAAACTTGCATTCTAAAGAGGCAGCGTGTGCCCAATTGTGTTTTCACTTGAAAGACTGAACTCTATACAGTATCCAGAAGTGACATTCTTTCGATTGCAAATAAGTAAAGAGTATAAAACATTGAATAGGAAAACAAGAATTACCCAAGGCAAGAGGCAAACCCTTTTCATAGTGAAACATGTCTTGCCAAGAGTTAGAGAGTCATTTAACTACACCGTGAAGTTGTTAACAATCAAGTGGTATACTAAACAAGTGCATCATTGGTATCTGAAGCTAGAGGAGTACATAAGCTTCTGGGTAATTACTTGGGCAGGTAACTGCCAGAAAGGTGGGAACTAATCTGGGGAAGGGGATTCAAATGATTGTGAAGAATACTCTGAAGTAGAATACAACCTGTGGTGCGAATGACTTCTGAAGCTAGATAGGAGAGAGTCTGGTGAGCAGAAGATGGTTGCTGTCGTGGTAGTTCGACAGACTGAAGAGGCAAAAAGGTGCCCCTTTTTAGAAAGTCATAAAAAGGAAGAGTGCTGTGCCAACCTGAAGAGGCTGAAGTGTCTTGTCTAAGCCAGACTATCTATTCCAAAGTAATTTAATTTAGCTGGCATTTTATAATGCGCTTAATACCAGAGTGCGGTTTGTAAGCGCGGATCCAGGATTCGAACCTCTGTTGCTCTGTGTGGTCATGCTTCCAAGACCAACACGTTGCACTGAGCAGTAGTAATACTTGAACTGTGATGGTCTATTAAACTGTCAGCGGATGTCACTTTGAAGTCGGTTGAAGCAGTAACATACCGTGAGACAAAGTTGACTGTTCTCATAGTACCAACAGTAGAAGTGTGGTTGTTGAAAACATAAGCAACAGCACAGAGAAAGCATCCCGACAAATATACCAAATGTAAAGTTGTAACTGAAGAAGTCTTAAAGAATTGTGTATTACTGATATTTGCGAATATTACACTTGCTTTTGAACTGTGGCTAATTATCTTGGAGACAGTTTATCATCATAACCAGAATTATCATTGGTGCAATTTCTTTTCTTTTTTGGAAAGGGATCTTTCATCCAGGAACAAAAGAGTTGAACCCAGTGGATTTTTGTTTTCTGAACTTTTGCTTTTCAAGAACTGGTTCAAACCCCCTTTTCTTTTGTTCAACATTTGAGTTCACTTGAAACCTGTGGAAGGGATCTTACCCAGGACAGAAGGCGGCCATTCATATTGTGTTGCTATATAATTTCCTTTTATTTCTTGTTTAGTGTGCGGGCCAGTTTACCCATGCTAGATAATGTCCCCTTACCCACTAGGCTAGGTAGGGAATTCCTCTGTAGAGTAGGGCAAACAAAGTATTTTCTTTATATAATTTCTTTGATGAAATGGCATATTTTGAGAAAACTACAATCAGTTGTTCGCCTCGCATTACTGACCCCTCACATGCGCACAACCTTCTAATTAACTTAAGCGCTTTGATTTCATCACCTTAACTTTTGAACCCTGAAAGTCTGAAGCTGCACAGTTCAGGGAGCCCCAAATCAGGCTGAATTTACTTGCCACCATCAGGCCGCTTTTATTTATCGTATGTATTCTTCTATCCCATGTACTGCACTTTCCCCTTGTATCTCCCCCCCAGGCACTCCCTCCTGCCCCCCTGCGCGCACCCCCCCACCCTGTGGGTACTCCTTTCCCCCCAGGCACTCCCGCCCCCCAGGCACTCCTCCCTTTCTGACCCCTCACATGCGCACAACCTTCTAATTAACTTAAGCGCTTTGATTTCATCACCTTAACTTTTGAACCCTGAAAGTCTGAAGCTGCACAGTTCAGGGAGCCCCAGATCAGGCTGAATTTACAAAGTGAGTAGTCAGCATAGTTCAGGGTTCAAACACAGGATCTGATTTCAAAAAGTCTATAGAAAACGGACCAGCATCCGAGAAGAACGTCTAGGAGCCTGAAATGTTAGGACTTACCAGTATTCATCATAACACCTACTTTCCTTTGTCCCGGTACTTGTGAGGAAACAATCTCTAGAGCAGGATTAGTCCAGGAACACATTTTAGCTTTTCTTTTAAAACTCTGCCCCCTCCCACTTGTTAGGTTCGCCAAGCACCTCGTGGACCCATACATCCCTTTGTGGGAAGGACAGGAAGGTTATACATATTATGATGAGAAGAGTAGGGCTAGGAGTAACGAAGATGCAAAATGTGCCTCAAGGTCCTGAGATTCCAGCCTAAAATGCCAGAGGAGATGGTCGATGGCCTCATTAGCAGTGCCCATGACCCTACAATGAGGTTAGCCACCATGTGACCCTCGACCTAGGAGAAGCTGTCTGGCTAAAGCCTGGTCTTTCCTCAAGATGTTAATGTTAAAGGACATTTGTACCACGCACTATCACCACCGGAGTGGTCCCCTGGCGCTCTGGAAGAGGAGGGGAGGTTGAGTTAGTGGGAGGAAGCAGGAAAAGTGCAAGAGAGCAGTGATGTGCTGCTGGCGGCCTCAGCCCGGTGGGTCCGTTGGCTGGGCCTGGGGTGTTTGCGGCTGGCAGTCGTCGCGTACTGTTGTGTAAGACTATGTGTGTTTTTGTTTTGTTGTTGCAAGGTAGTGAAGTTTGTGCGGTTTGTTGTGCTGTAGTTTTTGGTTGTGTTTGGTTTGGAGTTTGAGAGGTGTATGCAGAAAGGGAGATTGTTAGTAGGGTTGGTTAGTTTGCGTCTCTATCCTGAATTGAGGCGCTCGGCTTGCGTAGTCTCCCCTGATGCGGCTCTGTCCTGATCTGGGTCCGGTTGGTAGACAGGGTTTCTTACTCCTCTGGCCCCCACCTCCAACATGCTCTCTCATAGCTCCCCTTATCCTCCCTTCCTACTCCTGTGGCCAGTGCACCTGCCTAGGTCAGACTCTCAGGTGGTGTGGTGATAGCCAATATCCAACAATTCCACGCTACTGTGGTACCTGGCGGTAACTAAGGGGGCGGGCGAAAGTGTTGGTGGGATTGTCAGGGATAGTTGACTCAGTCTCTGTTTATGCCTGCTGTGTTCCAATCTATCTGGAGTCACCCGTCCAGGTGTTGTGGGAGCTACCCTCTTGGGTCGGGGATTTTGTGTCCTTTCCGGCTTAGTCGCCCTTTTTCCGGTTTTGGTTTCCAGATTTAGTCTGTGGTGTTGAAGAGCCAGGTTTTTAGTGATTTCCGGAATTTTAGGTGATCTTCAGTGTTTCTTATTTCTTTTAGGATGTTGTTCCAGGTTTTTGCAGCTAAGTGGTAGAAGGAGGTGCCTTCAGGTTTTTTCTTAAGGTATGGTTTGAGTTCCAGGCGGATTTCGTTGCTTGATCGGAGGGGTCTTGTTGGTTTGTAGACTTATTTTCCTTTGTAGGAATTCTGCTCCTTGTCCGCTGATTGCCCTGTGCGTTATGCACATTGTTCTGAAGGTAATGCATTGTTTTACTGGGAGCCAGTGTAGTGTTTTAGGGCTGGAGTGATGTGGTCTCTTCTGGATAGTTTGAGGAGTAGTCTGCAACGGATCCAAAATGCGGCAGCAAGTTTCTTTAGGAGGTATTCTGGTATTCCGAGGTAGAGGCTGTTTGCATAGTCGATTTTTGACATGATTAGGGCGACAATAGCCTCTAACAGTGACTGCAGCTTCACTGCTCGGTATTTGGGGATTAGGACCAGACCTCAAAATGCAAGAGCATACCACTAGGAACTGGAGGTCTTAGGACGGGGCAAGGGCAGACTTTCTCGATTCACTAATGGCTCCGGTTACTATTATCAGGCATGTTATATTGACATGCACCTTCAGATGTTTCCAGGATGATGCCCTGATCAGCCAGTCTGTATATGGAAAGGGATGTATTCAATTTATTAAGGGAGCTGCCACCTGACCCCAATACTAGTAAACACCAGAGAAGCTGCCTCGAGACCAACAGGTCAAGGCTGGTTATCGAAGGCTGACACTGAGAATCTCTGCTGCATCCGATGCCTCTACCTTATATAAATATGGAAGCAAGTCTACTGGTGCTACAAAGTCCTTGTCACTGATAATAGGGACTGGTGCAGGCTCTCAACCTTGAAACACCAGGAACACACTTAAGTCTTCCGGCTGTAACTGGATCTCAAGAACATTTATTTCCAGTTTGGATTTGGTACCAGGAAAATGATAGAATAGAATCTGCGACTATACCCCTTGCTAGGTCCTAAAGAAACTGCCACTTTAGTCCACAGCTCCTTAATTCCTTGATCATGGGCTGCCACCTTGCATTGCCACCTGGTAGGGTAATGCGGAGCTTGATGAAGGGACAGGTCAAGAAGAAAATTCTGGATCCTCACTGGCTTATCCCGTTCATCCATACATCTGATGAGAGGTATACCATGTGCTCGAAAACCACCAAAGTCTTACAGCCACTGGCTTGGTATTTACATTTCAGATTTCCTGCTTTCTGAAGCAATCTGTGTTTGGCCCCATAGCTTCAGCCACACCCACTCTTGCTTGCAGACTGGGTCTTGGTATGCCACCCTGCTGCAAAGGATCTGGACCATGTTGTAGACTGATTTCATGAGTAGTTTGTCTGCATGCTCACTATTTAAAACCCTGCTTACTATTTAAAACCCCTATGCATTCTATCTTCTAGGGTGTCACCAAACAGTATCTGGCATTTTCATAAACGTATTCTTCTGGTGGCCATCTGTACACGAGTCCCTTAAGTATGAGCGCTGCCGGCCAGTGAGTACGGCCCCCACGACCATGGCTGATGCCTTTACTGACCTTAAAGGCGTCATCGACAAAAGTACAATTTTGTATTGCAAGTCTAAGAAGGGGGCCCAATCCGATCCTTCTTCAATTGCTTAAGACATTTTATTACCGACCTCTCGCCATTTCAGCGGTGTAGGAAGCATAAGTAATGGACCAAAGCAAAAGAAGTGTGCCAGAATAAGCCCTCTACATGGCAGAATCTGTTTTCTTTGCCACTACATTTTAAGTGCCTCTTCTTCTGGAGGTATGGAAGAGCTACCTTGCAAGCTTGAAAGAACTGCATCAATTTGAACCAAGTGGGGCAAGGACCTTTCCCCTGAAGAGGATAGAATTTAGGCACATGAACCCTGAAATGCTAATTCTGGCCCGATTCTACCCATTCTTTCAGAATCTCTGCCTTAATTTTAAGCATTATGGGCATCCCCCACCACCTGCCTTTCGTCATTGTACTTTTTCTACACCAGATCTGAAACAAAAATGCAGACCTCCGCATGCATGAAATGTTGCCCCGATCAAACATGGCTACCAGAGACCTGATTTCCCCATCTCATGCAGTCCAAATACGTTCCCACATTCTGCTGCTGTAATCAAATATATGCGCAGAGAAGACTGGTACAAGTCATTTCATATTCTTCTTACAGTGCTGCCCACCCAACTCCTTAACTCAGCCCAAGCGCGCAGTGACACATCCGTCTTGAGCTGTCGGATAGCCTCCTCCAGTGCCAACCAGTCCGGCAGTTATAAGCCTTTTCATGTTTGGAAGACACATTTCCAATTTTCAAGCTACCAGCCAAACATCAGAAGTGAATTGACACTCCATTCTCCATATATGCAGAGTAGACCATTACTTACTCACCAATAGCTAGTGGTGATGTAAAGAGTTGAGGTCTGCTACCCATGCCTCAACTGTGCTCCCCTGTCCAGCACGGTCCCCAGGAGGCACTTTACCTCGGCACCTGTCCCACCTGACCTGCAGGGGGAATGCAGCTAAAGGAGTCTCCACCCTTGCTCCCCAAATTAAGAGGTTGCGTGTTACAGTCACCCACCAGAAACATTGCAGTTTCACCTACGTTTATGCGGCCTTCAGCAGGTTTGGGGTCAGCAGTCTAAACATGTGCCCAACTTGGCCGACAGCAACATAGCCATCAGAAGGCCATCTTCAATCTTCTCTCTCCCAATTAAATCGGTCAATCCAGGTCCACTACATAAACCCCCCCCAGACCTTCCCATCTCTATACCATTAGGAATGCCACATCCATTCATGTGGTACCCTTGTAATGGCCCACAGTGGTTCTCTGGCAGGTGAAAAACAAGCATTTTAAGGCCAACAGTTTTGATTTTTGTGTAGGAATGAAAAGGTTCTTGTTGCCCCCCTGGAAGGACATACGTATTGCTTACAAATTAAGTGTTTGAAGGCACTCTCAGTTAAGACATTGTACTACCACAGTAGCTCATTTACAGCTGGAATTAAAGCATTACCTTTCAGAAGACTGCTTAGAAATAATTATCTAAGACTGCATCTTTGTGTAAAAGGCCTCCACTACATCTGTAAATCTAACTATATGGCAGTCTAAATATCAAACACACAGCTACAGTGACCCATTGGGTTAACAGATAGCGTGTTTGAGGCTGTGCGTTTTGCCTCCACTACATCTGTACAGCCCAGTATATTGCTGCATGCATGCATGCCTTGCACAACCTGTTAATCATTGAATTAGTCTTTGCAACATTTGCAAAACTCAATAACGGTTCATGCTTTTCACTGCATACCCAACACATAACCGATTTGACTCATCTTATATGCCTGCATACCAAGCACATAGCCACAGACCAAGTTGGTGGGTAATCACAACACAGAATTATTACGGTATTTGTAAAGTGCTCTGTTGCTTTCAAAAGCAATCATAGGTGGTGGGTGTGGTGGGGGGGTGGGAAGTTACCTGTATTTGGAATCAGAGGACAAGGGAGTGGAGAATCCAACAAAATGGGAGGGCTGGCCATTTGTCAGCAATGGATCTACAAAAAATCAAGGGAGAAAACAGTGGGGATCAGAACACCCAGTCTCAGGTAGGGTGGGAAGTGGGGGGTATGTTAACCTAGGTGTTAGGGAGGAGCCATTCCTTGAAGAGGAAGGGGCTCTTGAGCTCCTTCATGAACTGAAGAAGCAAGCGTACAAGCCCGATGTTGAGCCGGTTCCAGAGTCTTGAGGGCTTGACAAAGGCGGCCAGCCTTCTGGTACTTTCCTTCCTACATCGGCAGAATTCAAAATTGAGTCTTTGCGTTAACTCCACACTTTAATGGGTCTTTATACTACAACCTGCATATCTAGAATCGGACTAAAAGTACTCACTATGTAACCGGCATACCTAGCACATAGATTGACTCGATTGCCTGTTTATATTCAACCATAACTGCAGAGTTAACTCACGGTATTGTCTGCTACTTAACACGTAGTTAGACTAACTCAATTGCATGTAGACATGCGTTCATAACTAACTTAATACCTGCACACACCAGATTTGATTCTTTGTACCTCACTGCAAACCAAACAAATTACGAGCCTGTGTCAATGCTTTGCTCGTAATATCTGCATGATAGAACTCCTTCTGCCACCCTTATCGATTGCCATGATCGAGGATTCCTCCACTGGGCTCACCAAACACAAGAAGGTAAGGTCTATTGAACCTATAATCCCAAATTGTATCTCAGCCATGTGTTAAAACCCATGCATGATCCATGCCTGCCTCCACCCACCCTCTTCCTACCCCCGCTTGGTTGAACACTTGCAACATCCAGCTTGCTATCGTTTGCAGCGTCCTAGCCCTCACTAACATACACGCTACCAGTGTCCCCGAACGACCACGCAACACCACTGAACACCAGCCCCATCAATTATGTCAAGTATCGTGTCCCATCCGCTAGCGCCTCTGACCAACGCATGCAAACTGACCAAAACCGGCTAGAGCATCCCAAAAAACAAGACACTTCCCACCCCACAGCCAAGTGGCTCACACTGTCCATGGCGAACATCCTTCCACCACATTCAGACGTCCCTCCCTCAGCCCCTCTCCCATCAGTCACCTTTCCCCTGATCACCACCAACAACCATGCTGCTCACCATCACGCAACTATGCTGCAGCCTTGCGCCGAGCTAAGAAACTCGCATGTTTTGGCCCTGTGCCCGACGCAACCGTGACATTCGCCTCAGCTCACAGAACACCCCCCCCCCCCAACCACCGCCCATGACCACAAACAGCCACCACCAGAGTCTGCACAACGACCTAATAGACCTGCTACCCTTGCTACAGGCCCAGCGGACTCTGCTCCCTGCGCAGGCCAAATTCTCTGTGGTAGTAGAACGGACTGCGAGGTAGCCACGCTCGCCCCCTCCATGCTCCCATGCTCCTCCTCTAAACGGCCAAGCGATACACCCCTCTGCCTGGCCAACCATCGGCAAGCCCTGAAGATCTGCTCCATGTCTGGGCAACATGAGACGCACACGCATCTCCACTAGAACGCCCCCACCTACTCATCCAACAGGCAGCCCAATGCCCCCAAGCAACAAAAGACGACTGCTGCAACAAAGAAAAACGCACAACTAGGCCTATTACACTGCACTTCAGCCTAACCAGGATGCCCCTGGCACTGTCCAAAACCACCATACCATTTCAAAAGATAACGACCAGCTAACTACCACAGACAAGCCAAAGGGCCCACTCACCAGCTCTCCAACCGAAAAGTCCCAGCCCAATCCAAGGTCATGACGAACCCCACAGCACCAACATTAAAATGGTGCAAGATCCATCCCTGTATACAATTTGGACATTTATGACCTAATTGGACATTTACAACCTCATTACAGACAATCTAGACGTGCTAGCCATCACAGAAACTTGACTGCAAGCCATATTGACTCCTGCCCTATCCTTAGCTGTGCCACACAAATACACAATCTTTCAAAATTAAAAACGAGAAGCCAGAGGCGGCGGGGTGGCTATGATTGCCAGCGACTCCTTATCTGAGAAACCACCGTCGTCAACTCTCCCCTCGAGTGAACTCCTCACAGTCAAATTAACTATCTCTAACACAGCCACAATTGCCATCCACTTACTCTAGCAAGCTCCTGGCACTCCCCATCACTGGTGGATATTACAGCTCTCCTCTGCCAACGCCAAACCCACCTCCAGGACCATCCTCTCCGGAGACCTCAACCTGGGCTTCAATGACGACACCGACTCAGATGCCCTCTCCCTGGCCAGTGCCGTGGAAAGATCTAGGCTTCTCGCAACAAATCATAAACCCTGCCCACTCCAAAGGTTGGATACTTGACTGGCTCATGGACCTGAACTGCAACATTAAAGTCTTAACCAACTCGCCATGCCCTTGATCTGTTCATAATGTTATAGCTTTCACCTTACCAATAGCCAGCTCATCACCAGCGGAACCATACCGAAATGTCACCTTTTGTGTGCCCCCGCAGTCACTTGTGACTTTGGGGGGAACACAAAATACAGACTCCCACTACTACGCCCAAGCAGAGCAAGGGTTGCGGGGGGGTGTCCCCCGCTCTCCATGAGTGCAGTAACGGGAGTCGGGGGTGGTAAGCGGGGGGCAAAGAAAATGAAAAAAGAAGCAAAGCACCCTGCGGTGTCAGCTCTGACCCACGTTAGTGGGAGGAACAGACGCTGCAGGGATATGTGTGCCGCCATAAAGGTAAGTGGGGTGGGGGCGAAGTGACCTATTTGATCGCTGCGCCATTTTCATCGGCACAGTTACAGGCAGCGCAGTGATCACATTCATCACCACCCACTATCATGCTCCTACCGCCTACACCAACTACGAACAACTAACATCACTTCCAATAGTATCCTGCTCCTGCTAAATAATATCACCAACCCACCACCCTCTGCCAATGACCCAGCCGTCCTTTTAGAGATCTACAACTCAGACCTCACAACAGCCTTTGACTCTGTGGGTTCACTAGTCCCAACGCAAAGCCAAAGCTTCCGTACACTGCAACACCTGGTTCACTGCTGACCTCTAAGCCCTCTGTGCAAACAGAAAGCCAAAACACACGTGAAGATTAACCCTCCTCCCCCTTAGAAGGCAGACAGTAGATGCAGGCAGATTTAGAAGGAAGCTGTTACAATAGTCCAACCTAGAGAGAACCAGAGCCTGGGAGACTGAGCTTCTGGGGGAAGGAGAGGAACGGCCGAGTACCTCTGAGGAGGTGCAGTAGGAGGTTTGACTTTTTAGAGACATCAGAGACGTGGGCGGAGAAGGAAAGTGTGGAGACAAAGATGACCCAGAGGTTCTTGGAACTATATAAAAGAGAAGGGGATTATAGATAAGTGAGAGTCTGGGACCTGCACACAAAAAAATAAAGCAATTAAGAAAGTCTTGGCAGACAGTAAACCAGGCATACAGCAAGCCTAATTGCTGAACTTGGTGAAAGGGAGTAAAGCAGCAAATGGGTGGAATCTGGGGGAAGGGAGTCTCCCTCCCCTTTTGCAGGTGAAGTCTGTAAACTGTGGTAAAGTCAGGGCTCCAGATAAGATGCGTACCTGGACTTTTTACTCATGAAACTCTTGTAAATACGACAGCTTTATTATTTTCCTGTGTACATTTACACAACTTTAGAACAAAGGGCAGAGCAAAGGTCAGGTTACTTGACACAAACCAGAACACTTCTTTTGATTTGTATCTACATGGATATAATTGCAAGCCATGGATAAAAGCCTCTGAAACAGAACGTATTTCTCTGAAGCCTTTCAAAAAAAGAAACTGCACTCTTTGATTAAAGGAATTGTTTATTTCCGTTGAGCTTTTTCGTGTTGATTCGCATGAAGCAAACAGAAGCACTGTGCATATTTATTCTCCTAGCATTTTAGGACTGTATAACTAATAAGTTGGAAAACTAAGTTGCAATTGAGAACTAACATTTTGGAACAAATTCTGCTTTTCTTTCCAGTGAAAGCAAACCTGTATTTCACAATTATATTTTTCAGAGTTCCTGTGCACATAATCATGCCAAGGCAGATCCTTTTTACACTTCTAATTTAATTTACACTCTAATGATAAAAACAGTGTGTAAAATGATGACGATGCACGGTCTAGTTTACATCCATTCAACCTTGCAGTCCATGAGCTACATTACTATAAGTGGGTAGTGGCAGCAGAGTCTTAGGGCGAGTGATTGTCATTACACCAATCACAGGTGTTCTAGCCTCTCAAATCTTCAAGACTACAATTTAAACGTCCAAACCCGGACTCTTCAGTTGGTCAAAGCGCTGTTAAAAAACAAACAAATGAAAGTCACATTTGTAATTGAAATAGAAACAACCTGTCCCTGTGATAACCCAGATAGGTATTTAACTTTATATAGCGCTTCATACATGGTTCCTCCAACATCTAGGCACTGTGATTATTATACCTCACTAGATACTCAGTTAATCGACCTCTGAAGGTTCTTAGCAAATAAGGTAGCTCATCTGGTTGAGCACTCGTTGCTGCAATCTGTGCATGGTCTGTAGGTTCGAATCCCGGTAGGCCAACTCATCCTTTCGAGGTCGATAAAGGAGTACCGACTTTGGTTTGATGATAATTGTGATAAATATGTTCTATGTACAGCCGAGCG
The DNA here is from genome assembly GCF_040938575.1 of Ambystoma mexicanum. NCBI lineage: Eukaryota > Metazoa > Chordata > Amphibia > Caudata > Ambystomatidae > Ambystoma > Ambystoma mexicanum. The sequence continues at coordinate 1,303,247,710 of NC_090933.1, forward strand.
CTTTGCAAAAGGGCTATATAAATAACCATTTGACCATGAGATTAGATATAGAATTTAGCATGAGTCCTTGCCTCCCTGCACTGTTGTATCATAACATCGGCATACCATTAGGTAGTAATAGCTCCAGGAAATTAGGACTTTCACTAAACATCAAAAGACAATTATGCTATCAAACCTCAAACACCCTATACAATTCACGTTTGCTTTATGGCTAGGTTTTTGTGTTTTCAAATCTAAATATATACAGGAGAGATCAAATGGCCAGACCTTCGAGAAATAATGAAAGGTGTATTCTGTCACAATGCAGAAAGTTGCAGCATAGTAATGATTTCCATACAGTTTTTACACACGTCCACTGGATGTCACATACATTTTACTCTTCCAAAGGAGAAAATTCATTTTTACTCTCTTAAAATCACATTTACTCTCAAAGTTTAAAAATAGGGAGTAAAATACTCCCACCTCAAAATCTTAACTGGAGCACTGGGTAAAGTCAAGAAAGCTCACAGGAAAGGGCATGCCCCTTGAGCCTGTGAATTGTGAAACTTGTAAACTGTGGCAAAGCCAAGTAGGTTCAGGGGAAGAAGCATAACCCTGGAAGCTGTGAATTGTGGAACTGTGAAATCTGAACTGTGGAAAAGCTAAGAAAGCTCAGAGGCATACTCCTCGAGTCCTTATTGTGAAAATCAGAAAGGAAGGGTCCTTTAGATTCTGGAATGGTATAACCCGAAAGGAGATCAAGAGGGAAATCTTATATCTTAAATTGATGAACTGTGTAAAGCAGAGGAAACTCAAGGGAAGAGTCATGCCCCTTGAGATTGTAGAGTATGTTAATATGAAAGTGAAGAACATTGAAAACAGAAATCTAGGGGAGGGGAGGAACCCCTTTAACTGTTAGAACTTTTTTGGTTTCTTTTTCACTTTAGAACTTTATGTTGGAACTTTGCAAAGGATCTGATCAAATAAAATAAAACTTTCTCCTTCACATTATATTGAGTTTAAGGTTAGGATTCTGGACATAGGAATGAGTACTTGATGTTTTGGACATTCTGACATGGATGTTCCTTCCTTTTGTTAGGGATAGGTAGAATTTCTCCAGCCCTTTCTTTAATTTGATCAATAAAAAAGTCTAACAATCACCATAATGCCACTGCATCCGAGTCTTACTCTTGATCCCTTACACCATCTATCTATTCCTTTCACAATAGTCACAGATACCATACTGTGGAGAACCTTCTGCCATGGCTACTGTGGAAAGAAATAACACATCCACACCATGCTAGAAAGACTAGAAGCAACCAAATCTACCATCCCCACAAACAAAACCAACAACCACATTGGGTGTAAAACAAACTGAATTATGTGAGGGGTCAGAAATAAAAGCCGAACACAAAGTTGCCATTTTCAAAATCAGACATTTCATTAAGAAAAAAGGGGTTGGGAAAATACCTCTCTAGCCCTATTCTGAGAAACTTCCCTACCTAGAAACCAAAGCCAAGGGTCTGTCTGTGTCAGGATATCAGTTCTTAAAGAAAGGTTGTCCGTGTGTCCAAATCCTATTCAGACCCTCATACTAAACAAAACTATGGGTGCAAGGATATGCCTGTTTTGATGTTGGCAAAAAGTGTTCAAAACCAAAAGCATAAAGGATGATTCCAACGAAAATGTTCTCCACGGTAAAGACCCTTGGATTCAGCAGTTCTCCTTCCCCTGTATTCTTAGGCTGGCAAAAATTTCTTTTAGCTAATAATTCCTGTGTGTCTTCACTGGGCTAACAGTGTTATTTTATTTAAACAAAATCATCTTTCTGGTGTACTTCTGATAATGCAGACCACCTGGTATACTCGCCTGCCAGGACTTCTTTATGTTCTTCACAATTCTTTAATTATCACAGTTCATTGATTATACCATAACCACAAATACCGTGAGGGGCTTGGTAATCGGTCTATGGTAATCTTTATTTCAATATTCTCCCCACATTAGCATCTGATGCATATATACTTGATTGGGTCTTGCCTTTATACTTTGCCTTGTCTGAAGGCAAACATTCTTGGTCTTTGAACTTTGTCTTGTCTGCATAGTGCATTTTCTGCATCATCAATATTTTAGCATTCAAATACTTGTTGGCGCGCTTGTCAGAACGCTGCTGGGTCACTAGCTGTTTTGGGCAGACTAACTGGTTCCTTCCAGCATTTCAGGTAGTGTCTGGGCCGCTGCGGTACGATTCCTACAGCCGCGTTCCTTTCCAGGTCTGAGTGCGAACAAGTTCTCCCTGCATTCTGCACAGCTCTGCGGTAACACGCTAGCTTTCCTTCTTGGACCGGTCCAGAGAATGCTGTTGTGTCGAGTCGCCCAACCTCCAGGAGCTTTGGTATGGCCCAAGCGGCTCCACAGCCCTTTTTTGCTTGCATGCAGTACGTCTCTTGTCCCAGCGGTTCTCTCCATTTTGCAAGCTCTGTCCGTGTGCCTTGCGTTCATGATCCTCAGCATGGGCAGCAACGTCTACTCCTGCACTGCTCGACTTGACAGTGCGGTTTCCAGCTTTACATTTCCCACGCACTGAAGGTTCGGAAAAACAACTAGTCTGCATGTTGAACTTTGAGAACCTGTCGCTTTTGTCCGCCTCCTCGTCTCAGTCCCTGGGTAATTATGGGAGTTGGAGTCCATGGCGGTTTTAGGACTTAACTCTTAGATGGTTTTTCTTATGAATTTCCCCCATGAAAGCACATCAGAAACAAAAAGGTGTGTGCGAGTTGTGGATGTTGGGGCCAAAGTTGGTGGCCTGTCCAGAACAGTGTAATGAAATGTTTTCGACTTCCTCTACAGGGGGGAACCGTTAGCTGACAACAGGCCATTAAGGTTTTGGGTGTCAGAGGGTCTTCCTCATGGGAAAGTGGTGGATGTTGTGCCTAATCCAATGAAGTCATGACATCTCCCCGGTAGTCGTCTCTTCCCATGTGATCCTCACTCATAAGGCCGCCTCCAGGATCAGGTAGCAGCTGCCGTCCCCTGCCCACAAAAGGAGGAGATTGCAGCCAGGAATCCACGACTACTCCATTGGATTCATCGCAATTATTTCTGCATTTAACTGAATTGCCTCCAGGAAACCTATTAAACTTTTTTTTTAAAAAATACATTAAAAAAAAAAAAATCACCCCAGACTAAACTACTTAAAAAAGGAAATCGAAAACTGGAGAGAACAATCTACATACTAGCAAATGTGCCTGCCATCAACAGTTAGGCCTTTACAGGGCTCAAGTAATCAAAGCAAAGAACACACACTACTCCTAACGCCAGGACTCGACACATCACAGCGAAAGGTACATATTTAAGATCATCCAAGAAATCTAAATCCTGACAGCCTGCAATGCAACCCCCACACATGGTTCTGTGATCGGACTTGGGCACACTTCACCATCAAAAATCCAGGATCACTGAAACGATAAAGGACGCTCCCACTCATTCACCACCAAAGTGTCTCCAACTCCTTCCACAACTTCCACTCTATCGTCTTTACGCCTTATGGCTGTAGTGGACCTACAAGATATCATTGACTCATGAAACCCATCAGGATCTCCTGAGGATCCATGCCCCATCAATCTTTACGTCATGAAGTCTGCAGACTGTATGCCCACCTTCCTATCCCTAAATAAATCCATTATCATAGTGCGACGAACCAAGGGAATTTGCCCCTTCTCCCCAAGAAGTAGCCTCTCCCTTTAAGACTAGGGAGGAGAGCCCCCTCTGCAGATGTTTGCTAGGGGTCTGGGCACATGGGACATCACTGGGAGACTCCCTCCCCCCTCTGGGGACTAGGACTCCTGTTCCACTGAGGAACTACCCAAGCCATTTCCCGTGAGGACATACATGGGACTAACTGATATGCAAAGCACAACCACATTCAGAACATTGGCTGAATAAGAGAATAAAGTAGGTCCTTTTCATCAAGAGAAAGGGTCAGTCGCTTTAAGAAAAAGCCTCCAATTATCTGACGAGGAGGTTGAAGGCAGAGGTCCTCCCAAATGAGAGGAACGTACATGCCAGCAGGGGAGGCCACCTTAAACACCTGACTGAGGCAGAGAAGCGCAGAGGCGCGGAAACTGCGAAGTTCAGATCCACTTTGAACGTGAGACACAGACGCTGGAAAGGCAACGTGTGCAGGCAGAGAGAAGAACACAACACAGTTACCAATGGTGGCGTGACCACAGCGACTCCATGGTGGGCAGGCTGCCCGATGAACGGCGCCAACACCACCTGGTTGATAGTGCAGAAACCTGTCCCAGTGGCAGAAGGAATAATGGGACGTTAAGCAGAACAAGAAAAGGATTCCGGAGAGAGCGAGCCAACAAAGAAGTGGAAGGAGAGAATGGTCCTGAGCGGCTGCAGGCCCTGGAGACTTTCACCAGTAAGGTTAGAGGCAATGGGGAGAAGGAGGGGGCAGGGAGGCCACAGGAGACACATTATGGATGGAAAGACACTCATCCCAGTGAAACTGACATATATAAAATTGAAGGAAACTCATCCCAGTAAGGTTTACGAAACGCAAAATATAAATTGATGAACTTGAAACCTAATAATCTGAGAAGGAGAACCCGGGGTTAAAGTACATTAACTCTGAGAAGAGAGAAAATACCACGAAGTGAAGGCAAGAGAACTCTATGAGATGAAAGGTACACAGGGGATACTACAACTGAGAAGGGGGGAGCATTAGTTATTCTGAAGAGATACCCCATCCAAGAGAGTATAACAAATAGCCAAGGTCCAACAGCCGGGATCAAAGCACCAAACAAAGTTCAAAAGGACAAACCACAAAGATAGAGCAACAGCCAAATACCTTGTGAGAGAGTTAAGAGTTGATGCAGAAGGTGACCAGAGACCATCTGAAAAAAATTGATATTAAGAGGAACTCTATAAAGAAGACCAGTAAGCCATCAGGAGAAGGGAGTCATTCTCCTTTGTTTTTAGATTAGTGGTAGGGTCAGTTAGGGTTAGAGTTTCGGACAGCATACTTATTTGGACATTTCCTCACAACGGACGATACCTTAGTTATTCATATAGGCAGGACACGCCATAGTATTTTATTTATGTTTGGATAATTTCAAACCTTTCATATTTCTATGCAACTGACAAGAATAAAAAATACAAACATTTTATCAAAACCCATACAAATACCAATCATAAAATTCCATTTAGAACTCCTAACAAAGAATAATCCTAAACACCTTCCACATTCCCCAAAAGTTAAGATCACAGATGTCCTTATTACAAGTTAATGTTACAAAAATGTTATCACAGCAAAGACCACAGGATATTTTTCACCCATTAGAAGCATATTCCACCAATCTTCAGCCGAAAGAGTTGACATTCAACTGTCTCCTAGATACTGTGTTCTCGGAGATGTCAAACCTGTCCATGACACGATAAGTGTTTCAATTACTCCTGCCTTTGAACAAAGCCTACAAACGAAATCCTGTGTGTCAATTTGGTTACATGGTGTCAACACCGCTCAAGTTGGATACATATTTTCAATCTCGTGTGCATGAATGGGTCTGTTAAGAAGAGCTTGGGAATTTAGAAAAATATTTAGGGACTGTATTAGCCACTCTAATTTCATTGTTGAAGTTCCTCCCCAATTTGTATGTCATTCTTTTCGCTTGTGTATCAATCCAGTACCAACACCAAAGTTAATTTTATTTTTATCAGTGTCAGGATTGGATACCAACAGATAGCCGAACTGTCCAAGCTAATCTAACAATTCATGCATTTGACACTACAGACCGCACACTCTGCCTTTGCTGCTCTGTCGGCTGATGAAGCGGCTTCAGTTCTTTTCTCTTCACTTTCTTCAATTTTTGACACACTCTATCCCACATCTGTTTTTCATCCTTCTCACAAACCTTCACAGCCTTGGCTTTTGGTCCACCTTCTCTCAATGCGACGTGCTTTACGTTGTCGGTTGGATCCACTTTAAGTCTGAGGTTGACTAATTCCTTTTCTTCACATCGCATCTTATAGGACTGCCTTCTTTCTGCTAAATTATCATATTTCTCCAATCTCCTCTACACAATCATCTCATCCACTCAAATCTTCTTTCTCCTCCTACTCCCGATCACTCGCTTAAATCTTCTTTATCGGCTCCTGAATTGGCTTCAAATTTCTCTTATAAGGTGACGACTCCTCTTCAAGTCCTACACTTCACTTTCCTCCTGCTTCACTCCCTACTACCAATTTCTCTCATTTTTCCTCCATCACCAATAGTGATATTTCCCTTTTGCTGACCCGTATCCATCCTACTGCTGCTCCTACAGACCCTATCCCATCTCTGTCTCTCATATCTTACCTTTCATCTTTCTTTAATATTGGTCTCTCAACCTCCGTTTTTCTTTCTTCAAGTATGCTTCTATTATTCCTATTTTGAAAAAGCCTTCTGCTGACCGTTCTCTCACCTCAGATTTTTATCAAATCTCGCTTCTTCCCCTGTCTCTCTAAGCTACTTGAACTCCTCATCTACTCTCAAGTCTCTTCATTTATCTCAAACAGTTAAATCCTCGCTCGCTTTCAGTCTGGCTTCCGCTCCATGCACTGAGCCTACTGGATCTTCCTGTTGCATTTGACACTGTGGGCCATTCACTTATTAGTTTCCCTTTCATCCTTTGTTCTTTCAGGTTCTGTCCTTTCTTGGTTCAAATTGCACTTATGCCAGCAAAACTTTTCAGTCTCCTGGGCAGGACCCACCTCAGACTCTCACTCTCTTGCCCACAGGGTTCCACAAGGGCCAGTTCTGGGACCTTTTCTGTTCCCTCTTTACTCTTCTCACAATCTATCACATCACTTTTATGGCAATGACACTAACTTTCTTTCCTTTTCTACCTTCTCCGCTGACATACATGCTCAGCTGTCTTCATGCTTACTAGCAATAAAATCGTGGATGTACTCTCATTATCCTGTAAGGAACTCATAATGGCAACAGTAAAGAGACACAAGTGATCACAGTCAAGGATGTTTAACTGTACGCATGGGTGAGAAAAACACCTAAACTAAAGCTTAAGATAAGATGGGAACAAGCTACGACCATCAAATAATAAGGCAGTCCTAGTAACATCTTGTCAAATAAAAATGGTCTATACTAAAAAAAACTATCGCCAAACCTCACCACTAAGTTATTAAAAATAGTGTGCGATAATGTTCACCAGAAAAGGAAGAAGTGTTCACAAAATAATAAGTCACCATGGGATGACAGGGTCTCCCTTCACCACGTTTTTAGCACAGGACAAGGCAGGACTCCAGAGCAGAGCACACTCCTGGGCCTCTCCAGCACAAGATTCACATATGAGACAAGTGTTGCACTGAGCAAAAGAGCACTCTCATAGACTAAGGTGGTATACACAAGTTACAATACAAATAGAAATGTGCGTTACCTTGAAAAGGTACACCATGAGCTGAGAACCTTTGCGGATCCCAGATCTGGGGACGTCGGCTCCATCCAATCACAGTTCAGTATCCTAGGGGTGGGTAGCAATGGGCAAGAACCAATGGTAAGACCCCCACACTGCAACTTTTTTTATAGACAGTGACTTGGGGATGGACCAGGCCAGCCACCTGACATGAGAGTGCCAGTAGACAACATGTATAGTGTCCACTATAGGTGGTCTATTACTCAGTACCCAATCCAGTGGTTTTCTAGAGAAAGGCCTAGGTTGTAGCGTCACTTTGACATCATTTGGGTACAAAACCGGCCCGCGAGCGAGGAGAGGTTGAGATGCCCAAGGATTTCTTCTGTCCCTGTACTGATCCCCGTTGGTTTTTGCAGTAATAAACCGCAGTGTGAACTTGCCGTTTGACTGAGTTTGTTTTATTTGCTGGTATACGCACCTAACCCAAGGGTATCTGGGTGCTTACCTTAAAGTCCTCCGTTTGTCCTGTGGAAGGTGTTGTGCCTTCCGAGAGCCCGCAAACTCCTAGTGGCTCTCTGGCATACCTGGGAGTTGGTCCCAACAAAGCATAATGTTATTCCCAGACTTTTCCCTTTTCCTTTTTGCATGCTCTCTTTTAACTTATAGTGTAGATCGGTAGAGGGGGGAAAATAGCATTAAATACTTTCCCTCTGAACTTTAAATCTGCTGCCTTGCATTTCTGCGCATGGGTTTGCAAGGGACTATACTTTGCCCCTGTAGACCTTCCAGTACTGGAATGGGGAAAGATATTCCCATCGCCCCCAACCTCCAGTGCCCAAGAAGAAGGAATTTGCTCAAGTAATTCGGACACTGGAGAAGTAATATTTCCAACAAATTCCTGCAAATCAGTTTGATCATTTGAATAGGTCGAAAAAGTCAATGAGGCACTCAGATCTTCACCTTGGTGGTCTAGGCATTTCTCTCCATGGAGTCTATTCATCAGTCGGTTCCATGGATAAGCCGGATCTAGCGATCTCTTAGTCTTTCTGTTTCCCATTTTGAACAGGATAATTGCTCCGGTGGCAGAGGTGTTTGCAGAAAGAAGTCTTAGAATTATTAGATCTGACTTTCTTATCTGGATGAATATTTTTAGATTTCTTCTTTTGCTGTACTTCAGACTGAATCTTCTTATTCCGTTTAGCAAATATTAGAAAATTCTTGCTAGGAGGGTGGATTTCCATTAGGTGATCTGGGGAGTCGGACAACCAAAATGTCTTCATCCAGTACCAGTGTTCTTAATTCAGGTCCCCCACTCAGATCTTCTATAGCCGCCTGCACTGCGTCAGCCCCTTCCGTGGTCATCCCTTTATTGTTGACCTTGGGTAAGTTCTTTTTTACATCCCGTATTTGACCAGCCTTCTTTCACAGTTTTCCCACAATTCACATTTCCCGGTTCAGGCAACACAGGTAACATACCACTGGCACTGAGGAATACACATGCTTCTTTAAACTCCAGGATCATATCCAATGTCCCTGCTTCATAGCTGTATTTTAGCCATTTTAGTCCTTCCATTACAGCATCCATCAGGAGATTTTTGTCTGTCGCTTCACCTCTTACCAGATTCCATAGTCGTCCCGCCATTGTAGAGAAAGCTCCCCTGGCAATCTAATCTGGTTTGAACAGTTGCAGTGAAAGCTTCCAGAAAAATCAACTTGGAATGAATCATAGCCAGCAAAGTAGCCTGGTCCTTGATAATATAATTCATAGCCTCGTACAGTTTCAAGAAGGGGGTCAGCGAATTTGTGAGGAGGTGGCATTATATTATTTTGTAGTTGAAAAGCACACGCTACTGAAAAACGTGGGTAGGCGGCTCTTGTACTAGGTATAAAGGCAGTCAACCGGCATTGATGAAACTGACGAATAAGTGGAGACAGAGTCCCCCATCTGAGATTTAACAGGCCATTTGTCGCTGTTTATTCCATTTCCATCCATCTTTCCCGCAATTATCAGGGTTAGAACCGATTTGTTCAGAAGAGGGATTCATCTTTCCTTGCCGCTCAAGTGTAGTTTTAATTGCGCGATATATCTCATCAGCCAAGCTGCCAAAATTGAGGTTGCCCCCTCTAATCCAAAAGTACTTGAATCTTTGGGTCTAAAGGTCCATTGGCCCCATTGTAGGAGCGGCACAATCAGTTGAATCACTACCCCCTCATCATTCTCACCTCTCCCACTGCATCAACCTGTTCTTGTACTTGCTCACAGAGTTGGTTGGGGGCTGGGAGCTTAGGAACATTCATAATTTCTTCACAAACATTGCCCCTCTCAGTATCATCAAGCTCCAGCAAATAGAGTAGGAGATACACTGCCTGGGGTTGTCTATCGACCTCCAATACCTCAGCTTCCGTTAGGTCCGCAGCAGTAATGGAGGCTTTCTGGAAGTATGCTTGGGGTGACAGAAGCATAATCAGTTATCAGTAAGCATGGAGTGGGAGACGAATTCACACGAACCTCAAGATCCATAAAAGAATAAGGAGTTGGGACGTCCTTCAGTCTCAATTGGCGCAGAGTGCGGGGAACCGCCTGTTATGACCTGAAGTCAGGGTCATTGTAAAAGATACTCGGTAGCCAGCTGAGATCTTCAAGGTTACTTTAATTAGGTTTCAAAGGAGATTAGGAAAAACAGCTCTAGGGAAACCCACTGGCTCCCACCACCCAGGCTACATCATTCTCAACTGCCCTGGGTGGACTCTCATAACAACATTCCAATCAGTCACACTCCAGGCATTCCATTCATGACCTCACACTTGCAGACACACAGCATGCATTCAGGGAGGGGTAAGCAAGGAGCTTAATGGATAGCAAGAATACTATTCCTAACACCGACCAATTCCATCTTTAGGACAACAAAACTGAAAAAGTTCACAGAAACTCAGGTAAAGCAGCCTGACTGAACTTTCCTCGACCAACTCATGCATAGTATAGGATAAGATAAGCCTTATTCCTATTATTTAATAAACACGCATTTGAAATGCCATCACAGTGTCCGCTTCCTTCTAACCCACCACAATGGGAAGAGTCTCCGCTCAGGCGAAATCTGCATACAACACACTACTGCTTAAAAAGCCCTGAGTCTTACTGTGGTGAGTGCCTCGGAGCCCCGATCAGTGTGGGTCCTACCGCCCGATCTCACTACTGAACATCGATGCCAAAATCTACATGCAAGTACTGCCAGCCAGACTCTAGGTCCATATGCCCCGATTAATACACTCTGATCAGGTTGGATTCATTTTAGGAAGACAGGGAGCTGACACCATGCGCAAGATGCTTCATTTAATCCATGAGTCTAAGAAAATGGTGGGGGATCCTGCTCTCTTATCAGTGGACGCAGAAAAAGCATTTGACATGGTGGAGTGGGACTTTTTAGAGGCGGTACTAGAAAAAGTGGGCTGGGTCCTATATTTAGGAAAGGGGCCAGAGTGGTGTACACATCTCTCAAAGCATCAGTAGTCGCCAACTCAGAGTACTCAAAGTGGTTCCAACTGAAAAGAGGTACCAGGCAGGGCTGTCCCTTCACAGCGATACTATTTGCACTTTCCCTGGAACCCCTCACTCAGGTGCTTAGAATGGACCATCAGGTTGAAGGCCTGCAGGTAAAAGGGGAAGGAATACAAGGTCGCCCTTTACGCTGATGATATCCTCTTACATATAAAGAACCCCATGACATCGATACCAAGGGCTATATAAATAAGGGAATTACGGAGCGCTCTCAGGTTTTAAAATTAATAGATCCAAATCAATATTATTCCCATTACGAGAACCTACCCCTGAAATCACCAAGCTACTCTTGGTCTCGAAATTGGCAGCACCACCCTTCGATACCTAGGGATACATCTAACGGGGGATTTGAACACACTATATGCAGCCAATTATCCCAGTCTGATAGCCAGCTTCCATGGAAATTTAAATAAGTGGCAGAACCTCACGAACTCATGGATCGGATGGCTCAACGCCGTCAAGATGGTGTGCCTCCCGAGATTCCTCTACAAGTTCCAAATGCTTCCGCTGCGACTCCCAGAGACGTTCTTCAGAGAAACCAAAAGGGCCATTCTGGGATTCTTGTGGCAGGGGAAAAAGGCAAGGATAGCCTACGATACTCTTGTTTTACCCAAGGAAAAAGGGAGGAGTAGGTCTCCCCGACCTCAAAAATTATTATCAAGCCGTCCAATTAAGGGTCATGGTTCCCCCACCGGAGAGGGCAGACGGAGTTGCAGTGGGTGCACCTCGATAACCAGAATCTAGCACCTGCCACAGTCTCAGAGTGGCTATGGGTCCCGAGATTTAAATTGCTCAGAAGGCTCCGGAATCACCCGATACTGGGCACATTATGGGAGATCTCGAGGGAAGGGGTAGATATGCGAAGAATAACCACATGGCCAGCCCCTCTGAGCCCCATATGGGCTCCCGGAATCTGTGAGGAGATCCCCAACCTCAACTGGTTCCAGGCATGGTTCAAATCAGGCCTTGAAAGGGTGGGACAGCTCTGGGGGGGGGGAGCTTCCTTACAATCAACAAACTCGAGGAGTCTCTGGGAATATACCCAATATCAGTCTTTTCCTTCTTGCAGCTTAAGGGGGTACTCACGATGAACGAATGGAAGGAGAGGATACAGAAAGACCTGACCCCTTTTGAGAGATTACTTGATACGACGATAGAACCAAAAACGCAATCTCTGCCATGTATAAAGCATTGATAGAGGGGGGGGGGAAGGGGTCCGCTACCCAACTGAGGGAAAGGTGGGAACGGGACTTGAACATGGAGCTAGACCCCGAATCATGGACGAAGATCTGTAGAGGGGCCTCGCAGACATCTATAGCTGCGCAATACAAACTGCAAGCCATCAAACTCCTCCACAGGTGGCAATATGACCCTGACAGATTATCCAAAATGTTCCAATCGGCTAGTCCCATGTGGTGACGTCAATGCGGGGGGAAGGCCAATTACTGGCATATGTGGTGGTGGTGTCCCCGGGTGAAAGTGTACTGGGACAAAGTTCTGGGCTGGATTAGGCAGATTGATTGGATCTCCCGAGAGGTAACACCCCTGTTTGGTTTGGAAGAGTGTGAAAGGGAACTGAGGAGGTTAACAGGCATAGTAGCACCACTCCTTCTGGCAGCGAGGGCCTGTCTGGTGATTAGGTGGAAAGCTGAATTCCCCCTCGCACAAGACAGAATGGGTCACGGTCGCCACAAGTATTTGTGTAATGGAGAGAATCACAGCATCCCTCCACAGAAAGGCTGCCCAATATGAAACACTGTGGAATGACTTTGTGAATGAGTATATTGTCACCAACCCTCATTGTTCACCAGAAGGGGAACGACAGTCGTACTAACTGTTTATGTCTCTACAAATGCTCTGTAAGGACCATACCGGAAAGATTAAACGCCTGAAGGTCATCATCGAAAGTCACCATTTCCATTACAACTAAATAATTGTCAGTTCCTGACTATGAAAGCGTTTTATTACAAGCCATGCACGCTAGTATTGAGGACATGAACAAAGAAAAAAGAGCTCATTGAAGTGAGAGGGCAATGTTCGAGAGGAGGGGAGGGGAAAGGAAAAATAAAAACTTGGTTTATAATCTCATGTTATGTTGGTGGGGTGGGTAATAGGTTTACAATTTTAGCATGTTTCAACTGAAATGTAAGTGTTGTGTATTGTGTTCTTCAAAACCTAATAAAAATACATTTAAAATAAAAAATAAAAACGCAGAGAGCCATACCCATATAACCCCTTGCATATAGAAACTTCTGGAAAAATGCATATATGGTCAACTCCGGGATTTCATTGAAACAAACCACATCCTGGATAATGCAACTCTTTATTTAAAGCTTCTAGGACTTAAGACTTGGCTCTGTGCCCCATCTGGGGTACACTTGAAAATGAAAACTCGAGAGTTCGCTCATCTGGATGGACGTTGCAGCTACTTTGGACACGATCAGTCACAAGATCATCCCAAAAACATCCTTCCTTACGGATAGAACAGAAACCACTACATTGGCCCGACTATTCCCAGCCTCACCCACATACCTGGAAAGCACCCCAAGATGCCACACTCGGACCTCTGCTTTTCAACAACTAAATGAAACCCCTAGTAAACCAGATCAACAGATCTACCATTTCCTGCTACAGCTACACGGATGACACACAAATATGAACCCAGACAACTCACTAGCACAGCCCAAGTCTCTCAAGAAGTTACTGCCTGGGTTACTTCCTTTCTCGAAGGGAGAGCCATGAATGTTCTGAGATCAAGCCTGTGCAAATCCCACTAGCATACACTGCGGTGTCCCGCAGGGCTCCCTCACATCTCCGACATTGTACAATCTATTCACCCTACCGCTCTTCAACGACCTAGAAAATCTCGGCATAACTTACACAAATTACCAACGACGATACTCAAGTGCTCATCCCCCTCACTGGCTTTTACGAAACAGATGCAGAAGCATTAAGTAAAATCTACTCTACCATTCAAGCTTGGATGGCAGCCAATGGGCTATGCCTCAATGGGGATAAAACTGAGCTCCTCAGAGTAGGCACCAACGAAACGCTCAACAAGCTAGACAAACAGCAAAGTCATTCAGCATTGAAAATTACCAACATCCGGTCTCAGCAGCAGTCAAAACCCTTGAGGTGTACCTTGACTCGGCACACTCAGTGACGCGACAAGTCAGCACCATTGCCACCTCAACGGCCTTCACGACGTAACTAATAAATGCGGTCAAATCGTACTTATCCGCTGCAAACTGCCACTCCATCACCAGAGCCTCGATTGGAGCCAAATCAGACTACTGTAGCGTCTTATTTGCTGGCATGTCCACTAAAATTCTGAACCGACTCCAAGTGATTCAAAATAATGTGCTCAGGGCTGCCCTAAATAGCACATTACCAGAGTCAGACAAAAAGCACCCTGGTTGCCAGTCGAAGAAATAATTCTCTTCAGGACGATGTGCTTAACACACAAAAGTCTCTCACTCAAAGCTCCCCCCAGTATCCGACAGTGAAAAACAGAGCAACATCAGCCAGACCCATAAGGTCACACCACGACAACCAGCTAAAAGTCCCCACCTTCAAAAGGGCTAAAGCAGGAGGGGCCTGCTTCATGATCCTTGCGCCCAAGTATTGGACCCCCCTCCCCACAACCCTTCGAAACATATCCAGCATTCCACAAATTGCTTAAAACTGAATTACAGATCGGTTGCCAGGGGGCGCACGGATGAAGTTGTGCGCCGTGTGAGCTCGTCCCTCAATGGGCCCTGAAGAGGTCTGAGCCCCCACTTGTTGAACACCCCCCACCCCCAACGACTGGGAACCGGTACCGAGCTGCATGAACGTGTCCCCTATTGGCAGTAGAACATTTTGGAAAAACGGTGAAGAATTAGCCCAGAAACAACCAACTGAACAGAACGGCGTCCATGCAACCAGAAAGTGAAAGTAACCCTTCCTGCCGCCCCGCCAGAATTTCATACAGGCCCTGGGTTGGAAACAAGGCCGTCCCCTAACGCAGGAAAGTGTCCAGACGGGGTGCCTGTCCCGCGCCCCCCCCCCCCCGCGAAGCCTATCCAGAAGTTCTGGAGTAGCAAAGGAGGGCCCCCAGGACACCAATGCGCCGGCCTCACACGGGTGCTTGCAAACGGAAACCGGCGGTACATGTAGGGCTCGCAAATCAGAGGACAGCAGTGGGTGGAGGCCATCCAGCCCACGTAACCACACCCCACGAGATTGGAAGTTGGCCCGGACGGCCGGTGTGCCCCCAACCCATAGAACGGCTTCGGAGACCAGACCAGCGTGCCTTCCGGAGGCCCAGGGCACGTGATCAGAGGTCACCGTCGAGTCGGCGCCATCACTACACAACCAAAGCAGTCTGAGCGGGGGGCCAGCACACGCAGTAAGTAAACGCTGCAAAGCCCCCCAGTTCCCCCCCATTGCCCACACCCCCCACCCCTCCCCGAGGACGAAGAAGCTGGATGGTGGGTCCGCAGCACCGCCATAGCCCACACAAGGCAATCCTCAGCTTCCGGCTACACGCCGAGTCGGTCCCCAAGGAAAGCTCTGAAATCCCACTGGACAACTGGAGATCCGAGGGTTGGGCCCCCAGGACCTGGGGCGTGTGCCCTCCTCGGACATACCAGGTGTGTCATTGATTCAGTTGATCGTGATTTTGAATCCTCCCCATAGCAACCGCATCTCTCATAACACACCGAAGGATGTATATGATCCCAGAGTGAACGGCGAAAAGATCATCCACACTCTCCATTCGGAGTCACCCTGGCACTGTATCCCGCCCGCAAACTCCGAATTCGCAATAAATTGTGTTGAGAAATCAATAGGTCGATAGGCCATACCCAAAGGGTCTCTACTGCGACACGAACCTTCGTCCACCGAGCTCGCTCTGGTCCCGTCTGGTGGCGGACAGAGTTACATCTACCGGTACGCCAGTGCCCCCCAGATTTATGGACGCCAAGCTGAAGTTGGCAAAGTACAAGTTTTCCCCAAACCTCCAACACACCGCCGCCTCCTGACTGCACAAGCATGGCATCCAAAGGACCTGAGACATCTTTAACCAGGGCAGATATCGCTGACCTCCTCACTGAAATGAAGGGAATGAGAGCGGACATAGGGAACAAGATAGAACGATAAAATGGAGGAGAGGCTTGAAGAGGTTGAACATAACCAAACCTCATCGAGCACGCTGGAAATGCAGATAGACCAACGTCTTGCAGAAATTGAACACAAGGAAGAAGAAATCTGCTTAAAGGTCGACGACTTAGAGAATAGAGAACGTCGCAACAACATGTGTATTTGGCATTCCGGAGATCGACGGGGAATCCGAATCGCACCTCAAAAAAGCTCTACACGATATCCTGAAGCTACTCTTCAAAGATGACACGGTAGATGAGCCCAAAATTGACCGTATACATCGAGCCGGGGGCAAACCAGGTGGCCCAAGAACAGTACTAGCACGGTTTCACAACTATGCAGACAGGGCTCGAATTCTGGAAAAGGCCAGGCTCACACCGCAGATCTCGATGGGGGAAGCAAATATTGCCATCTTTCAAGATTTATCCCCCCTCACACTGGCGCTGAGAAGAAAAGGTCTTCCAATCACTAAACTACTCAAAGACAAGGGCATATCACTGACATTCGAATGGGACGGAACGAAGACGAAACTAATTTCCGAGAGAGACATCTCCAATTACATCGCAGACCTATTGGGCCCTCAGGCAGACGGAGCTGCCATGAGTACACAGAGGTATGAGGTTGGAGAATGGCAAATCAAAAAGGCCCTCGAAGAAGGAGAATACAAGGATCCAGAAACTTTAGGAGGATGAACACCTCCCCGGACATGGAATATTGACTGTCACTAATCCGATCACTTCTCTCGCGAAGAAACTTTGGACGGCTATGCCCGAGCAATGTAACACTGAAACAAAGGTGATTTTCAAATTACAGCTTACCACTGAAGAATGACAGCAGGCCTTTGTGAACTGAGGTACTGACAGGAAATAAGAGAACATCTGGCCATCTAAAAGCCACTGAAAACGTCGGATGGACACTCAGAGTACCACCAGATGATGAGTGGGTTGTCACCCTCCTCACATCGCCCCACTCGACCCAG
This sequence comes from Ambystoma mexicanum, assembly GCF_040938575.1. Taxonomy (NCBI): domain Eukaryota; kingdom Metazoa; phylum Chordata; class Amphibia; order Caudata; family Ambystomatidae; genus Ambystoma; species Ambystoma mexicanum. Next base: position 1,303,264,781 of record NC_090933.1, read on the forward strand.
GTGATGTAAGCAGGAAATGGACAATGGTAAGGACACACACAATGTGCACAAATGCATTTCCATGGGCTCTGGAGTGGGTGGGGGTGGGAGAAAATCGAGGACTGGGGGTTGCCCGGTGAAGTGAGAAATGGAGGTGGTACTGAGAGCCAACATAAAGCAAAAACTGCCCGTACAATGTCTTATTGGGATTTTGATATTGGACTCACATGGCTGAGATTCTATGGTTGTAACACAGTTCAGTTTAATATGTTTATATAATGCAGGGCCAAGCAAAACCAGGCTCATTAGCAAGAAGCCAGACATGTGGCAGGTACCTAGAGCACAGACATTGAGGCAGACGCACTTTGGCTATTCCACACATATAAATAACAATGGCGACTACACCCAGACACCACATGCTACGCATATGCACACAATGTGAAAGGCCTAAATTCACCCACAAAACACTCACTAGTAGCTAGAGAATTTAAGAGGTCCAACATTGTTTGTTTGTTTAGAATTTATTGTGCGCACCGGACCCTGGGGTATAAGGGCGCAGAAAGTAAGAATATGTACAGCTTAGAGCATAAGTTACAGGTTACAGTTACAAGTTACAGACATTACCAGTTACAGACATTATCAGTTACAGGTGCAAGTTTACAATACAAGTTTACAATCGTATGGTGCAGATACTGTGTAGCAAACAGGCGTGAGCATTATCATGGGTTCAATTAGCAGTTGCTGTCGTTAGCCAGTTGATTACAATTTGCCTGAATTTGGAAAAGGAGTGTTCTAGCCTCGCAGTAGTGGGTAATTCGTTCCACAATTGAGCAGCTTTGACTGGGAAGCTAGCTCCGCCTATGGTGGTCAGTTTAAAGCGTGGTACTTGTAAGCGATTGGTGTAAGCAAGTCTGGTTTGTCTTGTGGGGTGTGTTCTGGTGAATCTGTCCTTAAGATATTGGGGGGCTTTGTTGTGTAGGGATTTGTATGTGAGAGATGCAGTTTTGAGTCTGATTTTCTCATGGGTGGAGAGCCATTTGTGTTTCCTTCTTATTACTGTAATGTGTTCTCTCCTGGGGATGTTCAATGCCGCTCGGAGGGCCTTGTTTTGCTGTATCTGGATTTTGTTTATGATAGATTTAGTGGCTCCTATGTACAGTGCGTTACAATAATCTAGTTTAGAGATGATAAGGGCTCTGGCTAATGTTAGACAACTGTGCTGGGAAAGGAATTGTTTTCCTGCTCTAATGAGCTTACATGTGTAGGCTGTTGAGGAAGCTAGGGAGTTTACCTGTTTGGAGAATGATAGGGTAGAATCAAGGTAGATGCCTAATGTTTTAACTTCTTTGGCAACTTGTATGCAGTTCCCATCTATGATGAAGGAAGAGTAGTTTGAGCTTAGTTTTTTGATGAGGGGTGCGGTGCCTAGGATAAGAAGCTCAGTTTTATCATCGTTCAGGCATAGGCCATGGGTTGCCATCCATGCCTGAACGATGCTGTATATTTTGTTCACCATTGCTAGATCTTTTTCGTAAACCCCTGTGAGTGGGAGGAGGATCTGGGTATCGTCAGCGTAGTTGGTATACCTGATACCCAGATGGTCCAGATCATCAAACAGGGGCTTAGTGAATATGTTATAAAGCGTTGGTGAAACGCATGATCCCTGTGGCACACCGCAGGTAATAGGGATGGGGTCTGCAGCTGCTATAGGTGAGAAAACCCTCATGGTGCGGTCACTGAGGAAGGATTGTATCCATGCTATAGCCTCAGTGGAGAAGTGTGCTGCTGAATCTAGGTGGTTACATAGGACTTTATGGTCCACTAAATCAAAAGCGGCCGATAGGTCTAGTAGCAGGAGGAGTGCTGGTTTTCCAGAATCTCTTACTTTGTCTATTTGGGCTTTCAGGTCAATCAATGCAGTTTCTGTACCGTGAAGAGGGCGGAAGCCAGATTGTCGGGAGCCTAGTAGTTGGTTTTGTTCCAGGAAGCTCTGGATTTGTATATATGCCACCTTGTCCAGTATCTTCAGAAGGAACGGTACCGTAGTAATAGGTCTATAGTTAGTGGGTATAGTGGGGTCTAGAGTAGCCTTTTTTAAGAGTGGGAGCACCCAGGACCCTTTTAAGTTACTGGGGATAATGCCTGTGGTAAAGGAGGCATTAATTAACTTGGTGATAAATGGTGCTAGATCTCGTGCGGCATCTTTGATGAGTTGTGCTGGACATAAGTCTCCTTTGCAGTTGGACGGTTTTAGACCGAGTATTACTTTCTCTACTTCTAGTATGGAGACTTTGGAGAAGTGGAATTGCGTAGTGGGTTTGGAGTTAGGAAGTGTCTTGATAGGCGGTAATATATTGGGTGCTAGGGTCTCACGTTTTAGTTCTATTTTCTTTTGGAGGTTTCGGACTTTGTTAGAGAGGGCTTGCTGGATTTCGGAGCACCACTTTTTATCTTTAAGACAGTTGTCTTGAGGTGTTATTGGGTTTTCCAGTTCTCCAAGTATGGTGAACAGTTCTTTAGTACTTGATTTGGCTTGTGTGATTCTGTTATTGTAGGTCTCTTGTTTAGCTAAGATGATTTCTTTTTTGTAATGAGAAGAGATTTTAGCTAATTTCAGTTTATTTTCTGGGCTGGGGTTAATTTTCCATGTATTTTCCCATTTCCTTTTTTCTAATCTCAGATTTTTAAGAGAGGGGTGAACCAGTTGTTCAGGTGGTTCTTTGGCTTGCTGTTTCTGAGCTTGAGTGGTGCGATGTTGTCAAGAGTTTTGTTCATGATATTGTTAAATTCTTCCACTAGGCTGTTAGGGTTAAGGTTGTCAGGTAGAGCGTCCAAAGTGGGCATGATGCCGGGGAGTAGTTTGTCTAGTGTCATGTTTTTTTTGTTTCTGGTAAGTGCAGGAGGTGCACACGGTTGTTGCAGTTTGGGGGTGGCAGTGTCCAAGGAGAATGAGATTAGATGGTGATCTGACCAGATTTGGGGTGAGATGGTGAGAGTGGCTATAATGCAGTTGTGGTCAGCAATCCAATCAAGGGTTCTCCCTTTGATATGGGTGGGCTCAAGCACTCTTTGTGTGTAACCCAGTTCTGTTAGGGTGTTGGAGGCTGCTGTGGCTTGTAAGTCGTTGATATCATTAAAGCCAATATTGAGGTCGCCTAGTAATATTGATTGAGTAGTATCTTTAAGGTTTTCTGATAGGATGGTAGTTAAGTCTTCTATGAAATTCTTGATTGGACCTGGAGGTCTGTATATCAAGTGAAGGTTAAGGGTTTGTGAGTTAGCTGTAGGTGTCTTGGTGGACATTATCTCACAAGATTCAATGGTTGGTGAGGGGGTGAGTCTCATCTGGAGTTTAGTTTTGACGATGATGGCTAGTCCTCCACCTCGAGCTCCGCACCTATCCGATCTGAGGATAGTATAATTATTGGGCACGGCTAGGGATAGTGCTGGGCCTGATGCCTCATGCCACATTGATATTATGTTACTACAAGAGACAAAATACCAGAGGGGCAGCGAGAAAGGGATCCCCAGTAGTCTGGTGGGGCACGCTTACTGGAGTTCGGGCGTCACCAAAAAAGCCGGGGTGGGTATCCTGATCCGAAAGAGCCTCTGCATGAAGATCCTAAACTCCTGGCCCGACACAGAGGGCAGAGCCATGGTAATAGTGGGATCCATCCGGGACACAGTGATAACCCTTGCCACAATTTATGCTCCCAATCAAGGTCAAAAGCGATTCCTCCTTAAAACAACCAAATGGCTTTTCAACAAGTCGCACGGTCACACTATTATAGGGGGGGGGGGGGGGGACTTCAACAGATGGATGAGCAGTACCATGGATAGGCAAATCACACACAACGCCTCCCAACCCCTCCAGACAAAAGAACATGCAGAAATTAAAGGGACCCTTGCCCTGTACGGCCTCTCGGACAGCTGGCGTCATCTACATCCATCTGACAAGGAATTTACCTTTCGGTCCATCCCGCACAATACGCTCACAAGAATAGACTAGGTGTTCCTTTCTGAGGACCTAATGAGAATACTGCAGACCGCAAACATACACCCCATTGCATGGTCTGATCATGACATGGTCGTGGTGGACATGGACTGGGATGGCCTGGCCCGTCGCAACACAAAGTGGAGGTGCAATGAAACTCTGTGGTCGGATGTGGTTTTTAGGAAGGAACTAGAAAATGAAATTAAACAATTCTTCATAACCAATGACACAGGTGAAGTCACGAAAGTAAATGTATGGGAAGCGGCAAAGGCCACTTGGTGCGGGCTCCTAATCAGAGAGGGAGCGAGTAAGAAGAGAATGCACTTTATTGGAGACTAACATCAGAAAGAAACTAGACGCAGCACAGAGCCTAGCACAGACGTCCCCACAAAGCAGATCTAGACACCTTGCCGAAGCCAAAGATTTAAGGGAAAAGCTAAAAGCCCTGGAAATGGGTAAGGTAGCTCAGACCTTACAATACCTAAAACAAAAATACTACGAGAAGGGGGATAAAGCTGCAAGACTTCCTCGCGGCAAGACTTCGTGCACAAAGGGCAGAAAGATGGGTGGACACGATAGAGAGGACGGATGGTACCCTCAGACACAGTGGAATCTTCCCCAGAAGGCATATAGGAGGTGTTTGCCTTCTTTTGTGAAGACTTGTATACCAGCAACCCTCCTCCTCCAATGAGGAGTGTAGACGCTTACCTCAAAGAGACAGATCTCCCTACACTCACCCGTCTCGCGGCTGAGGCCCTCGAAGCACCGGTCACCGGGGACAAAGTTTCCGAGGCCATCAAGCGTCTTAAGTCAGGGAAGGCACCAGGGGATGATGGCTTTACACCCGGCTTCTATAAAACGTTCACTGCGTTCCTCACCCCCTTCCTAGTTACCCAACAATATCTTTGAAACGGACGGGCATCTCTGTCCTTTGCCCAGGCCCACTAAACGGTCATTCCAAAAGAAGGTAGAGACCCAAAACATTGTGCATCGTATCTTCCCATATCACTCCTCAACCTAGATGCCAAAATATATGCGAGAGCAATAGCAGCCAGACTAGAAACACACCTACCTAAATTAATACACTCAGATCAAGTCGGCTTTGTAACGGGAAGACAGGGAGCGGATACAATGAGGAAAACACTACATCTGATACATGAGGCACAGGGGAGGAGTGACGACCCAACCCTCCTGTCGCTTGATGCTGAAAAGGCCTTTGACAGTGGACTGGGAGTTCCTGGAAAGGGTCTTAGTCTGGATAGGTCTCAGCCCCAAACTCTATCGCGCCATCAAGGCAATATACTCATCTCCCATGACCTTTGTGACGGTGAACGGTGGCTACTCAAGATGGTTTCCACTAGAAAGAGGAACCAGACAGGGCTGCCCACTATCCGCCATACTATTTGTGCTGTCCCTTGAACCACTGGTGCAGAAGTTAAGGCTTGACAAAAGGGTGGAGGGAATTACAGTTGGTGACCGAGAATACAAACTAGGCCTATATGCCAATGATATTCTCCTACACACAACCAACCCCCTGAGTTCGATACCAACGGCTATGGAGATAATTGAGGAAAGATTTGCACCCCTAGGTATGAAGGTCAGTCTCACCACGATGCGGTACCTGGGTATCATTCGAAACCTAGTGACCTATTTGAAGCCAACTTCCCCCCGATATTACACACGCTCCAAAAAGATACTGTTCAGTGGACAAAGCTTCCTATCTCGTGGATGGGTCGTTTGAACACCATCAAAATGGTTATCCTACCGAAGCTGCTCTACTTATTCCAGATGCACCCCATCCAACTACCCAAAGAATTCTTTGTAACCACTAAAAAAGTTCTACACACCTTTCTATGGCAAAACAAAAAACCAAGGGTCCCCGCTGCTTTACTTCACCTTCGGAAAGACGATGAGGGGGTAGGCCTCCCGAACATAGAGCTCTACTACAGGGCAGCCCAATTGCGAGTGCTAATCCCGCATGTCAGACAACAAAAAGACCTCCAATGGATAGCTCTAGACAACTATCATCTGCGTCCATTTATCGTGGGAGAATGGTTATGGGTACCCGGACCCCAAATTACGAGATAGCATGAAAAACCATCCCATCCTCGGGACCTTATGGACCATATGGAAACCAAACAAGGTTATGAAAGGAGTCACGACATGGCCCTCCCCACTAGCACACTTATGGGCACCCGGCAATCGAGATGAGATCCCTGATCCAGGCAGTTTTGAATCATGGTACCAGGCGGGGCTTGAAAGGGCAGGGCAACTACGGTGAAATAACGCATTCATCTCCATCCAGGACCTGGAAGAAGCCCTTGGCATAGGCCCACGCTCAGTTTTCCTATACTTGAGACTGAAAGGCATCATGACCCGTGAAGTCTGGAAGGAGGCCCTACAGAGAGACCTCATCCCATTCGAAAGCATTCTAGACACATACCTGGGCTCCAAGGGCCTCATAAGTGCAATGTACACAGCGTTAGTAGGAATCAATATAACCCCCTCAGCTACTTTAAAACAGAAATGGGAAAAGGACCTTGGTAGACATCTCCCCCCAAAAACATGGCTTAAGATTGGTAGAAGGACCTCAAAAACCTCTATCTCATGCCAGTACAAATTGCATGGAATTTGGAATTAAGCTACTCTACAGATGGCAGTACGACCCGCTTAGACTGGCTAAGATGGATCAGGATGTAAGTCCCTTTTGTTGGCGGGGCTGTGGCCAGAAAGCAGATTACTGGCACATGTGGTGGGGATGCAAGGCGGTCCAAGCTTACTGGGACGAAGTCCTCAGCTGGATCAAAGAGCTCGAAGGGGAGGAGAGGGAGACGCAACCACTCACAATCCTATTTAGCTTGGTCGAGACGGATGAACAAACACTTAAGGTACCTAAAATGACACATGGGCACCTGCTTGCTGCAAGGGCCTACCTCACGACTGTGTGGAAAAGAGTAAGTCTAGCAACCAAAGCTGAGTGGATCAATGTCTCCCGTAATATTTACAATATGGACAAGCTAACAGCCGCCATTCATGGTGATCGCACCTCCATTGACAATAAGGTGTCCGAATTCCGAACCAAGTACATTACCTGAGTGTGCAACACAACGTAGCCAAGTCACCAGTTCTTTGTTCTGTCTATTGATCCAATGTTAACCCCAAAATGTCATATGTAAGTACCACTGCTTCAAATTATGAATTTGCCTACTAACTCCGCTGTCGAACTACAGAAATCAGTGAGACCATCTGTCGCCTCAAGGGTTGCAGGGTGGGGATAGGGGCTAAATTGGGGTTACGAGTTGCTATGAGTCTTTGCACTGCACATAAGTTGGTTCACAATCTTTGTAATGAAAACTGCAATATCCTTGTTGAAAACCAATAAAACCAATTTAAAAAATAAACAAAAAAACAACAACAAAAAAACGGAACTATTCTACCAGCTCACCCCAAGATTCTCTTGTCCTCACGCCCCCAGGGTTCTGCCATCATAGGAGGGAATGGATTCTGCAAAGGTCTGTTATAGGTGTCTTATTTTACTCTACTGTATATGTACACTTCTCTCACCTGTCTGGCTATGGTTCAATGTAACAAAGAACCACAGACAGGTGCTCCTGTCAATTTCTGTGTAACTAAGTAAGCACTGCTGTAACAGCGCCTCAATTCCCCCTTTCCACTTTGTATGCTGTATAAATTCAAATAAATAAATGAACCACCCCTTGACAAATGCTCTCGATATTGAAAAATTGCCTTACACAGGTGGACACAGATGACAGAAAACAGAACTGATGCTCTGCATTCCTACACGTTTTTACTCCATCACAAGTCCTTGACCTGAAGATACGGGACTTAGCCCAATCCAGTCGACCACAGTAAGAAATCTTGAAACCACAATCACACCCATTCTTGATCCACAATTCAGAGCTCTCGTCGGAAGCTGTTTCTCCCAACCGCACATGCTGTTGTGCATCTTAGCTTACTCAACATTCACCCACAGGGCCATGGCCATCATTTCTCCAATAGCATCCAAACTAGACTCTCTCGGGATTACCTAATGAGTTTTCAAAGAGTTAAAAATACAGCGGCAAAACTACTTCTCAGAATAAAGTGATTTGAGCGTAAATACAAATACAAGTAGTAGGCCAGCATTATGTATTCTTCAAAAGGAGGAAATTAAAAAAAAGGAATTTCAAAATCTTGTGCAACACACACACCACAGAAGGAGCACTTCAGAAGTATGCTTCAGCACTACACTCCCTCCTGAATACTTGGGTCCAGCAATCGCACACTCGGAGCTCAAAATGTGTACTCAAAGCTAGCCATTGGCTAGTGATAATTGAATCTTGGCGAGTAAGAAAGGTGTGCATGTATAGAATTGCGATGGCGAGTGACTTTATGGCTGGCTATTGGTATTCTATTTGAATTAGTTAACCATGCTTCACTTGTAATAGTCCCTAAATTCAGTAGAAAATGACAAGGAGGATCCTTTCACCCCCCCCCCATAGTTAGAACAAGCAACTGTGGACTCTTCGCACTGCCATCCATGGGAAATCAATTTGATTTATAAATCCTCCGCTGCACGATACTGGTCAGCACCTGAATCTTAGTGAACTATACAATTAAGAGTCAGAAAGCAAAAACACCCTAATCCTCCTCCACAACTCTGCCCACCCACTCAACTAACTAATCTCAACTACAATCTTGCCTCCTTACACACCCCTTCAGACAACCAACCCTTTCTAGTATATTTAACAGACTCAGAACCTATCCATCCACAACCATTGGGTCCATTCTGCACCCCACAACCCAGGGGCTAACATACCGCTTACCTGCCCCTGACCATACCAACCAAAAACAGAGGATTACATATCGGCACACAGGTACATCAGAAACAGCATCCAGCAACACCACAGGTTTCCACATCCGCTTTCCGGCATCCCAACTAACACACCCTGCCCTCCTTGCTTACAGCCATGCACATACAGTGAGGCCAACAATATTGGCAGAAGGGTGCACTATATGAACACTTTACATTACAAATGTGTATATATTTCTTTTATTACATTTTTTTTAATCACCTTAAAGTTGCTCGTCAAGCCACCTAGTAATAAAGACAGAGCTCCTGTTCCTGAAGCACCGCTCTATTGGCACCACTGATCTCAACATACCCATAAAGCTGCGTTGGTGGAAGCAGAGGGCCTGCTCCCGTTTGTTTTACTATTTTTTTGCTGGGAGTATTTTGACTGCCTAATTCTGATTGAGTAAAAGTGACTGGTAGACAGGTTATCTGGATTCAACACAATCACAGTTGCTCTGGATCCCCTAATATTAGGCTGTGTCATACACTGTGTGTATTTCCAGTTGATCAAAGACCTCCGTGGTCGGTCTAGTCGTGGGCTATAGAGTCGATTTAACCCAATTGCTTTCCAACCCAGAGATCACAACTAAGTCTACGATAGTTTAAGTAACCCGTGGGAGAAGCCATAGTAGGTCTCTGAGGTGTAGGAGAATATGGTCACCTTACAAAGATTCATCACGCAACTGCCAGCAAACCAGAAGTTGCGCCCAGCCGATCAAAGTCAATGGTTCTAGAACTAGATATAAAATTAAACCTAGTCTTAAAAAAAATAAAAATACAAATTACAAGAGTGAATTTGGTTGCTATACTTAACGTGCTGTGCTTTAATAATGTGAAATCGACTGATGCCTGCTATTGCTGAGGATTTGTATGGCGGCAACTGATACTCGATGTGATATACCTCAGGAGACCAGCCCTAACTCGTGAAAATATTATTCCTCCAAAAACTAAGAAATTAATAACTTTATAATTAAATGCAAAGCATGACAAATTAACAATGTTGGACCATTCTCATTTAATGAGTTACTTTCATTTTTGTTTCAATTCTAAAAAACAGCCAGCGCGTGTTTCGAACCGACAAGAGGCTATTTTTCCAGGGATGAAAGAAATTACAAATGGATAGCTAGTTACTGCAATCAGTCGTATGATTTCCAAGGTAGTAAATAAAAGGATTCCCAAATCCACATAGTTATCCAACATAAAAAAATACATGGAAGGGCACCATTAAGTATGAATAGAACAAACTACTGACAAGCAGTAACCACAAAAATTACCATGGAAACTATTAGAAGCATTACCATATTTTCATTAAGATTGCTAAGTTTTTCAGAAACGTATTATAAACGCATGTTTTCCTGCATCATATGCACACCTATTACTGCATTATATTAAACAGAAATGTGAAATATTGACTCTTCAAAATTTGAAAACCCAAAAATGTGGACACAAAAAATATATCAAACAACAAGAGTAACAGGGGATACCAGGGATATCTCAATACTGTGACCTGACCTGGATAGAACACAAGAATACTTTACAAAGAAGGTCAGAGTACTCTCTGTGTTTATATAGTGAGCATCAATGCAACCTATCCGTCTCTAAGCGCCCATTAAATCATGGCAAGAAGATACAGTATACAGCAACGTGTCTTATTACAAACATTATGTTGGATAGAAACAAATTGAATTCAATCCAGTCGACACACCAACACTATTAAATATAATTTATTAACATTTATTGAAAAAATTATTATCATAAAAAACACACATCGTCAAAAATGTTAATATTATTCAAAGTGTAAACCAGTCCCCTCAATTCATCCATGGGCTGGTACAATATAACATTCCCATCTTAAAACCACAAGACAACACACATCAACCATACCACATTCACTCTCAAACCATTCATAAATTCATACACATTTTACAAATAATTTTCATTATAAAAAATGATTGTACTGGAAAACAAATTTAGCAATATAAGTCCAATATTAAATATGGATCATACACACTCACTAATGAGTCAGACTTAAACACTACAATCTGGTCCGACTCTAACTAGTTATACTTAAAACTGTTTATAATTAACAGTATATTCCCCAACCCGACATGTTTCTTTCTGTATAGGTCTAAGTAAACAGAAATTCTTCAGGGGTATTATGGTCCCGTATGGTCAGGTGGATAGTAGATGGAGAACAATGGAACGGATAGACTGCACCGGAACTACTCACCTAAATACAAACACAGAATAAACAACATCAATCTGGCGTAATTGCTCAATTTATCAAATTGATCATTATCATCTCCGTGACATTTAGTTAACGGGATGTAGAAAAGGGGTGGTAAATACCCTAAATGTGCCTAAACCACTACAAATATCTAGAGGACCGAAAATCGGACCCTAGAAGAACACACCATATTAGTTGGTGTGCCCTTGATGACACCACCACCACCACCACCAACACCACGTGGCAAGTTTGGATAACCAACACCATTTAGATAAAACCTCTTCAGTGAGGACGTACAAGATCTTTCACTAGACACGAACATGTGCAATAATTTCGTTATCTGCAGACCAACAGCTTACAGCAAGTATTATGTAGTTGTCTCTATCCGTGCCGCCGATGAAAAACACATAGGCCCAGTACTAGAGAGCCCAAAGTCGCTGCTTTAGATCAAAAACTCCGCATCTAGGAAGGTGAGATACAGAACCACATCTCTGGACAGATTGGACCCCATTTCGCTTTAATCAAACACCACCTACAAACAACATGGGGTAAGCAAAACATGGAGCTCAGTAACTCTTAGTGTTTCACACACTGTTGGAGTGAAAAATATAATACTAACACCTAAATAGGTGATATTTTAACCTAGGCGATCAATGTCTATACGGGGTAAAACTGCATCCTCACAAAAACTGTGCACCCTTAAATCAAGCCCACTTAAAGTGGCTTACCTCAATACGAAGGGTATGGAGCTCTCCGTTGTATGTATCAAATACAAGCATTCTAGTGGTGATCACCCCGGCAGCCAATAGCCGTAATCTGGTCAATCGAGACCCGCGACTCGTGTATGTAACTATCAAGTGTCAAAGTAAGAGAAAAGAGACAAGCCATAGGCACCCATCAGTAAAACTAATCATAGTCACTGGTTGTGCTAGTCTCTTAAATGACACATCTCTGGCAAAACAAGCGAACAATCAAATCAAATAAGCGTAGGTAGAATGAATCACTCTCGCGAGGTTTCCTAACATCGGCCATGTCGGCAGATCCATTCGGAACAAAACTACTTACCTGAATTACTCTTGAGTGTGCTATGAAGGAAGCTGGGATCTTCCTATGAGCCCTTACGTCCAGCGTGTGGGCGAAGCGTATCCGCAATATATATGCGAGTTCGTCCGGTCACGTGAAAATCATGTGATACGGACGTCTAGTGCGTCCATGGACACACGCCCATCAGCCGTCAATCTACTGGAACGGCTCATCGCATCGACACGGCATCGCAGCCGCATCATCATGCACACTAGACTAGGCTCCACAGAGCCCGCTAACCCAGCTGGATAAATATACAAGTAAGCACACTGCACTTCGCCACCGTGCAACAATACAAGCAACTTCATAGCAGCATTAATCACATTACTCCGAACGTAATGAGTCTGAATACCCAGGACTTGAAGCCACATATGGAACTTCATGTATAAAATAGAAAAAAGACACCAACTCGTGTATCTTAAACCTTCACACCATAGCATGTCTAGATGAATGTAGTCCACATTTGAAGGTCTATATATATCCCAGGCCACAAGACAACCAAATGACTATATCGTCAAAACTCGTCTATCTCAATGAGGCGCCCAAGACTAAAAATTCCAGTCTATTGCCTCATTTAAACCAACACAATGACTCTTGCTCAAGAAAATGAGACAAAAAATATATGTCTGGCATCTTGAAAAAATAAGTCTAAAAAACTACTTCTAACATCAAATATAGAGGCACGCAAATAAGTTCCAACATAAACGACACACCCTGGGTCAAATCAGTGAAAACTAGCTTGTCAAGCAGCTAACATTAACAACAAATGTGGAAAATGTTCTTTAAAGCCAACCATCAAAAAGCTGTTCTGGTTCTAATTTATGGAGCCGAAAATATGTTCGGATGTTCACATGACCTGTGGAGTACTCTGGAGAAGTTTAGAGCCTTACATCTACCCAAGGGATGCCCAACAACGAACATAAGATATGAGCTGGGACTTATATTTATTCACGCTAGAGTGTGCTGGAACTTTCTGAATCTCTTCAGGAAAACTGTAACAACTACTCCAGTGCCACAGTTCAACATTCTACACAATCCGGACAAAGATATGGAATACACAGTCTTCTCCATGTGGGGCAAACAATGCATCGAACTTCTTAAAGAGAATGATATCCTTGTTTCCACCTTACTAGCTAATCCTGAACAGGTGAAAATAAAGCTATGGAGATTAGACTGGCAACAAACCTGTGCCCAACAATACGATCTCGTCTAATGAAAGACGTCCCACCGGAAGCAAGAGCTTATGACGAGCTGCAACCATATTTACTACAATCTCCAGACCAAAACGCGAGATGGTTATTCATACACTTCAGACTTAATCTTTTTCTTACTAAAGAACGTATTAAAACCTGGACCAAAAGCTCAACTGAAAATCTGACTTGTCGCTTTTGTGATCAAGGTGTAGAATCCCTCAAACATCTGACTATTTTGTCCAAAGCTACAGAGTTTACGAACTCGTCTACTTTGCCCTATTATTTGCCAGCGTGAAACATAGTGCGCTGATGATTGGTTGAAACTTATGTTCGAGGGGTAAAATCAGAAACTCGTGTACGGACTCGTAGCCTTCCTGAAAGAATTTTTAAAATTGCTTACTTGGGACAGACCTGAGTTCAGCTAACATATGTCTAGTGCCGACTTGTTAATAGTACTATTCAATTTGATGAATGACTTGGAATTTAATTAGCGAGAAGAGTGTTTTTTTTTTTTTTTTTTTTTAAGAGCGAGAAAAGTGTTCTTCTGATTTCACCGTTTTAAAGGTTTGTATAAACCAATAAAAATAAAATACTGCATTATTAGCGTACTTGTCAGAATTAAAATCTTCCTTCGTTAAGTCGAATAAACGGACGTAACAATACTGATTCAGCACCCCTTTGCCTTTCTAGCCAGTTGCTTGACTGCCCCCCTCGCTTTGCCCACCTGTGGTATGTGGGTCCTTTATTGTTAAGTGGCACATCACTGGTTTCCCTTGCCTAACGGTGGCAGGTCTTTCCAATTATTTACAATTGCATTATGTTTTCCCTATAGCTGTGTTATTTAGTGGCATGTGACCTCTGCTACCTATTTGTGGCATTTTCCTCTATTGCTATTCTGTGGCATGGCCAGTACAGTGCTCTCCAGTGACATAACACCACTATGCCATTTATTATTATTATGGTATTTATTGAGCGCTGACCCAGCTTCAAGAAGCAGTTCAGCACTTTTCAGAGGTACAAACAGAACAGATATACAGCAGGGGGTAGGATACAGGGGTACAGCTGTACAGTGTGGCAGGGTGAAGAGGGGCGGACAGAGTCAAGCGAGTCAGGTGGCGCAACATGAAGGCCTAGGAATCCAAGACTGGATCAGCAAGAGGGAGGTTTTCAGCCCGTGGATGTTCTTGATAGATTCGATCTTACGGTATAGCTGTGTGCCATCAGCGTATTGGTGGATGTTGCGCGTGGCTAGGAGGGCTCCCAACGGCTCCATGTATAGATTGAAGATCATTGGGGAGAGGATGGAACCCTGCAGGACTCCCCAGGTGACAGACTCCTCCAGATTGCAAATGCTACCTATCTGAATAAACTGCTGGCGAGGTAGTGCTTGAGCCAGTGTAGGGCAAAATCGCTCATCCCCATGCGCCAATGTAGGGTGTCCGTGAGCGCCTGGTGGTCTACTGTGCCAAAAGCGGCCGAGAGGTCAAGTAGAACCAGGCGGCAGGGGTGGTCATCGTCAAAGATGTGGAGGACGTGGTCAACCACAATTTCTATAAGCGCCTTACAAAAGTCTAATAAATAACTAAAATAAACCACTGGTATGGTTGTCTGCTGCATATGGGTCAGAACCCGGATTGGTAAGTTTGGAGGAGATTGTCTGTGTCGATGTGTTGCTGCAGTTGCACGGCTAACGCTTTCTCGATTATCTTACGTAGGATGATGGGGCGATAGTTACCTAGGTTGTTGGATCCAGAGTGGGTTTCTTTAGTAGAGTGAGCATTTGTCCTATCATTAGGGTCGATGGGAAGGTGCCTTGAGTTAGGGAGTGGTTGATGATCTCCAGGTAAGGAAGGAGAGCTCCTGCGGGTATGGTCTTTAGGATGGATGCTGCGAGGATGTCATCTGTATACGATGTAGCTTTCAGGGCGGCCAGGGTTTCTACCAGGTCCTCTGAGTGTGTCTTGATTGTATAGGGTGTGGAGATTTCATGAGGAGGCACCTGAAGTGGGTCTGTGGATGCAGAGCTGGTATCTATGTGCTGGTGAATCTTGCTGATTATGTCAATGAAGATGGTGTTGATGGACTTTTCCAATGGAGTGTGGTATAGCAGGGTTAGGTAGGAGGTTGATGCAGTGCTCGACTGTTTTTAAGACGGTTCTTTTCTTGTTGGCGGCTTCTACAATGGTGTTCTGATAGTAGGAGGCCATAGCTGTGTTGATTAGTTGTCGACTGGTTGCTTGGAATTCCTTGAGGAGTGCCGAGTCGGATGTGGTCCTGGAGAAGTGCCAGGTTTTCTGTTTCCTGATGACTCTTGCTGAGGTTGAGTTCTTGCGTATACTAGAGTACTGACGGTTGCGATTTGCAGGTGCGTAGTTTTGGAGGCGCATGTCGGTCAATGGAGGCTGAGAGGGTGGCGTTGAGTGGTTCCAGTAGAGTCGCAGTTCGGTTGGTGGTGTTCGGTCCATTTGAGGATGAGGTTGGCAAGGTCTTCCGTGAGTGCTTCCACTGGGAAGTCCTTGAAGGACCTGAAGGTTTGTCTGATGGGTTTCGCTGGGAGTGCTTGACTACGGTGGTGTGCAGGATGTTGAAAGGCACAGCCAGGCGGTCAGACCAGTCAGTCAAGCAGGAGAGGAAAGCCGTAGTGGAGGGAAGGCAGTGTGGTGATGATATGATGATTAGGTCGAGGATGTTACCTTTCTCGTGCATTGGGTCTTCCTTGTGCTGTGTGAGGCTATTGAGAAGGTCGAGGAGAGTTTCCTTCATCAGTTTGGTGGCCTTGCTGCCTGGGAGGTTGAAGTCACCTAGGAAGATGTTCTTGGCGTGCTTGAGGGACATGGTGGTGACCAGGTTGTGAAGTCACATATTAAGAGATGTAAGGTGACTGTTGTCAGGGAGAGCAGAAAGTGGCAGAAGAGTAATTCGAAACGCAAGCAGATGAAAAATTCTTGAGGCTAGCTTTATAGTGAATAGATTGTGGCATGCGCCAATGTATACATATATAAGAGCAAATGAAGAATGGATGTTTCCACTACGTATTATAGTAGAGCTGGACTAAAAAAGGAAGGCCTCTTTTCCAGTGTATCGCGGTTAAAAACAATTCAATGAATTAACAGGAGAGAAACTCAGAAAGGCGAGGCTGGATGAGCCCAAAGAAGCCAAGGTCTTATCAGGCTGGGGTGAGCAGACATTGAATACAAATAGTGTGAAAGAAGGAAACTCCTGTTCAGAAAACATGGGCAAAAACAAGGAAGACGTCAGAGGTCTATTGGAAAATAGTATTTTAAATGCACTACAGCTCGATTTTGTGGTCTTCAGTCATGAGGAAGGATGAAGTTGGACGAACAGGACAACCAGACCTACGCATGAGGGCAGAGCGTGCCTTCACTCCCCTGAATCCTACAGAACAAAAGAACTCTCCCAAGGACAAGTTCAAAGCCTTAATTAACAGCAGACCACTGAGGTGATGATATGCTATTATTGGTGAGAAGCTATGGTTAAAGACTAGCTCACCAGCACCTGGAAGACAACCCTGCGTGCTGCTAACGTAAGTGGAAAAGTACTGACGGAGGTTACAGTGCCAACCAATTGTAGGGGGCTGCGTAACTAAGGGTCCTATAGTTTGTGTAACCAATGGGACGTCATGTATTTAATGACTTTCATAGTGACCCGTTTAAGGGGAGGGCTTAGGTGCCCCATCTGATGTTAAGAAACCTATGACTTTTCTCCACTCTCTTAGATTAATATGGATCGTATACTTAGAGGTTCCTTTAGAACCAATCACAATAGCCACTAGGTTTTTGAAGATTGCCATGTAGGATGATGATGTTAGTCAATACATAGATTGACGTCATCAATTACGAGATTTTCTTATAAAAGAAAGCTTTTTTTCCAAGAAGCATTGAGAAGTTATGCGCTGAGACGTACGTTGATGTCGTTGTACTCCCTGTTTTAGGTAATTAATATTAAACAGTTATCCTTTTGCCAATTAACTGAGTTGTTTAGTTTATTGAGGTTTCAGTAACTTTTAAATCCCCATTCATCTCAAGGGTATTCCTACCTAGGCCCGGGGTCTCCCAGTTCACTTTGCTCTCCGGTGGCATACCCTCCCCTCTTCCTTTGCTCTCCCGTGACATACCCTCCTCTCTCTTCCTTTGCTCTCCTGTGGCATACCCTCCTCTCTCTTCCTTTGCTCTCCCATGGCATACCCACCTCTCTCTTCCTTTGCTCTCCTGTGGCATACCCTCCGCTCTTCCTTTGCTCTCCCGTGGCATACCCACCTCTCTCTTCCTTTGCTCTCCGGTGGCATACCCACCTCTCTCTTCCTTTGCTCTCCCGTGGCATACCCACCTCTCTCTTCCTTTGCTCTCCCGTGGCATACCCACCTCTCTCTTCCTTTGCTCTCCGGTGGCATACCACCTCTCTCTTCCTTTGCTCTCCGGGGGCATACCCACCTCTCTTCCTTTGCTCTCCTGTGGCATACCCACCTCTCTCTTCCTTTGCTCTCCTGTGGCATACCCTCCTCTCTCTTCCTTTGCTCTCCGATGGCATACCCTCCTCTCTCTTCCTTTGCTCTCCGATGGCATACCCACCTCTCTCTTCCTTTGCTCTCCTGTACTTAATTTAAAGTTGTCATGTATGATTATTTTGTATTCTCATGTACTGCGCCCGATTGGCAATTTCCAAGTAATGTTTTTAACCAAGCTGTCTGTAACATCGCCGTGGTACCTAAGGGTTTGGGCGAGTAACAAATGCAATAAAATAAAATAAATAAAAAATAAAGTACTACTGAAATCTTTTTGACTGCCCTCCAATTCTATTTCACCCAATGTTAGTTTTCTTAATCAAGATGCCAAGAAGACTGTCATTTGTGAAACACGCATCTTCGGCCATACATGCATTCCTTAATTTGCAGTTCCTCGGGTGGGGGGTGGCACAGAGCTTCCAGCCCCACAATGCACAGTGCTGCTGATGGAACATGCACTACAGGCTTCAGGCGTAACGCGTGAGTGCTGCTTGTCAGCTGTGGAATCGTCACTTTCCCTGCTCTCCTCGGGCAGGATTCCTCGCTGTATCTGGACATGTGGCATTTACCTGCTCCCCGGTGCTCGCCTCCTGCTCCTCGGCGGCTCCCCCCTCTGGCTGCCTCCTCTTGATAGCGCCCGGCGTCCTCATGGTTCCGCTGAGATGCCCCGTGCTCAGTAACTAGGACTGTTCCGTGCTCCCCCAGTAGACGAACACGTGTGGAGGCGGCGGGGTCAGGGGTCAAAGGTCATGCAACACAGCGCTTGGTTTGGCAGTAAAAATGGGGTGCGCGTTATTGGGGGATCCTGCCAAGAGTGTTTGGGGCGCAGAGCATGGGGGGAAAATAAAGACATTAACTATACCCCAGCAAGGGTGCAAGGGTTCGAGGTGAGCGCACATGACTGACGAGTGAGCGAACGCGGCGGCCATGTATGAAGGGAGCCCGGCTCCCAGGAACAAGTACCTCCAGCCGAGCATAGCTAAATGTACTGATAACCAGTGACAGAGAATTACAGGGGGAGGCGAGGGGGCATTGTGTGTCTAACAGGGCTGGTGCATCTGTTAAATAGACTTGATGGGGTGCAGATTAATTTCATCGGTTCACAGCACCCATGTCGGCAGGATTATTATGTATACTAAACACCACTTGTATTGCAGAAAGCCACGCTGAGCCGCAGCAAAAAGCAAACATTGTATTACAATGGGGCCAAATACGCCACGTACAAAAGGAAGGTCGCATGTCTTGTTGCTGATAGAAGAGACGGCTACCAAGGTAGTACCTACACTTCCTTCTCTGGCTCTGTTGACGGCCATCTTGGAACGGTCCGCCGCCCCAATCACTAGAATTCACCTACACAGTTCTAATAGCTGACAGAAGGGGACACTTGACAATTGCAGTACAAAATGCATGCATTCATTTTTAACATTGAATACGGATTTTCCAAACATTTGTAACAGAAATTCATGATTCTATTAAAGACTGGGAAAGGAAAGATTATGCTCTGATCTTCTCTAGCAAAGGAATTATTATGCTCTGATCTTCTCTTTACCTCTCCAGCAGCAAATACAAACAATTATGAAAAACCATTAACTAATAAAAACTACAATTCCCAAGAACTGTGGTGAATCTGTAGCCCGTTTTTCATAAGTCCATAGCTCCCAACTCACACGCTTTTGGCGGGTGTCACCCGCCTTGTAAACAGCGGACTCACCCGCCAAACCTCATGCACGCCCATTCATTTCAATGGGCCTCTCACCCGCCAAAAGTAAAATCGGGTGGTTTCACCCGCTTTTGCGACATAAATGGTTGAGAGCTATGTAAGTCCATAAAACCATGTGCCTTTCTCAGTCCAATCACATTATATTTCTCCTCATAAACACTGCCCACCCCCAAAGTCCTTCCTCTTTCTGCCACTGATCAAACACTGAATAACTTGCGCCCCAACCAGTAGATGACTTCTTCATTCTTTACTTTGAGCCCCTTTCATGACACCACTGTCTTATTCTCTGCTCCTGTCAAAAAATATAAACTCCATGCAATATGTCTTCCTGAACAGGTGGGCAATCACATAATAACAACAGTACAATAACACTTACAATTCTATGACAAGACAGGAGGCTCATATTATGCATAACAATCTTTACTCTTGAAACCACAGCAGCAAAGAAAAAACTTTTACAAACAAAAAAGTTGTAAAGAACAGAACTAAATAGAGTTCAATGTCAATGTAAGGGACCTTCCCAATCCATCATGGAGGACAGGTCATGCCCTGCAGGAGACCAATGAGCAGGGACCCTTCCATATATAAGTCCATTACTCTAAACCCAACTCCTCTTTCTTTGCTGCTGACACCACAGATAAGTCACTCCTTCTAGTTGTGCCTTGCATGCTAGTCAGTAGAGTGCATAATAATATTAATACTTTATTAGGAAATGTTATATATATGATGTTAGAATGTGTATAGTGTTTTACTTTTGAGTTACACTCTTACTGCTTCACTTTGGTGTCACTAATTAGGTGCTGTTAATCACTAATTAGGTGTTGTTAATCTTCGTGTGTCATATATATATATATATATATATAATGTTAGAATGTGTACAGTGTTTTACTTTTGAGTTACACTCTTACTGCTTCACTTTGGTGTCACTAATTAGGTGTTGTTAATCCTCGTGTGTCACTGACACTGCAGTTTTGTAGTGTATGCGTGCGAATGCTGCTTTGTTTTTAAACAAGTATTTGTTTTGTTAGGAAAGCAGCTCCGCTTCGGAGTCCCGCTTTCACTCAACCCGACTCGCGTGGCCCTGATAGAAGCTTTAACTTCAGGCCAGGTGCGCGTCGGCTTTCTGGTCCGCCCACTACTGGCCTACACGTGTGGGTCTATTAGAGGTTTTCACCTCAGACCCGACGCGTGTGGGCCTTTTATGCTTCATGTTTGATTACGCGTCCGTTCACGTCTTCTTCCAGGCATTTTCTTAGGGAGTTACGGGCCCGGGAGGCCCTCCCACGTTGTACGCAACACGCGTCGGCCAGGTAGATGCTTTGCTTCAGGCCCGGCGCACGGATGTGGAGACTCTATAGCTCAACAGGTAGAGCTCCAGTCCTCCCGTGCTGTCACGCAGGGTTCAGGAAACCTCTCTGGATGATTATATTTTAAGATATGTATATTTTTAAAAAATGTTATGAAATATTTCAATATTTTTTGGGCGCATGTATGAGCATTTTATTAGGTGGTAACTTTGAATGTGATTTATGATTAAGGTGACACCTTGGAACACCAGGTGCTGTAGGCTACTGGGCTTTGCCTGCCCTTTATGGCTATGTTCATTGATTTATATTGGAGTGTAACAAAGCCTCTGCTTCATTTAGAAAGCAGGATAGCTCAATAATGGAGCTGCATGTTTTCCATGCGGGAGGTCCTGGGTTCACTGCCCGAAATTTCCAGTACATATTTATTTTAGATATATTTTTAAATGGACATTTTTAATTGGATGTTTTAATAGGGATATTTTCCAATATATATATATTTTAGCACCCACTCAGGAGTCTGATGCGCTGCCAATCTGCAGCTATAAGTGCTGCATATAACTTAAGTGATGGCCTTCTCTATAGGCGTGCCATAGCATGCTTAGTGGCAGGCTTTGCCTGTGTTCTAGGGCGAGGTTGCCCCTCGTGTACTGCTAGCTACCACACCCTGCTAAGGGGAGCAGTTTGAGGGGCACTGGCTCAGTGTATTCCTCCCTTAGGTCGACAGCTTTGTTTAGGTGCTGCATATGGCAGATGTCATTATTTTCCCTGTAAGCGTGCCATAACCTGCTCGGTTTCAGGCTTTGCCTGGGTTCTACTGCAAGGTGCTCCCTCGTGTTCTGCTGATTGCCACACCCTGCTAGGGTGAGCAGTTTGAGGTACGCTTGCTCAGTGTATTCCTCGCTTAAGGTCGGCAACGTTGTTTGGGTGATGCATATGGCATTGGTGATTACCTTAACTGTTTGTCTGCCATAACCTGCTCGGTTTCAGGCTCTGCCTGAGTTCTAATGCGAGGTGAACCCCTCGTGTACTGCTGGTTCCATACCCTGCTCGGGTGAGCAGTTGAGGTGCACTGGCTCAGTGTGTTCCTCCCTTAAAGTCGACAGCTTTGTTTAGGTGCTGCATGTGACAGTTGTCATTATCTTCCCTGTAGGTGTGCTGTCACCTGCTCGGTGGCAGGCTTTGCCTGTTCTTTTGCGAGGTGAACCCCTCGTATACTGCTGGTTCCACACCCTGCTAGGGTGAGCAGTAGAGGTGCACTTGCTCAGTGTACTCTTTTGCTAAACAATATATTTAAGTGGTGCCTGGAACACTTTTGCGTTTTCAGAATTGTCAGTACCCCGGATAGCTCAGTGTGCATTTTATATTTTATTTATTTATTTATTCGTTGAGTACTTTAAAGAAAAGAGTATGTTGAGGTGGTTGGACCCATGGGGAGGGTTGTACCTTCCTCTCTAGCCATCACTCCGGTGTTAACCTTCATCTTTTAGTAAAGTTCTGTCGCCCTTTACCTTAGTTAGTTTCAGGACAACTCAGTCCGTTCCTTAGGTTTTGCTTTCACCAATAACAATTGCTCCACCAAGTACCAGTGCTGATTAAGCTGCAGAATTTTTATCTCGACATGAGGAAGAAAAAATTATACTTTATGCCCCTATTGAGGTCTGCAGGGCTTGAGGCTCTCTTTAGTGGGAATGTGTTTTCCCTTACTATTTGTCCCATTTTGACATTCATTATACCATTGGACTATTGGTGGAGATAAAGTCAGCTCGAGGGTATCTGTTCAGTTTTGTTGCATGGAAAGTTGAGCAACCATGTTCTATTTGGATGGAGTGTTTGGAAACACTTGCTGGTATCAGATGGATGAGTTCCCAAATAATAACTTTCTGGCGCCTGCCCCATGGTTTTCCTCCCAAAGCTTGTACCCTCAAGAGAGTTGTTTAGCCTCTTTCGTTATATATATATATATATATATATATATATATATATATATATATATATATATATATATATATATATAAAAAAAATTCTACAGTGGGTCTAAATCAGTCTTTCATCCTGCTGCAATCGATAAGTGAGCACCTCACACCACACACCATTGGTAGTAGTGATGAGCAACACTCGTATACCTGAGGGTTCATAGCACTATATATAAGTGCTATTTTGCTATGGGCAATGTGCTTAATTTTTTCCTTCCCCTGATTCCCTTAGTGGCCAGTCAGCCTCACCTGCATACAGAGGCTCAGACCTCAGGGTTTGAGGGGACAGTGATCCCAGTATTCTTTCACAGCCTTTCATTTACGGGACATGATAATTATCCCAGAGTCCTTTCCCCCCTCATTCCCCTTCCCACCATCCTTGGGGGAAATTGCATCATAATATTACACCTCTGGGAGTAACACCCGATGGATTTCCGTTTTTCCTTTTACAGGAGTTCTGACTCGTGACCAGTGCAGACTCGCACTGAACATTTCCCTCCGTCAGTTTACTTTCCTTTGCGCTAATTCCTGGTATTTCAATAAGTTAAGTGGAGCCCTTCCATGGTCAAGGGGTTGGTTAGAAGTGCAAGAGTGTATATATTTTAAGGGTGTAAAGTGGGGCTTTAGTGTGGTCCTCAGGGTAGCCTTCTTCTGGGTTGCAAGGTTTTTCCCTAGATAAGTGGGGGAGGGTTCTCCTCCTTTTGGAAGGCTCAATATCCCTTGGTGGGATAGAGGGGTCTGGGAGTGCTACTAATCTCCCATCCAAGTTATTACGACCCTCTATCACAATGCGTTCCAGCGTCTCTACATTACCCATCAGAAGGTGTCTGTCAGTGCGATTTCCAGAGGGCTGGGATATATTTAGTTAATGACTTGATTCTCCTAGTCACCTGCATGGCAGGTGGACCTTTGGGTTTTTCACAGGAGTTTGTTTTTGCAATAACGTGCCAGCTCTGGGTGCTGTGAGCTTCAAGGTTCTTCAAATTGGCTAAGATAGAGGTTAGTCCTCTTCTGGTGAGCAACTTCAGTTTAGCTGTTTAGTGATCAGTTCTTTGCAGTTTAGAGTCTTTGCTAAGACTTTGGAATTTAGGGGTCCTCCTTCGGTCAGTTTTTGATCCTCTAGGGGATTTATCAACCATGGAGGAAGGAACAAGGTTCAAGCACTGGGCATATCTACAAGGGGGTTTAGATATCGCTATAATGGAAGTGATTGGATGTAAGATACATTTTTTCCCCTTGCCAAGTTTGGTCTCTTAAGGGTCAGGTATTTGTAAATAGGGTCAGGTTTTTGTAAGTTTGGTCTCTTAAGGGTCAGGTTTTTGTAAGGTCAGCTCGAGATACCCTCGAGCTGACCTTATCTGCCTTTTGTCATGGTAGCAGAGTCCTTCTTCAATAGCTCGGGAGGTCTGAAGGTCTCCGTGTTGGCGGTTTGGCAGGTTTAGCTTTTCGGTGGGGCCCCTCTTTTCCATTCTGCTTCATACTAAGGAAGACATACCTTCCTTAGTATACACATATGTACACATATGTCTGAAGACAATTGTGTGTTAAGTCTATTGCTTTTCAGCTCCGCTCAGGATGGGTCGTCCTATTACAGGAAAATATGTTTAATTACTCAGAGTATCTGAAGCAAAAAACTGGAAGTTCATATCCTCGAACTCAAGTGCAAGGGGTGACAAAGGGGTGGCAAATCCAATGGGGTTGGTACATCGCTGTCCAGAACTGGAGATTAGATTCTGTAGCTGTGTGATGGTAATCTGACCTGGAGAAGGTCAACTGTTCATATTCTGTTATCCTGTGTTGTTATTTTAATGATTCCCGTAGGTCACAGAGAATTAGGAATACTTGAGTACTAGAAGTGAACCGCAAGGCAGCGGAAGAAAACCGGTACCAAAACTGGAAGCGGGATAGTAGGACTACCGGCAAGACGGCGAAAGAAAGTAATGCGGGAAAAGACCAAAGGTACGGAAAGACAGAAAGAAACGAACCTTAGTAGGGAGGCAGGATCAGAGATACACACAGAAAAAAAACAAGGAAGAAAGTCAGGGCGAAACTGACAGGTATGAGGACTAAAGTTAAGTCGCACAGAGCGGTGTGCCAAGAACAACAGATACAATGCAATGAGCGAGGGGGCGGGGTCTGGTGATATACCAGACGCCGCCATATTTGATGAGGATTCGAGCGGGTGGAGCGCTAAAGTTAATGCCTCCAGCGCTCCCACAGCTTCCACCCGCAGTTCCTGACACATGGAATGCACACTTTAACACATAATTGATACTCCTGTAACCTCTTCAACACTGCACTCACATGTCTTACATGTTGTTCTAGGGAATCTGAATCAATCAAAATATCATCGATGTAAACGATAACAAAAACATCAATAAACTCATGCAATACCTCTTGCATAAAAAACTGAAAATCTGCGGGAGCATTACATAAACCAAAAGGCATCACCAGATACTCAAACAATCCGAACTTGGTTCTAAATGCAGTCTTCCACTCATCTCCTTTTTTTACTCATATTAGATGGTACACACCCCTTAAATACAACTTAGTATAAATCTTGGCAGCCCTCACTTGATCTAATAGGACCAAAATCAAAGGTGTTGGGAACCTGTTCTTAATTGTGACTTAGTTTAATGCACGATAATGAATGCATGTGCGTAACGTTCCTTCCTTCTTAGGCACAAAAAATAATGGTGAGGAAACTGGAGAAGTAGAGTGTCTAATAAATCCCTTACACAACATCTCGTCTGGATACTCTCGTAGGTTCACATTTTCCTTTTCCGTGAGGGCATAAATTATACTGCATCGTAATTTTGCCCCCTCTTCTAAATCAATCACACAGTCATAGGTCCGATGCGGGGAAGTTGCTCAGCCACTTTTTTGTCAAACACTCTAGCAAATTCCAGGTAGTGCGCAGGAATTCCTTCTCCCACTGCTCCCACCACCTGATCCACTGCACCCTTCTCAATTAACAGTGCAGCTGGACCTACCTCCGGTAATATGTGCTCTTGACACCTTTGCTCATCGAACCATACTGCCTGTTTTTCCCAATCAATCCGAGGATTATGTCTCTTCAACCATGGCATCCCCAGAATCAAACCAAAGGGCTGCAATTAAATCAAAAGTAATATCCTCGCGATGACCACCTACACAAATCATTTACAATCTTTGAGTCTGCTTCCTTATGGGGCCTGATACCAATGGTGAACCATCTACTGACTGTACTCCTTCCACCTTTTGCTTATCCACTAATGGTAATCCTAACTGTGCAGCAAGTGTAATGTCCACAAAATTGCCTGTAGCCCCTGAATCCACCATCGCCATCACTTCCCGTTTTGTCAATGCAAAACATAATGTTACCAGAATGTATAAATGAGAAGTCTTACCCCCTACTGTATTTGCAATCCATCTGGGGAACCCTACTTCACTCGGGCCTGTCACCTGTGTTCCCCCTAAGGCCGGCCCAATTCTTTTCCCGCTTCCTTCGTACTCTTCTCTCCTCTCCCACTTTTCTGAGGAGTATTGGGGCATGTTCGAATAAAGTGTCCTGCTTGCCCACAATACAAACACAACCTATTCATCTTGCGTTGCTCTCTCTCTGCCACTGACAATGGTCCCCTTACACTCCCAATCTGCATGGGTTCCACTTCACTTGTCCGTCCTCCTCTACTCCTAGCTAGTCGCACAAATGGCACTGCTTCTGGTCTTTTCTTATCGCCCTTCCTCTCATTCATTCGATGATCCAACCGCAAAGCCAGATCTATCATGGCAGTGCAAGTTCTTGGCTGCGGTTCTACTTGAGCAATCGCATCTTTCAGTTCCTCCCGTAAGCCTAGATAAAATAACACTATTTGCTTGGCCAATAACTCCGTCTCAATTACCAATCTGTTAAACTGTGTTACATACGTTACCAAATCCCGGGCTCCTTGCTTTAATCCTAATAACTCCTTATCCTGTGCTAGGGACACCACCCGTCGATCAAATAGCCTACCAAATTCTGCTAAAAACCCACCCCAATTATACAATATAGGGTCATCATTTTGCACCAATGGCATTGCCCATGCTGCTGCATCTCCTGTCAAATAAGAAATCACGAAAGCCGTCCTAGCCTGAATAGTCTCAAACGCTGTAGGCTTGCACAAAAAATGTAATCTACATTGAGTAAGGAACATCATGTACTTCCTCGGATCCCCTGAGAAGTGTTCTGGAGCTGCTAACGGTACACTACTGGGAGGTTGTACAATTACTGTAGAATTCTGACTTGCCGAAGCTCCCATAGCACTGGTCCCTTCCAACTGAGTCTTTTGTGCAATCAAACTTTGTACTTGTGTTTTTAAGTTATCAGATTCTTGTCTAGCATGCGCTAATTCTACCTGAATGTCTTGGAGTGCCTTAAGCACATCGGCCAAAGGCGGAGGTGTCGCTTCCATTTGGCTTGGGTGGTTGAAAGTATCCTAATATGGGGGTGGCTTATTATGTCAGTACACACAATAATGGGGAGGAGTTGTCGACACTCTCCCCCAAACCACAGAAGCTGAATGAAGTTGACCCTCTGTTAGGATATCAATGTTACATATATATATGGAAACAAGTTGCCCAGAGTTATTGCATATTATAATGTTAGTATGTTGCAGTTTGTCCGTGCGCTTGGAATGTGGATCCTCAACCTCAGAGGTTCCAGGTTCCGAGCACAGGGAGAGAGGGGAGAGAAGACAAGGCTGTGGACGGTGGTTGAGTCCCTCCCGGGGGTCGTCCCACAGACTTAAATAAAAGACTTCTTGGTGGTACACTACTGAGTTCCTGGTGATTATTGAACATAACAGCTGGCGACGAGGATAAAGGATTTTTCAGACGACCCCCGGCACGATACCAGCTAGAAAGGCTACGGATCGTAAAATAAAAGTGAGCGGCCACGCATCGACATACGCTCGGGAGCCACAGGATAAGAACTGTTTGAAATACAGGTACCGGCGATAATTATATTAATTACAGAAAATGACATTGTGAAGGAGCGGTAGAAAAGAAGCCAGCACGCAAAGTGTTTACATTTAAAGTTGAAATACCTGCGCGCGTACTCCAACGCGACTCCGCTATACGCACCGATAGCGTTCCAAAGCAGGACCCAATGACGTGACAGAGTCAGCTGAAAAGAGGACCCTACGGCGTGATGAACGCCGTGATCGACGTCTACACGCAACAAAAGAGAATGCACATACGGAGCGGTAGCCAAATGTAAACAAACGAAGAACAATTCAGCACAGCGGAACGCTCATCGACGCATTGCGAGACGATTAACAGAGAGTGGCAACCAGCTGGACGCCGGGCGAGTTTGCGCTCCAACGAACTTTGCAAGTCTGGCAGAACAAGCGGACAGCCCCACATACTATAACCTAGCTGGTGAGTTACAAATAACACAGTTATTTACATGAGTAATTGAGGGAAATTTGGCAAATAAATAAACCAATCGTACCACAGCGTAGTAACTACAGCCACTGGCATCACAATATAATGGCAAATGTTCCAGCTCCAGTGTTTTTCTTACCTTCACCTGGAGAACCCAGAGTACGATGGATAGATTGGAAAGAAGGTTTCCACAAATATGCGTTAGCAGTATTTGGCCCCAATTATTCTAATGAACGGAAAGAAGCCTTGTTATTTCATTGTCTTGGGACAGCAGGTCAGGAAGTTCTAAGAAAATTACCAGAACCTATAGATACACCAGACACAGGCCCATATGAGAAGGCATTAGCCAAGCTGGACAAACATTATAAAGTAGAGGATAACATCATTCTAGAGAGGTACAAATTTGCTACCAGGGGGCAAAAGAATGGAGAGAGCATAGAAGATTTTATTACGGCTCTGAGGGGATTGGCGGTGAAATGTAGATTCAATCACTGTCAGGAAGAACATATACGTGATCAATTAATGATCAAATGCAACAACGACAACATTAGGAAAGAACTATGGAAGGAGAAAGATCCCACATTGGATAGAGCTATAGAGATTGCAAAGATGGTGGAACACACTGATAAATGTATAAAGTTACTCCAAGCAGACAATCATTCAAACATTGAGAAACCCAAGTTGGAGGAAAATGAGGGTGCAGTTCAGAAAGTATCAAAAGTTAATCCGAGGATGGGCTCAGGTGTTCCAAAGAGACAGTTGCAGTTTGGAAAAAAAGGCGAAGATCGACAAGAGAGTAGACCTCCAGTGGGGAAAAGTTGGAATCGCCAAGGGTTAGTCAAAGACAACAGGAATTTTTCCAGAGAGTCTAATTTCTCCAGAGGTTTTAAAGAGGCAATGACAAACAGAGATTCCACGACAAGAAGGTGTTTCCGGTGTGGGAGTTTCTCACATGTAGCATCGGACAAGGAGTGTTTTGCAGTGCACATTATATGCAACAATTGTGGCATACGTGGACACATTGCCAGATGTTGTAAAAACTTTAATTCCAATTCAGGTCAAGTTTTTGATGTTAGTGTAAATAATGAGGAAGATGATTATATTGAAAGTGGTAGAGAAGTGGTGTTTATGGTGAACGCCATTGATGGGAAAGTGAAGAAGAAAAAGCCTTATGCCATAGTATTGGTTAATGGGATACAAATATCGATGCTTATGGATAGTGGGGCAGATTATACATTAATAGGAGTGCAGGTATGGAAAGAGAGATTTAATTGCTGTACATTACGAGAAAACAAAATTAATGCGAATGCATATGGTGACAAACCAATAGAGATAATAGGATATTTTGACGCTAAACTGCAGTTTAAAGATAGGAAAGCCACCACTACTATTTATGTTGCCAACAAAGGGGGAGAGTTACTCTCGTGGAGCGATCAAGCTGAGCTAAAAATCAGACTTGAAGCAGGTCATCCTGAACAGGTCTTAACAGTGAGTGGTGAGAGACTGATTGAAGAGGAACATAAGCTTGGATGTATGAAAGGATTTGTTCATAAGATACGACTAAAAAAGGGGGCGGTTCCCAAGATTGCGAAATTGCGCACCATTCCCCTGGCACTCAAGGAGGGTGTAGAAGATGAATTAAAGAGAATGGAGAATGAAGGGGTTATTGAGAGAATAGATTCTTCAGAATGGGTGAGTCCCATTGTGGTAGTCAGAAAATCCTCTGGATCTTTGAGGATATGCATTGACTTAAGACATCTTAACAGTATGGTGGTGGCAGATAGATTTCCATTACCCAGGATAGATGACCTACTTGTGGGTGTCTCTGGATCCAAAATATTTTCAATTTTAGACCTCAAGTCTGCTTATCACCAGATTGAGTTACATCCGGATTCTAGAGATTTAACAGCATTTATCACTCCTAACGGTTTATTTAGATGTGTACGCATGCCGTTTGGCTTGGTGTCGGCTGCGAGTGTATTTCAGAGTATTATGTACAGGTTACTAGGTGGAGAAAAAGGGGTGATGTACTACCAAGATGATGTTTTAGTATGTGGCAGTGATGAGGTGGAACATGATAGACGGTTAAAAAGGGTGCTAGACATATTAGGAGAAGCTGGTCTAACAATAGCATCAGAGAAGTGTACATTCAAAGCAAGTAAAGTGGTTTATTTAGGTCACGAGATCACCGCTGAGGGAGTCAAACCCAAAGAGGACGCCATTGAAGCAATAAGGAAAATGGAAGATCCCAAATCAAAAGCAGAAGTGTTGTCGTTTTTGGGGTTAGTTGAATTCTATGGCAAATTCATTAAGAATTTGTCAGGCATGTCAAGACACATGAGAAGGCTTACTCGCAAAGGCGTGATATTTAAATGGAGTGAAGACTGTAAGTTGGAGTTTGAAATGATAAAAAAGTCCATAATCAATGCTCCCATTCTAAAGACATTTGAAGAAGGGAAACCCACATTACTTTTTGTAGATGCTAGTGATTATGGCATAGGTGCGGTTCTTATGCAAGAAGATTCAGAAGGTCTGCACACTATAGCATTTGCCTCAAGGTCACTTAAAGATCCTGAAATTAGATATTCAGTAGTTGAGAAAGAAGCTCTTGCTTGCATCTGGGGAGTTGAAAAATTCAAAAGGTTTCTGTGGGGAAGGAAATTTGAGATTTGCACTGATCATAAACCATTAGTTAGTATTTTTACAAAAGGTGGGCTGGAAGGAGTATCGAGACGCATTATGAAGTGGGTCACAACTCTTCAAGGTTTGCAATTTACCATGATTCACATTAGTGGTGAAGTCAATGTAGTGGCAGATGCCTTGTCAAGATCTGTTCACAGAGAAGGCCATATCAGTATAGATCAATCAGATCAGGAAGAAACATTTGAGATTTTCCAAGTACATGATTCCCTAAAAAAAGACGAGTGGGATAAAGCTAGTAGTGAAGATCTAATGTACCAGAAAACACTAACATTGGTTAAAGAAAACAGAATAATGAACTATAAAGGTGACATGGGTGGATTTGCCAGAGTTAAAGGGGATTTATGGATCAATGACAAACATCTACATAGAGGGCATCAGATGATAGTTCCTCAGGGTATGAGGAAACAGGTAATGGAACTAGCCCATGAGGGACATTTAGGTCTAGCTAGGACTAAAGGTATAATAAGATCTGAGTTCTGGTGGCCTGGAATTGATAAAGATATTGAAGAGCAAGTTAAGGAGTGTCCAGAGTGCCTGGAGGGAAACAAGGGTTTGAGCGTACAAAAAGTACCTATGGTTATCAGGGAAAGTCCGCGGGTACCATGGGATGAGATTGCAATAGATCTTTTAGGACGATTTAACATAGGAGGGACCAGAGACAGTTATCTGCTGGTGGTCATAGATTTATTGTCCAAATGGCCTGAGATATGTCTACTTAGAGATATTTCCAGCGGCAGTGTTACGAAATTCTTAGAACAATTATTTTGGAGAGAGGGTTTTCCTAGAAAATGTTTGTCGGATAATGGATCCCAATTAGTATCCAAGGAATTTAGAGAATTTTTGGATAAGAATGGAATTGAACAGGCAAACACCTCTCTCTATCATCCCCAAAGTAATGGTTGCGTTGAACGCTTCAATAGGACATTGATGGAAGCCATAAGGATTGCGGTAGCAACTGGTGGGGATTGGTTCAGGACAGCGATGGAAAGGACATTCCAGTATAGAATAACACCTCATAGTGTCACAGGATTAACGCCATTTGAGATTTTGAGAGGTAGGAAACCTAATTCACATCTATGTCCTGGATGGATGGGAAAATCCAAGATGGTTGGTGTGGATGTGGAAAAAGTGAGGAGTAGAATGTTTGAAGCAGGAGTTAAATCTAAGGAAAGATATGATCAAAAAAATTGTTGTAAGGAATTTAAGATTAATGAAGGTGATTGGATCAAAATCAAATTACCTACCAAAGTTCGTAAAGGAGCATCTTTATATTCTGAGCCTAAACAAGTGGTAAAAGATTTAGGTTCATCGGTATTGGTCAGAGGTGGTGGTATTTGGAACAAGGAGAGAGTAGCAATTGCCAAGTTCGTCAATGGAAGGGAGTGATGGACTCGCATATAGGGTCACGGATACCACCATCACTGATAGACATATAATATTATCAGTACAATGTAAGACATTTCACTTAGTCAGAGTTCTACTTTATCTTAAGTTTATAGCACATATGTTTCAGGCAAATATGTTTAGACATTGTTTTCAATTATTAGTTCAAGGAAAGGAAGGAGGTGTTAGGATATCAATGTTACATATATATATGGAAACAAGTTGCCCAGAGTTATTGCATATTATAATGTTAGTATGTTGCAGTTTGTCCGTGCGCTTGGAATGTGGATCCTCAACCTCAGAGGTTCCAGGTTCCGAGCACAGGGAGAGAGGGGAGAGAAGACAAGGCTGTGGACGGTGGTTGAGTCCCTCCCGGGGGTCGTCCCACAGACTTAAATAAAAGACTTCTTGGTGGTACACTACTGAGTTCCTGGTGATTATTGAACATAACACCCTCCCACCGTGGTTGGCACAGGTACCTGATATAGAATAGACAGGGCACCACGTGGCAGTCAGTGGGGGGAAGAGGGTTAGGGAGAGGTTGTGGACAGGGTAGGGGAGGTTAGGAACACCGGATAGAGGGTGAGGGAGAACCTAGTTTGGATAGGAATGGGGAAGCAACAGGGAACATCCCTACACTGACTATACCTAATAACACCTGGGAACATTCACCACTGTGTGTGTGTGTTCACTATAACATAGTCACCTTGATACACACATAACCTGCACACTTAATGATTTGCATACCATGATTAGTTAGTACAACTTGATACATGTACCCCCTCTCATTCGCTCCTAGAAAAAAACATATGCATAGCAAGCATGGCAGGCAAAATGGAACGTACACTGGGAATTGCTCCCACTATGAAAGACCAGACTCATGGCCCCCTGGGCTGACGTAAGCATTGCTGACAAACAATGAACATAAACTGAGAATAGACAGTGAAACACACATATGGGCATCTTGTAATAGTTCATCCCAACCTCCCCCTCCCCTGTTCTCAGCACGTGAAGAGCCTAAACGTTGAAAATCTTTCACAACCATAGAAATGCGTCTTCATCTCATCAACCCTAACTGAATCAGTACTTAGCTCAACAAACGGGCATCCTTGCACATAAAACAATGTTCATTCCGATCTAAGAACCATGCCCGTAAGTAACGTGTTGTGCCATTTCATGAACACTCCCTCCGAGCCCCTGCCCACACTTATCTTTGGTCCGGGAAGCTCCTGAGCCTTCCCCGACGTCGAAAATGTTGCCCGTAGCAGCTGCGTAGCAGCCTCAGAAAACCTCCTTCACTGCTGCTGCAGAATCACGCCCGCAGCCTCCGAGTCCATGCAGCGTCCATAAGCGGGCGGCGGCTCCTTTCTCCCTCGTACACAGCAACCTCCGGAAACAAAATAAGCAACACCTGCCGTGCGCCGTGGGCCTATTCATAAACAGTTGCCAATCAAGATCAGCTGGACACACGCGCGCACGGCAATTGACTACACAAATTCCCTAGTACTGCTGGGAATTGTAGTTTTTACTGTGTTTACCCAATTACAGCCTGTTCCTAGGTCCATGCCATCCACGCCTGCCCTTATTCCTGACGCTACTGCTTTAAAAGGCTTTCTGATACATTATCAACAGATGAGATTCCCCTGTGGGTCTCACGCTATGTGCCCTGGCCTCATAAGCTTTGAGACACCTAACTAGACACAATCTGGGCTTTTCAGGGAATGCCATGTATTCTACAGTCTTAATCCCTGTCTTTGTCCTCTTTTCAATGTAAAATATAACCCCTATAGGCGAAAATGACTTCCTGTATGTCTCTAACGCCTTGGACTCTTTTGCAAAAAATTAAGAATAACAAAGTGGTCAATTTTGCCCAAAGAGCTTTCCTAGAAAGTTCCTTGTTGTCCGGCCAGGACTCAAACATCCTTAAGACTACACTCACGTCCCAAAGCCGTGAATAACTAGACGTTGGGGGTCTCATGCACCTGACACCTTTTAATAATCTTCACATCAATGGATGCTCACCTATTGGCTTTCCCTCTACATACTCGTGCTCTGCAGATATCGCTGATCTGTATGTGTTAATTGTCCTGTATGCCTTAGCCTGTGCTACTTGTCCTGCTAGGAAATTTACTACGTGAGTTACATCAGTTCGTATGGGATTAACTTTCCTCTCCATACACCAATTATTCCTTTTTCGCCATGCCACTCTGTAGGCATTCCCGTTCCCGGGGGCCCATGATTCTCTGATAAATTCTTGAGCTGTCCCCGAAAGACCTGGCTTGGCCCAGGCTTTCCTGAAATCGCCCATGCTATCAGGTTCAGGTTCCCTGCCTGTACCAGCGGATGCATCTCTCCTTTTGGACTCAAGACTATGGGCCTCATTACGAGTCTGGCGGTAACCGCGGCGGTAAAACCGCCTGGTTACCGCCAGACTCGTATTACCATTCCGCCTCCGTGATTCTCCGTGATTCCCAGAATTACCGGGGCATTACAAACCCGGTTTCCCGGGAATCACGGAGGCGGAATGGTGTTAATCCCCATTCCCATTCCCATTGAGTCCTATCGCATCTCGTAATGCTGCCGGTGTTTCCTCGTCCGCCTGCAGGCGGGCGGTGTTAAACCCGCCAGGTCAGACCTGGCGGGAACATCACCTCCCGCCTGCAGGAGTTGTGATCGCCTGGCATGGAAATAACGGTGGCGGCGGGTTTACCGCCACTGTTGTTTCCATACCGGGCGATTTGTAATGAGGCCCTATGTCTTGTCTGTGTGGCAATAGAATTCGATAATCCTATGACATCTCTAGTAGGTCTTTGAACCATGCCTGACTCCTCCAATCGGGTGTCACTAAAATCACTGTTGCTTCCTGTCTCCTGACCTGCGCCACAGTACGTGCTATTATGGCGAAAGGTGGGAAAGCGTATTCCTTTGCTGGTCCCCATACCTGGAGAAATGCATCCGTTGCCATTGCTTCTGGGTCTGGTCTCCAGCTGAAAAATCTGGAGATCTTCTTGTTCAACCTCGAAGCAAACAGATCAGTCTGACATGGACCCCTCCGATGCATGCTCTCCTGGAACACAGTCTCCTCCAGCTGCCAGTCGCTGGAGTCCCTCAGGTGCCTCCAATTCCAGTCCGCCACCTGGTTATGTTCCCCCAGCAGTGGTTCTGCCGTCACGCTGACTCCTCTCTGGAGATGTAGGTGCCAAAACACCTTGGCTATCTCTGCCAACATCTTGGATCTTGTCCCACCCAGTCGGTTTATGTACCTGACTGCTGAAATGTTGTCCATCTTTTGTAATATGGCACATCTCGCTCCTTCTTGCGTCCAGAAACGGACTGCGAAGGATCCCTCTTGGAGTTTGAGGCAATTGATATGTAGGTTCAATTCCTTGTTCAACCATCTATCCCCGGTCGACTGATCGCCGCACCTGGCTCCCTAGCCCCACCGGCTGGCGTCCGATTCTATTGCTAGGTCTGGGGAGGAGCCAAATATCGCCTTGCCATTCCATGCCCATGTGGTACTACACCATTCTAGTTCCGTTCTCGCTTCCTGAGACATGAGCACTTTCTATTCGTAAGCTAGGCCTTTCCTGATATGCTCTATCTTCAACCTCTGCAATGCTCTGTAATGTAGAGGTCCTGGAAAAATTGCTTGCATCGATGATGACAGACGCTCTACCAATCTCGCTATCTCCCTCAGAGAAATCATTCGTCTTGTCATCAAGCTCTTTATTTCTTTCTTGATGGAGTTCACCTTCTCCAAAGGTAGTCTGAGTGTGCCCTGAATGGATTCTATGATGAACCCCAGAAATTCCATCGACTGGGCTGGTTCCAGTTCTGATTTTTCCCAGTTTATTAAAAATCCCAACTGTTGTAAATCTGTTGTTTTCTGAATTTGCTCCCCCAGAATCTCTCTGTTGTGGCACATCATGCAAATATCGTCCAGGTATATAATCAATCTGATTCCCTGTTCTCTGAGGTGACTTACCACTGGTTTCAATAGTTTGGTGAAGCACCAGGAAGCTGATGCTAGGCCGAACGGTAGGCATGTGAATTCCCATTTCTCTCCCTTCCAGAGGAACTGTAGTAGTCTCCTCTGGT
Source organism: Ambystoma mexicanum (assembly GCF_040938575.1). Classification (NCBI taxonomy): domain Eukaryota; kingdom Metazoa; phylum Chordata; class Amphibia; order Caudata; family Ambystomatidae; genus Ambystoma; species Ambystoma mexicanum. Next base: position 1,303,301,224 of record NC_090933.1, read on the forward strand.
CCTGCTGAATCGGAATTGTTAGATAGGCGTCCCTGAGGTCTATTCTCGCTAACCAATCCCCTCTCTGTAGGATGTCCCTTAACAGGTGAATCCCTTCCATTTTGAAGTGTCTGTATATGAGAAAATAATTTAGACCCCTGAGGTTTATCACCGGTCTTACTTTGTGCTTGCCTTTTACTAAAACAGGTTGCTTATAAAACCTTTCTGTCCCTCTGTGGCTGGACTGATTGCCTGTTTTATTTTCAGAAACTCTATTTCTTTGTCTAACAGATCTCCGTCCTGCTTGCTGAACCTTATCTGTTTGGGTTTAGCTTCCTGTAACGGTTCTTGCCAGAAATCTAACTGAAACCCTTGAACCGTCTGCATCACCCACACATCTGAGTATATCCCCCCCCCATTTTTCTATGTGCAGTCTCACTCTCCCTCCTACTGGAGGTATGTCTGTTTCTACTACTCTCGCCAGCGCTTTTTCTTTTCTCACCTTTGGCATTCTGGTGTTGTTGTCTGCCGCTGCCTCTCCAGCCTCTTTCCTCTGGAGGGAAAGAAAGGGTTCGCCCTTCGTTCCTCCTGTTCTTTCCAGTGTGATCTGTCACTGTAGGACCTGTTATATTGGTACCGGCTGGACGAGCAGCCCTTTCCTCTTCCAGCCCTGTCAAAAACCTTTCTTCCGAAAATCTTTTTGAGCAATGCCTAAGCCTTATCCATGGATGCATAAGTATTGGGGAATTTGGCCATGTCTTTTATGAACAAATCACCAAATAGTTTCCCTTTAGCTGCCGCCGCTTGCTCCAATGAGGCCAATTCTCCTAGTCTCGAGTCCACCTTCATCAGGATGGATCTCCTTCTCTCCGTCGCTAATGCTGTATTAGCATTCCCCATGAAACATAGAGTTATCTGTGCCCATCCAGCAATTATCTCTGGATCAATGGCTTCCTTCTTCAGCTTGGCCTCCTCAGCAAGTTGCCATATCCTTGCGATAGGGCCCAGCATGTCTAATACCATGTCTTGGCATGATCTCGAAGACCTGTCTTTTCCTTTCTTCACATCTCTGCCATACCTCCCCAGAAACGTTAGAATTCTTTCATTGAGCTCTGGCGTGTTTGCTACCCCGTCCAATACTCTAGGCCTGGGACATTTATCCCTCAGTTTATTTCTGGCCTGTTTGCTCAGGGGTGTCCTGAGCCTTTTTATTATGTATTCTGTTATGTTCTCTGGGGGCTCCCATTCATTCGACCTCGGGTGCACCAGCTCATCCGGGTCGAATTCATCTCTTCGAGACTCTTCATCCTCCCTCCTGCCTCTTTTTTTCTGGGCTCCCGTCTTTCGCTTTCTGAGGAGGTTTGATCTCCTGACGCACTATGCTCCTCAAATTTATTACTGCTCCTGCAGTCTTCATCAGATGACTCATCTGAGCTAAAATCATACTTATCTCGAGACCTCGCCTTCCTCTTGTCAGATTTGTATCTGTGAGGTGAACCCGGGGGTGTCTGGGTGCGTCTGGGTCCTACGTGCCCTGCAGGTCTTTCTCTTACTTCCAACTCTGTGCCTGCGCGCTTTGTTCATGTCTTTGATACTCCGAGACAAAGCAGCCAGGTCTTGCATTATGCCCCTTTCCTCTCTAAGGGGTCTACCGGCACTATCCATCCTCTGCCTGACTCATACGTAAACCATTAACGTGTGGTCCCTCTGAATCTTCTGAGTATCCACTCATTATGCAGCTGTGCCGTGTAATTATTTAGTGCAGTTTTCTTGGGTTCCTGAATCTGATGTGCACATTTCTTTGTAGCTTGGCGGGTCTCTTTCTAGCTCTGCAGTTTTGCTTGGGACTGTGCCCGTCTTTATGAGATTTTTATAATACTCATTAAAATATCTAAACGTTCCGTAATGGTCTGTACCTCCTGGTTCTGGCTGATATGAGGGGTCTGATAACAGTTTATCTTGGGACTGTGCCCGTAAATTTACTGGCTTGCAGCTGCGGTTGGATTGTGTCTGTGGTGCTGCTTCTTGGCCACCAGGTGGCACCTGTTGTCTTCTCTCAGCTCTGCATGACAGTTAATTTCACCGTAATAAAGCGCGCCGTGTGGATCTGATAATTATATGAGCTTTGATGTTGAAATAACGTTGGGAATGCGCTTGTAAATTTCACCTCCTACTCTCTCTCCCACAGATGTTCGTACTGTTGCTGGAACCCCAGGAGTCCTGTCGCGCCGTTGCAAACTTCTGTGGAAGAGTGCCTCCTAACGAGGTATGCAGAACGCCAGAGCTTAAAGCCACGTCGCGCTCCTGTCACTGATGCGAATATGCTCTGCCGTGTCTCCCTAGATGCGCTAAGCATTTAAAAACAGTATTCTTCCTGCGCCCGTAGACTAAGTATATATAGTCTGAAAAAATAAAAGGTACTTAGCTCAGCTGCACGAGCAGCAAAGAAAGAGGGAGGACTTTGGGGGTGCGCATTGTTTATGAGGAGAAATATAATGTGATTGGACTGAGAAAGGCGCATGGTTTTATGGAATTATGAAAAACAAACTACAGATTCGCCGCAGTTCTTGGGAATTGTAGTTTTTATTAGTTATTGGTTCTTCATAATTGTTTGTATTTGCTGCTCGAGAAGTAAAGAGAAGATTAGAGCATAATCAGAGCCTCCGAGTCTTGACATAGAATTTGATGATGAATGACTACAACATAATTACATTTTTAGTTTACAGTTTGTAAAGGGTTTTAAACATAAAAGATAACATTGATAATTGGGTTTGTAATTTGGCTATTTAACTCTCAATGATTTTTAAACACATATTTTTGTTTAATGTTTAAAGTGTTTGTGTGAGGTCTGATATAAACAAGACCACAAATTAATGTAATCGAATTAAAAGTAAATAAATATCATTAAGCCGAAAATGTAAGACAGATAAACAAACAGGTAGGTTGAAGAAAACGTTTTCAATATATCGGATAGCCATGAGAAAAAATAATTGAAATCCCATAAGATAAATGTCCATGTAAAAACAAAATTCTAAGACAATTTATGCTATGAACTTATTAAAACAGATTATGAGAGATGGGTGCGACAAGTTAGTCATCCACAAACACTTAATAATGTAACTTTGTGTACTTTTTTTGTTAACTGATTTTTATTGAAAGTTTTTATGAATACAATAGCAAATACAAGAATTAATGCATTTGATTAAACCAGAAAGTGAAACAAGTAAAGCTTTTACCTTGGTATATAGTTTCAGATATTAACCAGATGATATCAAATTAGTTATGGTTAAGTTGCTAAACCCGAAGGAAGACCACTTTTTGGGTGGCTTATAACTTTGCTCCCCCTAGACCAATCCTTACCAAACTTTGCAAAAAAAGTAGCAACCTCCGACATAGTAGCCTAGCATAGATGTGTCAGTATCATGACTTTTGAGTTAATTAGTTGCCTCCTGAAAGAAATGTCATGATATAACGAAGAATGTTTCTTTACTTGTAGATATCCATTTGAGTCACACACACCTGAAGAAGAGTGTAATACCCGAAATGCGTAGTGTCAGCACAACTTTCAACATAACCACATTTGGTTAAGGACCATCTTTGAAAGAATTTTGCTTAAGTTGGACTCAAATTCATTCTCTGTAATTACTTTACATATCTGACTTTAATAGTCTGAATTCGTTGCATATTTACAAGATACATTATGTGACTATAGCATAACTTGTATGAATAAACTAAATCATTTGTGAACACATGTTGTTACATTAGGCAACATATGTCTAATAGGTATGTGTTTATATGAACTACTACATTCTATTACATATATTTTTGATTAATTATGAGATTGTTAATGAAATTGAGTACACTAGTAACCATTTGTTATAAATTTCGCATTGACTATTTTTTTATGATGAAATTATAAATTGTTTTTTTAATATGATGCTGAAAGTTCATTGAGGGAATATTGCTTTGTTCCCCTTTATTGTGTGCACTGTTATTCGTCTGATGACTTTCAGACGACAAAACTTTCTTTAGATACAGTGTATTCTATCCCTTTAGCCAGGGTTAGATTTAACAGTTGCACCTTAAACTTTCCTTGAATATAGATTTAATATATTACATTTTGATCCTTGAATAGAATTTTTAGTGCCTCTCTCCAAACCCTTAATTCTTTTTAAATGTCCTATAATGAAATAGGGGCATCTAAAAAGGAAAGATCTACGGGATTATCAATAATTTTCTTGTTAGAGCTTAGTGTCACGATTCTGCTCGCCTGCCTCCCAGCACCTTTACATGCGCCTATTCGTGTATTTCCTTGTTTTACCGCTACAGTTTTGGACTAATCTAATTGCATGTCCCATTCCAGATTTTGGATTAAACCAGCAGATGCATACTGGGACATGTAGGCTGTCCAAAAGGCAGAGGGCTGGAGGAGGCATATTAAATACATTTGTTTGCAGCAAGCTACTAAGAGCTGCAGAGAGCCTGATCGTATTCACCTGTTCCAAGCTACTGCAGGCTCTGCTGCAGAGAGCTGGAGAGCACTTGATTACAATCCACTGCTGCTACTGCTGCAGGCTACTGAAGCCAGGGCTGGACTTAATTGAACACAGCTGCCAGAGTCTGCAATCAGCTCCACCCTGCTGGCCTGCTGGCTGGGAGGGCCTTGGGTTGGTCTCCGTTTCAGATCAGATAAGGGAAGACTTCTGTTGCCTTCACATAGTCCGTTGAAGTCATACCTGCCTCAGTATATGGTCTTTCAGTTTTACCCTTGCACTGAGTACAACAGTTTCCTCAGCACGCCCAAGTCATGACGTTGCTGTATGACTGTTGTTAAGAGTAATCTGCTGGAAGTGCACATGCGCGCCCGACGCATGCGGACCTAATCGCCTCGGCTTCCGGCGGCCGCTACAATTATCCTGCAAGAACTCCCGTTAAAGTGTATTATTCCCACCCCGGCTGTGCCCCGGGGGGAGCGGATGCAGTAGAGAACCAGTGCCCGCAACCCCGAAGAAAATTGGAGTAGGAGACGCGAGATCATTCCCGAAGTCGGCAGACGGACGAGGCGCGGCAGTTGAGGCCCTGACGCGGCGCTCGCCCCCTCCATGACACGGCGTGCGCGGGGAACCCTCCTTGAGAAGGCACACAGAGACAACCCGACTCCAAGAACCGGCGCCCTGTAGATACCGCTGGAGACCCACGGCGATCTCCTCTGTCGACCCGACACTGGCAGTGGGCGAATCCTCAAGGCGCTTCTCCTGGCCCGTCGGCGAGGTGAGCGGGTGAGGCTCCGCGGCTGACTGCCTGCGGCTCGGGCCTACGCTGCCAGTCTTTTCCCCCCTCCCCCTAATCGGCAGGACACCGGCACCGGGGTCGAGCTGCAGCAGGACAAGGAGAATCGGGGGCTGCTCCCCCCTGTGGCCGGAGATACGCTGCCAATGAACTATATTAAGGCGCAGCCAGCATACGGACCCACGATGGGCCCCTGCTCTGTTTGAGCACACCCGCTTGGAATACGCTAGCCCTTTTCCAAACCCTACACCCACCCCTTGGGTGAACACTTGAAGCGGCTGTGCCCACACTGCACGGGGCCGATCAACCGCGACATGGGGAAGGAAAAGGCCAAGCGACAAACACTGCAAAGCAAAATGGACCTCTACACCGTGGAGGCCCCTCCACGCCGCGGACCTCAGCCCCCAGAAAACGAAGGGGCCGGCGACGAGCCTCAGGACCCCCCAATTTCCTTGACGGACCTCATGAGAGCGATTGGGGAATCCAGGACATCGCTGGAACTTAAAATAGGTGGCATATCCACCGAGGTGTCCCTCATACACCAAGACCTCCGCAATCTATCGGCCAGGGTTGGTGAGGCGGAACAGAGAGTGTCGGACACAGAAGACACGGTGCACCGCTTGGAGCAACAACTTGCCGCGATCACCAAAAAAATTGCCCAACTGGAATACCGTGCTGAGGACAGCCAAGGGAGAGCGCGGCGCAATAACCTCAGGATCCTCGGAATACCGGAGAAGGAAGAAGGCCCCAGCGCTGAACTGTTTCTGGAGGATTGGCTAAGTCATGTCTTCGCCCCCAAAAAACTGTCCAAATTCTTCTCCATAGAAAGGGCGCACAGAGTCCCCACCGGCCCACCTACCCCGGGCGCCCCGCCTAGAACGATAATCGCACGCCTGCTGAACTACCGTGATCGAGATGCGATCCTACAAATGGCAAGGGCCTCCGGCCAGATCACATACAACGGCTATAGGGTCGGGTTCTACCCCGACTAGACCAAGGAAGTCCAAAAGGCCCGCCAATCTTTTGACTCGGTCAAGAAGAAACTTCAGTCGCTTTCTATCAAATATGCTTTATTTTTCCCGGCATCGCTTAAAGTCCACCATGAGGGCACCACTCATCTATTTTACACTACCAAAGAAGCATGGGAAGTTCTCTCGGATTCCAGAACAAGGCGCACACCACCGGGCTCACCCACACAGAGGCCCCCGACCCGAGCGGCTCTCGCCCCCTCGATCTCTGGCCAACGCAGACAACGACATGACGGGGACCCCCATGGAAAAGGGGTAAGACCCACGCAGTGGGGGAGACTAAGCTGCAACGTATTAACATGGAAGCGCTCACCTAGCGGCCGCCGCTCCTAATGCGACGCGGGCGCTATCGCAGTCAGGGTTATCCCGAGGAAGTTTACCAAGTTATAAGTTTAATGTTTGGGCGACAGGTGCTCCCAGTTGGGGGGAAGTACAGGGTGGGGGGCGTTTGGGGGACCTAAGGAACCATGGGACAAGAAGGCTTGAAGCCGACAAACGTAGGCAAGGAAAACAAACACTGTCTTTGGCCAGGACCATGGACGCCATTATCAGCCACTCAGCAGGCACCTCAATGCGAGGCAACCCTCGGATGTCTCCCTTGGAAGGAAACCGCCATATGTCCCCAGAAAAAGCGCAATTGCCACTGATCCTTCTAGATGTCCCAACAAGAAGACTCACGCAGATAGATTGAATTCCAACAAGGTAACCATACTGTCCTGGAACGCCAATGGCCTTGGCTCCAGCATAAAGCGAAGATTGGTGCTCCAGTACCTAAACCGACACTCGCCAGACATTGCCCTCCTAAATGAAATGCACTTGATAGGCACAAATGCCAACTTTTTCAAAAGGTCCAATTATCCGCATACCTACCATGCCGGATTCACGAAAGGTGCCAGGGGCACGATGATACTCGTTCACAAACGAGTTCCCCTCCAGGTAAGGAAGATCAAGACCGACCCCAGAGGCCGATATGTACTGTTGCTAGCTGATATCTGGGGTGAGAAATGGGGCCTCGTAGCAATCTATGCCCCCCCACGCTTGCGAAAGAACTACTCTCCGAACTACAGAGCTTGCTCCTGGAAGAAGAGGCCGATACTTGGGTGATTGGGGGGACTTTAATGAAGTAATGGACATCACAGTCGATAGATCCTATAGGAGACCTGGAACCCGCCCCACCTCCACACCGCTCGCCGCGTTCACCTAGGCCTTGGGACTGACGGACACATGGCGTTCGCTTCATAATAACAAGGCTGGCTTTTCCTTCTATTCGGGCGTCCAAAAATTGTTCTCCAGGATCGATTATGCCTTTATCCCCGCAACATAAATCACAGGCTTCTCGACGCTGAATTCCTTGCAAGAGGAATTTCGGACCACTCTCCGCTCCTCCTAACCATGAAAAACTCCTGCCGCCACCCAGACCGTAACTGGCGCCTAAACGCATACCATCTCCGCCTCCCTGAAATCGCTGAGGAGCTTGAAAAAAAGACAACGGAATATTTCGAACTCAATGAAGGCTCTGTGGACTGCCCGATCTCGATCTGGGAGGCGTACAAGACGGTCCTCCGGGGGGAAGCTATCTCAGCGGTTTCCGCCTATCAACAACGTCAAGTCCAGAAGGTCAGAGAAACGGAAACCCGAATCCTGGAGTGTGAACAGCAAGTCCTAATACACGGCACCCAAGAAGCAAAAGAGGCGATGCTCACGGCGCAAGACGCCCTTAGTAACCTATCTCTAGATAATGCACGAACGGCCCACCAATTAGTTTGAAGCCAAATATATGAATGGGGCGACAAAGCTAACAAGACTCTGGCCCGGTTAGAGAGACGCGAACAAAGCAGGGGACATGTACGGGCCATTAGATCTCCAGATGGAACACTGCTGAAAGAAGACTCTGACATTGTCGAGGCATTCGCCGACTACTACAAAAATCTCTACACCCCACCCACTGAGAACCCACCGGTTGAACCCTCACGCTACCTCGACCGAATCGAGGTTCCGATACTCCCACAGCACCAATCAGATCTCCTGAATGCTGACATCACCGACACCGAGGTGCAAGAGGTGCTGGCACAGCTCCAGTCCGGGAAAACTCCAGGCCCCAACGGGTTCCCAACGGAAACGTGGAAATGCCTCGGTGGCACACTATCTACCCACATGCACCGCATGTTCCTATGCAGCAGAGAGCTAGGAGCACTCCCCCCAGACCTCAGGAAGGCATGCATTGTAGTCATACACAAGCCTGGAAAACCCCCGGAGGAATGTGCCTCCTACCGCCCGATATCCCTGATCAACGGCGAGGCCAAGGTCCTCGCTAGAACACTTGCCAATAGACTACTGCAGGTGATTGAGACCCTCGTCCACCCAGACCAATGTGGATTCATGCCCAATAAATCAACTCGCATGAACTTACGTATAGTCCAACTGGCGCTGAGCAGAGCGAAAGAAATACCAGCCCCACTCGCCCTCCTGGCGGTGGACTTTGAAAAGGCGTTTGACTCCGTGGGGTGGGAAGCTCTGTGGGCAATCATGGCTAGGATGAACCCGGGGCAGACATTTATATCATGGGTAAAACTTCTTTATGCATCCCCGGAAGCCACGGTGAGGGTGAATGGCAGGTCTTCCAAATCATTCCCCTTGGGTAGGGGCACGAGGCAGGGGTGCCCGCTATCCCCACTCCTCTTCCTCCTGGCCATTAGACCGCTAGCAATTGAGCTTAGAGCCGATACCAACTGGACCGGTTTCGTTTGGCCGGAAGGGGGAGAGGACCGCCTTTCGCTCTATGCGGATGACCTTCTCATATACCTCAGTGACCCGTGCATCTCATGCCCGGTTGTCTCCCTCATTCTCAGGGAATATCAGAATTTTGCGGGCCTAAAGGTTAATGAAGCCAAAACCATCTTCTTCCCGATTCAGGGGGGCGAATCTGCGATCCCGGAGACCTGCCCATACCATATCTCTATTAAGGAATTTAAATACCTGGGTATACGGCTTGACCCGACACTCGAGGAGTATTCCCGAATTAATCTACAACCAGTAATTGTGCGGTTCACCAGAGACACCCCCCATTGGCAATCACTTACCCTATCGCTAATGGGTAGAGCCGCGCTATTCAAAATGATGACCCTCCCCAGGCTGTTGTATGTCCTTCAGAACGCCCCATTCCTCATCCCCCGAGAAACCTTTGCATTCATTGACAAGTACCTACGCACACTGCTATGGGGCGGGAAACAATCCCGGATCGCCCTTGACATGCTCCAGAGATCAGTATGGGAGGGGGGCATCGGTTTACCCTGCATACGCACCTATTACCTTGCGACACAGATAGGAGTGGTAAACGAATGGATGCACGCAGACCCCACATTGCCACACATCCGTATTGAACTGGAGATCATGGCCCCGTTGACATCGCTACAAATCCTGTACACCACCCATGCCCAACTCCCGGCGCTGCCCAAAATGACGCACCATATACGTCACGCCTGGCGAGACGCACACAAACTAATCGGCTGGAAAGGACAGCCAACGCTATCACAACCCATATGGCACAATGCGCTCCTCCCGGAAATAGTGAGAATGGGCTCCTTTGGCCACTGGCATGCAAAAGGAATACACACACTAGCACAGGTGATACAAGGGGGTCGCCTCCTGGGCTTTGAGACCATCCGAGAACAATTCGACTTGGCACCCATTGACCGATTTCGGCACGCGCAACTAGCCCACGCTATCCGCACCCAATTCCCTGATACGACAATCATACCCCCCTGCTCCCCCATCAAGATCAATATCCTCCTGCAACACATCTCCTCTAAGGTCACCTCCACTCTTTACCAGGCCCTCAACTCCTTCGGGGCTACACAGCTAGACGGGCTCAAAGCAAAGGGGGAAAGGGAAGTAGGTCACCTCGAACCTGAAGATTGGGTTGATGCATTAATGTCTCCTAGAGAAATTGGTAGGGAATCCAAGCTTAGGCTAATACAGTTGAGAATCCTCCATCGCTCATACCACTAACGTGCTGTAATGGCCAGATGGGGTGGACTAGAAGACGGGACATGCGTTCGATGCAAAAATGAACCTGCCACCTTCTACCACATGATATGGGACTGTCAGGTGTTACAGGCCTTCTGGGAGGACTGTATTAGTACAATCTCTGCTTCCATAGCGACACCAATCCCCAGGGATCCCAAAATGGTTCTCTTAGGCATCTGGGGTGAAGTAGACCTGTCAAAATATGGGAAAATGTTTCCGGCAATCGCATTGGGGGCAGGCAAAAGACTTATTGCAGCTAATTGGGGATCTCCCGACCCACTGTGCCTGAACCGTTGGAGTAACGAGCTGGACAGGTGCGCAGCTTCAGAGCACCGGATTTATAACGCACGGGGCTGCCCCCGTAAATTTGAAAAAATATGGGGTAAATGGCTAGATGCTCACTGAGATCCGCTGGTGGAGATAGATTAATATCTGTTAGCATTGGTTACCTGCCTTGTTTTGTTATTGACGCCCGGTCCTCGGCCTTGTGGGCTTCTTCTAACTGTTATTAATGCTATGCTGCCTTCATGCTATGCTGCCTTCATCCTTTGTATGCCGATGATCCATGTTTGTTTTTCTATGTTGTGTTGTTCAAACTCAATAAACAGAGTTATAAAAAAAAAAAAAGAGTAATCTGCTGGTACCTATCCCAAGGACTTTCCTTAATCCCTGGAGATCCCTTATCTTATTCCAGTACACCCTTATTTCTGATCAATCCGTGTTGCCCAGTGTACTTGCTTGTCTTTGCCTTTTCTCTGTCTCTTTGTTTACAACTTGCTCCTGCAGTTCCTGTGAATTCCTGTTTCAACTAACAGCTTGGTATGTACTTTTAATCTGTTATTTGCTAGCATTGTCTCCGGAATCTCCCTTAAATCTACTTGCATACAGGGAGAGACAGCCTCTGCCCTGTGCTCTCCACCTAGACTTCTGAGACTTAGATAGTTAGTAATATTATCATTAAGAATGGTTTGATCAGCTGAGTAAAGGTGAGGGTAAAATTCAAAGAAAGCATTGTTGATTTGTTGTGGATTGTAAACTCTAACCCCATGTTAGTTAATGAGCGAAGTTATTAAAAAAAAGTCTTTCTTCCTTTTAAGATACGTAGCAAGTAATTTACTCGATTTATTGGAACCACCATAGAATTTTTCTTTAGATCTGAAGACGGTTGAAAATGCTTTATTAGTATTGTCATTATTACATTCTATGCATTTTTGCAAGGAGGGATTTGAAAGAATCTTCTGTAGGGTTATTGAAATAAGCTGTTTCTAGTGATTTAACGGAGCATAAAAGCTCTTGTGATTTTTGTTCATTTTGTTTATTCTTGAAAGAGGTAAATTGTATAATAAAACTACATAACGTGGCTTTGAAAAGGGTCCCAATTATTATGCATTGTGGTGTCTAAAGGGTTGTTAAAAGTAAAGAATTCAGTAAAGAAAACATTTATTTCTTGGGTAAAATCCGGATCATTGAGTAGAAAAGAATTGAATCTCTATTGGGAGGCCAGGGAAGGTTGAGGTTCCCATTCCAGGACAGTAAGGACCGCGGCATGTTCTGAAAATGACAATAGGGCCAATTTCGGAGTGGAGGATACTGGAAGCAAGTGGAGAGTTAACAAATATATGATCAATTCTGGAGAAGGATTTGTGAGGGGGAGAAAAAGGTAAAGTCCTTAACATCTGTGTGGCAAGAACGCCAAGTATCAACAAGAGTGATGTCTTCTATAAAATTGATCAATTCTTTGTGGGATTTGGAGTTTATGAATTTGGAATCTGATTTGCGTCCAGGGTGAAATTGCAGATTTGATTACAGTCCACACAAATAATGAGTCGATCATAAGTCTTTTTAAAGAGAACATGTTTTAAATTGTTCTAATAGGATGGATCTGGAGAATTGGGACAATAAATATTAATAATAGTAACCATAATCTTGGTGATATTGGCGTCAATGATGGACCATCGTCCGGAAGGGTTGTGTTGTTGATCAAGCAATTGAAAATAAGTTTTCTTATGAATTAGTATAGTAACTCCTATATTCTTCTCTATTGCTTGTGCAAAAAATGCATGCTTTACCCATAATTGGATCAGTGTATTATTTTCTTCAATAGATTCTAAGTGGGTTTCTTGAATGCATACAACGTTTGGATTGTTTTTCCCTAGATGACTAAGTACTTTTTGTCATTTGATAAGATTATTAAGACTTTTAACATTCCATGACAATACCTTGATACTCCTAACAATAAAGAATAGGGTACATGATAATTAAGTTAATATCTGAAGTGATATAGATTGAGTAATGAAGAAGAAGAAAGTTTGAAATACCTCTTTAGATATTCTCTTTGTTTTGTCAGTGGTATATGTTTAGTTTATTGTTTGCTTATTAGGCGCTTATACAGTAAATACATTCTGTTTCAAAGTGGCTACAGAGCAACAGGGAGGGACATGGGAATTGCAATACAATTAAATAAACAAAAATTACAGTGAGGGAAAGGGGCAACCAAACCTGCTATGCCTTTTGGGTATTCAGAACGTGCAAGTGCAGCAAAGCAAGAGGGCAGTGGGGTAGGTGCTGGGGTGTTCGCGCTCGATGGTAAGCCACAGATGAAGTGCAAAGTATGGTAAATGCTATGCGGCCAGCCATGTTGGGTGGGGAAGTGCGAGTCTCCAGTGCAGAGGGTGTGCCGAGGCCAGTGCTATTTTTTTTTTTATTTCAAATGATATAGTTTACAATAAACATTTCATTTATCCATTCATAACCTTACATGTCATAAAATTAAAAATATATATATAATCAAATAAATGAAACGAAAATGGTGAAAAGGTGAAAGAGTCAGCTCTGCATCCTCATCATGATTTTTCTGTATAGATAGACTTTTATTCCTTTTGTTTTACTGTCCTAGTCCAGTATGTTACCAATGAATTGCGTGAGCGTGTAGATAGATTTTCTATCAAGCCCACTTATCATTCGGGCCCATCTTGCAGCAGGCTCTAACTGATACGTTGCAATTCCAAACAGGGATCCGAACAGAGCTCACTTCTCAGCTAATGTTGTGCATATCATAATTAGGTGATACAATGTTTCTGGCATCTCTGAATTCATACAAAACCGGCAATAGCCATCCTTAGGTGCAAGTTGTCTGGTTTCAATTAATCTTTCACTTGTTGGGATTAGATTCAGTCTGATCCTTAAAAATCAATCTCGCACTTTTGGATCTGGAAATAGGTATGCTGGTGGTTCGTTGATAGATCTTAGATCAGCGTCGCAATGGATGTTCATAGCATATCTCGATTTAGCTTGACAAGTTCTCATCCAATTACTCCTTTGCATCTTTATTTTTGCGTGTTGTGGTCGATATAGTAGCATGTCTAGGGCAATCTCTCCCTTTGTTAGTTTACATTTCAGTTGTTTAATCCATAACTTCAATTTTGTGTTATTCAGAGAATCCTTCGAACTTCGTAGTAATTGGATGGCTGGTGTCACAATCACACCTTATTAGGGAAGAGAGTTCGACACTCTCTCCCGAACCACAGAAGCCGAATGAATCGACCCCTCCCACTGTGGTTGGCACAGGTACCTGATTGTGTATACACAGGACACCACGTGGCAGCCAATGGGGGGAAGAGGAATTAGGGAGAGGTTGTTGATAGGGTAGGGAAATTAGGAACACCGGAAAAAGGAGGAGGGAGCACCTAGTTTGGATAGGAATGGGGAAGCACACGGTAAAACCTAACCTGCATACACCAGGGAAAACACCCTCCTGACACACCAATCCGTACTTGCTTCCTCGCACCCTTGCAAGGCACATGAACCTACCCCACACTGCTCCTGATGTAGTTAGGTACACCTTAATACATGCACCACCTTACATGAACACATAGAGAGCAATTAGGCAATTGTTTTTTTAATATGATGCTGAAAGTTCATTGAGGGAATATTGCTTTGTTCCCCTTTATTGTGTGCACTGTTATTCGTCTGATGACTTTCAGACGACAAAACTTTCTTTAGATACAGTGTATTCTATCCCTTTAGCCAGGGTTAGATTTAACAGTTGCACCTTAAACTTTCCTTGAATATAGATTTAATATATTACATTTTGATCCTTGAATAGAATTTTTAGTGCCTCTCTCCAAACCCTTAATTCTTTTTAAATGTCCTATAATGAAATAGGGGCATCTAAAAAGGAAAGATCTACGGGATTATCAATAATTTTCTTGTTAGAGCTTAGTGTCACGATTCTGCTCGCCTGCCTCCCAGCACCTTTACATGCGCCTATTCGTGTATTTCCTTGTTTTACCGCTACAGTTTTGGACTAATCTAATTGCATGTCCCATTCCAGATTTTGGATTAAACCAGCAGATGCATACTGGGACATGTAGGCTGTCCAAAAGGCAGAGGGCTGGAGGAGGCATATTAAATACATTTGTTTGCAGCAAGCTACTAAGAGCTGCAGAGAGCCTGATCGTATTCACCTGTTCCAAGCTACTGCAGGCTCTGCTGCAGAGAGCTGGAGAGCACTTGATTACAATCCACTGCTGCTACTGCTGCAGGCTACTGAAGCCAGGGCTGGACTTAATTGAACACAGCTGCCAGAGTCTGCAATCAGCTCCACCCTGCTGGCCTGCTGGCTGGGAGGGCCTTGGGTTGGTCTCCGTTTCAGATCAGATAAGGGAAGACTTCTGTTGCCTTCACATAGTCCGTTGAAGTCATACCTGCCTCAGTATATGGTCTTTCAGTTTTACCCTTGCACTGAGTACAACAGTTTCCTCAGCACGCCCAAGTCATGACGTTGCTGTATGACTGTTGTTAAGAGTAATCTGCTGGAAGTGCACATGCGCGCCCGACGCATGCGGACCTAATCGCCTCGGCTTCCGGCGGCCGCTACAATTATCCTGCAAGAACTCCCGTTAAAGTGTATTATTCCCACCCCGGCTGTGCCCCGGGGGGAGCGGATGCAGTAGAGAACCAGTGCCCGCAACCCCGAAGAAAATTGGAGTAGGAGACGCGAGATCATTCCCGAAGTCGGCAGACGGACGAGGCGCGGCAGTTGAGGCCCTGACGCGGCGCTCGCCCCCTCCATGACACGGCGTGCGCGGGGAACCCTCCTTGAGAAGGCACACAGAGACAACCCGACTCCAAGAACCGGCGCCCTGTAGATACCGCTGGAGACCCACGGCGATCTCCTCTGTCGACCCGACACTGGCAGTGGGCGAATCCTCAAGGCGCTTCTCCTGGCCCGTCGGCGAGGTGAGCGGGTGAGGCTCCGCGGCTGACTGCCTGCGGCTCGGGCCTACGCTGCCAGTCTTTTCCCCCCTCCCCCTAATCGGCAGGACACCGGCACCGGGGTCGAGCTGCAGCAGGACAAGGAGAATCGGGGGCTGCTCCCCCCTGTGGCCGGAGATACGCTGCCAATGAACTATATTAAGGCGCAGCCAGCATACGGACCCACGATGGGCCCCTGCTCTGTTTGAGCACACCCGCTTGGAATACGCTAGCCCTTTTCCAAACCCTACACCCACCCCTTGGGTGAACACTTGAAGCGGCTGTGCCCACACTGCACGGGGCCGATCAACCGCGACATGGGGAAGGAAAAGGCCAAGCGACAAACACTGCAAAGCAAAATGGACCTCTACACCGTGGAGGCCCCTCCACGCCGCGGACCTCAGCCCCCAGAAAACGAAGGGGCCGGCGACGAGCCTCAGGACCCCCCAATTTCCTTGACGGACCTCATGAGAGCGATTGGGGAATCCAGGACATCGCTGGAACTTAAAATAGGTGGCATATCCACCGAGGTGTCCCTCATACACCAAGACCTCCGCAATCTATCGGCCAGGGTTGGTGAGGCGGAACAGAGAGTGTCGGACACAGAAGACACGGTGCACCGCTTGGAGCAACAACTTGCCGCGATCACCAAAAAAATTGCCCAACTGGAATACCGTGCTGAGGACAGCCAAGGGAGAGCGCGGCGCAATAACCTCAGGATCCTCGGAATACCGGAGAAGGAAGAAGGCCCCAGCGCTGAACTGTTTCTGGAGGATTGGCTAAGTCATGTCTTCGCCCCCAAAAAACTGTCCAAATTCTTCTCCATAGAAAGGGCGCACAGAGTCCCCACCGGCCCACCTACCCCGGGCGCCCCGCCTAGAACGATAATCGCACGCCTGCTGAACTACCGTGATCGAGATGCGATCCTACAAATGGCAAGGGCCTCCGGCCAGATCACATACAACGGCTATAGGGTCGGGTTCTACCCCGACTAGACCAAGGAAGTCCAAAAGGCCCGCCAATCTTTTGACTCGGTCAAGAAGAAACTTCAGTCGCTTTCTATCAAATATGCTTTATTTTTCCCGGCATCGCTTAAAGTCCACCATGAGGGCACCACTCATCTATTTTACACTACCAAAGAAGCATGGGAAGTTCTCTCGGATTCCAGAACAAGGCGCACACCACCGGGCTCACCCACACAGAGGCCCCCGACCCGAGCGGCTCTTGCCCCCTCGATCTCTGGCCAACGCAGACAACGACATGACGGGGACCCCCATGGAAAAGGGGTAAGACCCACGCAGTGGGGGAGACTAAGCTGCAACGTATTAACATGGAAGCGCTCACCTAGCGGCCGCCGCTCCTAATGCGACGCGGGCGCTATCGCAGTCAGGGTTATCCCGAGGAAGTTTACCAAGTTATAAGTTTAATGTTTGGGCGACAGGTGCTCCCAGTTGGGGGGAAGTACAGGGTGGGGGGCGTTTGGGGGACCTAAGGAACCATGGGACAAGAAGGCTTGAAGCCGACAAACGTAGGCAAGGAAAACAAACACTGTCTTTGGCCAGGACCATGGACGCCATTATCAGCCACTCAGCAGGCACCTCAATGCGAGGCAACCCTCGGATGTCTCCCTTGGAAGGAAACCGCCATATGTCCCCAGAAAAAGCGCAATTGCCACTGATCCTTCTAGATGTCCCAACAAGAAGACTCACGCAGATAGATTGAATTCCAACAAGGTAACCATACTGTCCTGGAACGCCAATGGCCTTGGCTCCAGCATAAAGCGAAGATTGGTGCTCCAGTACCTAAACCGACACTCGCCAGACATTGCCCTCCTAAATGAAATGCACTTGATAGGCACAAATGCCAACTTTTTCAAAAGGTCCAATTATCCGCATACCTACCATGCCGGATTCACGAAAGGTGCCAGGGGCACGATGATACTCGTTCACAAACGAGTTCCCCTCCAGGTAAGGAAGATCAAGACCGACCCCAGAGGCCGATATGTACTGTTGCTAGCTGATATCTGGGGTGAGAAATGGGGCCTCGTAGCAATCTATGCCCCCCCACGCTTGCGAAAGAACTACTCTCCGAACTACAGAGCTTGCTCCTGGAAGAAGAGGCCGATACTTGGGTGATTGGGGGGACTTTAATGAAGTAATGGACATCACAGTCGATAGATCCTATAGGAGACCTGGAACCCGCCCCACCTCCACACCGCTCGCCGCGTTCACCTAGGCCTTGGGACTGACGGACACATGGCGTTCGCTTCATAATAACAAGGCTGGCTTTTCCTTCTATTCGGGCGTCCAAAAATTGTTCTCCAGGATCGATTATGCCTTTATCCCCCGCAACATAAATCACAGGCTTCTCGACGCTGAATTCCTTGCAAGAGGAATTTCGGACCACTCTCCGCTCCTCCTAACCATGAAAAACTCCTGCCGCCACCCAGACCGTAACTGGCGCCTAAACGCATACCATCTCCGCCTCCCTGAAATCGCTGAGGAGCTTGAAAAAAAGACAACGGAATATTTCGAACTCAATGAAGGCTCTGTGGACTGCCCGATCTCGATCTGGGAGGCGTACAAGACGGTCCTCCGGGGGGAAGCTATCTCAGCGGTTTCCGCCTATCAACAACGTCAAGTCCAGAAGGTCAGAGAAACGGAAACCCGAATCCTGGAGTGTGAACAGCAAGTCCTAATACACGGCACCCAAGAAGCAAAAGAGGCGATGCTCACGGCGCAAGACGCCCTTAGTAACCTATCTCTAGATAATGCACGAACGGCCCACCAATTAGTTTGAAGCCAAATATATGAATGGGGCGACAAAGCTAACAAGACTCTGGCCCGGTTAGAGAGACGCGAACAAAGCAGGGGACATGTACGGGCCATTAGATCTCCAGATGGAACACTGCTGAAAGAAGACTCTGACATTGTCGAGGCATTCGCCGACTACTACAAAAATCTCTACACCCCACCCACTGAGAACCCACCGGTTGAACCCTCACGCTACCTCGACCGAATCGAGGTTCCGATACTCCCACAGCACCAATCAGATCTCCTGAATGCTGACATCACCGACACCGAGGTGCAAGAGGTGCTGGCACAGCTCCAGTCCGGGAAAACTCCAGGCCCCAACGGGTTCCCAACGGAAACGTGGAAATGCCTCGGTGGCACACTATCTACCCACATGCACCGCATGTTCCTATGCAGCAGAGAGCTAGGAGCACTCCCCCCAGACCTCAGGAAGGCATGCATTGTAGTCATACACAAGCCTGGAAAACCCCCGGAGGAATGTGCCTCCTACCGCCCGATATCCCTGATCAACGGCGAGGCCAAGGTCCTCGCTAGAACACTTGCCAATAGACTACTGCAGGTGATTGAGACCCTCGTCCACCCAGACCAATGTGGATTCATGCCCAATAAATCAACTCGCATGAACTTACGTATAGTCCAACTGGCGCTGAGCAGAGCGAAAGAAATACCAGCCCCACTCGCCCTCCTGGCGGTGGACTTTGAAAAGGCGTTTGACTCCGTGGGGTGGGAAGCTCTGTGGGCAATCATGGCTAGGATGAACCCGGGGCAGACATTTATATCATGGGTAAAACTTCTTTATGCATCCCCGGAAGCCACGGTGAGGGTGAATGGCAGGTCTTCCAAATCATTCCCCTTGGGTAGGGGCACGAGGCAGGGGTGCCCGCTATCCCCACTCCTCTTCCTCCTGGCCATTAGACCGCTAGCAATTGAGCTTAGAGCCGATACCAACTGGACCGGTTTCGTTTGGCCGGAAGGGGGAGAGGACCGCCTTTCGCTCTATGCGGATGACCTTCTCATATACCTCAGTGACCCGTGCATCTCATGCCCGGTTGTCTCCCTCATTCTCAGGGAATATCAGAATTTTGCGGGCCTAAAGGTTAATGAAGCCAAAACCATCTTCTTCCCGATTCAGGGGGGCGAATCTGCGATCCCGGAGACCTGCCCATACCATATCTCTATTAAGGAATTTAAATACCTGGGTATACGGCTTGACCCGACACTCGAGGAGTATTCCCGAATTAATCTACAACCAGTAATTGAGCGGTTCACCAGAGACACCCCCCATTGGCAATCACTTACCCTATCGCTAATGGGTAGAGCCGCGCTATTCAAAATGATGACCCTCCCCAGGCTGTTGTATGTCCTTCAGAACGCCCCATTCCTCATCCCCCGAGAAACCTTTGCATTCATTGACAAGTACCTACGCACACTGCTATGGGGCGGGAAACAATCCCGGATCGCCCTTGACATGCTCCAGAGATCAGTATGGGAGGGGGGCATCGGTTTACCCTGCATACGCACCTATTACCTTGCGACACAGATAGGAGTGGTAAACGAATGGATGCACGCAGACCCCACATTGCCACACATCCGTATTGAACTGGAGATCATGGCCCCGTTGACATCGCTACAAATCCTGTACACCACCCATGCCCAACTCCCGGCGCTGCCCAAAATGACGCACCATATACGTCACGCCTGGCGAGACGCACACAAACTAATCGGCTGGAAAGGACAGCCAACGCTATCACAACCCATATGGCACAATGCGCTCCTCCCGGAAATAGTGAGAATGGGCTCCTTTGGCCACTGGCATGCAAAAGGAATACACACACTAGCACAGGTGATACAAGGGGGTCGCCTCCTGGGCTTTGAGACCATCCGAGAACAATTCGACTTGGCACCCATTGACCGATTTCGGCACGCGCAACTAGCCCACGCTATCCGCACCCAATTCCCTGATACGACAATCATACCCCCCTGCTCCCCCATCAAGATCAATATCCTCCTGCAACACATCTCCTCTAAGGTCACCTCCACTCTTTACCAGGCCCTCAACTCCTTCGGGGCTACACAGCTAGACGGGCTCAAAGCAAAGGGGGAAAGGGAAGTAGGTCACCTCGAACCTGAAGATTGGGTTGATGCATTAATGTCTCCTAGAGAAATTGGTAGGGAATCCAAGCTTAGGCTAATACAGTTGAGAATCCTCCATCGCTCATACCACTAACGTGCTGTAATGGCCAGATGGGGTGGACTAGAAGACGGGACATGCGTTCGATGCAAAAATGAACCTGCCACCTTCTACCACATGATATGGGACTGTCAGGTGTTACAGGCCTTCTGGGAGGACTGTATTAGTACAATCTCTGCTTCCATGGCGACACCAATCCCCAGGGATCCCAAAATGGTTCTCTTAGGCATCTGGGGTGAAGTAGACCTGTCAAAATATGGGAAAATGTTTCCGGCAATCGCATTGGGGGCAGGCAAAAGACTTATTGCAGCTAATTGGGGATCTCCCGACCCACTGTGCCTGAACCGTTGGAGTAACGAGCTGGACAGGTGCGCAGCTTCAGAGCACCGGATTTATAACGCACGGGGCTGCCCCCGTAAATTTGAAAAAATATGGGGTAAATGGCTAGATGCTCACTGAGATCCGCTGGTGGAGATAGATTAATATCTGTTAGCATTGGTTACCTGCCTTGTTTTGTTATTGACGCCCGGTCCTCGGCCTTGTGGGCTTCTTCTAACTGTTATTAATGCTATGCTGCCTTCATGCTATGCTGCCTTCATCCTTTGTATGCCGATGATCCATGTTTGTTTTTCTATGTTGTGTTGTTCAAACTCAATAAACAGAGTTATAAAAAAAAAAAAGAGTAATCTGCTGGTACCTATCCCAAGGACTTTCCTTAATCCCTGGAGATCCCTTATCTTATTCCAGTACACCCTTATTTCTGATCAATCCGTGTTGCCCAGTGTACTTGCTTGTCTTTGCCTTTTCTCTGTCTCTTTGTTTACAACTTGCTCCTGCAGTTCCTGTGAATTCCTGTTTCAACTAACAGCTTGGTATGTACTTTTAATCTGTTATTTGCTAGCATTGTCTCCGGAATCTCCCTTAAATCTACTTGCATACAGGGAGAGACAGCCTCTGCCCTGTGCTCTCCACCTAGACTTCTGAGACTTAGATAGTTAGTAATATTATCATTAAGAATGGTTTGATCAGCTGAGTAAAGGTGAGGGTAAAATTCAAAGAAAGCATTGTTGATTTGTTGTGGATTGTAAACTCTAACCCCATGTTAGTTAATGAGCGAAGTTATTAAAAAAAAGTCTTTCTTCCTTTTAAGATACGTAGCAAGTAATTTACTCGATTTATTGGAACCACCATAGAATTTTTCTTTAGATCTGAAGACGGTTGAAAATGCTTTATTAGTATTGTCATTATTACATTCTATGCATTTTTGCAAGGAGGGATTTGAAAGAATCTTCTGTAGGGTTATTGAAATAAGCTGTTTCTAGTGATTTAACGGAGCATAAAAGCTCTTGTGATTTTTGTTCATTTTGTTTATTCTTGAAAGAGGTAAATTGTATAATAAAACTACATAACGTGGCTTTGAAAAGGGTCCCAATTATTATGCATTGTGGTGTCTAAAGGGTTGTTAAAAGTAAAGAATTCAGTAAAGAAAACATTTATTTCTTGGGTAAAATCCGGATCATTGAGTAGAAAAGAATTGAATCTCTATTGGGAGGCCAGGGAAGGTTGAGGTTCCCATTCCAGGACAGTAAGGACCGCGGCATGTTCTGAAAATGACAATAGGGCCAATTTCGGAGTGGAGGATACTGGAAGCAAGTGGAGAGTTAACAAATATATGATCAATTCTGGAGAAGGATTTGTGAGGGGGAGAAAAAGGTAAAGTCCTTAACATCTGTGTGGCAAGAACGCCAAGTATCAACAAGAGTGATGTCTTCTATAAAATTGATCAATTCTTTGTGGGATTTGGAGTTTATGAATTTGGAATCTGATTTGCGTCCAGGGTGAAATTGCAGATTTGATTACAGTCCACACAAATAATGAGTCGATCATAAGTCTTTTTAAAGAGAACATGTTTTAAATTGTTCTAATAGGATGGATCTGGAGAATTGGGACAATAAATATTAATAATAGTAACCATAATCTTGGTGATATTGGCGTCAATGATGGACCATCGTCCGGAAGGGTTGTGTTGTTGATCAAGCAATTGAAAATAAGTTTTCTTATGAATTAGTATAGTAACTCCTATATTCTTCTCTATTGCTTGTGCAAAAAATGCATGCTTTACCCATAATTGGATCAGTGTATTATTTTCTTCAATAGATTCTAAGTGGGTTTCTTGAATGCATACAACGTTTGGATTGTTTTTCCCTAGATGACTAAGTACTTTTTGTCATTTGATAAGATTATTAAGACTTTTAACATTCCATGACAATACCTTGATACTCCTAACAATAAAGAATAGGGTACATGATAATTAAGTTAATATCTGAAGTGATATAGATTGAGTAATGAAGAAGAAGAAAGTTTGAAATACCTCTTTAGATATTCTCTTTGTTTTGTCAGTGGTATATGTTTAGTTTATTGTTTGCTTATTAGGCGCTTATACAGTAAATACATTCTGTTTCAAAGTGGCTACAGAGCAACAGGGAGGGACATGGGAATTGCAATACAATTAAATAAACAAAAATTACAGTGAGGGAAAGGGGCAACCAAACCTGCTATGCCTTTTGGGTATTCAGAACGTGCAAGTGCAGCAAAGCAAGAGGGCAGTGGGGTAGGTGCTGGGGTGTTCGCGCTCGATGGTAAGCCACAGATGAAGTGCAAAGTATGGTAAATGCTATGCGGCCAGCCATGTTGGGTGGAGAAGTGCGAGTCTCCAGTGCAGAGGGTGTGCCGAGGCCAGTGCTATTTTTTTTTTTATTTCAAATGATATAGTTTACAATAAACATTTCATTTATCCATTCATAACCTTACATGTCATAAAATTAAAAATATATATATAATCAAATAAATGAAACGAAAATGGTGAAAAGGTGAAAGAGTCAGCTCTGCATCCTCATCATGATTTTTCTGTATAGATAGACTTTTATTCCTTTTGTTTTACTGTCCTAGTCCAGTATGTTACCAATGAATTGCGTGAGCGTGTAGATAGATTTTCTATCAAGCCCACTTATCATTCGGGCCCATCTTGCAGCAGGCTCTAACTGATACGTTGCAATTCCAAACAGGGATCCGAACAGAGCTCACTTCTCAGCTAATGTTGTGCATATCATAATTAGGTGATACAATGTTTCTGGCATCTCTGAATTCATACAAAACCGGCAATAGCCATCCTTAGGTGCAAGTTGTCTGGTTTCAATTAATCTTTCACTTGTTGGGATTAGATTCAGTCTGATCCTTAAAAATCAATCTCGCACTTTTGGATCTGGAAATAGGTATGCTGGTGGTTCGTTGATAGATCTTAGATCAGCGTCGCAATGGATGTTCATAGCATATCTCGATTTAGCTTGACAAGTTCTCATCCAATTACTCCTTTGCATCTTTATTTTTGCGTGTTGTGGTCGATATAGTAGCATGTCTAGGGCAATCTCTCCCTTTGTTAGTTTACATTTCAGTTGTTTAATCCATAACTTCAATTTTGTGTTATTCAGAGAATCCTTCGAACTTCGTAGTAATTGGATGGCTGGTGTCACAATCACACCTTATTAGGGAAGAGAGTTCGACACTCTCTCCCGAACCACAGAAGCCGAATGAATCGACCCCTCCCACTGTGGTTGGCACAGGTACCTGATTGTGTATACACAGGACACCACGTGGCAGCCAATGGGGGGAAGAGGAATTAGGGAGAGGTTGTTGATAGGGTAGGGAAATTAGGAACACCGGAAAAAGGAGGAGGGAGCACCTAGTTTGGATAGGAATGGGGAAGCACACGGTAAAACCTAACCTGCATACACCAGGGAAAACACCCTCCTGACACACCAATCCGTACTTGCTTCCTCGCACCCTTGCAAGGCACATGGACCTACCCCACACTGCTCCTGATGTAGTTAGGTACACCTTAATACATGCACCACCTTACATGAACACATAGAGAGCAATTAGGCTTTCAAGCGGAATGAAAACAAACAAGGGAATAATATCCATGCATGAAAAAACAAACACATGGCCCTTTTGGGCAAAGCAGCAGAAGCACATGAACATACACAAAAGTTAGCACACAGTAGACAGTCCCAGTTAACAGCGATAGAACCATTGCCCAAAACCTGATACGTGTCCTCTAAGATACTTGTTCTCTGAGCCCAGGATTTTATGCAACCTTTCTCCTGCCAAGTTCATGCCCATTATCAAAGATCAATCAGCGTTTCACATCAAGATTCAAAAACGTTTCCTTCTTAGCACGTGTGATCCAATAGGAGAAGACCTTGCTTTCACAAACAAATGCTGTGATAATTGATTCCCAACACCATTGCAATGAGAGAAAACTAGTAGGCCATAAATCACAGCGCCCGCTACCCGTAGTACTTAGCTTTAGCCCGGGAGCCCCTTGGGACTACCCGGACGAAGAAGGCGCCGCATAAATGAAACAGTCCGACCTGCGTGTTCCTCCGGGTCAGTAAATCATCAAGCCGTCGAGCACAGCGAGAACCTGCTCCACGCCAAAATAAGCCGCACCTGTCTTGCGCCGTTGCTGGCTGATAAGCCTTCCTGATTGCATTCAGCTGGCAACGAGTGCGGAAGACAGGACTACAAAACGCCCAGAGGCTGCTGGGAATTGAAGTCTCTGCCTATCACTTACTGCTCCATATGCTGATTGGAGCCTTGGTAAGACGACCTCGCGAAGGGAGGTAGGATTTAACAGGTTCGGGTTCAGCCTCCAGGATTCCAGCTCCCCTGAATTCTATGATTCAGGCTTCCTCTAAGAGGGGCTCTTTTCTACGATGTACCTCTCTGCCGTTTGAGTAAAAATCAGCAGAGATGTCTATCGCATAAAAGAGCAGGGAGAACACACACCGCCAATAACCAATTCTGCAAAGAACACACAGTATGATTAGAAGCAATCAGGCAATATGGAATTAACCAGACAATCAAATATTTCTCTAAGCACTTAGACAATGGTTGAGGTGGTGTTGGACCTTAAATGATGAACCTACAAGAGAACCCAACACTATGAGTATGCACAAGTGATAACCACAAACTGACTATAACTCATACAACACCCAGCAGACCTGATAAGTGGGATTCCTAAGGAAAAATGGGTACCAGTTGAAAGGAATACAACGGCAGGTACAAAACAACAAATGGGATAGTTAGTAAGGAAGAGTATACCCGGGCGGCACGAGGGTCGCACTAGTGACGGGTTGGTGCATACACTGGAAAGCGTCACTTCTATAAACTTGGTTAAGGTAGAAAAGGCAGGAAATTAATTATATTGTTCAAGGAATCCGCACGTATGAGAAGGACTGATGATTTTCAGGTAATGAACAATGCAGGAGAATTGTATGAGCTTTACCTTAATTGCACAAGCACAGACCAAGTTGGCAGGGAACTCTTGTAATGTGCAGCGTGGTAATCTGCGTAGGACAGTCGCTCAAATTTCATAGAGCGGCAAGAAGGAGTAATCTCACCAGACAGGGCGAAGGCACAGTGGAAATCCAGGGACAGTCCGAGGTCGGCAGCAGGGTTCACGGATCAGGTTGGAGGAGAAGGCAAATGCAATCCAAGGACAGTCCGAAGTCAGCAACAGAGTTCAAATTCAGGCTGGAGGAAAAAGGCAATGACAATCCAAGTAGACAAAGGTTGGTCGAAGATCCAGGAAGTCAAGTAATCAAGAGGAAAAAGGGAATAAGCACCGGAACGGGCTGGAACCGAAAGAACGTAATGCCACAATTAGCAGCAACAAGCCGCTGAGTTTCTTCGGCTTTTACGGTGCAGGGGGTGGGGCCTCCTTACGTGTTCTCTGCGCACGGGATGTCGCAGCTGATGCAACGTTCTCTGTTGCACGGCCAGGCACCATGGCAACCGATACCGAAGCCACAATGAAGTTCTGGAACGTGCTTGCCCCCGTATGTAGCCACCAGAAATGGGAGGTACTGCAGGTCTGGGCCGATATGTAACAGCATCCACCCCCAAAGACACCGGCCACCTCCTGGTGAAATGGAATTCCCTCAAAACCTTAGGACAATGGCCCTCATTACGACCCTGGCGGAATCCGAAAAACGATGGCGGAAATGCAATACCGCCATCGAATACCGCTCGGTGCGACTATGACCCGTCACCGCAAAGTACGAAGCCATTAGCGACACCGTAGTGAACGCCAACGCTAACTGCACCAAGTACGCGCGCGCGCGCCATGCCAAACCGTAAATACCACCATGGCGCAAGGGTACGCGAATTCCGACCCTAGCGGACATGTACCTAACGCCATCAAGCATGGCGGAAAGCACCAATCCGCCATGGTGAGAAGTACGGCATCGCGAATCAACCGTAAACGGCCCCACTGAGTGCCTGTACACCGCTCCCTGCCCACAAAGTACAACTCCCCGTAGGTGCAATGAAGTCACAATGCAACCAGTGAAATGTACAAGTCACCCATGCATGCCAACGAACAAAAGAAACACAAGAGGGGCCAATGGGAGCTGCAGGGCACAGATGGCACGAATACAGAAGCCATTCCAATGGACATGACCACAGTTCCCCCCCCCCGAAACGCACGCAAACACAGGCACCTGTGACCAGCAATATTCCGAAAATCACAACATTCCACCAGTCCACCTGGCTGACCGGCATCTGTTACACAAAACCCATTCCCCCGCCCCTGAGCATGACAACATGCAAACAGTCACATTGGCAGCCCCCATCCCTGACCTCACTGGGCTCCGTAGGCAAACGCGCCCAGCACAGTACCACGCGACTAAACTCCGAAGCTGGAACCCAATGCAGATCTCCTCACAATACATCGCTCCCCAAATAGGAATATGCCACATCACTCGCAAAGAAGAACGCTACACGGCCCATATCAGAATAGAAATTTAATGCACAACTAAATCACCAAGCCCATACAGCCATTAGTCCATGAACTCCAAAACACATATCACCATTGTGGGCTGCATCCGCAAGGAATGACCAGCTACTACTTGTGTGACGCCCTGTTCCATCATGGTACACAGAGCCACATTCACGTACGAAAAGGCAACATGGAAGCGCACAGACCCGCAGGGCCGTCCCAATGGGGAGGCACTAGTCCAGCTGAAAGGCCGAAATGTTGCTCCGAGCCACTAGTACTGCGTAAGGGCATGTGGCCCATTGGCGATCGTCCCATAAGATCGTAATGCTGCTCCACTGATTAACACGAAGCAGCAGGTGTCGGGAGTAAACGCCATCTGCAGGAGTGGCATACAGATGGCAGTGGCAAAAGGGGATGAGATACCTGTCAACCAAAAGAAAAGAAAAAGAACAGAATGGCCATCAGAACTACATTCGAACAACTCACTTCAATGATCACACTAAATCCACAGTCATATGCATGCTAGCCCACTCCAAAGGATCATCACCACCCCGAAACCACTTGCGACTCATAACTATCTATATCGAGGTGTAAACACCATCACAAACGAGTGTACCTGTGCATGCGACTGTCAGAACAGATTCCATCAGATGGGAATGTTAACGTGCATGGACACAAGTGTCTGAAGGCGCGTCGAGACAGGGAGGGCTCAACAAGGCCAGATAGACGATGGTCCCACTATGGCAGCCCTGCATCACATAGCGCAGGGGAGGCGGATAGATTCCAACAAGCCCTGTACATGGCAAACCCTGTATCAAATCACCTGCCCATGCATCCATTCATCATTCCCTCATCCTGTTATAAAAACGCCTGAATATTTACTCACAAAACATTCGAACTTTCCATTGAGTCTGTGCGTTATGCAGCCTGCAAAATCCACAGTGCCCCAGCCCGTAATTCCAGTGTTGTGAAGTTACATGTATTTGGGAACGTCCGGCCTCATCGCCCACGTCACTATTGCGCATCCAAAACTATTCATATCAATCATTGCTTCCTCGCCATGGCCCCTGTCTCAAGGACATCGAACAAAAGAACGTTATATTTGCAGTCAGACCTGTGGGCATCTCCCCGGCGCTAGCTGAAAACCGAAAGCGCCGGCCTTCGAATTCCTCATTTGCAACATCACGTCGAAAAGGCATCTGTGGCCGTTTGAAATCACTAATTAATCCATCGAGTGCGGCTGTGTGTGAAAATGGCAACTGCCTTCACCCACGAATGGGACGCCCCGCCCGTCGTTGCAACTCGGTACAGTGATGCATGAGGGCCCACCGTTACTCGAGTACTACGTCCCACTGACCCATCACAAGTCTGTTCGCGACTGCAAAGATTGTATGTGAAACAATGGGACCATAGCCGAATGTACATATCAACAAATGTTACACGGCCATCGGGTACAAATACATGAATGCAAGAGCAAGATGCCATTCCTCGAATTGCAGCGTTGTGTGCGGGACGTGCTCGGCCAAAGGGGAGAGCAGCTTGCACAGGTGGAATGAATCACCACAGGTGGAGGCCATACAGCCTGAAAACACATAAATTGCACACCCAGTCTCCTCCCACAACCACACCCACTCCGAAATGCTACCGGCAGGACTCGCGATGTTGGCCCTGGGGGACCTGATAGCACTGCAAGTACTCCAACTCCAAGAAGAAGACGAACACCAACTACAACCGGCCGCACGGAGGAGACGCAGGAGGAGGAGGAGGGCAAGGCAGGGCCAGCAAGGGCCGCCAGCACAGCCACTACCACCACGCAGGCAGCCCGCAATCCCACGCCTCCGAGCACATCCGTTCAACCTCACTGATGAGCAGATCCACACCCTCTACCGTTTGGACCGGGACACCATAGCCGCCATCGTGGACATGACACAGGCTGACCTTGTCAGCATGATAGATAGCCCAACCGCCATCCCACCCCTACTGAAGGTGGTGTCTGTACTCCACTTCCTGGCCACAGGCACCTACCAGCACACAGTCGGAGCGACACGCAGGGAACAGATCCTGGCTACTCGGTGAGTCTCATTTCATGCATGATGATGTGGGGTATGTGATGCGGCAATGAACTGCCAGGAAGGGGGGGGGGGTGCGTACGTAGCAATGGCATTCCACATCATACGTTTCTCGTCCACATACAGGTGATGCTGGGTATCCACTGAAGAGATGGCTCCTCACACCAGTCCGGAACCCACGGGACCAGCATGAGGAGGACTACAACCATGCCCACTCACGTACCCGTGTAGTCATTGAACAGGCATTCGGCCTACTGAAGACTCGTTTCCGCTGCCTCAGCAGGTCTGGCGGGGCACTCCTGTACCGCCATGAGAAGGTTGCAAAGATGGTCATGGCATGTGTCATGCTCCACAACATGTGCGTACGTAGAAATGTTCCCATGCCCCCTGACGCTGAACTGCAAGCACCTGATGATGGTCATGATGAGGGTGGGGATGTGGCAGCACCTCAAGGAGTCTGCGAGGCACCGGAGGGCCGTGACATTCGTCAGCATCTCATTGATGCATGCTTCTAGCACTCACGCCTGGTGGCTGATACATGGACACGGGACTCGTGGCACTGTGTGTGTCTGGTACATGCACAATATGGACTGTACGCCTATGATGGCCTAGTACACAAAGATCATTGTCCACACATCTCATTGGTTGATCGTGCACTGTTTATGGCATATGTGATATCATGTTGAACACCCTATCGACCCGCCACCCAAGTGAGCCCAACACACCCCCTCCACCCTCCTACCTCCCCCCCGAACACCAGTGTCCAAAGGAGCTCATTGTCAGTGGGCTGTCGCTATTGCAAGCCCCCTCTGCGGGTATCAGGGGCACCCCTGCCTGTGGAGCGCAGGTTCCTCCCAGATCTACGTTGGGGGCTGCCCTGGACGGAACTTGCAACGGATGACGTCTCTGCCTGCTCACGTCCATGCATGTCCCTAAGGGTTTGTGAGAGCTCAGTGAGCACACGGCGCACTGCGGCAAGTTCGGCACATACGTCTTTGGACGTCGCATGCAGTTCCCCCCTCAGGCTCTCGGTGCTTCTCTCCATTTGGACTCTCAGGCTCTCGGTGCTACTCTCCATTTGGACTCTCGGTGCTACTCTCCATTTGTGCCCTGAGTGTCTCAGGTGATGTTTCTATGTCTGCCGTAGTGCCCCCACATTCATCGGCATGGTCCTTGAGGAGCGTGGCCAGTTGCTGCTGTTGCACGATTAACTGGTCGAGGGACTGTTGCCTCTGCTGGGCCATGGCCATTTGCGGGGGTGTCACAAAGGGGCTGTTGACCGCATGTTGCATTGCCACAGGGCTTGGGGGGGATGGCCAG
This sequence comes from Ambystoma mexicanum, assembly GCF_040938575.1. NCBI lineage: Eukaryota > Metazoa > Chordata > Amphibia > Caudata > Ambystomatidae > Ambystoma > Ambystoma mexicanum. The sequence goes on from NC_090933.1 coordinate 1,303,332,036, forward strand.
TCGTCGTCTTGTGGGTGCCCCTGCGTGGTATCCTCATGTTGTACGGGATGGGACAGACAGGGGGAATGGGACAGGTCATGGATGGATCTGACTTCGACATCCCCGTCTTCTGTGTCGGAGCATGCTGCCATCAATGGGGTGTCACCTATGGTGCTGCTGCCACCAGAGGCAGTGCCTTCTGTGGCATCCGTTGGGGGGACCTGTGGTGGTGGTGTTGTGGGCATGCTGGCTGCTGGGGTGCCTGTTGATGTTCCCCCCTCTGTGCTGCCACCTGATTTGTGCTGCTGCCGTGTCTTGATGCGTGCAGCTGAGGTGGAGGGTCTTTGGCCGTTGGTCTTGGCCCTCTTTGCAGGTGTGCTGGTAGGGGTGTCCTGATGCTCGTCGTTTGGATCGGAGCCTGTGGTGGAGTAAAGGAGGGCGAGGGTTATTAATGGGTCTGTGGGTATTGGAATGGCATTGTATCACATGCATTGGGGTGGTACATGAGGGTGATTTGGGTCGGTGCCTTGGAGGTGCTTTTATTTGTGTGTGGGGTGAGGGTGCAGTTGTTTGGCAGCCTGCAGTTAGGGTGTGCCTGCTGGACGTGTGGTGGGTGTTTTAGGGGTTTTTAATTATTTATGTATTTATTGTGGTTTTAAGGTGCACTATCAGGGCGATGTGTGTGGACGTTCTCCTGGACATGTGTTTCTGTTGCACTATGTGGACACATGGTACTTCACATGATTGGACATTGTGGATTTAGCATTGTTTTATCTGGGCCACCTACCTGATTCTTCTGATGTCTGCACTCCTTTCTCCATCCCTCCGACTCCCTCTATGCTCTCCATTCCGATGGTGGAGGCACAGATTTCTTCCCAGGGGGTCAACTTGATGGGTGATTCAGGACCTCCCCCGGTGGCTGTGGCAATGTTGCGGTTGGCAGAGAGTATGCTGCGGACGCGTATCCGCAGGTCGTCCCACCGCTTTCTGCATTGCTGTGGGTTGCGGGGTGCGGTCCCCACCGCGCTTACCCGCTGTGCCACCAGAGCCCATATGGCCTTCTTGTTGGCAAGTGCCGTCCTGGTCATTTGCGTGGAGAAGACGACGGCAGCATTCTCCTGGAGGGTCTCTGTTAGCACGGTGAGTTCCTCACGGGAGAAGTGGACCTGCCGCTTGCGGTCGCACGCTTTCTTCGCTACTTTTCCCATTTTTCTTGGTTTCGCTAGGGTGGATGACGGGTTGGGGTGTGTCTCGGGGTAGTGTTTTTAGTGGTTGTGTGGTTTTGGTGGTTTTATAGGTGCACGGCGGGATGTTTCCCGTTCCGGGACCATGTTTTAACTTCCGTTTCCGTATATTTCCGGTCACCGTACTTTCCGGTAGGCGCACTCTGCGGTGCCCGCTGTGATGGGTGGCGGTATTGCACCTAGGGCGCCGTACGGCGGCGGTGTGGGCCGTTTTGGGGTCATTTCCGCCATCGCGGATTTTGCACTTCCGCCATGCCGTGGTGCTCGTGCCCGATGGGTCGGAATGGGCCGCAATTTGCTCCTTCGTGCAATGGCGGAAACGCTATTTACGCTGTGGCGGTCCGGTCAGTCACTTTCCGCCAGGGTCGTAATGAGGGCCAATGTAAATTAGCAAGAGGCTCCCAAGTACGGTCCTCAGGACCAAAACCCTTCCAATCGACCAGATAAAGGATAGTACCTCTGGATACCCTGTAATCCAGGATGCGAGACACCTCATATTTGTCTTCGCCATCTTCTACAACAGGGGATGGACGGGCCGGGAGCCTAGTGGAAGGAACAAAAGGCTTAATGAGGGAAACGTGAAAGACCGGATGTATACGCCAGGATCTGGGCAATGACAACCGGACTGCAGCAGGATTGATGAGCTTATTAATGGAAAAAGGACCCACAAAGTGAGGCATCAACGAGCGTTTGCCGGCAATCCGTAAATTACGGGAAGATAACCACACCTTCATGCCGATCTGATAGGCAGGTGCCGGCAAACGATGTGCATCAGCTGCCTTCTTTGCACGGTCTTGAGCTCTAAGGAGATGACATCGTACATCTTTGTGCACTTGATCCAGATCGCGGACGCAGTCACGTGCAGGCGGATTGGAATCTGGCAATGATGGATCAAGTGGTAATGTTCTGGGATGACATCCATAGAGGGCAAAGAAAGGAGAAACTCCAGTAGAGGTGTGCATATAATTATTATATACGCAAATTCGGCTTGTGCCAACGCCGTAAACCAGGTTTGTTGAAACTGGAGACAGACAGCGTAAGTACTGTTCAATAGTAGCATTAACCCTTTCAGTTTTCCCATCTGTTTGCGGATGGTAAGATGAAGAGTATCTATCATCGATTCCAAGGGAAGCCGTAAGAGCTTTCCAGAAGCGTGAAGTAAACTGCGTTCCCCTGTCGGAGACAATGCCAGACGGTAACCCAAAATAGCAAAACATATTAGACATGAACAACCTGGCCAGTTCGGGTGCTGAAGGCAAACCGGAGCAAGGTACGAATATAGCATACTTTATAAAGTAGTCCACTACTACCCAAATGGTGTTGTGTCCTTGTATTTCTGGTAATTCGACAATGAAATCCATCAACACCATCTGCCAGGGTTTATATGGAACCGGTAAGGGATGTAATAAACCTAAAGGTTTGGTTCTGGAAGTTTTGCATTGAGTACATATGGCACAAGTTGTTATGTAGTCATGTACATCGCGTGCCATGAACAACCACCAAGCCCAACGTTGTAATGCTTCCAACATTTTCTGGTTACCTGGATGCGCAGCAACAGGTGAATCATGAGACCACTGAAGGGCTAAAGTGCGAGCTTGACCAGGCGAAATGAAAAAACGTCCCTGAATGAATGGTAAACCTTGCACCACCTTGCACCAGATCCAAGTTAAGTTCTGCAATCTCATTTGGATGAGTAGAGTCCCAATCCGTAATAACGGATCGCAAGGAGGGTTGAACAGAACAGCCACATATGACTCTGTTCGGTAGAAGTTGCTTATGTTCCGCCTGTATGAGCCGGTCACCCGCACAAGAGTGAGAGAGCGTCAGCTGATACCTGAGCCTTGGCAGGACGATAGGTAATAACAAATTGGTATTGTGAGAAAATGAAATGCCAACGTGCCTGCCTGGCAGTGAGACATTTCATGGATTTGAAGGCCAACAAACTCCTATCATCCGAATAAACGGTTACAGGGTGTCGAGCACCAAGAAGATGGTGCCTCCATTCCAAGAAGGCATCCCTGATGGCCAGAAGTTCACGTTCTGTAATTGAGTAGCTTCTCTCATATGGTGTCAACTTGCGAGAGAAGTAGGCGATGGGATGTACGTCACCCGAAAGAGAGCACTGTTGTGATAAAACAGCACCAACTGCATAACCTGAGGCATCCGCTTCTACAAAGAACGGGAGATCCGGGTCTGGGTGCATAAGAACAGGAGCAGTAGTGAAAACAGATTTCAATTGGTCAAATGCCTTCTGTGCCTCTAGTGACCATACATATGAGACTTTGGCACTAGTCAGGGAGGTCAGAGGAGCTGACAGATCAGAAAAGCCATTCACAAAACGCCTATAAAAATTAGCGAAACCCAAGAAAGACTGTAGGGCCTTAACTGATTTAGGTATAGGCCAGTCTAGGATAGACTTCACTTTGGATTGACTCATCCAAACCCCATGGTTCGTTAAATCGTACCCCAAAAACTCTACTTCAGAGGCATGAAAGATACACTTTTCTGCTTTTACGAACAATTTATGGTCTCGCAGGCGTTGAAGCACAGTTTTGACATGTTGGACATGTTCGGTGAGATTCTGTGAGTAAATTAGAATGTCGTCTAAATATACCACAACATATTGATCCAAAACATTGTGAAAAATGTCATTCATGAAGGCCTGAAAATTGGCCGGGGCATTGCAAAGCCCGAAGGGCATCACCAAGTATTCGTATAGACCATACCGTGTTTTAAATTCGGTCTTCCATTCATTCCCTTCTCTCATGCGTACCAAGTTGTACGCTCCTCTAAGGTCAAGTTTCGTAAAGACCTGCGATGAACCCAACTGATTGAGGAGAACAGAGATCAACGGAAGGGGATATTGGTTCTTTATTGTTACCGCGTTCAAGGCGCGGTAATCAATACAAGGGCGCAGGTCTCCTTCTTTTTTCGGAACAAAGAAGAGAGGAGAAGCGACTGGAGATTTTGAAGGTCGTATAAAGCCCATAGCAAGTGCTTTATCTATGTACTAGTTGAGTATGGCATCTTCTTTGAGGGTGAGGGAGTACACTCTCCCAGCTGGTATTCTCCCCCCTGGTACAAGATCTATTGGACAGTCATAGACCCGATGTGGGGGTAGTGTTTCTGCCATTCCTTTGTCGAATACGTCCATGTATGAGATTGAGATGGGACCGCGGGTGTGGAAGATTAAGTGATCGCCCCAATATGCATGGAAGGAGAGGCTAGTGCTCTAGCCAGACCGTCTTGTGTTATCCCGAGCAATGAAGTGCTTTGGGTATTACAAATGGTTGACAGGAATTGGATCTGGTTCGTTGACCAGTCAATGGCAGGGTTGTGAAATTGCAACCACGGAATACCAAGAATTAGTTTATAAGCTGCAGCCTTGATAATGTCAAAGGAGATTTCTTCTGTATGTCCATCCTCAGTACTCATAATTAAAGGAAACGTCTGATGGGTGACCTGGCCAGAAGCAAGAATAAACCCGTCTACGACATTGACCGTTTCAGGGTGTTTTTTGCGGAGTAAGGGTATTCCTGATTCGGAGACATAACCTTGATCAATATAATTGCCTGTTGCACCGTGTCAGGAATAAGGGCAGGCACGGATGGCAGGGACATAGAAAAAGACTGTATTTAAGAAAAACACAGTAAAGACTACAATTCCCAGTAGTAGTTGGGGAATTATGTAGTCTATTGCCGTGCGCGCGTGTGGCCAGCTGATCTTGATTAGCAACGGTTTATGAGGAGGCCCACGGCGCACAGCAGGTGTGGCTTATTTTGTTTCCGGAGGTTGCTGTGTACGAGGAAGAAAGGAGCTGCCGCCCGCGTATGGACACTGCCGGGACTCAGAGATTGCGGCCGTGATGTTGCAGCAGCCGTGAGGAGTGGTTTTGCTGAGAGGCCGCTACGAGCGACAGCTACTACATCCGGGAAGGCTCAGGAGCCTCCTGGACCTAAGATAAGTGCGGGCAGGGGCTCGGGAGTGTTTATGAAACACCACTAAATGCGTTTCCTATGAGCATAGTTATTAGTTGGAAAAGAAACGTTGTAGTATATGCAAGGTTGCCCGATTTGTGCAGTCAAGAACTGATTTATTTTAGGGTTGTTGACATGGAGATGTATGGCCAATGGTTGCGAAAGATGTTCAACGTTTAAGCTCTCCACGTGTTGGGAACGGAGGAGGAGCAGTTTGGAATGAACTATAGCAAGAAGCCCATATATGTGACGCCCAGATATGTGTTTCATTCTCTGTTTATGTTCATTGTATGTCAGCAATGCTTACGCCATCCCAGGGGGCCATGAGTCTTTGTCTTTCATAGTGGTAGCAATTCCCATTGTATGTTCCATTCTGCTTGCCATGCTAGCTATATATGTTTTCTTTCTAGGAGCAAATGAGAGGGGTACATGTATCAAGATGTACTAACTAATCATGTTATGCAAACCAACTGAATATTAAGTGTTCAGGTTAAGTGTGTACCAGGGTGACTATGCTATAAGAGAAAACACAAATTTGGTGAGTGTTTTAAGGTGTGATTAGGTATAGCTAGTGTAGGGATTTTTCCTGTTACTTCCCCATTCCTATCGAAACTAGGTTCTCCCTCACCCTCTATCGGGTGTTCCTAACTTCCCCTACCCTGTCCACAACCTCTCCCTAACCCTCTTCCCCCCACTGGCTGCCACATGGTGTCCTGTCTAATCTATATCAGGTACCTGTGCCAACCACGGTGGGAGGGTGTCACGACTCGCTCCCTTCGCTCCCCTTCCCACCACTTGGGGGCATGATTTGGGGTTTATTCCCTACTGGACCTTTCCTCCGAACCTTATGCTACAGTGCTGTGATGAATTGGGAGCGCTAAATCCCTATTTTCCAAGCTACTTCCCTTCCGGATCCATTCCAGGTTTTTGGCAGCCAGCATGCTTCTTTAACCAAATGACTATGCTTCCCAGAATGCCTGGCCCACTGCTCCACCTCCACCCTTGCAGGACAAGGTTGGGTGGAGGATAGGTAACAGCTGTGGCTGCAGGTGCAGCAATCAGCACACCTGAGGCGTGTGCTCGTTAAGCAGCTTTAAAAGCCTCAGTCTTACTTCAGTCCAGCGCTGGTCATCGTTTGCAGTGTTCCTGTTGTGACTAGTCCCTTGTTCCTTGCCTTTGTACCTAGTTCCTAGTTCCTGTTTTCTTGTTCCTCCGCCCTGAATCTCGGATTCATGCGCTAATTGATTTCTGCTCCCTTGATTACCTTTTTGTCTTCCTCTGTTTGCAGGCAGCATTTCTCAGTGCTTTCTCCTTTTAGATGCAGCCCAGTTTGTCTGTGTTCTATATTTCTTTGACTCTGTCCTTTGCTGCTGTAAACCCGTATGCCTTAGCCTTCCTCTTAGATTAGCTTCCTGTCTTTTCCTTGGAGGGGTAGGGAGAAGTTTGCATTGGTTATTTCGTTTTTCCCTGCTCCTGATCCTTACTTCCTATTGGGATCCATTCCATGTTTTCCATTGCACTTCTGCATTTCTTTCCCATTTGATTATTAGGTGTGGTGTGCTGTTGTAGCTAGCTCCTGTGTGAATGCTTATGTTTTCCTCACTAATTTGTAATCACTATTCCAACTTAGGTATTTAGTTTTCCTCCCATTGCTGTTCTAGCCTTTCTGGGTCCCAGTTTCATCAACAGGATTTGTGGGCTAGCTGACATTCAAGAGGTTTATCTCGTCCTCGTGAGTACAGTTCTTTAGTTCCCTTATTTAATACCATCAAGAGTGTTAGTTCACAGATCCTGTCATTGCTTGCCCTCCACGTGGGTTTAGCGCTGTCAGTACCTGTAACAGCAATTGGGGGTAAGGCGCTTGCCGACTTTCCTCGCGGTCAGGTGCTTACCCCACATCCCTTTTCATATATTGGTTTTGATGTCACACTCTATTTGCACTCCTGGGTTCTAGCATACATGAGTCGTTGTTCCTGTGTGCACGTAGTTTAATTCGAAGCTATTCACTGTGTGATTTAGTGCACATTTCCCTTGCCATATTCGCTGCCTTTGTACTCGCCTGACTAATCCTGACAGAGGGTCGACTTCATTCGGCTTCTGTGGTTCGGGGGAAAGTGTCGACATCTCTTCCCCATTATTGTGGGTATTTGACACACCGGAATCTATGATCACTGTAGCTTTTAATGACAATCCCCGGGTCGAGGAAAAATCAACAGGGAGACGAAAAAGGTGAACAGGATCCTGCAAAGGTGATTCCAGAGTAAAACATCCCGCCGTAGGGACTCTATCTACTGTCGGGATTTGGTGTTTCCCGCCTTGCGTTTGGGTTTTTTAGGACACTCGGGTAACAAATGATCTGAGGCTCCGCAGTACATACACAAGTTGTGTGACCTGCCGTATTCCCGTTGAGCAGGCGTCAGTGGACCCCTAACCGCTCCTATCTGCATGGGTTCAGGGGCAGGTAGGTTTGTGGATGTGACTTCAGCTGCTGCTGGGCAAACACAGTTGTTCTTTTCTCCCCGCGTCTTTCGGCCTTACCGGCATCAATTTGGAGGACTAAATCAAGTAATTCTCCAAATGCAGTGGGAACGACTGGAACAGTGGACAACATGTCCGTCAGTTCGTCAGATAGATCTTGATAGAAGAGTGCTGATTTCTTCTCTTCAGGCCAGTCAGTTTCGGCAGCCAACTGATTAAAGCGGGCTAAATAAACCAGTAGGGTGTTATTCCCCTGTCGGTGTTTCAGTAACTCCAGGTCGGTGGCTTGAGTGGTGTATCTCGTATCAAACACTTTACTCATCATGGTAAGAAGGGCATCACAATTATAGAGCACATGACTTAGATTCCAACAATGGATTTGCCCATGCGGCTGCAGTAACACCTAGGAGTGATAACACAAAAGTGGCCTTAATGGTGGAAGAGGGATAAGAGGCCAGACGACAGAGGAAGTGCAGTTTGCATTGATTGACGAAAGTTCTGTATTGCTTGGGATCACCCAGAAAACGTTCTGGGGGAGCCAGAGGAAACTGAGTGGTAAGCATTACCAGAGCTGGTTCCTGACTGGGAGCTGGAAACCCTGACCCTGAAGCCGTAGCTGCAGTGCCACTGGGTTGTGAGGCTGGAGTAGTCACCAAAGACTGAATAGCGTCCACCCGTTGACGCAATGCCTCCTGTGCGTTGGTCAAATCAGTACGTAGATCCGAGACCATTTGCACTATCTGATTCAAGGCATCGGTTGTCTCTGTAGACATTTTGTAGGCTGCTAATTCTGTTACTTAACGCTCCGTATGCTGATTGGAGCCTTGGTAAAACGACCTTGCGAAGGGAGGTAGGATTTAACCGGTTCGGGTTCAGCCTCTAGGATTCCAGCTCCCCTGAATTCTATGATTCAGGCTTCCTCTAAGAAGGGCTCTTTTCTACGATGTACCTCTCTGCCGTTTGAGTAAAAATCAGCAGAGATGTCTATCACCTAAAAGAGCGGGGAGAACGCACACTGCCAATAACCAATGCTGCAAAGAAAACACAGTATGATTAGAAGCAATCAGGCAATATGGAATTAACCAGACAATCAAATATTTCTCTAAGCACCTAGACAATGGTTGAGGTGGTGTTGGACCTTAGATGATGAACCTACAAGAGAACCCAACACTATGAGTATGCACAAGTGATAACCACAACCTGACTATAACTCATACAACACCCAGCAGACCTGATAAGTGGGATTCCTAAGGAAAAATGGGTACCAGTTGAAAGGAATACAACGGCAGGTACAAAACAACAAATGGGAAGGTTAGTAAGGAAGAGTATACCCGGGCGGCACGAGGGTCGCACTAGTGACGGGTTGGTGCATACACTGGAAAGCGTCACTTCTATGCACTTGGTTAAGGTAGAAAAGGCAGGAAATTAATTATATTGTTCAAGGAATCTGCACATATGAGAAGGACTGATGATTTTCAGGTAATGAACAATACAGGGGAATTGGATGAGCTTTATCTTAATTGCACAAGCACAGACCAAGTTGGCGGGGAACTCTTGTAATGTGCAGCGTGGTAATCTGCGTAGGAAAGTCGCTCAAATTGAATAGAGCGGCAAGAAGGAGTAATCTCACCAGACAGGGCGAAGGCACAGTGGAAATCCAGGGACAGTCCGAGGTCGGCAGCAGGGTTCACGGATCAGGTTGGAGGAGAAGGCAAATGCAATCCAAGGACAGTCCGAAGTCGGCAACAGAATTCAAATTCAGGCTGGAGGAAAAAGGCAATGACAATCCAAGTAGACAAAGGTAGGTCAAAGATCCAGGAAGTCAAGTAATCAAGATGAAAAAGGGAATAAGCATCGGAGCGGGATGGAACCGAAGGAACGTAATGCCACTATTAGCAGCAACAAGCCGTTGAGTCACTTTGGCTTTTACGGTGCAGGGAGGCGGGGCCGCCTTACGCATTCTCTGCGCACGGGACGTCTCAGCTGATGCGACGTTCTCTGCTGCATGGCCAGGCGCCATGGCAACCGATACCGAAGCCACAACGAAGTTCTGGAACGCGCTTGCCCCCGTATGTAGCCACCAGAAACGGCAGATACTGCAGGACTGGGCCGATATGTAACACTGTGTTACACCTCGGTCTCCTCGCCGCAGGTGTGGGCGACTTGCCTCTTTGTTTCTGCAGTGTTGGCAGTTGCCGTGGAGACGTAACATTTTCCGGGCCAGGATTCGAGCGGGTCACGTGACTAGTCAGCTGACCGGGACACAGCAAGGCAGACTCCGCCCCTCAACAAACACACATAAGCGTTCGACACCCAGAAGACGCTGTTTCTAATTCTCGTTCTTCCATCCTGCTTTGTTTTGGATTAATTTGTTGTTTTTGGACCTTTGCCTGCTCGCTCGACTTGCTACTGCCTGCCCCTTCTGTGTTTTGGCAAACCGCACTCGCGTCTTTGACGTATTCGAGCTCTCGCTCGCATTTCATTACCTGCGTCTTTTGGGGCGCTCTGATCTTGTTTTCTCCTTATCCATCTTGCGGCTTGGCTCTCTACTCCGCTCTTTGGGGACAAGATCCTGCTACCTGGGAAACTTTCCACTCTGCTACCGCTATATCTCACAGTGAGTCATTCTACTAATTACCTTCCATTTAACTTACTGCCTGTCATACGCACCAACCAATCCTCTCTCCTGCCTTGACATCCTCTTCTTTGGTACTGGCTGTCAAACGACCCAACCATTCCTCCGCCCTGCTTGGACACCTACAACTTTGGGAAACTGTACTGTACTTTATTTTGGATTGTGCTGTTTTGTTAAAGAGACTTCTTGGATCCAACGTGCACTCCTGGACGCTACCCTGCTTTGTGCACCAACCCGACACTAGTTGGCGTCGCTCGGGGCGTCCGGGAAGTAGTACCCTTTCTAACCTCCCTCTTTATTATTTTATACCTCCGTTGTTTCTTTAAATCCATTTACTTCTCTAAATTGGGTAAGCTGATTCTGTGTTCATTTCTATCTTTGTCTTATTAGATAGGTGACCTTACCCACCTTCCTTTTCCTTTTAGTTGCAGGTCTTCTAATGACACTATTCCTACTACTGGTTTCTTGTCCAACCTTACCAGGTAGAGTCACCCTTTTAGGGCATCCTATTGAAGAGATTGTATTATACTAATATCTAATATCTCATATTTTTCTTGCAGCATTGGTTCTGCGGTGAGGACATCCCCGCTCTTTTGAGGAATCAACTCCTCTGTCTGGGTTTCTCAAGACAGAGGGGTGTATTGCCTAAAAGAGCTCCTCAAGTTCAGGAGGCCTGGTTCTGGGGGGTCCCCTAGTGGGATCACCTCAGCTTGGGCTGAACTAATTCAACTTTGCTCCCTCTTGTCTGTTGTTTCGAGGTGGGAGCAACGCCCCGGCCTGGTCAACTCAACCGCGAGTAACACACTGCCCCTGTAGCTGTCCAACCGTGTTTATCTCACGAATTGCAGCACCCCACGTCTACCCCATCCTTTATTCCTGACAGTACCTCCTCTCCTAGGGCTCTTTCCAGGACCCGATTTCTCCGGATGTCGCAAATAGAACTGTTTCACCAATCGGGGAGCATGTACCCCCCCAGCTGGTACCCATGAACAATCCTCAGGGCCATAAGCTTTCCATTGAATTAAATACCATAGTTGTTGATGTCTTCTTTTAGCGTCCAAAATACGTCTTACTTCATATTCCATCTGACCTTCTTTTTCAATAGCCGGAGGTCGTTTAGTGATTACCCCTGGATCTGCGGGTTTAAGCAAAGATACATGGAACACTGGGTGTATGGGTAAAGTTTTTGGCAAACATAATTTCATTGCTGTGGCATACACCCATTGTATAATTTCATAAGGCCCAATAAATTGTGGCATGAATTTGCGAGACCCCACCAATGATAGGTTCTTAGTTGATAACCACACCCTGTCTCCTACTTGATACTTAGGGCCCGCCTGCCGTTGTTTGTCAGCCTGTATCTTATATGCCTGTTTGGCTTGCTCCAAATTGGCGCGTCCTTTCTGCGCTCTTGTAACACAGGGATGTGTTTCATTTCTGGTAAATGTTCCGGAATCATGTTCTGTTCGTGGCCATATAAACATTTGTTGGGTGCCATGCCTAAAGAGGCATGTTTGGTGTTATTATACGTAAATTCGGCCAACCATAATGCTTGCACCCAAGATTCCATACCATCTCTGAGATCACACCTTAAATATTGCTGAGTGTCTGATTCACCCTTTCCGTCTGGCCATCTGTTTGCAGGTGATAACTTGTGAATAAAGCACAGTTGATTCCCAACATCTTACAGAAAGCACGCCAGAATCTGGAAGTAAATTGGGGTCCTCTATCCGATACAATACTCTTTTGAAGACCATGCAACCTCACCACATGTTGAAGAAATAGTTCTGCTAATTTGTCTGCCCCTAGTATTCCCGCACACGGAATGAAATAGGCTTGCTTAGACAAGTAATCTACCACCATCCATATGGTATCGAACTGATGGTCGGGTGGGAGATCCGTAATGAAATCCATGGAAATGCGCATCCATGATTTCTCAGGAGCAGGTAAAGGTTGTAACAAACCCCTCTTTTTCACATGATCCGCCTTGTTGCGTGCACAATTTTCACATTTGTACAAATACATTCCCACATCTTTTCTTAATTCGGGCCACCAAAAGTACTTTTACAGCATTGCTTGCATCTTCCCTTTTTTTGAATGTCCTGCGAGTGGAGAGTTATGGCACCAATACAAAGCTTTATTTTGCAACTCTTTAGTGTGTAAATACAATCGTCCATTATGATAAGGCAGCCCCTCCCGCCCTGTTCTGGCTGGATGACTGTCCCTCCATTTTCGCATCTGGGGTGGTCGCAGACCTTTATTTACCTGATCCACTAGTTTCTTAGTGATAGTACCAAAAACCTTTTCTGCAGGGATTATTGCCTTTACTTCACCCACTATATTGTCTAGATTCTGTCTGGTCAATGCATCAGCCTTTCCATTCCTGATCCCAGGCTGAAATGTGATGACAAAGTCAAATTCATGAAAGTACTGAGACCAGCGCAGTTGCCTGGGACTCAGGGTTTGCGTAGTATTAAAGTATTGCAGATTCTTGTGATCGGTTACCACCACCACCTGATGTCTGGCCCCCAACAGGTAATGTCTCCATTCCATAAATGCAGCTCGAATGGCCAGCAAATCTTTATCAGTGATGAGTAATTGTGTTCACAGTTAGATAATTTCCGGGAGTAGAATGCTACCGGATGCCATACTCCTTCCTCATCCTTCTGCGATAAGATGGCCCCTATCGCCACGTTACTAGAATCCGTCTCTACTTGGAATGCTCTTGCTGTGTCTGGATGTTTCAACACTGGGGCGGTAGTGAACGCCCCTTTCAATTCCTGAAAGGCTCTCTCTGCTTCGTGATTCCACGTAAATCTCACTGCTTTTCTGAGTAGCTGGGTGATAGGCGTTACTATTTTTGAGAAATTGCTAATGAAACGCCTGTAAAAGTTGGTAAATCCTAAAAAGGATTGTATATCCTTTATGCACTGAGGGGAAGGCCACTCTGTAACTGCCTGTACCTTCCTTGGGTCCATTAAATACCTGCAGGAGTCAGTATAAATCCTAAAAATTCAACCTGAACGGTGTGGAAAGCACACTTTTCTAATTTCACATACAGTTGGTACGCCTGTAACTGTTTTAGCACCGCTCTTACATGTTTTACATGTTGCTCTTGAGATGTTGAATAAATCAAAATGTCGTCTATATAGACAATCACAAAAACATCAATGAATTCTTGCATAAAAAACAGAAAAGCTGCTGGCGCATTACATAAACCAAAGGGCATGACCAGATATTCAAACAAACCGAACTTAGTCCGGAAAGCAGTCTTCCACTCATCCCCCTCTTGTACTCGTATCAAATGATATGCTCCCCTTAAATCCAACTTAGTATAGATCTGTGCTGAGTTCACCTGATCTAACAGAACTGAAATTAATGGCAATGGAAATCTATTCTTTACCGTTACCTTATTTAATGCTCGATAATCAATGCATGTCCGTAAGGTCCCTTCCTTCTTAGGAACAAAAAATAAAGGTGAAGAGACAGGGGATGTGGAATCCCTAATAAATCCTTTTTCCAGCATGTCATCCAAATACTCCCTCAAATATTGATTTTCCTTTTCCGTGAGTGTGTAAATTCGACTGCACGGCAACTTGGCTCCAGCCTCTAATTCAATTACACAATCATAAGGTCGGTGGGGGGGTAACCTTACCGCCCCAACCTTATCAAAGACTGTACCAAAATCCCTGTACTGTAACAAAATCTCTGATCCTGTTGCTCCTACCACCTGCCCTCCATGACTCTGGACCGCCAAAGAATCTGCGGCCCCCAATTCCGGCACCATGTGTGACTGACACCTTTGCTCATCAAACCCAACTGTCTGTTTTTCTCAATCAATCCTTGGATTATGTTGTACCAACCATGGCATACCCAAAATCAAACCAAACTGCGGTGCTGCTATCAAATCAAAGGTAATCTCCTCACTATGACCGAAGTCACATATCATGCGCAATGCCGTAGTTTGTTTCCTAATAGGGCCCGAAACTAAAGGAGACCCATCGACCGACAGAACTCCTTCCACACGCCGTTTATCCTGGAGCGGCAATCCCAACTGTTCTGCCATGGTCATATCAATAAAATAGCCCGTAGCTCCGGAATCCACCACAGCTAGTTCCACCTGCTTTGTCATTGTAAAACATAGCGTAACCAAAATGTACAAATGTGAGGTCTTATTCCCCACTGTATTTGCCACCCATCTCGGGGAACCTTGCAGCTTTTGGACCTGTCACCTCCGTTCCCTCTAAGGCCGGCCCATGTCTTTTCCCCGCTTCCTTCTTACTCCTCTCTCCCCCAACTCCTTTTTGTGGCTGCCGCATCTCCAGTTAAATAAGAGATAACAAATGCTGTTCTTGCCTGAATCGTCTCAAACGCTGTAGGTTTACATAGAAAATGGAGTCCACATTGAGTGAGGAACATCATATATTTCCTGGGATCCCCCGAGAATCGTTCAGGAGCTGCCAATGGTACACTACCGGGAGGTTGCACAATTATGGTAGAACTTTCACTGGTAGAAGCTCCCATAGCTGAATTTGCACTAGTCCCCTCTAAAGGAGTACCTTGAGCTACTAGACTCTGTACTTGTGCCTTTAATGTGGTAGATTCTTGCCGAGCATGAGCCAATTCAACCTGAATCTCTTGAAGAGCCTTTAGCACATCGGCCAAAGGCAGAGGAGTCGTATCCATTTGGCTTGGGTGGTTGTGAGTATCCCAATCCGGGGGCGGCTTATTATGTCACAATCACACCTTATTAGGGAAGAGAGTTCGACACTCTCTCCCAAACCACAGAGGCCGAATTAATCGACCCCTCCCACCGTGGTTGGCACAGGTACCTGATTGTATATACACGGGACACCACGTGGCAACCAATGTGGGGAAGAGTGATTAGGGAGAGGTTGTGGATAGGGTAGGGGAATTAGGAATACCGGAAAAAGGAGGAGGGAGCACCTAGTTTGGATAGGAATGGGGAAGCCCAGGGTAAAACCTAACCTGCATACACCAGGGAAAACACCCTCCTGACACACCAATCCATACTTGTTTCCTCGCACCCTTGCAAGGCACACTGCTCCTGACGTAGTTAGGTACACCTTAATACATTCACCACCTTACATGAACACATAGAGAGCAATTAGGCTTTCAAGCGGAATGAAAACAAACAAGGGAATAATATCCCTGCATGAAAAGACAAACACATGGCCCTTTTGGGCAAAGCAGCAGAGGCACATGAACATACACAAAAGTTAGCACACTGTAGACAGTCCCAGTTAACAGCACTAGAACCATTGCCCAAAACTTGGTACGTGTCCTCTAAGATACTTGTTCTCCGAGCCCAGGATTTTATGCAACCTTTCTCCTGCCAAGTTCATGCCCATTATCAAAGAACACTCACAGGGTAATTCATAGAAATTCGCACAAAAGTGGCGCACGCGGCTGGCGCACAGTGTCCCCGTGCGATACACTGCGCCAGCCGCGTGCGAAAAAATCCTTTTCATCGCACAGCGTATTCATGGATTTTAGCCTCCGAAACCAGCTGTGGCGCAGAGTGGCGCAGCGACCCTGCAGCAGCGCCAGTTACGCCCCCAAGAACGCCCTCGCGAAAGGAAAAGCCTTCAAAATAACCAAATCATCGCAAAGGGCTGCGCTAACCCTGGACCAGTTCACAGGGCTGCCAAACAGCAAACGCCAAGCGGGGAACGTGTATTTCAGTGGTTCTCGGGAAGTTTCACACGTGATTGTCCTGGGTACGTGTACATCAGGGGTGCGTGGGAAGTAACACACGCGATTCTATCAGGGCACGTGTATTCCAGGGGTGCGCGGGAAGTATCACACGCAAAAACAGCAGTGTTCGTGCATTTCAGGGGTACGCGGGAAGTATCACACGCGACTCCATCAGGGTACGTGTATTCCAGGGGTGCGCGGGAAGTATCACACGCAAAAGCAGCAGGGTACGTGTATTCCAGGGGTGCGCGGGAAGTATCACACGCAAAAGCAGCAGGGTATGTGTAATTCAGGGGTGCGCGGGAAGTATCACACGCGATTCCATCAGGGTACGTGTATTCCAGGGGTGCGCGGGGAGCACCACACGTGAATTGCACGTGTGGGTCCTCCCAGGTGTTCCCTCTACACCCTCCACGGCCCCTGCAGGCAGCCCACACCACAGGGGACTACCCTGCACATGTCCCGCAGGCAGCCCATCCACTATGCCCATGCCCCCCAGCCAACCCACATGTCACCTTGCACTACTGCCCACCAACGCATGTCCCCCTGCACCCCCACTCCCCAGCAGTCAGGGGCACCCTCCACCAGGCCCCCACTCATGTCTCCCATCACCCCCACCCCCCAGCATCCAGGGGCACCCTCCACCAGGACCCCACTCATGTCCAACTCATGTCTCCCACCACCCCACCCCCCAGCAGTGCAGGGCACCCTCCACCAGGCCCCCACTCATGTCTCCCAGCACCCCCACCCCCCAGCAGTGCAGGGCACCCTCCACCAGGCCCCCACTCATGTCTCCCAGCATCCCCACCCCCCAGCATCCAGGGGCACCCTCCACCAGGCCCCCACTCATGTCTCCCATCACCCCCACCCCCCAGCATCCAGGGGCACCCTCCACCAGGCCCCCAGTCATGTCCCCCTGCACCCCCAGCAGTGCAGGGCACCCTCCACCAGGCCCCCACTCATGTCTCCCACCACCCCCCAGCAGTGCAGGGCAGCCTCCACCAGGCCCCCACTCATGTCTCCCAGCACCCCCACCCCCCAGCAGTGCAGGGCACCCTCCACCAGGCCCCCATTCATGTCTCCCAGCACCCCCAGCATCCAGGGGCACCCTCCACCAGGCCCCCACTCATGTCTCCCATCACCCCCACCCCCCAGCAGTGCAGGGCACCCTCCACCAGGCCCCCGCTCATGTCTCCCATCACCCCCACCCCCAGCAGTGCAGGGCACCCTCCACCAGACCCCCACTCATGTCTCCCACCACCCCCACCCCCCAGCAGTGCAGGGCACCCTCCACCAGGCCCCCACTCATGTCTCCCAGCACCCCCACCCCCCAGCATCCAGGGGCACCCTCCACCAGGCCCCCACTCATGTCTCCCACCACCCCCACCCCCCAGCAGTGCAGGGCACCCTCCACCAGGCCCCCACTCATGTCTCCCACCACCCCCACCCCCCAGCAGTGCAGGGCACCCTCCACTAGGCCCCCACTCATGTCCAACTCATGTCTCCCAGCACACCCACCCCCCAGCAGTGCAGGGCACCCTCCACCAGGCCCCCACTCATATCTCCCATCACCCCCACCCCCCAGCATCCAGGGGCACCCTCTACCAGGCCCCCACGCATGTCCAACTCATGTCCCCCTGCAACCTCACCCCCCAGCAGTGCAGGGCACCCTCCACCAGGCCCCCACTCATGTCTCCCATCACCCCCACCCCCCAGCAGTGCAGGGCACCCTCCACCAGGCCCCCACTCATGTCTCCCACCACCCCCACCCCCCAGCAGTGCAGAGCAGCCTCCACCAGGCCCCCACTCATGTCTCCCAGCACCCCCAGCAGTGCAGGGCACCCTCCACCAGGCCCCCACTCATGTCTCCCAGCACCCCCACCCCCCAGCATCCAGGGGCACCCTCCACCAGGCCCCCACTCATGTCTCCCATCACCCCCACTCCCCAGCAGTGCAGGGCACCCTCCACCAGTCCCCCACTCATGTCCAACTCATGTCCCCCTGCACCCCCCCCCCCCATCAGTGCAGGGCACCCTCCACCAGGCCCCCACTCATGTCCAACTCATGTCCCCCAGCACCCCCATCCCCCAACAGTGCAGGGCACCCTCCACCAGGCCCCCACTCATGTCTCCCATCACCCCCACCACCCAGCATCCAGGGGCACCCTCCACCAGGCCCCCACTCATGTCCAACTCATGTCCCCCTGCACCCCCACCCCCCAGCAGTGCAGGGCACCCTCCACCAGGCCCCCACTCATGTCTCCCATCACCCCCACCCCCCAGCAGTGCAGGGCACACTCCGCCAGGCCCCAACACATGTCTCCCATCATCTCCACCCCCCAGCATCCAGGGGCACCCTCCACCAGGCCCCCACTCATGTCCCCCAGCCAACACGTCATCACAATCCAGATTCCAGTCTCCTATGCCCACCCAAATCCCACCCCACGCCACCCCAGTCCAAACACCCAACCAAGCTTTACATCCATTCAAAATGGAAATACCCATTACATGATAGATAACAAATAAGCAGTATGCGCATGAGTACAAGTCCGTCAGACCCACACAATGGCAACACATGACTGTGAAAACCCACAATGTGGCAGGCATGAAACCAATGAGAGAAGTCCACACATTGAAGTAAGAAACAAAAATGTATTACAGTGTAAATGAAGTGAATGAAATCAAAAGAAACAATAATGGGGGAAAAAACCAAAATGCTGCATGTCCACCAAAATAATAAATAATGAAAATGGCAATCCAAAATAAACGTAATGAAATTGTGTCCAAAGTCACTGTCCAACAAAGCAAATCCAAAGGGAAAGTAAATTGAAAATCCATTGCTCCATGGTGAAAAAATAATAAAAGATGAAGGCCACAAATCCACTGTCAAACTATGTGCAAAGAGCAAATCCAGGGTCCATGATCCCAACTATGTAAATGAAACCTACAATAAAACCCACCTAACTAATAACTATATACAAAAAAGTGGCGCATAGTCCAAGTGCCACAAATTAAAAAAATTAAAACAAAACCTAACACTAATTAACTATATACAATGGCAGCGGGCTAGTCCAACGGCTCACTTCTGGATGTTGCGGGCCAGGGCATCATCAAACTCCTGCTCAATGTCCCGGAGGCGGTCCTGTTCCATGGCCCCGAGGGTCTGCAGGGACGACGACATGTTCTCCTCCAACACCCTGCGGATTGCCTCAAGGCACTCGGCCCGCCTCAGGGCCCTCTCCGCCCTGACCATCGTGAGCCGTTCCTCTTCTGCCCGCTGCCGCTCCGCATCTATGGCGTGGCCCAACCGCTGCCACACGGAAGACACTTCCCGTCCTGGGTCCTCCTGCCCTCCGGCCGATGCCTGCCCCTCCGATGTCGAAGGCCCCGAGCCATCGTGGCTCCCACCTACAGCCTCCTGCTGCTGCTGTCCATGTGCCCTGTCCGATGGTGCCTGCACATCCTCCTCCAGCTGGGGTGCAGTTGTTGATGTGGCCACCCCGGCTGGACGTCCGACTCCCGACTGTGGCAGGGATGCATTGTCCACCAGCCTGGCCGCACGGTCAGAGGCAGCTCCACAGGGCACCCAGGTGATACATGGGTGGGAAGATGGCATGGAGGACGACTGGGGCATAGGGGGTTCCTGTCACGCCCCCATCTCCATCCACGCGTTCCGTGGACACATCCCATAATCCAGCCCCCACTATCACCACCAAAATACATGCCAGGACATACTCTC
This sequence comes from Ambystoma mexicanum, assembly GCF_040938575.1. Lineage (NCBI taxonomy): Eukaryota > Metazoa > Chordata > Amphibia > Caudata > Ambystomatidae > Ambystoma > Ambystoma mexicanum. The sequence goes on from NC_090933.1 coordinate 1,303,351,805, forward strand.
CCCTGCAGGCCTGCCGGCAAAGGGTGGGACAAGGTCAGCGACGCCGGTTTTTGCCTCATTTCCCATCCCGGCGTTGGTTTCCATTCCGGCGTTGGCAGTTGCCATGGAGACGCGCCACGGGCATTCTACAACGTCTCCGTTGCCGGCACCTGGGTGCTCCTCCTTCAGCACGTTCGATCACGTGACGGATGATGAGAGTCACGTGATCATTAGTCAGCGTTCAAAAGCGATGCGTTGACTGCCCTCCAGCGCTTCACATCTGATCCTGTTGGGCGCATTACGGATTACGGATTACAGACTACCACTGACCCCGGATTGATCTTGGACTCTGATTTGGCTTCTTCCTTCACGGTACCTTTGCCTGGAACGTACTCCTTTGCTATACCCTGCTGGAACTGTTCTCTCCTGGACTCGACCACGTTTTAGTCCCCGGACTGTTATTGGATTGCCCTTTTGTTATGAACTTTGTTCTTGGATCACGTACCTTTCAACTGTTTGACTCACAGCTTCTGGCTTCTACGTCAGGTGGTGATTTCATCCTACTAAGTGCATTACCAAGCTGTCATCTTGTCGTCACCCTTGCCGGCTGCCTCCGATAACATCCTTACACCAATATTGGGTCCTGACCAACTCCTAAGGGTAAGCCTTATTGTAGACTTCTTACATATTCATATACAAGTCTAGGGTTCTGTGTTTATGACCTAACTTCGTGTTTGCCTTACAGTGGTCATAGGGGGCATCTTCCGGCATTCCTGGTTCCGGCTGACGAAATTCACCACCTGTGGCCTCAAGGACCGCTCGGGCAGTAATTTCTTGTTTGCTCGAGTGGTACTTGGGGACGGAGGTTTCATAGGCTACACGACCATCAAGTCTTGACAGACTGTGAAGCCATTTTTTTGGTCGTCCAGACGATGGAACCCGCTGCCGGGGACCCTGTGGCTGCTCTAATGCAAGCTGTTGCATCCCTTAGAACCGAAGTGGCGGCTGCCACAACCGCGATACATCATTGCTTAGATAATATCCAAAGTACCCGCAACCCGTTACCGGCTGATGCCGAATTTGGCGATCAGGCAACACCAACACCGTGTCCCTCTGTACCCCCTACACCACCTACTCCCGTGGTGTTACCTACCCAGTTTCCATTGGCATCCCCTGAGAAGTTCCAGGGAGATCCCAGAAAATATTGCACCTTTATTAATCAGTGTAAACTTCACTTTCTTTGCCGACCACTGGTGTTCCATGTTTCCACCACAAAAGCTGCCTTTTTGTTATCCCACTTGACCGGGGTTGCAGCTTCCTGGGCTAATCCTTTTCTTGAGAACAACCACCCAGCCCTTTACGATTTTGATCTCCTGGTGAGCGAGTTGGCCAAAGTATTCGATACCAGGTACAAAGCCCAGTCCCTGGATCTAGAGCTCCTAGAACTATCCCAAGGCAGACAAACCTTAATAGAATACATCACACGCTTCAACCAATTGTCAGCTGAGACTTCATGGCCCGAAAACAAGAAAGCTGTGGTATTTTACAAAGGTCTGTGTAACGCTATGAAGGACGCTCTTTCTGTCATCCCTTCCCTTCCTGATGCATATCCCGAACTAGTAGACCTAACTCTCCAGGTAGACGCTCGGAAGACCGAACGTCGGGCGGAATCTGGTTTTTCAGGTAAACCCTTGCCCTCTCCGCCGGATGGCGCAAGTGAACCCATGCAAATAGGAGGTCTACGAAGTCCCATCACTCAGACCAAAAAAGAGCGTCGGAGAACCGACAATGCATGCTTCTATTGTGGACTCAGTGGTCATTTCGTCTAAGAGTGCCCACGACGCCCGAAGAACAAGTCCTCAGGTTTTCAGAAAGCTCGTCCTTGAGTATGGGGGACAAGACAAGCTCGATTCACAACCCCAGGGTTCCTACCTTCGGCCCAGTAAGACCAGTGGTCGTTCAGGCAGTGCTTCATCCTGATAGGGAGTGTTCACACACAGTACATATAGTTATTGATTCAGGGGCTACTGGTTGCTTTATTGATATATCTCTGGCCAAAGCATTGAACCTTCCACTAGTGACCAAGACACATCCCAAGCCAGTCCAAACTGTGGACGGGTCCTCTCTCATTTCTGGTCCGATCAAACAACAGACCACCCAGATGGAAGTGATTATTCAGGGGAACCATAAAGAACAACTGTCCTTTGATCTGATATCCACACCACAGTTCGGGATAATCCTAGGCCTTCCCTGGTTAAAAAGGCATAACCCACTCATCGACTGGGGTACGGGTCAGGTTTCTTTTGAATCAGACATTTGCCAACATTTTTGTTTACTGGAAGAAGATTTCAACAACCCTGCGAGGGCACTTGGGGGCCTACACTTAGTCCCTGTAGGGGAGAACGACCCACCCGAAACAACCCATACGGTGGGAGCCACTTTGTCAGGAGTACCCCCAGAATACCATGATTTTCATTCAGTTTTTGATAAAACATCTGCCGAGATACTGCCCCCTCACAGACCGTATGATTGTTCTATTGATCTGATTGATGGGGCATCACTTAACAAAGGACGCATATATTCACTATCACCATCTGAAGAAACGTCCCTTAAAGAATACATCCGCCTCGCCATACACTTAGGTCATATCAGGCCTTCTTCTTCACCCGTGGCCAGTCCCATTTTTTTTGTCCTGAAAAAAGAGGGAGATCTCTGCCCCTGTGTAGATTACAGACGCCTGAATGCGATCACCTTAAAGAACCGTTACCCCATCCCACTCATCTCTACCCTGTTAGACAAGTTGACCAATGCTTCCATCTATACGAAGCTGGATCTCCGGGGGGGCATACAATTTAGTCCGCATTCGACCTGGTGATGAGTGGAAGACTGCCTTCTGCTCTCGCCAAGGATTGTATGAATACATGGTGATGCCTTTTGGCCTCTGTAATGCCCCTGCCATTTTCCAACGGTTGGTAAACGATATATTTAGTGATATTCTGGATGTTTATGTCATGGCGTGTTTGCCTTACAGTGGTCATAGGGGGCATCTTCCGGCAAACACGAAGTTAGGTCATAAACACAGAACCCTAGACTTGTATATGAATATGTAAGAAGTCTACTATAAGGCTTACCCTTAGGAGTTGGTCGGGACCCAATATTGGTGTAAGGATGTTATCGGAGGCAGCCGGCAAGGGTGACGACAAGATGACAGCTTGGTAATGCACTTAGTAGGATGAAATCACCACCTGACGTAGAAGCCAGAAGCTGTGAGTCAATCAGTTGAAAGGTACGTGATCCAAGAACAAAGTTCATAACAAAAGGGCAATCCAATAGCAGTCCGGGTACGAAAACGTGGTCGAGTCCAGGAGAGAACAGTTCCAGCAGGGTATAGCAAAGGAGTACGTTCCAGGCAAAGGTACCGTGAAGGAAGAAGCCAAATCAGAGTCCAAGATCAATCCGAGGTCAGTGGTAGTCTGTAATCCGTAATCCATAATGCGCCCAACAGGATCAGATGTGAAGCGCTGGAGGGCAGTCAGCGCGTCCCTTTTGAACGCTGACTAATGATCACGTGACTCTCATCATCCGTCACGTGATCGAACGTGCTGAAGGATCATGGTATTCTGGGGGTACTCCTGACAAAGTGGCTCCCACCGTATGGGTTGTTTTGGGTGGGTCGTTCTCCCCTACAGGGACTAAGTGTAGGCCCCCAAGTGCCCTCGCAGGGTTGTTGAAATCTTCTTCCAGTAAACAAAAATGTTGGCAAATGTCTGATTCAAAAGAAACCTGACCCGTACCCCAGTCGATGAGTGGGTTATGCCTTTTTAACCAGGGAAGGCCTAGGATTATCCCGAACTGTGGTGTGGATATCAGATCAAAGGACAGTTGTTCTTTATGGTTCCCCTGAATAATCACTTCCATCTGGGTGGTCTGTTGTTTGATCGGACCAGAAATGAGAGAGGACCCGTCCACAGTTTGGACTGGCTCGGGATGTGTCTTGGTCACTAGTGGAAGGTTCAATGCTTTGGCCAGAGATATATCAATAAAGCAACCAGTAGCCCCTGAATCAATAACTATATGTACTGGTTGTGAACACTCCCTATCAGGATGAAGCACTGCCTGAACGACCACTGGTCTTACTGGGCCGAAGGTAGGAACCCTGGGGTTGTGAATCGAGCTCGTCTTGTCCCCCATACTCAAGGACGAGCTTTCTGAAAACCTGAGGACTTGTTCTTCGGGCGTCGTGGGCACTCTTTGATGAAATGACCACTGAGTCCACAATAGAAGCATGCATTGTCGGTTCTCCGACGCTCTTTTTCGGTCTGAGTGATGGGACTTCGTAGACCTCCTATTTGCATGGGTTCACTTGCGCCATCCGGCGGAGAGGGCAAGGGTTTACCTGGTTCCGGCTGACGAAATTCACCACCTGTGGCCTCAAGGACCGCTCGGGCAGTAATTTCTTGTTTGCTCGAGTGGTACTTGGGGACGGAGGTTTCATCGGATACACGACCATCAAGTCTTGACAGTTCCGTTGAGGAGGGGGTCGGAACAAGGTCCAGGAAACGGAGGAATCCGGCCATGGTTTCGCACCTTGAAACACTTGTGTATAGGCGCGTTACAAATGCCATATCATATCATATCATGGTGAGCTGTCCCAGTGGGTCAACGAGCCATGTGAGAAGACGTGCAGTCTCATCATGGAAAGACTGTAGGTCAGCTCGCATGGCCCGTTGACACAACGCCACCCCACCCTGGACAGGCTCAACCTGTTGCAGGATAGCCACATTCGCAGGGAGAGGAAGGCCAGTTGGTGTAAGCCAATCCCCTCCCTGAGAACGGGTCTGGAGGTAGGCATCCCTGCTGGTGCAAGATGATGCAGTGACAGGAGCAGGGACAGGATTGCACACAGGCACCTCCGCGGTGGCCTGTGCTGCCACCTGTCCCTGGTCCTGCATTGCACCACTAGCACCAGTGGAATCCCCACCTCCAGACCCCGCCTCAGTTGCTTGCACGGCCTCCTCCTCCACCAAACCCCCCACCAACCTGGATGACTCCGTGCCATCTTCCTCCGTTGGGCCCAGTGGGGTCCCAGCTGCCCCTTCTGCTGCCGAGGAGTCCAACTCCAACCTCCGCCTCCTGGACCTCCCCTCGGCAGCTGCGGCCTCGGACGCGGCACCGGACTCCTCACTCCCCGACGAGATCACAACCTGGGAGGGGAGCCGGGCCTTGCGTCTCCGGCTGGTGGTGCGACCCCTGCCGCTGTGCTCCACAGCACCTTCTCCGCCCTCTTCATCAGTTGACGCTGCAGACAGGGAGAAATAAAACACAGGCATCCGGGCACTTTATAATAGACTCATAAACACATGACAGTTGTACATGAGTGGCATTGGCAAACCTCAGACATGCCATCACAATCCCCAACACACATGTCATTTCAACTTGCACACATGAGCTATACCACAGCCATATCGCAACAGCCAGCACCATCCATACACATACAACAGCATGAGCAGGCAAAGGTGAGCCAGACATCACATGTGACACACGGAGTGCACTAGACATGCACACACACCACCACACTTGCATGCATGTGTACACCTCTGCCAACTGTCGCAGTGTTCAGATCAGCATCCATGTCACACCTGCCAATCATCCTTCCACATCCTTTGCCATGCAAGCCTACACACACAAGCACCATCCATGTGTCACACATGAGAGCCCTCGCATGTGTCAGCCTCACGGCCCTGTACCCCCCCATACTTGGCCACATAAAACCACATGTGCAACCTGCACACTCCTGCCACACCACCACATGCACAGCTCACAATCAGTATGCATGTACACTTACCGCTCAACTCCAGACGGGTCTGCCTCTCAAGGACCTGGACGTGGAGCGCTGGGGATATGCGTTCCAGGACCCTCATCTGATCTTCCGACAAGTGGCCCCGGCAGCCCTTAGCATCCGCTGCTTTCAGGAGGCGCCGGGCCTTCTTGAGGGTCCTGGACCTGAAGTCCTCCCAGCGCTTCTTCACATGATGGAATAGTCGAACTGCATCCCCCTCCGCGTTGATGGCAGTCACGATGTCCATCCAGATCGGAGTCCGTCCTTCCTTGTCAGCGCGCAACCTTCCAAAGAGGGCATCATACTGCCCCAGGACATGCTCCACCAGGACACCAACTTCGGTGGCAGTGAAGCTGGTGCCCCTCTGCCTCTCTGGCCGGGGGTTGCCACTGGTGCCAGATGTTGCAGTGCCCGACATGGCAACCCCAGAGGCAGGAGTGGGTGGGCAACTGGGTCCTGGGGCTGGGCTGTGGAGCGATGGTATCCCAGTCGGGAGTCTTCGGTTCCAGCAGGGGTGGTCACAGCAACAGCACCCCTGGCTGATGTGCAGGCAGCAAATGGCAGGACACGTGGGCAGCAGGCAGTCAGGCAGCAGCAGATGGCAGGTGGGAGCGTGCTCGGGGCTCTGGGGGGCAGTAATTCGGCCTTCTGGGCAGGAGCATGGTCTTCCGTGTGCTTACGCGTGACCAGCTTGATACGGAGTGATTTGGCACGTGTAAATCCTGCACGTCTGCGTGTAATTCGAGGAAAGGCCCTTAGCGCGTAAGCACGTCAGCACACGTACGTTAATTCATTGGCCCAAAGGCCCCCAGGCGCATCTATGACGTGACGCGCATGGCCGTAGAGAATGGCGCGTGTAAAAAAAAAATACATGTCCGAGTGTCAAAGCGTGTAATTGGTGGAAATGGCCTCATCGCGTATGCGCGTCTGTGACGTGTGTACAAAAGGTACGTGTAAAACGCCATTTCCTTGTGTGTGCTTTTTGTGGAGAGCGAGTGGGTGAAATCTGTACTTCTTGTCGGTTCACACGCGATTTACTTCACAGCGTTTCAAGTTCGTACTCCCTGTTACCTCTGACAGCTTTTTCTCTTTTCCTCTTTTTCCTGGGCCTGTTTCCTCAAACAGCGTTCCCTTCTACTGTTGTCCTGTCTCCTCAGACAGCGTACAATTCTTCTTTTGGCGGGGGTGTTGCCAACGCGCACACGTGCATATTTTTCATGCTTTTGTTCCTGGCAGACGGTGAGTCGCGCATGTATTCAACATCTGTGCTTGCCCCGTGTGTCGCATACCCCTTCAGAGGTCCTTCTAGGCTGCGTGTAACACGCATACGTTCATTCTTGTGTTTCTGGGTGCCACAGCGTAGTGCAGGTTTATTTTTCCACACACGTGGTCTAGGAGGGGTTGCGTGCACCTTACTTCCCTTTTTTGGGGTGCCTGTGCATTGCGTGACCCGTCATCTTTCCCCAGGGGTGACATACATCCTTGCTAGAGCACTAGGGTACGATTACCATCTGGTACCCAACCCCTTTGACCCCCAATTGCCCAGGACAATAGTTCACAGCGACTCCCATACGCACAATAAAATCAGTGCCAAGGCTGGGAGGCGAAAAAGCCGTAAGGGTGGCAAAGGTGGCCGAGCCCCAAGTGGTGGCCGTGGTGGATCCGGTAGGGGACGTGGCCGTGACTTGCAGGGTGCCCCTAGCCCCCCATGTGTGGAGGACCAGTCAGGGACACCCATGCCCCCCCCCCCTGGTTGAGGGTAACGTGGCTGACACCATCCATGCTCAGCCCTTGTTGGACCAGCCCACTGTGGAACCAGACCTGGCACAGGGTGACTCCATGGCTGACTTCCAGGTCAGCAGGTCCAGGCCACGTGCGCCGGTGCACGTTGGTGTCATCAGGCCACGTGGATCAGGGGCAGCTAGGTCATCTGCTGCCCCACGTAGGCAGGCTGGGGAGGCTGCAGGGCAGCTGCGGCTCCATCCACCCCACCTCTCACACACCCAGCCAGGACAGTGTCGGTCCAAGTCCATCCTGCTGACAATCCCCCTGACACCATCACACTTGAGCCAATGCCTGCACCAACTCCCATGCTGAGTGTGCAATCCCACACTCCTAGTACAGAGTCCACCGGGGCTCCTGCCCCTAGTGTCCAGAGCGGCGTAGGACACTCAGGATCCCCAACACCTTCCAAGTGGAAGAGGAAGAGTGCTCGTCCAGTAGAGGCTGATGCCCCAGACACGGCTACACAGTCCGGCCCGTCAAGGAAGCCCAGCTTCAATGAGGCCGAACTGAATGCACTTGTAGAGTATGTGTCCGCACATGACTGCGAAATGGTGATTGTTGCAGGATCCAAGACCACACCTGCACAACGTCTGGCACACTGGCAGACCATCGCGGACATCATAAGTGCCCTTGGAATCGTGAGGCGCACAGCTACGGAATGCTACAAGCGCTGGAATGACCTGAAGCGCAGGGCAAAGAATAAGCTGGCCAAGCTGGCCTCAAGTCATGCCGCTACTCTAGTGACTGGAGGTGGGTCTCCAGCAGAGGACATAGAACTCACTCCACATGAGCATGTTGCTGAGACCTACGTCACAGAGGAACAGATCCAAGGCGTGGGAGAACTGGCAGATTATGAGGCATTGTCCGGTGAGTGCACATGCATGTGTGTTTCATCTATGTGCATGGTGTGAGTGTGAGGGCTTCTGTTTGGGTGCCAGGTGAGGGTGTGTGTGCCTGAGTGGTTTGGGTCACCCATGTGCCTCATCCAATACATTCTGCGCACCAGCATTTGGGTATAGCAGTATCCCTTCTGCCAACATGAGACATCTAGCCCAACACCACGCCAGTTGCCCTTGAAGTGTCATCTTGCTACAACATTGTTGCTTATTTTTCTCTGTTTATTCAGGCAGATTGTTTGCATTCCACCACTTTTACTAGGCATTTCTCAGTCCTATTGTCACATGTCTGACATGGCTATGGTACAGTGGACTGACTTTGTTTCCTGGATATGATTTGTTTAGACATGTCCCTGTGCTATAGGACCATTTTGGACTGGCGGCTCCAGGTTAAACTTTTGAACCATTTCAATGAATAAATCAATTTCATGAGCAAACTAGACTGAATGAACAATTGGTGCCCTCCTCTCCCTCTTCACTTTATGGCTAGGGTACATGCCATATGTGTGATGGCATGTGTATTTGATCTGCCAATCACAGGTCAATGTGTGATGCCACTGCTAGGCAGCATGCAGCAAATGTGTTCATCTTCCATCTTGGTGTCATCAATGTGTGCCATCTGCCTCCCCTTCACACGCAGTGACGGTGCATGCATGGGAGGGTTTTAGTCATGTGGGACATGTGTCAATCAAGTACTGTTTCTGTAGCTTCTCAGCCCTAACTGTGTGCCATAGTGCTAATGCCTGTTTCCATTTCTTTTTTTATGTCTTTGCAGGGGATGATGCACTTGATACTGCTGGGGCTGTGGAGATGGTACAGACCCAGGAGGGGTCTCAGTGCCGACCGACCACCAGTGAGGGACGTGGTGTGGTGGTGGGTGAGAACCCACAACTGCTGCAGGTCGTGCTCTCAAGGGGTGTCTCTGGCTGCACCTCCCCCGAGCTGTATTCAGGTGTCGATTCAGATGAGACCTATGTGCCGTCGCAGGTGAGTGTTCCTGGGAGGGATTCTGTTCTGTCCGACCCACCTGCACCAGGGGTAGAACCCTCAATGGGGATGTCAGTGTTGGCAGGTACGCCTTTGGTGGTTACGGATGCAGGGTCACACTCCGCAACATCTGATCCTGTTCCTGTGCCAGCAGATCAGAGGGGGAATGCAGTCCTGCAGCTTCAGGCAGTGCCGGCACAGCAAGGCGCAGTTCGCCTTGCCCCAGACAGGTGTGGTGTCCGCCGACGTGGTGGCCGTACGCCACCTGGCAATACCGCATGGGAGCAATCCATATACGGTATGGCAACCCAACAGGCAGCATCATCAGAGATGATGGCTCAGGCCATGGATAGGGTGGCCACTTCCATTGTCCCCCCCCGAAAGGCTGATGGAGCGACTACAGCAGGCAACAGACTCCATCTGCCAGTCACACAGGGAGGACATGTTGGGGTCCGACAGGGACAGGCGGGCGGCACTGGCGACTCTGCGGGAAGCCATTTCCATAGAGTCCCAGGGCCACAGGGAAGCCCTGAGGGTGGAACTCCGTCACCTCAGGACGACTCTTGTTGAGCTTGAGGCTTCAACAAACACAAGGACAGAACAGCAGCTGGAGCGTCTCACACGTACGCTCTCAGCTGAGATGCAGGCAACTAGGGCGGAGGTCCGGGCATCCCGTGAGTTGTTGGATGGGGACCTACGCACAATTATCCTCCAGAACGAGACCTTCCACACCTGCATGCTTGCTGCCATGGAGGACCAGACTAGGGCTTTGCGTGGGCTGCCTCCCATAGTGCCACCACCTCCTGATGCAGCTGCAGAGGGTGAGGGGAGCGACAGCATTGATTCTCTCACAATAGGGTAGCCGTGCAGGCCATGAGCCCATGGAGGTGTTTTTTTTCCGCAAGATCCACACAGGTGGGTTTTGGTGTGCACCCTGTCCTCGGACCTCCTGGGTGGCCCCCCCACACCCCCAGACCCATTAATGGCCATTTTTGATTTTATTTTAAATTTAATTTTTTTTTAAATGTTTGTTTTTTGGACAGTGTGTTGCCTTGTGTGGCTCCCGTGGGCATACGCTGTATTGTGGCTGGCCACATGCAGGCTTGTCATGAATTTGGGTCAGATGCTTAGGTTTGTGTGACACACACCCCTCCTGCTTCCCGTTGCCATGGGCTTGCAAAGGGTGTGCCCAAGTGACATTGACGTACATGGTGTCGTTGGACTCCCATTTGATGTGTGGGCAGTCTGTAGTCAATACTGTGTATACATTCATAGTGCATATTGTTGTTGTATTGTACACTGCATGGTGTATTGATATGTGCCTCTGCATCCATCTCATCCTCCTAATTTGCAGGTCCATTTCTCATGTCTTCACAAGGCGGTCTACCTTGGAACTGGAGTCCATGTTGTAAGCAGTGCACCTACACTCTTATGTGGCGCTAACACTGTATACTTAGAAGTGTTCGAAGTGCTGGCATTATCAGGTAGTGAGGCTACCAATATTTTAAGTCTGTACTGTCATGTATAAGGTAGGTTGGAGGTTGTGTAGGTGATTGGTATTCTTGGTAAGTATTTGGTAATGTATTTGGTAATGTGTGTTGTAGGTCCTGCATTACTGTGAACATTTCATGTGTGGCCAGTTTCCATTGGGGACACTGTAGTTGGTGACACTTGGGGCATGTTGTGGGGATTAATTTGTTTGCTCTCACATTGCATGTCATGCCATGGTGTGTTGTGTGGCCGTGCCGGGGAGGGGTTGGGTGACATGGCACTGTTCTCATGTAGTATTTTGCAAGTGGGTATTCATTTCTGCTGCATGGAAAAGTGTCTTTTGATGACACTGCATTGGTGGTGTTTGTGTAGGTAGGGATGCACACATTGTGTCACTTCCACATGAACAATCTCAGGCTGCTATGGTTCTGACAGTTGACTGTCCCTTTGTTCGTCATAATTGTCAGGTCGAGTCATCATTGCTTATCAGATGGTATATGCCAGGGCTGTGTGCAATCCACAGGGGTGTGATTTCTATGTGAAGTAATTAGCCACCAGCTGCGTACGCGCTGCCTCACCACGTGCCCTTTCCCCTCCCATGCACAGCGGGCGTGCATGTGGTTGGGGATGTGGGGGCACCACCATGTCCACAGCCAGGCCCCGGCGTGTTGCAACATTGTGCAGGACACATGCTGCCACTACGATCCACACTACTGGGGGCGCATATAACAGCTGGCCGCCAGAACGGTCAAGGGAGCGAAAGCGTGACTTGAGCACTCTGAATGTGCGCTCCACTATGCCCCGGGTTGCAATATGGGCTGTGTTGTATCTTACCTCGGGAGGCGTGATGGGGTTCTGAATTGGCGTCATCATGTGGGTGCTCAGAGGGTAGGCACTGTCCCCTGGTGAGGAGGTGATGGGTATCATTAGTGGGGTAGTGACATAATTCTGCATCTGACATGCATGCATGTGCAGTGGCATTCATACTCACCAAGCAGCCATGTATCGCCATGCCGCCCAGCTTCTAGGTCCCGGCTTAGGGTAGACATTCGGTAAATGAAGCTGTCATGGGTGGAACCTGGATAGTTGGCATATACTGAGGTGATGATTCCCTTGGCATTACATACTACCTGCACGTTGATGGAATGCCAGTGCTTGCAGTTCCTATAGATGTGCTCAGATGCCCTGGGGGGACGTAGTGCCACATGGTTGCAGTCAATGGCACCTAGCACTTTGGGGAATTGTGCCACACCGTAGAAATCCAGGGCGGCTGCCTGCCTTTCAGCAGGTGTCCTGGGCAGGTATATGTGCCTGCGGACTGATGGGCGTGCAGTGATGATGTTCAAGACCTGGTGTAGGCAGCGTGACTGCGTGGCCTGTGACACCCCACCCACTATGGCAATTGTCCGCTGAAATGATCCAGTGGCCAAGAAGTGCAGTACATTAAGGACCTTCTCCAGGGGGCTGAGTGCTTGGGAGCACAGGGTGGGTGATGTGAGGTCATCCTCCCACTCACTCACCAGGTCCAGTATTATGTGAGGTGGAAACTTGTACCTCCCATACACCTGGTCATCAGGCATCCCAAAAAGGCTGGTTCTGGGAGTGAAAATTCGGGCCCTCACTATCCTCCTCCTCCTCCTTTGGTAACCCACGGCCACTGCTGCTAGGAACGGTATATTCATCCTGGCGTCTGAGCTTGTTTGTTGTTTGCGCGCACTTTTATGCTGCGCGGGTCGACGTATGTCTGCTTCCTGCTGGCGTATGTGGTTCTGGATTAGCACGTTTTTTTGTGCGCATGCCTTAGCCCCGTTCAATTCCATGGATACGTGTTGTTGGCGAGCGTGTAAAACTTCCCGCGCTCCCCTGTAATACACATACCCAAGCAAATCGCGTGTGAGAATTCCCAGGCCCCCCCTGTAATACACATACCCAAGCAAATTGCGTGTGAGAATTCCCGCGAACCCCTGCAATACACGTACCCAGGCCAATTGCGTGTACGCGCACTTTCATCCAATTACACGCAATGATACTCTGACGTGCAATATTTCCACGTGTGCTCTGTCATCACGTGCTATGAGTGAAACACCCGCGCGAGTCACGTCACAGACGCGCTTATGCGCTGAGGGCCTTTGGTCCAATGGAATCGCATATGCGTGCTGACGCGCTTACGCGCTAAGGCCCTTTCCTCGAATTTCAAGTTGACGTGCAGGATTTTCACGTGCCAAATCACTCCGTATCAAGCTGGCCACGCGTAAGCACACGGAAGACCACGCTCCTGCCCAGAAGGCCGAATTACTGCCCTCCAGAGCCCGGAGCTGCCTCCCATGAGCCATCTGCTTCCGCCTGCCTGCCTGCTGCCACCGTGCCCTGCCATTTTGTGCCTGCACATCTGCCATCTGCAGGGGTCCAGTTGCTGTGTCCACCCCTGCTGGAACAGAAGACTCCCGACTGCTATACCATCGCTCCACAGCCCAGCCCCAGGACCCAGTTGCCCACCCACTCCTGCCTCTGGGGTTGCCATGTCGGGCACTGCAACATCTGGCATCAGTGGCAACCCCCGGCCAGAGAGGCAGAGGGGCACCAGCTTCACTGCCACTGAAGTTGGTGTCCTGGTGGAGCAAGTCCTGGGGCAGTATGATGCCCTCTTCGGATCGTCACGCCCCAACAAGGAAGGACGGAACAGGATCTGGGACGACTTGGTGGTTGCCATCAACGCGGAGGGGGTGGCAACCCGCAACATCCAGAAAGTCAAGAAGCGCTGGGAGGACTTGAGGTCCAGGACCCTCTTGAAGGCCCGGTGCCTCGTGGAGGGGGGCCAGGGCCATATGAGTGCCATCCAGGTGAGGGTCCTGGAACGTATAGACCCAGCGCTCCACGCCCAGATCCTTGCGAGGCAGACCCGTCTGGAGTTGAGCGGTAAGTGGGCAAGCATTGCTGTGTGAGACAGGGCATGTTGCAGTGTACTGGTTGTCTGATGCTTGCCTGTATGTGTCACATAGGACATGTACGCATGTATGTGTGCAGGGACATCATGGTCATGGATGTGAGACCAGTAATGTGTGAACCACATGGTTGGTGCATGTGTTTAAATGCATCATGGGGAGCCCTGTGCGGATTGGACACATGAGAGCATGCCAGTCTCTGTTCCTGGACATGGGTGGGGGTGAGGGATGGGTGCTGATGCCATGTACATGTATGGTATCCATGTCTGTGTGTCTGACCTGCGTGTCTGTGACTTGTGAAGGCCATGGATGCATGACACATGTCTGTGACAATGTACAGATTCACAGATGCAGCCTAGTTATCCTTGTATCCACTGTGTCTGGGGTGTACAAGGCCAGATGGATGAAATTACGTTGATGTGTGTGCATGTGATAGGCATGACCCATGATGCATGTGAGTTCCATAACAACATTGTATGTTTGGAGAGTCCCTTGGACATGTATGCAAATGTCCATAGCATGTGCCATGCCTGTTACTGCGTGTGTTTTGCCTGCACTGACCCATGTGTTGTGGGACATGATGGAAGTGATCTTTGACAGTGCCACTCATCTGCTATTGCTTCCTGTCTAGGGGACCATTGTACAGTACCCTGATGCTTGTGTTCTATGTCTCCCTCTACACAGCGGCAAGTGAAGAAGAGGGCGGAGACGGCGCTGTGGAGCAAAGCGGCGGGGATGCCCCCACGGCTGCAGCGGAAGGGGTGGGTGAGCCCCCACAGGGGCTTGCAACAGCGGAAGACGGTGTGGAGCCATCCAGGTTGGTGGTTTCCACAGAGTAGGAGGAGGCCGCTACTGAGGCGCACATGGGGCCTGGTGGGGGCATCCCTGCTGGTGCAAGTGGAGCAGTCCAAGTGGTGCAGTCCAGGGGCAGGGGCAGGAGGCAGCACAGGTTGCCGTGGAGGGGCCTGTGCATGTGACTGTCCCTGACACTGACTGCACCACCATGCACCAGCAGGGTTGCCCCATCCCAGGCCCGTCCGCAGGTAGGGGGATGTCCATGTCATCTGACTCCCCTCCACCTGCGGATGAGGGGACCCGTGGCCATATGGAGAAGGTCCTGATTGGTGTTGCGTTGCGCACGGGTGTCATTCGTGATGACGTGCATGTTTCCCGGGAGGAGCTTGCACGTCATCACGAAGAGCACCGTGCCAACGTGGCCCAGTTGGGATCGGCCGTGGTCGGGGGTTTCATACATGTGTCGACCAATCTGGCGGCCCTGCCCTCCTCTGTGGAGACTATACGCCAGTCGTTCTCCATGCCGTCTTCCGGCCCAGATGCCACCAGGGCCCCCTGTGGACCTGCCCTGACCAACGCAGCCAGCTTGGTGGGGATCCCATCCCTGCCACAGTCGGGAGTCAGAGGTCCAGCAGGGGTGGACACCACAGCAACTGGACCCCAGCAGATGGAGGATGTGCCGGCATCATTGGGCAGGGCACGTGCACGACGGCGTTGGTGGATTCCATCAGCCTGGATGCCGTCGTGCTGGCAGAGGCAGTTGCGTTGGAGGCAGCAGCGGAGTCAACGTGGGAGGCATCATGTCCTCGGGGCAATCTACATCGGAGGGGCAGGCATCGGCCGGAGGGCAGGAGGACCCAGGACGGGAAGTGTCTTCCGTGTGGCAGCGGTTGGGCCAGCAGATAGGTGCGGAGCGGCGGCGGGCGGAAGAGGAGCGGCTCACGATGGTCAGGGCGGAGAACTCCATGCGGAGGGCCCTGAGGCGAGCCGAGTGCCTCGAGGGAATCCGCAGGGAGTTGGAGGAGGACATGTCGGCGTCCCTGCGGACCCTCGGGGCCATGGAACAGGACCGCCTCCGGGACATCGAACAGGAGTTCGATGATGCCCTGGCCGGGACACCACGGAGTGAGCTGCTGGACTAGCCCGCCGCCTTTGTTCATAGTTAATTAGTGTTAGGTTTTATTTCTTTTTTTTAATTTGGGGCGCTTGGACTATGCCCCACTTTTTTGTATATAGTTATTAGTTAGGTAGGTTTTATTGTAGGTTTCATTTACATCGTTGGGATCATGGACCCTGGATTTGCTCTTTGTACATAGTTTGACAGTGGATTTGTGGCCTTCATCTTTTATTATTTTTTTCACCATGGAGCAATGGATTTTCACTTTACTTTCCCTTTGGATTTGCTTTGTTGGACAGTGACTTTGGACACAATTTCTTTACGGTTATTTTGGAGTCCCATTTTCGTTATTTATTATTTTTGTGGACATGCTGCTTTTTGATATTTGTTCCCATTATTGTTTGTTTATATTTCATTCACTTCATTTCCACTGTAATACATTTTTGTTACTTGTTGGCTGGGGGACATGAGTGGAGGCTGCCCCTGACTGCTGGGGGGTGGGGGTGGTGGGAGACATGTGTGGGGGCCTGGTGGAGGGTGCCCTTGACTGCTGGGGGGTGGGGGTGGTGGGAGACATGAGTGGGGGCCTGGTGGAGGGTGCCCCTGGCTGCTGGGGGGTGGGGGTGCAGGGGGACATGAGTGGGGGCCTGGTGGAGGGTGCCCCTGACTGCTGGGGGGTATGGGTGCAGGGGGACATGAGTTGGACATGAGTGGGGGCCTGGTGGAGGGTGCCCCTGACTGCTGGGGGGTGGGGGTGCAGGGGGACATGAGTTGGACATGAGTGGGGGCCTGGTGGAGGCTGCCCCTGACTGCTGGGGGGTGGGGGTGCAGGGGGACATGAGTTGGACATGAGTGGGGGCCTAGTCGAGGCTGCCCCTGACTGCTGGGGGGTGGGGGTGCAGGGGGACATGAGTGGGGGCCTGGTGGAGGCTGCCCCTGACTGCTGGGCGATGGGGGTGCAGGGGGACATGTGTGGGGGCCTGGTGGAGGGTGCCCCTGACTGCTGGGGGGTGGGGGTGCTGGGAGACATGTGTGGGGGCCTGGTGGAGGGTGCCCTTGACTGCTGGGGGGTGGGGGTGGTGGGAGACATGAGTGGGGGCCTGGTGGAGGGTGCCCCTGGCTGCTGGGGGGTGGGGGTGCAGGGGGACATGAGTGGGGGCCTGGTGGAGGGTGCCCCTGACTGCTGGGGGTGGGGGTGCAGGGGGACATGAGTTGGACATGAGTGGGGGCCTGGTGGAGGGCGCCCCTGACTGCTGGGGGGTGTGGGTGCAGGGGGACATGAGTTGGACATGAGTGGGGGCCTGGTGGAGGGTGCCCCTGACAGCTGGGGGGTGGGGGTGCAGGGGGACATGAGTTGGACATGAGTGGGGGCCTGGTGGAGGCTGCCCCTGACTGCTGGGGGGTGGGGGTGCAGGGGGACATGAGTTGGACATGAGTGGGGGCCTAGTCGAGGCTGCCCCTGACTGCTGGGGGGTGGGGGTGCAGGGGGACATGAGTGGGGGCCTGGTGGAGGCTGCCCCTGACTGCTGGGCGGTGGGGGTGCAGGGGGACATGTGTGGGGGCCTGGTGGAGGGTGCCCCTGACTGCTGGGGGGTGGGGGTGCTGGGAGACATAAGTGGGGGCCTGATGGAGGGTGCCCTGCACTGCTGGGGGGTGGGGGTGCAGGGGGACATGAGTGGGGGCCTGGTGGAGGGTGCCCCTGACTGCTGGGGGGTGGGGGTGCAGGGGGACATGAGTGGGGGCCTGGTGGAGGGTGCCCCTGGCTGCTGGTGGGTGGGGGTGCAGGGGGACATGAGTGGGGGCCTGGTGGAGGGTGCCCCTGACTGCTGGGGGGTGGGGGTGCAGGGGGACATGTGTTGGACATGAGTGGGGGCCTGGTGGAGGGTGCCCCTGACTGCTGGGGGGTGGGGGTGCAGGGGGACATGAGTGGGGGCCTGGTGGAGGGTGCCCCTGGCTGCTGGGGGGTGGGGGTGCAGGGGGACATGAGTGGGGGCCTGGTGGAGGGTGCCCCTGACTGCTGGGGGTGGTGGGAGACATGAGTGGGGGCCTGGTGGAGGGTGGCCCTGGCTGCTGGGGGGTGGGGGGCAGGGGGACATGAGTGTGGGCCTGGTGGAGGGTGCCCCTGGCTGCTGGTGGGTGGGGGTGCAGGGGGACATGAGTGGGGGCCTGGTGGAGGGTGCCCCTGACTGCTGGGGGGTGGGGGTGCAGGGGGACATAAGTTGGACATGAGTGGGGGCCTGGTGGAGGGTGCCCCTGACTGCTGGGGGTGCAGGGGGACATGAGTGGGGGCCTGGTGGAGGGTGCCCATGGCTGTTGGGGGGTGGGGGTGCAGGGGGACATGAATGGGGGCCTGGTGGAGGGTGCCCCTGACTGCTGGGGGGTGGGGGTGGTGGGAGACATGAGTGGGGGCCTGGTGGAGGGTGCCCCTGGCTGTTGGGGGGTGGGGGTGCAGGGGGACATGAGTGGGGGCCTGCTGGAGGGTGCCCCTGACTGCTGGGGGTGCAGGAGGACATGAGTGGGGGCCTGGTGGAGGCTGCCCCTGACTGCTGGGGGGTGGGGGTGCAGGGGGACATACGTTGGACATGAGTGGGGGCCTGGTGGAGGGTGCCCCTGACTGCTGGGGGGTGGGGGTGCAGGGGGACATGTGTTGGACATGAGTGGGGGCCTGGTGGAGGCTGTCCCTGACTGCTGGGGGGTGGAGGTGCAGGGGGACATGAGTTGGACATGAGTGGGGGCCTGGTGGAGGCTGCCCCTGACTGCTGGGGGGTGGGGGTGCAGGGGGACATGAGTGGGGGCCTGGTGGAGGGTGCCCCTGACTGCTGGGGGGTGGGGGTGCAGGGGGACATGAGTTGGACATGAGTGGGGGCCTGGTGGAGGCTGCCCCTGACTGCTGGGGGGTGGGGGTGCAGGGGGAGATGAGTTGGACATGAGTGGGGGCCTGGTGGAGGGTGCCCCTGACTGCTGGGGGGTGGGGGTGCAGGGGGACATGAGTTGGACATGAGTGGGGGCCTGGTGGAGGCTGCCCCTGACTGCTGGGGGTGGGGGAGCAGGGGGACATGAGTTGGACATGAGTGGGGGCCTGGTGGAGGCTGCCCCTGACTGCTGGGGGGTGGGGGTGCAGGGGGACATGAGTTGGACATGAGTGGGGGCCTGGTGGAGGCTGCCCCTGACTGCTGGGGGGGTGGGGGTGCAGGGAGACATGTGTGGGTGCCTGGTGGAGGGTGCCCCAGACTGCTGGGGGTGGGGGTGCTGGGAGACATGAGTGGGGGCCTGGTGGAGGGTGCCCTGCACTGCTGGGGGGTGGGGGTGCAGGGGGACATGAGTGGGGGCCTGGTGGAGGGTGCCCCTGACTGCTGGGGGGTGGGGGTGCAGGGGGACATGAGTGGGGGCCTGGTGGAGGGTGCCCCTGGCTGCTGGTGGGTGGGGGTGCAGGGGGACATGAGTGGGGGCCTGGTGGCGGGTGCCCCTGACTGCTGGGGGGTGGGGGTGCAGGGGGACATGAGCTGGACATGAGTGGGGGCCTGGTTGAGGGTGCCCCTGACTGCTGGGGGGTGGGGGTGCAGGGGGACATGTGTTGGACATGAGTGGGGGCCTGGTGGAGGGTGCCCCTGACTGCTGGTGGGTGGGGGTGCAGGGGGACATGAGTGGGGGCCTGGTGGAGGGTGCCCCTGACTGCTGGGGGGTGGGGGTGCAGGGGGACATGTGTTGGACATGAGTGGGGGCCTGGTGGAGGGTGCCCCTGACTGCTGGGGGGTGGGGGTGCAGGGGGACATGAGTGGGGGCCTGGTGGAGGGTGCCCCTGGCTGCTGGGGGGTGGGGGTGCAGGGGGACATGAGTGGGGGCCTGGTGGAGGGTGCCCCTGACTGCTGGGGGTGGTGGGAGACATGAGTGGGGGCCTGGTGGAGGGTGGCCCTGGCTGCTGGGGGGTGGGGGGCAGGGGGACATGAGTGTGGGCCTGGTGGAGGGTGCCCCTGGCTGCTGGTGGGTGGGGGTGCAGGGGGACATGAGTGGGGGCCTGGTGGAGGGTGCCCCTGACTGCTGGGGGGTGGGGGTGCAGGGGGACATAAGTTGGACATGAGTGGGGGCCTGGTGGAGGGTGCCCCTGACTGCTGGGGGTGCAGGGGGACATGAGTGGGGGCCTGGTGGAGGGTGCCCATGGCTGTTGGGGGGTGGGGGTGCAGGGGGACATGAATGGGGGCCTGGTGGAGGGTGCCCCTGACTGCTGGGGGGTGGGGGTGGTGGGAGACATGAGTGGGGGCCTGGTGGAGGGTGCCCCTGGCTGTTGGGGGGTGGGGGTGCAGGGGGACATGAGTGGGGGCCTGCTGGAGGGTGCCCCTGACTGCTGGGGGTGCAGGAGGACATGAGTGGGGGCCTGGTGGAGGCTGCCCCTGACTGCTGGGGGGTGGGGGTGCAGGGGGACATACGTTGGACATGAGTGGGGGCCTGGTGGAGGGTGCCCCTGACTGCTGGGGGGTGGGGGTGCAGGGGGACATGTGTTGGACATGAGTGGGGGCCTGGTGGAGGCTGTCCCTGACTGCTGGGGGGTGGAGGTGCAGGGGGACATGAGTTGGACATGAGTGGGGGCCTGGTGGAGGCTGCCCCTGACTGCTGGGGGGTGGGGGTGCAGGGGGACATGAGTGGGGGCCTGGTGGAGGGTGCCCCTGACTGCTGGGGGGTGGGGGTGCAGGGGGACATGAGTTGGACATGAGTGGGGGCCTGGTGGAGGCTGCCCCTGACTGCTGGGGGGTGGGGGTGCAGGGGGAGATGAGTTGGACATGAGTGGGGGCCTGGTGGAGGGTGCCCCTGACTGCTGGGGGGTGGGGGTGCAGGGGGACATGAGTTGGACATGAGTGGGGGCCTGGTGGAGGCTGCCCCTGACTGCTGGGGGTGGGGGAGCAGGGGGACATGAGTTGGACATGAGTGGGGGCCTGGTGGAGGCTGCCCCTGACTGCTGGGGGGTGGGGGTGCAGGGGGACATGAGTTGGACATGAGTGGGGGCCTGGTGGAGGCTGCCCCTGACTGCTGGGGGGGTGGGGGTGCAGGGAGACATGTGTGGGTGCCTGGTGGAGGGTGCCCCAGACTGCTGGGGGTGGGGGTGCTGGGAGACATGAGTGGGGGCCTGGTGGAGGGTGCCCTGCACTGCTGGGGGGTGGGGGTGCAGGGGGACATGAGTGGGGGCCTGGTGGAGGGTGCCCCTGACTGCTGGGGGGTGGGGGTGCAGGGGGACATGAGTGGGGGCCTGGTGGAGGGTGCCCCTGGCTGCTGGTGGGTGGGGGTGCAGGGGGACATGAGTGGGGGCCTGGTGGCGGGTGCCCCTGACTGCTGGGGGGTGGGGGTGCAGGGGGACATGAGCTGGACATGAGTGGGGGCCTGGTTGAGGGTGCCCCTGACTGCTGGGGGGTGGGGGTGCAGGGGGACATGAGTGGGGGCCTGGTGGAGGGTGCGCCTGGCTGCTGGGGGGTGGGGGTGCAGGGGGACATGAGTGGGGGCCTGGTGGAGGGTGCCCCTGACTGCTGGGGGGTGGGGGTGCAGGGGGACATGAGTTGAATATGAGTGGGGGCCTGGTGGAGGCTGCCCCTGACTGCTGGGGGGTGGGGGTGCAGGGGGACATGAGTTGGACATGAGTGGGGGCCTGGTGGAGGCTGCCCCTGACTGCTGGGGGTGGGGGTGCAGGGGGACATGAGTTGGACATGAGTGGGGGCCTGGTGAAGGGTGCCCCTGACTGCTGGGGGGTGGGGGTGCAGGGGGACATGAGTTGGACATGAGTGGGGGCCTGGTGGAGGCTGCCCCTGACTGCTGGGGGGTGGGGGTGCAGGGGGACATGAGTTGGACATGATTCGGGGCCTGGTGGAGGCTGCCCCTGACTGCTGGGGGGTGGGGGTGCAGGGGGACATGAGTGGGGGCCTGATGGAGGGTGCCCCTGACTGCTGGGGGGTGGGGGTGCTGGGAGACATGAGTGGGGGCCTGGTGGAGGGTGCCCTGCACTGCTGGGGGGTGGGGGTGCAGGGGGACATGAGTGGGGGCCTGGTGGAGGGTGCCCCTGACTGCTGGGGGGTGGGGGTGCAGGGGGACATGAATGGGGGCCTGGTGGAGGGTGCCCCTGGCTGCGGGTGGGTGGGGGTGCAGGGGGACATGAGTGGGGGCCTGTTGGAGGGTGCCCCTGACTGCTGGGGGGTGGGGGTGCAGGGGGACATGAGTTGGACATGAGTGGGGGCCTGGTGGAGGGTGCCCCTGACTGCTGGGGGGTGGGGGTGCAGGGGGACATGAGTGGGGGCCTGGTGGAGGGTGCCCCTGGCTGTTGGGGGGTGGGGGTGCAGGGGGACATGAGTGGGGGCCTGGTGGAGGGTGCCCCTGACTGCTGGGGGGTGGGGGGGTGGGAGACATGAGTGGGGGCCTGGTGGAGGGTGCCCCTGGCTTCTGGGTGGTGGGGGGCAGGGGGACATGAGTGTGGGCCTGGTGGAGGGTGCCCCTGGCTGCTGATGGGTGGGGGTGCAGGGGGACATGAGTGGGGGCCTGGTGGAGGGTGCCCCTGACTGCTGGGGGGCGGGGTTGCAGGGGGACATACGTTGGACATGAGTGGGGGCCTGGTGGAGGGTGCCCCTGACTGCTGGGGGTGGGAGTGCAGGGGGACATGAGTGGGGGCCTGGTGGAGGGTGCCCCTGGCTGCTGGTGGGTGGGGGTGCAGGGGGACATGAGTGGGGGCCTGGTGGCGGGTGCCCCTGACTGCTGGGGGGTGGGGGTGCAGGGGGACATGAGCACGACATGAGTGGGGGCCTGGTTGAGGGTGCCCCTGACTGCTGGGGGGTGGGGGTGCAGGGGGACATGAGTGGGGGCCTGGTGGAGGGTGCGCCTGGCTGCTGGGGGGTGGGGGTGCAGGGGGACATGAGTGGGGGCCTGGTGGAGGGTGCCCCTGACTGCTGGGGGGTGGGGGTGCAGGGGGACATGAGTTGAATATGAGTGGGGGCCTGGTGGAGGCTGCCCCTGACTGCTGGGGGGTGGGGGTGCAGGGGGACATGAGTTGGACATGAGTGGGGGCCTGGTGGAGGCTGCCCCTGACTGCTGGGGGTGGGGGTGCAGGGGGACATGAGTTGGACATGAGTGGGGGCCTGGTGAAGGGTGCCCCTGACTGCTGGGGGGTGGGGGTGCAGGGGGACATGAGTTGGACATGAGTGGGGGCCTGGTGGAGGCTGCCCCTGACTGCTGGGGGGTGGGGGTGCAGGGGGACATGAGTTGGACATGATTCGGGGCCTGGTGGAGGCTGCCCCTGACTGCTGGGGGGTGGGGGTGCAGGGGGACATGAGTGGGGGCCTGATGGAGGGTGCCCCTGACTGCTGGGGGGTGGGGGTGCTGGGAGACATGAGTGGGGGCCTGGTGGAGGGTGCCCTGCACTGCTGGGGGGTGGGGGTGCAGGGGGACATGAGTGGGGGCCTGGTGGAGGGTGCCCCTGACTGCTGGGGGGTGGGGGTGCAGGGGGACATGAATGGGGGCCTGGTGGAGGGTGCCCCTGGCTGCGGGTGGGTGGGGGTGCAGGGGGACATGAGTGGGGGCCTGTTGGAGGGTGCCCCTGACTGCTGGGGGGTGGGGGTGCAGGGGGACATGAGTTGGACATGAGTGGGGGCCTGGTGGAGGGTGCCCCTGACTGCTGGGGGGTGGGGGTGCAGGGGGACATGAGTGGGGGCCTGGTGGAGGGTGCCCCTGGCTGTTGGGGGGTGGGGGTGCAGGGGGACATGAGTGGGGGCCTGGTGGAGGGTGCCCCTGACTGCTGGGGGGTGGGGGGGGTGGGAGACATGAGTGGGGGCCTGGTGGAGGGTGCCCCTGGCTTCTGGGTGGTGGGGGGCAGGGGGACATGAGTGTGGGCCTGGTGGAGGGTGCCCCTGGCTGCTGATGGGTGGGGGTGCAGGGGGACATGAGTGGGGGCCTGGTGGAGGGTGCCCCTGACTGCTGGGGGGCGGGGTTGCAGGGGGACATACGTTGGACATGAGTGGGGGCCTGGTGGAGGGTGCCCCTGACTGCTGGGGGTGGGAGTGCAGGGGGACATGAGTGGGGGCCTGGTGGAGGGTTCCCCTGGCTGCTGGGGGGTGGGGATGCAGGGGGACGTGAGTGGGGGCCTGGTGGAGGGTGCCCCTGGCTGCTGGGGGGTGGAGGTGCAGGGGGACATGAGTGGGGGCCTGGTGGAGGGTGCCCCTGACTGCTGGGGGGTGGGGGTGCAGGGGGACATGAGTTGGACATGAGTGGGGGCCTGGTGGAGGCTGCCCCTGACTGCTGGGGGGTGGGGGTGCAGGGGGACATGAGTTGGACATGAGTGGGGGCCTGGTGGAGGCTGCCCCAGACTGCTGGGGGGTGGGGGTGCAGGGGGACATGAGTTGGACATGAGTGGGGGCCTGGTGGAGGCTGCTCCTGACTGCTGGGGGGTGGGGGTGCAGGGAGACATGTGTGGGGGCCTGGTGGAGGGTGCCCCTGATTGCTGGGGGGTGGGGGTGCTGGGAGACAGGTGTGGGGGCCTGGTAGAGGGTGCCCTGCACTGCTGGGGGGTGGGGGTGCAGGGGGACATGAGTGGGGGCCTGGTGGAGGGTGCCCCTGACTGTTGGGGGGTGGGGGTGCAGGGGGACATGAGTTGGATATGAGTGGGGGCCTGGTGGAGGGTGCCCCTGACTGCTGGGGGGTGGGGGTGCAGGGGGACATGAGTTGGACATGAGTGGGGCCTGGTAGAGGCTGCCCCTGACTACTTAGGGGGTGGGGGTGCAGGGGCACATGAGTTGGACATGAGTGGGGGCCTGGTGGAGGCTGCCCCTGACTGCTGGGGGGTGCAGGGAGACATGTGTGGGGGCCTGGTGGAGGGTGCCCCTGACTGCTGGGGGGTGGGGGTGCTGGGAGACATGAGTGGGGGCCTGGTGGAGGGTGCCCTGCACTGCTGGGGGGTGGGGGTGCAGGGGGACATGAGTGGGGGCCTGGTGGAGGGTGCCCCTGACTGCCGGGGGGTGGGGGTGCAGGGGGACATGAGTGGGAGCCTGGTGGAGGGTGCCCCTGGCTGCTGGTGGGTGGGGGTGCAGGGGGACATGAGTGGGGGCCTGGTGGAGGGTGCCCCAGACTGCTGGGGGGTGGGGGTGCTGGGAGACATGAGTGGGGGCCTGGTGGAGGGTGCCCTGCACTGCTGGGGGGTGGGGGTGCAGGGGGACATGAGTGGGGGCCTGGTGGAGGGTGCCCCTGACTGCTGGGGGGTGGGGGTGCAGGGGGACATGAGTGGGGGCCTGGTGGAGGGTGCCCCTGGCTGCTGGTGGGTGGGGGTGCAGGGGGACATGAGTGGGGGCCTGGTGGAGGGTGCCCCTGACTGCTGGGGGGTGGGGGTGCAGGGGGACATGAGCTGGACATGAGTGGGGGCCTGGTTGAGGGTGCCCCTGACTGCTGGGGGGTGGGGGTGCAGGGGGACATGAGTGGGGGCCTGGTGGAGGGTGCGCCTGGCTGCTGGGGGGTGGGGGTGCAGGGGGACATGAGTGGGGGCCTGGTGGAGGGAGCCCCTGACTGCTGGGGGGTGGGGGTACAGGGGGACATGAGTTGAATATGAGTGGGGGCCTGGTGGAGGCTGCCCCTGACTGCTGGGGGGTGGGGGTGCAGGGGGACATGAGTTGGACATGAGTGGGGGCCTGGTGGAGGCTGCCCCTGACTGCTGGGGGTGGGGGTGCAGGGGGACATGAGTTGGACATGAGTGGGGGCCTGGTGAAGGGTGCCCCTGACTGCTGGGGGGTGGGGGTGCAGGGGGACATGAGTTGGACATGAGTGGGGGCCTGGTGGAGGCTGCCCCTGACTGCTGGGGGGTGGGGGTGCAGGGGGACATGAGTTGGACATGATTCGGGGCCTGGTGGAGGCTGCCCCTGACTGCTGGGGGGTGGGGGAGCAGGGGGACATGAGTGGGGGACTGATGGAGGGTGCCCCTGACTGCTGGGGGGTGGGGGTGCTGGGAGACATGAGTGGGGGCCTGGTGGAGGGTGCCCTGCACTGCTGGGGGGTGGGGGTGCAGGGGGACATGAATGGGGGCCTGGTGGAGGGTGCCCCTGGCTGCGGGTGGGTGGGGGTGCAGGGGGACATGAGTGGGGGCCTGGTGGAGGGTGCCCCTGACTGCTGGGGGGTGGGGGTGCTGGGAGACATGATTGGGGGCCTGGTGGAGGGTGCCCCTGACTGCTGGGGGGTGGGGGTGCAGGGGGACATGAATGGGGGCCTGGTGGAGGGTGCCCCTGGCTGCGGGTGGGTGGGGGTGCAGGGGGACATGAGTGGGGGCCTGGTGGAGGGTGCCCCTGACTGCTGGGGGGTGGGGGTGCAGGGGGACATGAGTTGGACATGAGTGGGGGCCTGGTGGAGGGTGCCCCTGACTGCTGGGGGGTGGGGGTGCAGGGGGACATGAGTGGGGGCCTGGTGGAGGGTGCCCCTGGCTGTTGGGGGGTGGGGGTGCAGGGGGACATGAGTGGGGGCCTGGTGGAGGGTGCCCCTGACTGCTGGGGGGTGGGGGTGGTGGGAGACATGAGTGGGGGCCTGGTGGAGGGTGCCCCAGACTGCTGGGGGGTGTGGGTGCTGGGAGACATGAGTGGGGGCCTGGTGGAGGGTGCCCTGCACTGCTGGGGGGTGGGGGTGCAGGGGGACATGAGTGGGGGCCTGGTGGAGGGTGCCCCTGACTGCTGGGGGGTGGGGGTGCAGGGGGACATGAGTGGGGGCCTGGTGGAGGGTGCCCCTGACTGCTGGGGGGTGGGGGTGCAGGGGGACATGAGTGGGGGCCTGGTGGAGGGTGCTCCTGGCTGCTGGTGGGTGGGGGTGCAGGGGGACATGAGTGGGGGCCTGGTGGAGGGTGCCCCTGACTGCTGGGGGGTGGGGGTGCAGGGGGACATGAGCTGGACATGAGTGGGGGCCTGGTTGAGGGTGCCCTGACTGCTGGGGGGTGGGGGTGCAGGGGGACATGAGTGGGGGCCTGGTGGAGGGTGCGCCTGGCTGCTGGGGGGTGGGGGTGCAGGGGGACATGAGTGGGGGCCTGGTGGAGGGTGCCCCTGACTGCTGGGGGTGCAGGGGGACATGAGTTGAATATGAGTGGGGGCCTGGTGGAGGCTGCCCCTGACTGCTGGGGGGTGGGGGTGCAGGGGGACATGAGTTGGACATGAGTGGGGGCCTGGTGGAGGCTGCCCCTGACTGCTGGGGGTGGGGGTGCAGGGGGACATGAGTTGGACATGAGTGGGGGCCTGGTGAAGGGTGCCCCTGACTGCTGGGGGGTGGGGGTGCAGGGGGACATGAGTTGGACATGAGTGGGGGCCTGGTGGAGGCTGCCCCTGACTGCTGGGGGGTGGGGGTGCAGGGGGACATGAGTTGGACATGATTCGGGGCCTGGTGGAGGCTGCCCCTGACTGCTGGGGGGTGGGGGTGCAGGGGGACATGAGTGGGGGCCTGATGGAGGGTGCCCCTGACTGCTGGGGGGTGGGGGTGCTGGGAGACATGAGTGGGGGCCTGGTGGAGGGTGCCCTGCACTGCTGGGGGGTGGGGGTGCAGGGGGACATGAGTGGGGGCCTGGTGGAGGGTGCCCCTGACTGCTGGGGGGTGGGGGTGCAGGGGGACATGAGTTGGACATGAGTGGGGGCCTGGTGGAGGCTGCCCCTGACTGCTGGGGGGTGGGGGTGCAGGGGGAGATGAGTTGGACATGAGTGGGGGCCTGGTGGAGGGTGCCCCTGACTGCTGGGGGGTGGGGGTGCAGGGGGACATGAGTTGGACATGAGTGGGGGCCTGGTGAAGGGTGCCCCTGACTGCTGGGGGGTGGGGGTGCAGGGGGACATGAGTTGGACATGAGTGGGGGCCTGGTGGAGGCTGCCCCTGACTCCTGGGGGGTGGGGGTGCAGGGGGACATGAGTTGGACATGATTCGGGGCCTGGTGGAGGCTGCCCCTGACTGCTGGGGGGTGGGGGTGCAGGGGGACATGAGTGGGGGCCTGGTGGAGGGTGCCCCTGACTGCTGGGGGGTGGGGGTGCAGGGGGACATGAGTGGGGGCCTGGTGGAGGGTGCCCCTGGCTGCTGGTGGGTGGGGGTGCAGGGGGACATGAGTGGGGGCCTGGTGGAGGGTGACCCTGACTGCTGGGGGGTGGGGGTGCAGGGGGACATGAGCTGGACATGAGTGGGGGCCTGGTTGAGGGTGCCCCTGACTGCTGGGGGGTGGGGGTGCAGGGGGACATGAGTGGGGGCCTGGTGGAGGGTGCGCCTGGCTGCTGGGGGGTGGGGGTGCAGGGGGACATGAGTGGGGGCCTGGTGGAGGCTGCCCCTGACTGCTGGGGGTGGGGGTGCAGGGGGACATGAGTTGGACATGAGTGGGGGCCTGGTGAAGGGTGCCCCTGACTGCTGGGGGGTGGGGGTGCAGGGGGACATGAGTTGGACATGAGTGGGGGCCTGGTGGAGGCTGCCCCTGACTGCTGGGGGGAGGGGGTGCAGGGGGACATGAGTTGGACATGATTCGGGGCCTGGTGGAGGCTGCCCCTGACTGCTGGGGGGTGGGGGTGCAGGGGGACATGAGTGGGGGCCTGATAGAGGGTGCCCCTGACTGCTGGGGGGTGGGGGTGCTGGGAGACATGAGTGGGGGCCTGGTGGAGGGTGCCCTGCACTGCTGGGGGGTGGGGGTGCAGGGGGACATGAGTGGGGGCCTGATGGAGGGTGCCCCTGACTGCTGGGGGGTGGGGGTGCAGGGGGACATGAATGGGGGCCTGGTGGAGGGTGCCCCTGGCTGCGGGTGGGTGGGGGTGCAGGGGGACATGAGTGGGGCCTGGTGGAGGGTGCCCCTGACTGCTGGGGGGTGGGGATGCAGGGGGACATGAGTTGGACATGAGTGGGGGCCTGGTGGAGGGTGCCCCTGACTGCTGGGGGGTGGGGGTGCAGGGGGACATGAGTGGGGGCCTGGTGGAGGGTGCCCCTGGCTGTTGGGGGGTGGGGGTGCAGGGGGACATGAGTGGGGGCCTGGTGGAGGGTGCCCCTGACTGCTGGGGGGTGGGGGTGGTGGGAGACATGAGTGGGGGCCTGGTGGAGGGTGCCCCTGGCTTCTGGGGGGTGGGGGGCAGGGGGACATGAGTGTGGGCCTGGTGGAGGGTGCCCCTGGCTGCTGATGGGTGGGGGTGCAGGGGGACATGAGTGGGGGCCTGGTGGAGGGGGCCCCTGACTGCTGGGGGGCGGGGTTGCAGGGGGACATACGTTGGACATGAGTGGGGGCCTGGTGGAGGGTGCCCCTGACTGCTGGGGGTGGGAGTGCAGGGGGACATGAGTGGGGGCCTGGTGGAGGGTGCCCCTGGCTGCTGGGGTGTGGGGATGCAGGGGGACATGAGTGGGGGCCTGGTGGAGGGTGCCCCTGACTGCTGGGGGGTGGGGGTGGTGGGAGACATGAGTGGGGGCCTGGTGGAGGGTGCCCCTGGCTGCTGGGGGGTGGAGGTGCAGGGGGACATGAGTGGGGGCCTGGTGGAGGGTGCCCCTGACTGCTGGGGGGTGGGGGTGCAGGGGGACATGAGTTGGACATGAGTGGGGGCCTGGTGGAGGCTGCCCCTGACTGCTGGGGGTGGGGGGACATGAGTTGGACATGAGTGGGGGCCTGGTGGAGGCTGCTCCTGACTGCTGGGGGGTGGGGGTGCAGGGGGACATGAGTTGGACATGAGTGGGGGCCTGGTGGAGGCTGCTCCTGACTGCTGGGGGGTGGGGGTGCAGGGAGACATGTGTGGGGGCCTGGTGGAGGGTGCCCCTGATTGCTGGGGGGTGGGGGTGCTGGGAGACAGGTGTGGGGGCCTGGTGGAGGGTGCCCTGCACTGCTGGGGGGTGGGGGTGCAGGGGGACATGAGTTGGACATGAGTGGGGGCCTGGTGGAGGCTGCTCCTGACTGCTGGGGGGTGGGGGTGCAGGGGGACATGAGTGGGGGCCTGGTGGAGGGTGCCCCTGACTGCTGGGGGGTGGGGGTGCAGGGGGACATGAATGGGGGCCTGGTGGAGGGTGCCCCTGGCTGCGGGTGGGTGGGGGTGCAGGGGGACATGAGTGGGGGCCTGGTGGAGGGTGCCCCTGACTGCTGGGGGGTGGGGGTGCAGGGGGACATGAGTTGGACATGAGTGGGGGCCTGGTGGAGGGTGCCCCTGACTGCTGGGGGGTGGGGGTGCAGGGGGACATGAGTGGGGGCCTGGTGGAGGGTGCCCCTGGCTGTTGGGGGGTGGGGGTGCAGGGGGACATGAGTGGGGGCCTGGTGGAGGGTGCCCCTGACTGCTGGGGGGTGGGGGTGGTGGGAGACATGAGTGGGGGCCTGGTGGAGGGTGCCCCTGGCTTCTGGGGGGTGGGGGGCAGGGGGACATGAGTGTGGGCCTGGTGGAGGGTGCCCCTGGCTGCTGATGGGTGGGGGTGCAGGGGGACATGAGTGGGGGCCTGGTGGAGGGGGCCCCTGACTGCTGGGGGGCGGGGTTGCAGGGGGACATACGTTGGACATGAGTGGGGGCCTGGTGGAGGGTGCCCCTGACTGCTGGGGGTGGGAGTGCAGGGGGACATGAGTGGGGGCCTGGTGGAGGGTGCCCCTGGCTGCTGGGGTGTGGGGATGCAGGGGGACATGAGTGGGGGCCTGGTGGAGGGTGCCCCTGACTGCTGGGGGGTGGGGGTGGTGGGAGATATGAGTGGGGGCCTGGTGGAGGGTGCCCCTGGCTGCTGGGGGGTGGAGGTGCAGGGGGACATGAGTGGGGGCCTGGTGGAGGGTGCCCCTGACTGCTGGGGGGTGGGGGTGCAGGGGGACATGAGTTGGACATGAGTGGGGGCCTGGTGGAGGCTGCCCCTGACTGCTGGGGGGTGGGGGTGCAGGGGGACATGAGTTGGACATGAGTGGGGGCCTGGTGGAGGCTGCCCCAGACTGCTGGGGGGTGGGGGTGCAGGGGGACATGAGTTGGACATGAGTGGGGGCCTGGTGGAGGCTGCTTCTGACTGCTGGGGGGTGGGGGTGCAGGGAGACATGTGTGGGGGCCTGGTGGAGGGTGCCCCTGATTGCTGGGGGGTGGGGGTGCTGGGAGACAGGTGTGGGGGCCTGGTAGAGGGTGCCCTGCACTGCTGGGGGGTGGGGGTGCAGGGGGACATGAGTGGGGGCCTGGTGGAGGGTGCCCCTGACTGCTGGGGGGTGGGGGTGCAGGGGGACATGAGTTGGATATGAGTGGGGGCCTGGTGGAGGGTGCCCCTGACTGCTGGGGGGTGGGGGTGCAGGGGGACATGAGTTGGACATGAGTGGGGCCTGGTAGAGGCTGCCCCTGACTACTTAGGGGGTGGGGGTGCAGGGGCACATGAGTTGGACATGAGTGGGGGCCTGGTGGAGGCTGCCCCTTGTTAGGACACTTACCTGGCCTTCTCGCCGCATCCGTTCCCGGACGTGGCGGTTCTACCCCTGTTACCAGCTTGGGAAGCGTGGCTGTGGGCAGCGGGTCGGCGCTCGCTTGCGTACGCAAGCCCCGCGGGTAACCAGGAACGGGCAGGCAAGCTTGTGTTCCAAGCCTCGTTCCGGTGCCCGCTCGGCCATCGCGCATGCGCTGTCCCGCTAGCGGTCCACGCCTCGCTTTCGTGCTGGACGCTGTAAATAGCGTCCAGCCCTCTACTGTTCGCGTCTTAACGCGGTTTGTCCCCACTTACCGTTGCTTGGTGCCCGCATTCAGTTCCCTGCTCCTTGGTTCCTGTTTCCTTTTCCCGGCTACGGGCTGCCTTACTCCTGTTACCCGCCAGTTCCTCTCCCTTCCCTGGGTCCAATTCCTTTGGGATTAGCTCCCTTGGCTCAGTGGCTCTTAGGAGGTTGGGGGGGATTCCCATCTTGGCCTTCTCCCTCTCTTTGGGTCTCCCTGTTCTTGGGTCCATTCTCTCTTCCTGACCTCCTTGTTTGCCTTGAACCTTTTGTCACTGTGGCTCTGGGTGCCAGCCCTCCGGATTATCAACTGCCTTGGTGGATCGTGCTGAAGACCTCTCGTCCTCCAGTTGTGGCTTTCTACCGGACCGCTCCAGCTCAACCTAGTCACCTCCCTGTCAGTGCTTGCACTGTCCCGACGTCACTGTAATCCACAGGGAGGTGAGCCAGTGGCGTTGGGAGGTGATTCCAATCCATCCCTGTTCCATTAGGGTTGGGTCGGGGTCGCTTCCTAGCGTTGCGATATCTACATTCGGTTTGGAGACTACCAGCCTGGCGTCACCAGTGAGACCAGCAACCGAAACCCCAGGTACGCAGCGCCCCAGAGACGCACAGCTTAACACCCCTGACTGCTGGGGGGTGCAGGGAGACATGTGTGGGGGCCTGGTGGAGGGTGCCCCTGACTGCTGGGGGTGGGGGTGCTGGGAGACATGAGTGGGGGCCTGGTGGAGGGTGCCCTGCACTGCTGGGGGGTGGGGGTGCAGGGGGACATGAGTGGGGGCCTGGTGGAGGGTGCCCCTGACTGCTGGGGGGTGGGGGTGCAGGGGGACATGAGTGGGAGCCTGGTGGAGGGTGCCCCTGGCTGCTGGTGGGTGGGGGTGCAGGGGGACATGAGTGGGGGCCTGGTGGAGGGTGCCCCTGACTGCTGGGGGGTGGGGGTGCAGGGGGACATGAGTGGGGGCCTGGTGGAGGGTGCCCCTGGCTGCTGGTGGGTGGGGGTGCAGGGGGACATGAGTGGGGGCCTGGTGGAGGGTGACCCTGACTGCTGGGGGGTGGGGGTGCAGGGGGACATGAGCTGGACATGAGTGGGGGCCTGGTTGAGGGTGCCCCTGACTGCTGGGGGGTGGGGGTGCAGGGGGACATGAGTGGGGGCCTGGTGGAGGGTGCGCCTGGCTGCTGGGGGGTGGGGGTGCAGGGGGACATGAGTGGGGGCCTGGTGGAGGCTGCCCCTGACTGCTGGGGGTGGGGGTGCAGGGGGACATGAGTTGGACATGAGTGGGGGCCTGGTGAAGGGTGCCCCTGACTGCTGGGGGGTGGGGGTGCAGGGGGACATGAGTTGGACATGAGTGGGGGCCTGGTGGAGGCTGCCCCTGACTGCTGGGGGGAGGGGGTGCAGGGGGACATGAGTTGGACATGATTCGGGGCCTGGTGGAGGCTGCCCCTGACTGCTGGGGGGTGGGGGTGCAGGGGGACATGAGTGGGGGCCTGATAGAGGGTGCCCCTGACTGCTGGGGGGTGGGGGTGCTGGGAGACATGAGTGGGGGCCTGGTGGAGGGTGCCCTGCACTGCTGGGGGGTGGGGGTGCAGGGGGACATGAGTGGGGGCCTGGTGGAGGGTGCCCCTGACTGCTGGGGGGTGGGGGTGCAGGGGGACATGAATGGGGGCCTGGTGGAGGGTGCCCCTGGCTGCGGGTGGGTGGGGGTGCAGGGGGACATGAGTGGGGGCCTGGTGGAGGGTGCCCCTGACTGCTGGGGGGTGGGGATGCAGGGGGACATGAGTTGGACATGAGTGGGGGCCTGGTGGAGGGTGCCCCTGACTGCTGGGGGGTGGGGGTGCAGGGGGACATGAGTGGGGGCCTGGTGGAGGGTGCCCCTGGCTGTTGGGGGGTGGGGGTGCAGGGGGACATGAGTGGGGGCCTGGTGGAGGGTGCCCCTGACTGCTGGGGGGTGGGGGTGGTGGGAGACATGAGTGGGGGCCTGGTGGAGGGTGCCCCTGGCTTCTGGGGGGTGGGGGGCAGGGGGACATGAGTGTGGGCCTGGTGGAGGGTGCCCCTGGCTGCTGATGGGTGGGGGTGCAGGGGGACATGAGTGGGGGCCTGGTGGAGGGGGCCCCTGACTGCTGGGGGGCGGGGTTGCAGGGGGACATACGTTGGACATGAGTGGGGGCCTGGTGGAGGGTGCCCCTGACTGCTGGGGGTGGGAGTGCAGGGGGACATGAGTGGGGGCCTGGTGGAGGGTGCCCCTGGCTGCTGGGGTGTGGGGATGCAGGGGGACATGAGTGGGGGCCTGGTGGAGGGTGCCCCTGACTGCTGGGGGGTGGGGGTGGTGGGAGACATGAGTGGGGGCCTGGTGGAGGGTGCCCCTGGCTGCTGGGGGGTGGAGGTGCAGGGGGACATGAGTGGGGGCCTGGTGGAGGGTGCCCCTGACTGCTGGGGGGTGGGGGTGCAGGGGGACATGAGTTGGACATGAGTGGGGGCCTGGTGGAGGCTGCCCCTGACTGCTGGGGGTGGGGGGACATGAGTTGGACATGAGTGGGGGCCTGGTGGAGGCTGCTCCTGACTGCTGGGGGGTGGGGGTGCAGGGGGACATGAGTTGGACATGAGTGGGGGCCTGGTGGAGGCTGCTCCTGACTGCTGGGGGGTGGGGGTGCAGGGAGACATGTGTGGGGGCCTGGTGGAGGGTGCCCCTGATTGCTGGGGGGTGGGGGTGCTGGGAGACAGGTGTGGGGGCCTGGTGGAGGGTGCCCTGCACTGCTGGGGGGTGGGGGTGCAGGGGGACATGAGTTGGACATGAGTGGGGGCCTGGTGGAGGCTGCTCCTGACTGCTGGGGGGTGGGGGTGCAGGGGGACATGAGTGGGGGCCTGGTGGAGGGTGCCCCTGACTGCTGGGGGGTGGGGGTGCAGGGGGACATGAATGGGGGCCTGGTGGAGGGTGCCCCTGGCTGCGGGTGGGTGGGGGTGCAGGGGGACATGAGTGGGGGCCTGGTGGAGGGTGCCCCTGACTGCTGGGGGGTGGGGGTGCAGGGGGACATGAGTTGGACATGAGTGGGGGCCTGGTGGAGGGTGCCCCTGACTGCTGGGGGGTGGGGGTGCAGGGGGACATGAGTGGGGGCCTGGTGGAGGGTGCCCCTGGCTGTTGGGGGGTGGGGGTGCAGGGGGACATGAGTGGGGGCCTGGTGGAGGGTGCCCCTGACTGCTGGGGGGTGGGGGTGGTGGGAGACATGAGTGGGGGCCTGGTGGAGGGTGCCCCTGGCTTCTGGGGGGTGGGGGGCAGGGGGACATGAGTGTGGGCCTGGTGGAGGGTGCCCCTGGCTGCTGATGGGTGGGGGTGCAGGGGGACATGAGTGGGGGCCTGGTGGAGGGGGCCCCTGACTGCTGGGGGGCGGGGTTGCAGGGGGACATACGTTGGACATGAGTGGGGGCCTGGTGGAGGGTGCCCCTGACTGCTGGGGGTGGGAGTGCAGGGGGACATGAGTGGGGGCCTGGTGGAGGGTGCCCCTGGCTGCTGGGGTGTGGGGATGCAGGGGGACATGAGTGGGGGCCTGGTGGAGGGTGCCCCTGACTGCTGGGGGGTGGGGGTGGTGGGAGATATGAGTGGGGGCCTGGTGGAGGGTGCCCCTGGCTGCTGGGGGGTGGAGGTGCAGGGGGACATGAGTGGGGGCCTGGTGGAGGGTGCCCCTGACTGCTGGGGGGTGGGGGTGCAGGGGGACATGAGTTGGACATGAGTGGGGGCCTGGTGGAGGCTGCCCCTGACTGCTGGGGGGTGGGGGTGCAGGGGGACATGAGTTGGACATGAGTGGGGGCCTGGTGGAGGCTGCCCCAGACTGCTGGGGGGTGGGGGTGCAGGGGGACATGAGTTGGACATGAGTGGGGGCCTGGTGGAGGCTGCTTCTGACTGCTGGGGGGTGGGGGTGCAGGGAGACATGTGTGGGGGCCTGGTGGAGGGTGCCCCTGATTGCTGGGGGGTGGGGGTGCTGGGAGACAGGTGTGGGGGCCTGGTAGAGGGTGCCCTGCACTGCTGGGGGGTGGGGGTGCAGGGGGACATGAGTGGGGGCCTGGTGGAGGGTGCCCCTGACTGCTGGGGGGTGGGGGTGCAGGGGGACATGAGTTGGATATGAGTGGGGGCCTGGTGGAGGGTGCCCCTGACTGCTGGGGGGTGGGGGTGCAGGGGGACATGAGTTGGACATGAGTGGGGCCTGGTAGAGGCTGCCCCTGACTACTTAGGGGGTGGGGGTGCAGGGGCACATGAGTTGGACATGAGTGGGGGCCTGGTGGAGGCTGCCCCTTGTTAGGACACTTACCTGGCCTTCTCGCCGCATCCGTTCCCGGACGTGGCGGTTCTACCCCTGTTACCAGCTTGGGAAGCGTGGCTGTGGGCAGCGGGTCGGCGCTCGCTTGCGTACGCAAGCCCCGCGGGTAACCAGGAACGGGCAGGCAAGCTTGTGTTCCAAGCCTCGTTCCGGTGCCCGCTCGGCCATCGCGCATGCGCTGTCCCGCTAGCGGTCCACGCCTCGCTTTCGTGCTGGACGCTGTAAATAGCGTCCAGCCCTCTACTGTTCGCGTCTTAACGCGGTTTGTCCCCACTTACCGTTGCTTGGTGCCCGCATTCAGTTCCCTGCTCCTTGGTTCCTGTTTCCTTTTCCCGGCTACGGGCTGCCTTACTCCTGTTACCCGCCAGTTCCTCTCCCTTCCCTGGGTCCAATTCCTTTGGGATTAGCTCCCTTGGCTCAGTGGCTCTTAGGAGGTTGGGGGGGATTCCCATCTTGGCCTTCTCCCTCTCTTTGGGTCTCCCTGTTCTTGGGTCCATTCTCTCTTCCTGACCTCCTTGTTTGCCTTGAACCTTTTGTCACTGTGGCTCTGGGTGCCAGCCCTCCGGATTATCAACTGCCTTGGTGGATCGTGCTGAAGACCTCTCGTCCTCCAGTTGTGGCTTTCTACCGGACCGCTCCAGCTCAACCTAGTCACCTCCCTGTCAGTGCTTGCACTGTCCCGACGTCACTGTAATCCACAGGGAGGTGAGCCAGTGGCGTTGGGAGGTGATTCCAATCCATCCCTGTTCCATTAGGGTTGGGTCGGGGTCGCTTCCTAGCGTTGCGATATCTACATTCGGTTTGGAGACTACCAGCCTGGCGTCACCAGTGAGACCAGCAACCGAAACCCCAGGTACGCAGCGCCCCAGAGACGCACAGCTTAACACCCCTGACTGCTGGGGGGTGCAGGGAGACATGTGTGGGGGCCTGGTGGAGGGTGCCCCTGACTGCTGGGGGTGGGGGTGCTGGGAGACATGAGTGGGGGCCTGGTGGAGGGTGCCCTGCACTGCTGGGGGGTGGGGGTGCAGGGGGACATGAGTGGGGGCCTGGTGGAGGGTGCCCCTGACTGCTGGGGGGTGGGGGTGCAGGGGGACATGAGTGGGAGCCTGGTGGAGGGTGCCCCTGGCTGCTGGTGGGTGGGGGTGCAGGGGGACATGAGTGGGGGCCTGGTGGAGGGTGCCCCTGACTGCTGGGGGGTGGGGGTGCAGGGGGACATGAGTTGGACATGAGTGGGGGCCTGGTGGAGGGTGCCCCTGACTGCTGGTGGGTGGGGGTGCAGGGGGACATGAGTGGGGGCCTGGTGGAGGGTGCCCCTGACTGCTGGGGGGTGCGGGTGCAGGGGGACATGAGTTGGACATGAGTGGGGGCCTGGTGGAGGGTGCCCCTGACTGCTGTGGGGTGGGGGTGCTGGGAGACATGCGTTGGTGATCAGTAGTGCAAGGTGACATGTGGGTTGGCTGGGGGGCATGGCCATGGTGGATGGGCTGCCTGCGGGACATGAGCAGGGGTGCAGGGTAGTCTCCTGTGGTGTGGGCTGCCTGCAGGGGCCGTGGAGGGTGTAGAGGGAACACCTGGGAGGACCCACACGGTCAATTCACGTGTAGTACTACCCGGCACCCCCGAAATACACGTACCCTGCTGAAATTGCGTGTGGAACTTCGCGCGCACCCCGGAATACACGTACCCTGCAGGATTAGCGTGTGGAACTTCACGCGCACCCCGAAATCCACGTACCCTGCAGAATTAGCGTGTGGAACTTCACGCGCACCCCGGAATACACGTACCCTGCAGGATTAGCGTGTGGAACTTCACGCGCACCCCGGAATCCACGTACCCTGCAGAATTAGCGTGTGGAACTTCCCGCGCACCCCGGAATACACATACCCAGGCCAATCACGTGTGGGACTTCCCGCGCACCCCGGAATACACGGACCCAGGCAATTCGCATGTGGGACTTCCCGCGCACCCCGGAATACACGGACCCAGGCAATTCACGTGTGGAATTTCCCTCGCACCCCGGAATACACGTACCCAGCCAATCGCGTGTGGGACTTCCCGCGCACCCCGGAATACATGTACCCAGGCAAATCGCGTGTGGGACTTTCCGCGCACCCCAGAATACACGCACACGCTATTTTTCACACAGCGGGTGTCCGTGTTTGTCGGGTACCCCTTTGCACGTCATTTGTCGTAGAGGGCCACATTCATCATGGCTGTATATAGGTGCTTTTTGTTGGCGCACATTTTGGCGCACATTTATTTCAGGGGCAGGGACACTACCGCCTGCTTTCTTGTGGCGGACGTGTTTGGGCCTGTGCGCTGGTTTGCCCGTGCGCTGGTTTGCCCTATTGGATTCCATGAATACGTGTTGTAGGCGAGCGTGTGGGCGTTCCGCACACTTGCCTCCTGTACTTCCCCCGTGACGCCCACATTTTGCGAGTTGTTCCCCATTCCGAGTGTTACGCCCCGTGTTCAGCCTACTTTTGTTGTGTGCGCCGCGCTATGTGCGATTTCGCTGTGGCTGTTGCGCACGCCGTTAGATATCCTGTGCGCCGGCGTGCGCCGCGCACTTTTTCAGCGCACATCCGATTTTTTTTCTCGGGCACGGCCTTCCATGAATCGATGTGCGCTGGTTTCCCTGTGATTTTCGCACTTGCAATGCGATTTTCGCACTTTTACTGCGAATCGCACGTTTTGGCACCTCTGCACGGGAATTTTCGGCGCACATTAATTCCATGAATCGGCCTCAGTGTTTCACATCAAGATTCAAAAACGTTTCCTTCTTAGCACATGTGATCCAATAGAAGAAAGCCTTGTTTTCACAAACAAATGCTGTGATAATTGATTCCCAACACCACTGCAATGAGAGAAAACTAGTAGGCCATAAACCACAGCGCCCGCTTCCCGTAGTACTTAGCTTTAGCCCGGGAGCCCCTTGGGACTACCCGGACGAAAAAGGCGTCGCATAAAAGAAACAGTCTGGCAGCGTGTCCCCTCTCCAACCTGAGGGCCAACGACATTGTTTTTCCCTCGATATCAGCTGCCCATTCCTTCTCGTTCTTAGACTGGTTAATTCGGACTCCTAAGTATTTAAACGTGGAAACATCCTCCACTATAATGTAATCGATTAAGAATTTACAGTGGTTTTTCCTCCTTGGCTGCTGCTTGGTCGAGACAAGGGCTATAGGTAGACAGAATCTGGGGAGATTGGTTGTGGGTGGTCAGGGGCTCAGGGATGCATAAGGGTGCAATACACCAATCACAGCGACTGAGAGATTAGCAGAGAAGGGAAGAAGGGAAGGAGGGGAAAAGAGGAAAATCTTGTGGTGCATTCGGAACTTTAAAAGGTCCTGCTCAAGACGCAGAGGGAGGGGGCTGCTGTTCCATAGGAGGGATCCAGCTGAGGAAAGCGAAACGCATTACACACAATGAGCTGGTGCCAGAGGAACGAAGAGGTCTAGAAGGAGAATATTTTGAAAGAGATTTGCAGATGGAGTGGTCCATGGCCCCAGACAGCCTTGTGGATGATGCAGAGGGATTTGAATTTGATCTGTGCAGCAACCGGAAGCCAGTGGAGATTTTGAAGGGCAGGAGAGATGCGACCCCTGGGTTTAAGGCTAACGATAAGTCTCGCTGCTCTATTCTGGATTATCTGAAGGGGTCATAGAGTGGAGGAAGGAAGATTCAGGAGGAGGCTATTGCGATAGTCAAGCTTAGAGAGAACCAGTACTCAGGTAACATTGAGCTTCTGGGGGTAAGTGAGAAAAGGGAGAATTCCTTTGAGAAGGAAGAGTTGAAAGTGGGACTTCTTGACAATGTCCTGAGTGTGAGGGAGGAAGGAGATAGAGGAGTCGAAGATGACTCCAAGGTTTCTGGCTTCAGATGAAGGAGCAGGGGGAGATCCCATAGAGGAAGGCCAGAGAGAAGGGAAGAAGGAAGGAACAGGCGTCCCAATTGGAAGGATCACAGTTTGGCTGGCATTGAGGCAGAGATCGTTGGATGTGCACCAGGCCTGGATGGCAGATAGGCAGTCAGGGATGAAGGAAGGTGCAAGTGAGTCAGCAGGAAGTCTGAAAAAGAGTTGAGTGTTGTCTGCATAACACTGAAAGTTGGGGGAGAAGGAGGCGATGGGGAGTGCCAGCTGAGCAAGGAAGATGTTAAAGAGCCAGGGGGAGAGGATAGATCCCTGGGCGACACCACAGGTGGAGAAGGAAGTAGGAGAGGAGAAGGTACCCAAGTTGACTTGGGAAGAGTGGTCAGTTAGAAAGGAGGTCAGCCATACGCCTTTACACCATCATACACTGGTTTACCATTTGTTCTCATCTTTGTGCTATTGTACAGGCACTCTTTTTGGGAATGCTCCCGCCACCTGTACATTTGTTATTGTAAGTAATTTCTGTTCAAAACGGACATCTGTCATGCACTCTACATCACGCACCTCTGTCATTAACCCCCGGGTTCCATTGGCCCGCCCTTGTCCTATGTCCTCCTCAAACTCCCCACATATGCTACGGGACTCGCGTATGCAGCAAGTTGCCCCTAATGTGCGAGCGCGGGTTGCCACCAGCATTGTGCATTCCCACTTGCGCCTGTTCCGTCATTGGCAACTCCCTTGGCGGCTGAAAGACGGGAGAAACACCTGTGCGCTTCCACGTCGCGTGATCGCCGACTCCCGCTCACGTGACTCAGGACCCCCACCACGTGATGCGGTTACGCGTCACGTGACCAGGAATTAACTCGATTTAAACGCTGCACTTCCGTACGGTCGCCGCTTCACAGCTGTTCCCCGTAACTCTGTTTGCCGTCACATATCTGTTTTTGGATCCTTTGATAACTTGACCTTGACCTTGAATTCACAGACTTCTTTGGATTATCCTTACTGGCTGTTGGTACTTTGATGCTCCACTGGTGAATGACCTCGGACTGCCTTCTGGGCTCCTTTGGATTACCTTACTGTTTGGCATCTTGTTCTCCTGGTTTCCTGTGAACTGCTCCACAGTTCTGCTCCACAGTTACCTGGCTTTGGTTCTCCTGTCAGGTGGGACTAATTACCATCACTCTCAGTGGGCTTTACCATCACTTGCCTCAGCGTTGAGACTGCTGCCCATGTGAGTCCCGGAACCCTGACCCCCAAGGGTTAGCAGCACCCTCACTGCCCTTTCCTGGTAAGCCATTTCTGGTTCTTTCTGCATTAATGTCAACTGTGATTGCCTGGTACTTGATTGTTGTTTCCTTTGCAGCGGTTTTGGGGTCTCCTGAGGTGCGTAGTTCCGGAGTTCATCTTCTCCCACCTGTGGCCTCAAGGACTGCACAGTGAGTGGCTCTGGTTCTCTCTGTGTGGCACTTGGGGACGGAGGTCTCTTCTGTCTACACGACATTCAAGTCACAACAACATCCCAGTTTTTCAAATAAATACAAAATACAAATGATGATAGCTTAATTTCTACAACTGTTCTGATGAGCACACGCATCAAATGGAATGACTGACGGACCATTCTTTCTTTGAATGATTCATTCATGGGTCCCTTTGATGGGAAGTTTAGGATCATAACATTATCTGATTTGTCACAGCTTGGAATGTACATATCGTCTGAGAAGGTTAAAGCTTGGGATCACAAGTCTCCATCAAAATGGGATACAAGCCTATAACACTCTATAACACAAACTAGGCCTGATCCATGCCATCTACCTTCAAGACCAATGTTGACACCACCTCTCGGCCCAGCTAGAGCTCTGCTGATCCAGGCGACTGTCTCCCGCTGTTTCTGGGGTGCTTTTGAAGTACTGCACTGGTGGAGGTAAACGGACCCCCATGTCAACCTGTTAGCTTCTGGGGTGGGGACTTAGTCTATCCTGTTACGGCATGCTGCCACAGAGAGTCGTATCTGCACACACTTGCTCTACCGCATACCGCAAAGATCTTTGTGCCGTGGTTCTGTGCTCCTTGGGCACTGTATCTGGGCAACCCCGAAAGGTGTCCCGATTGGAGATCTGACAGTTTGCAGTACGTGTGGGATTGCCTCGGTTGTCAGATTGGATGACCAGGGACTCTCCTGGGCAGGCAGGAGTGGGTGCGACTCGTCACTTGATTTGTCCAGGGCAGCAGCCTGGGTTCGGCCATACAGGCATTAACAGAACAACAGCTAACAAGAAGTAGCATATTTACTCAAATGACCATTGTGGTGGTTAGGGCACTGAGCTGCTATCTCTTGTGGCCAGTCGGCCCACTTTTCATTTCTATATGCTGGAGTGTGGCACTTCCATGCATGTAGCCAATTCAGTCTAATGAATATATGTCATCAAAAGGGTGCATAAGAGCACTAACCTGGCAGCATAGATAAGTGTCACCGGTGTACCATCACTGGTACTGCCCACCCTCCCCTGTTGTTAGCTCCCTTGTTTCTCTGCTGATTTTCCCTCACTTTGTTCTTCCTCCTATGATTGTAAAGCGCTCTGTTACTTTGCAAAGCTAGGTCCATGCTCAGTAATGCCTGTGACAGGGTGACCCGCCACAAATAACCACTCTCACTAAGATGTAAGCCCATTAGTGTTTATTGACCTTCAATAGACAGACTGGACGCTGAATTTGGGTGATCTCTAGGGTTCTTGGGGTATTGGGTGCTAAGGTCGTCCTTCTCTGGCTCGACTTCCCGATCTTTCCCTCCTCCTTAGCCAGGCGTCCATAGCAGAGATGTTAATTCTTGAACGGTGCCACCTGTCTGTCTAGTCTTCTGACTGGGACAAATGTTTCTCCAAACAATGGCTACCTCTCTCCCTAGGGTTCTTATATTTGTCCCTGACCTAGCCCTGCTTAGTACTCTATGTGATGGTGCCGCCTTCCACCCAGTTCCGCTTGTTCTTCTTGCACACACAGTTTCCCCTGACCCATCTCTGCACTGGGCCCCAGTATGTCCCTCCTCCTGCCGTACTACTGTCCCTCCGTTCTCACACTCCGCCTTCCTACCTCCACCCTTAGATGCCACCACTCTCCTTACTCCTCTACCCCAACCACCACTCTACTGCCAGTACCTCTGCTTCTTTCTTCTTTATTCCTCCTCACTACTATTCCATCTTCTACTGCTGCTTTACTGTTACCACTACTTCCTTGCTTCCACCACTACCTCTCTACTGTTCCTACTACTCTTACTCTGGCAACTCACTTCCAATATTGTCATTACGACTCACTAATGTCCACAATTACCAACTACTTCTGCCTGCCACTACCACCACTACCAACTGTGGAGTTCGAATTTTCTTTGTTGTAAAATCAATACAAATATTTTTTTTTAAAAACAATAAGGAAATATATAACAATTCAATTCAACAATGATATGTAAAATATAATTGGATTCACAATATGATCAATGTCTCTTCTCAAACTCTGGTTGAGTTTCCCATCCCCAGATCTGAACAAGGGGTTTCTCCACGGTTTAAAAGAAACAAGGATCTCTGGTTTGACAAAAAGTTCCAGTACAGTTCTTAAAAGTTTGTTCTTAATCACAAAGTTCTGTTGCTTCAGTAAGTTATTGAAAGTAATGGTAAAACCAACTCCTCCTG
Source organism: Ambystoma mexicanum (assembly GCF_040938575.1). NCBI lineage: Eukaryota > Metazoa > Chordata > Amphibia > Caudata > Ambystomatidae > Ambystoma > Ambystoma mexicanum. The sequence goes on from NC_090933.1 coordinate 1,303,395,126, forward strand.
GAAGAAGAACTGTCTCACAGTTGTCTTCTCTGAAAAAACAACAATTGTTACAACTTTGGGTTTCTTAAAGAAATAGGGCCTCATTACACAGATGACGAAGAACCATGGACCTCGTAGTAAGGCGGTAAGGATTTACTGGTACCAGTATTTTACCGGTACCAGTAAATCCTTACCGCCATCCGTGTAATGAGGCCCATAGTCTATTCTAACTCCGTCTGGAGAAAGAATGGGTTTCCCATTTGTATTCGTTTAGATGAGTAACAACAAATGTCTTCATCAGGATGGTTTATCACAACTTTGGTTTAAAAAAGAATTGTAACCTTTCCTTGACAAGCTATCACAATTCTTCTTCGAGTGTCACAAGTTAACTTGAGTAGTTTCTGTTAGAACCACAGTTCAGCGGTATCAGGTAATAATATCGCCATATATATGGTCGCCGTAAATAATATCGCCGGGAAAATGTCGTGCCGATATTATTTAGGTGACCATATATATGGGGACAGGGGCAAAAAAAAAATGTAAAAAAAAAAATGGGGTTTGCGGGGGTGTCCCCCGAATGTTCCATGCAATAATGTCGCCACAAAAAACGGCCATTTTTCGGTGATATTTTTGAATGGCGAGATTTTTGTGGCGACATTATTACATGGAACCAGTTCAGCGGTATCATCAACTACTACCTGGGGCATTCCTTTGCCAGACCCTTTTAGGCAACAACGTCTTGCCATATGGGTATACTCGCCTGCCCGTCTACTTCTTCACCAAAAAGAACAGAAAAGTACTTCAGTGGTAACTTCCAACTTAGAATAACAACAACTTCATTAGACTTCTTTAGAGTGAAACTTTCAACAAGCTGCGGCGGAACAATGAACCATAATACTGCTCTATAAGACTCCTTGGCACCTATGCTCCTCTCCCTCTGCATAACCTTCTCCAGAAGGGCAGCCTGTTTTCCACCTTTCTTCCCCCTCTTCACCCACAACCAAATAGTGACCAAAATATAGACTCACCTTTCTTCTATCTTGGCTTTGGCAATGTAGGTTTCTATCACCTGGTGATCTGTGTTCCATAGCACGTAAGCAGTAAGTCTCACAATCATTATGCTTCTCAGTATTCCACTCTTGCCTCGAGCACTGTTTGTTATATTGTTATTGCTGGTTGGTAATATACTCTTGGCTTGGGTATTGCTTTTAAGCTTTTGGACCTTTTATAACTTCTCCACTGGGTTTCTGAGCTTTCAACACTCTCATGCGCTTAGTTACACAGTCACTTTTATTCAACAGATATAGCTTTTGTTGGTTTCGTATGCTTCTGTATTAAAAAATACAGTTACTGCTGCTTTCACTCACATGCGAGAGAAGCTGTCTGCCGTGAATATGCTGTGAGAAAAGCATGGTATCAAGAGATTGACACAGACAACAGAAATGTAATTTTCAAAACCTTGATTAAAATTGTCAGGGTGGTGTAACTCCTATCTTATCCTAACTCTAAGCAGGGTCCTGTCAGTTCAAAAGAAAATGCTGTCTGTGTCAAAAACCTATGATTGTCCTCACTTCTAATATATAAATGTAGTTTAGGGAGGATTCAACTAAAATAGTGTTCAACATAAAGTCTGGTGCAATCTCTAGATCCCTTTGCAAGTTCTGGATTTTAAACGTTCCATCTTGAAATAATATTTCACCAAAACGATGTTTCACAGAAGCTCAGGGGTTCCCTTCCCCAAGCTTCTAATGCTGATGCACAAAAACAATGTTCCAAAGGGCTCAGGGCTTCCCTTCCCCAAGCTTCAAGCACTATAGCATAAAACAAGGTTCTTTAGGAAGCTCAGGGTTTCCCTTCCCCAAGCTTCAAGCACTATAGCATAAAACAAGGTTCTTAAGGAAGCTCAGGGTTTCCCTTCCCCAAGCAACAAGCACTGTGGCATATCAAAATATTCAGTCTTTCTAACTTGCTTTCACTGTTCTCTTCGCTTGGTTGGGGCATCAAGGTCTAGGCGCAGTTAACAGTCCGCCTGGGCCAACCCACTGCAGGCCATGCAACCAGTTGCCCTCTTCTGACCTCTTGCCGTCTTGACACTTTTATAACAAAGCTGTATGTTCACGAATCATAGGGTTGACCTCCTAACCCTTCCTTGACTTCTTCTTCCTCATTATTCCTTGTCGGCTTTCAATTTTGCCCATTCAGCATTTTGCTCACTTTTCACTTTTCTCACTTTTCACTGGCTCCCCTCAGGATTCTTATTAACTTCTTTCATTTTCTTTCTATGTTCAGAGGCTTTTGAAAATGTTCCGCCTGCACGTGACCTCTCCGCTACTCTGTATTAGTTCTTTTCACAAGCGCACCGGGTTTCTCTCAGATTAGAAACTCACTGGTAGCAGCATGTGTCATTCTCGCTTACTTGCTGCAGTCTGCCCCGCAGACACCCCTAGAGTGTTGCTTCCAGTCAGGGGGATGAGCATCTGTCGGTCGCAGAATAGGGACCGCCTGCTTCCAAGGCTCCCTTCTCCCTTGCACTCCGGCTCCCTTGAAACACGGCTCCCTCACCACATAAAGTCGCTCTGCTCCAGTGTGTCTTCTTCCAGTGTCTCTGCATCCCGTTCTCCTCTGGTTTGTCTGGTTTGTCTGAGGTTGTGCTGACCTTTCTGCTCCTTTCTCTTCAGCTAACTGTGCTAGAGGTTCCCACACCTACGACCACAATATGGCCCACTTGCTGTGGGCGCCACAAGCCTCCTGGGATCTCTGCCGGCAACCTGGCTCTGGTCCCAGTCCCAACACTGCTGCCGCCACACAAAAAGGAATCCTCTGCTGGACTCAGCCACACAGCCTCCCTGTTGGTCTCTTAGCTGCTGACTAACACTCTGTTGTATGTTCCACCTTTTATACACCTGAACCGGTTCAAGGGGTTTCAGGTGTGAGTCCCCAGCCTTCTCTGCCTGACTTGCCTGACTCCAATTATACCAGTTATTGGGACATGCCTGACCTGCAGCTCCATAGTCTTCAAAACCCCTCTTCTTCGTCCCAGTACTAAAGTGGTGTTTTCTTTGTGTAATCTGCATCACTCTAGGCGTTGTCTTCCTCTTCTTAGTACTTGGTCAGATTTCAAAGGGAAAGGTAAGATTATCAAATATCTATAAAATCTCGCAGAATCTTAAGGTATACCAAAAAAAGAAACTTTGCCACAGAAACACATAATCACTAACCTGATCAGCAGATGTATTTGAGATGAAAGTGAAAATCCCAGTGGGGTTCCTACAGCCCCCAGCCCACCAAAGGGAAAACTGGATACCGTAGAAATCCCGGGGAAACCCTCTGGGCTAAAACACCCTGCTGCGACACGTCAGGAGACTGGTGGAGCGTTGTCACAGGAATGGTGTACGTTGTGGCTTTACTCCAGTGATGCAGGTAAGGCGAATGTCTTGCAAGAAGACGGGGGTCTGAAAGAAGTAGATGAGAAGAGACTAGTTGTGGGTAAATCGAGGTAAGTAGTAGGTAGAAAAGTTCAGGAGAGGAGGAAGGGGCTACCTTAGTACGAACACTGAAGAGATTGATATTTCGTTCTGCAGCTCCGAAGTTGCTAGTGAGTACAGGGAACCGCGGCATGAGAGCGGTAAGATTCCTACGGTCAGCACGAGGGTAATATCTATGGGAGCGAACAAAGGAGGGTTGCGGTGTTGGATTGTTTAGATTGGGCTCGAAGCCTATAGAACGTCTTTTTCCTACCGTTATCGAGCTGAAGGGTCTCTCGGGCTGATGGTGTGTAACTGCAAAGAGGGAGGAATGGCGTCTGACGGTAACGCACAGAATGAGCCCCGAAGTGTGAGCGGAGATGGGGAAAAGGTTTGAAGGTGAGATCTCTAAAATGATACAAGTGTTAATTATAGGCAGAAGTAAGAAGAATACAGAACTATGAAACTGCAACTGGAGAGTATTAGTTGCGAACTTATGGAGCGCCTGATAACAAAGTAGGGACGCACTGCCATGTTTGTTTTACTGCTTGAAAACAGTCACCTGACCATTCGGGGGCGGAGACTCCACTGAACCAGAAACAGTATCAGGCAGGAGCGGATTAGGTCCGTGAAGCACCGCCATCTTGGAAGGATCCCGTGTCACATAAGTCCCCGAATGAATGCTACGGGCACAGACATATCTCTGCCAATTTCTCCGCCACCAAGACCATTTGGAGAAAGGAGTCATGACAAGGATAGGGACAACAATATGCTACGAAAGCTGAGGGGGAGGGTAAGGTAAGTCACAACTAGAAAAGGGGGGATACCATGTCTCGCCTGTAGGCATCCTCTTCCCACTCCCCAAGGACCCCTCACTCAGGTGATCCTCCCTCGCTTGTTCACCCCCAGAGCCGGGATCCAAAAGCGATGGCCCTTTGTTGTGAATGTGTTCCAGAGCTCTGGAACACCTGGGGATTCAGGAGATGGTTGGCGAGAGAGGAGATAAGAAGGAGAGCCTCTCTGGGCTTCTGTTGTAGTCCCCTTAATAAACCCACTTCCACCCTACCTTGTGTTTAGTCTTGTGTCCACGACACAATTTGGCAATGAGGTGGTGAGCAGTGGAATGCAACAATTATTAACAGCAGCGCCACGTGGGATAAATGCATTTCCACCCAACTAGCGACCACAGCTCCACAAGGAGAACGCCAGTGAAAGGATAACAAGGTAGGAGTTGCCACTGCACTGCACCCTGTACCCCAGGTGCCAGGAACCGCAAAAACCCAAGACAGGCCCCAGGAGTAACTGGCAAGAAAGCTGCTCCCAGCGCAAGTGTATAATCCAAGTGAAGCGCTCAAACAATGCGTGTTCAGAAGAATGAACCCTATGCACTGCTTACATAGGGCTCCCCCTGCTGGTAAAGGATTGTGACACAATATAGCAGAAGAATACAGTGAAAAGAGGACCGAAGATTACAGCAGAGACAGTTGGAATACTTTGACCAGCAGACAATATAATGAACATAACAAAGGACGGTAACCAAGATATTTGAGCACCTTAACACAACAAAAGAATAAAGGACCGACCAGCTTACACTTTGGAAGGTGTAAGAGGTACTACAGAAATCTTCATGAGGGATCAACCCATACACACACACAAATTCAAAATCAAGGGAGCAAGTGAGCAACAGGGAAACCAACAACAGCCAAATAAATAAATAAATAAATAAAAATAGTTACACAAGATACAGAACATTTTGCCTCCCTGATCTTTCCTGGTCACCCCAGGGGAACCCCCAATTCCCAATTCCGTGAGACCAATGGTCAGATTCCTTTCAAGTATATCTTCGGGCAATTGGAGGAGCATGTCGAGAGTGAGAAAGATTGCCCAGCCACCACTGCGGGATGTTTCAAATGCTGTCTACTGGGACATTATGGAAGGGTTTGCAGAAACTCATGATGTAGAAACCAGGGAAAAACAACCATCAAAACCCTAGAGGAGATGGGTGTAATGAAGTGTTTAATCACCATCATCCAAGAGGAGCATAGTCCACAGTACATTCTGTCGGTAAACAGCGATGTGAAAAAGGGCCCATGGGAACATCTGAAAATAAATGGACATACGTTAGACATGATGATTGATACGGGATCCCCCTACACCATGGTAGACAATGACACCTACACCAACATTTCTGGGAAAGATCCAAAGAAACTGAGATCAACAAACGTCAAAACAGTTGACTATGGCAAAAGCCCCATCACCATCCTGGGCTACCAGTGGGTTCATCTTAAATTTAGAGATAGACGTGTCGATTGCAAGCTGTAAGTGGCAAAAAACAGATCCTCCATAGTAGGGTGGAAAGAACAATCAATGCTACGGATCAGCATACATCCAAGAGAGACAAAGCCTATTTTTAACATAACAGAGCACGTTACCTCCTCCAAGGAAAGTTTAATGAAAATGTTTCCAGATGTTTTTACCAATTGTAAGGAAGGCATGGTATCAAACAGGGACGCAAGTGAGCACAGTTCAAGGGTGTTTGGTGAACTTCAATGGAGTTTGAAAAACGCATAACTCATCCTAAATCTTAAGGTGGGAGCAAGCTACGACCATCAAATAATAATAACACAGTCCTAGTAGAGTCCTGTCAAAATAAAAGGGCATATACTAATAAACCTATTGCCAATCCTTCCCTCTTAATACAAGTAGTGTGGGAAACACTGTTATGCAAAAGAAAAGTATTCAAGAAATTATATGTCAGGATATCTGACCCATTAGCTCCCCTTCCCCAAGTTTTCAGCATGGGACAAGTTGGCATATTCAAGCTTAGCACACTCTGACTTCTTTAGCATGAGGATGCAGTTGAAAACCTCAGCATCAGGGCCTTCTCTGCCAAAGTCTCTTTGTCATTCAAAGTCTCTTATTTCAGAGGGGCTAATATGACAAACAAGCATTAAAATTACTTCTTTCTTAGGATTTCCAATGTACACAATTTCTCAGTTGACTCACTATTCACCTGGGGCCCCCCTTTGCCAGGTTCAGACACACCTTAACACTATGGGCCTCATTACGACCCTGGCGCTAAGTGAAAAACGATGGCGGTAAATGGTTACCGCCATCGTTTTCCGCCAGGTCTGATCATGACCCGTGACCGTTAACTACGATGCCATTAGCGGCATCGTAGTTAACGCTGCCGCTAACTGCGCTAAGGGTGCGCGCACGCGACCGGCCACACCGTACTTAGCGCCATGGCGGAAAGGTACGCAGATGCCGACCCAAGCGGACATGCACCTAACGCCATCACCCAGCCCGTTAAGTACCTTACCGCCATGGTGCTAATTACGCCATCGCGAACCAACCGTAAAGGGCCATGTAAAGTGAATGCAGCTGCCACAGGTGCACAGAAACAGCACAGGTGAAGGCAATACAGACTCAGGAAGTACAAAAAGAGCACACCCCACCCCTTCCCACACCCAGTCACACTCCACAATGATACCAATACGACTAGCAATGTTGCTAGCAATGTTGGGGCTGGAGGACCTGATAGCAATGCATGTGCTACAACAGCAACAACAACAACAGGCAGCACAGAGGAGACGCAGGAGGAGAAGGAGGGCAAGGCAGGCCCAGCAAGCCCCACCAGCACAGCCAGTGCCACCACGCAGGCAGCCCCCAATCCCACGCATCAGAGCCAATCCATTCAACCTCACTGCTGAGCAGATCCACACCCTGTACCGTTTGGACCGGGACACCATCACTGCCATCGTAGACATCATACACAACGACATCGTCAGCATGATAGAAACTCCAACTGCCATCCCCCCCCTACTGAAGGTAGTGTCTGTACTCCACTTCCTGGCCACAGGCACCTACCAGCACACAGTGGGGCACTTGCATGGCATTTCACAACCATTATTCTCACGAACACTCATCCAAGTGCTCGATGCCCTCCTCAAGCACACAGACGACCACATCTCATTACCACGGACTGCCCAGGACATTGCAAACACCAAAGTGGGTTTCCATGCACTAGCCGGCATATCCGGTTGCATTGGTGCCATCGACTGCACCCATGTGGAATTGGTGGTTCCACGTGCCATGGAGGTACCGTACCGCAACCGGAAACAGTTCCACTCAATCAACGTGCAAATGGTCTGTGACTCCAACAGGATCATCACACATTGTTGTGCCCGATTCCCCGGATCAACCCATGATTCTATGGTCCTGAGGAACTCCACAATACATGGAGCGACATGCAGGCCCAAGACCCTGGCTACTCGGTGAGTCCAATGTCATGGAAGTGGGCAGGTGAATGACGTACCGATGCATACTCCACCTGGCTGAAAGGGGGGGGATGATGCATACTCCACCTGCTGATAGGGGGGGGGAATGATGCATACTCCACCTGGCTGAAAGGGGGGGAATGATGCATACTCCACCTGGCTGAAAGGGGGGGGGATGATGCATACTCCACCTGGCTGAAAGGGGGGGGGGAATGATGCATACTCCACCTGGCTGAAAGGGGGGGGAATGATGCATACTCCACCTGGCTGATAGGGGGGGGGGAATGATGCATACTCCACCTGGCTGAAAGGGGGGGGGAATGATGCATACTCCACCTGGCTGAAAGCGGGGGGGGAATGATGCATACTCCACCTGGCTGAAAGGGGGGGGGAATGATGCATACTCCACCTGGCTGAAAGGGGGGGGGATGATGCATACTCCACCTGGCTGATAGGGAGGGGGAATGATGCATACTCCACCTGGCTGAAAGGGGGGGGGGGGATTGATGCATACTCCACCTGGCTGTGAGTAACACAGAGAACGGAGACAGAGGATGGGCACTCACAATGCACTGAACCCCTCTGCATACATTGGGTGATGGCATGCAAAATAGGCCATGGGAGCCATGAGCATATACTGGTTGCATTGTGTGAATCAATTAGTGCATGTAGAAGTGAGCCGAAGTAACAGTTGGATGCAAGCCATGGTGGCACATCATGTCCTTGATCAGACGACATGACTGACACATAAATTCTCGCCTACATACAGGTGATGCAGGCTATCCCCTGAAGAGGTGGCTCCTTACACCAGTCCGGAACCCGCAGAACCAGCACGAGGAGGACTTCAACCGTGCACATACACGTACTCGTGTGGTCATAGAGCAGACATTCGGCCTATTGAAGGCACGGTTCCGAAGCCTCAGCAGGTCTGGTGGGGCACTCCTGTACCACCATGAGAAGGTGGCAAAGATCGTCATGGCATGTGTCATGCTACACAATATGTGCGTCAGACGGAATGTGCCCCTGCCCCCTGACGCAGAACTGCAACCACCTGACGATGAGGATGAGGAGGGTGCAGATGGGGCGTCACCCCATGGAGGAGGCGACGCACAGGAGGGGCGTGCAATGCGCCAAAGTATCATCGACCCCTGCTTCTAGCACACACGGCTGGTGTGAATCACATGGAGACTGCACTTGGGGCACTGTGTGTCTCTGGGACATGCACACTGTGGACTGTACACCAATAAAGCACACATACGCAATGAAAATGTCTACACATTTCATTTTGGGAAAGAAAAAAGTGTATTTAAACTATGAAACGTTGTGACACACCCCCTCCCCCCTGCACACCCCAACACACCCCCTCCCCCCTCCCCCCCAACACACCCCCTCCCCCCTGCACACCCCAACACACCCCATGTAGGTGTCAACAGATGCCTGTGACAGTGGCCACAGGCTGTTACAAGCCCCCTCTCCCGGCCCCCGGGGAACCCCTGGCTGTGGAGCGCAGGTTACGTCCGGAACGTCGGACGGGGCTGCTCTGTGCAGAACTGGCAGTGGAGGATGTCCCTGCCTGCCCCCGTGCATGCACGTCCTGTAGGGTGTTGGTGAGCTCAGTGAGCGCACGACGCAAGCCGGCAAGTTCAGCACAGATGTCCCTGGACATGGCCTGCATGGCATCCCTCAGGGTGGCAGTGCTCTGCGCTACTTCGGCCCTTAAGGTCTCCGTGGCCTGTTCAATGGTTGCCCTAGCCCCCACACATTCCGCGGCATGCTCAGCCAGCATCGTGGACAGTTGTTGCTGCCGTTCTGTGATGTCCTCGAGGGACTGCTGCCCCTGCTGGCCCATGGCCAGTGATGGTGGAGTGATGGAGGGGCTGCTCCCCTCCTGTGGACTGAGGACTGGGCATGGGGTAGAAGGCCACTCCTCTACCTCTGTGTGCCCCTGTGTGTGATCCTCATGGGGGCTGGCGTCTGACAAACAGGGGGAATGTAGTAGATCAGTGGGGCTTCTGACTTCGTGCTCCTCAATGTCTGAGTCTGAACATGCAGCTATTGCAGCTGTCTCACCCATGTTGCTGCTGGCCGCTGACCCGGTGCCTTCTGTGGCAGGCAATGTTGGTAGAGGTGGAGCAGCTGCTGCTGGCCTGCTGACTACAGGGGTGCTTGCCGGTGGGACGTCCGGTATGCTTGCAGTGGGTCCTGCTTGTTGTGGGGTCTGCCTCACTGCAGCTGAGGTTGAGGGTGCGGGGACGGTATTATTGGCCTTCTTGGCTCTCTTCGTCGCAGGGGTGTCCTGGTCCTCGGGGTGTGAATCTGTGCCTGTGGTGGAGCAAAGGAGGGAGGGCGTTATTGATGGGTCTGCGGACTTTGGAATGACAATGATAGACATTATTCTGGTCAGTAGATGAGGCAGATTTCAGGCAGGGCCATGCAGGTTGTCTCCTTTTAGTGTGGAATGTGGATGCAGGTATGCGGGTGCCAGCAGTGTATACAGGGTGGTGCTCGCATGTAGCTATGGGCAGTGTGGAAATGTGTTGCATTTACACTCTAGGGCAACCTTGTGCTACACATCAATGGACTGCAGTGACTATGGCATGTCTTGTTTGAGGCACCTACCTTCATCGCCTGATGTCGGAGCTCCCCTTTCCATCCCTCCGACGCCTTCAATGGCTTCCATGCCAATCGTGGTTGCACAAATCTCCTCCCACGGTTGGAGTTTTAGTGGGGATTCCGACCCTCCACCGGTACCCAGGGCAAGGTTGCGGTTCGCAGAGATGCCGGCTCTGACCCGTATGCGGAGGTCGTCCCAGCGCTTCCTGCACTGCTGTGGGGTGCGGGGTACGGTCCCCACTGCGCTGACGCGCTCGGCCACCAGGGCCCAGATGGCCTTCTTTTTCCCTATCGCTGTCCTGGTCATTTCCGGGGAGAAAACTACAGCTGCGTTGTCTTGCAGGGTCTCCGCAAGCATGCAGAGTTCCTCCCGGCTGAATCTTTCCTGGCGCTGGCGGTCACATGCCTTCTTAACAGCTTTAGGCATTTTTGGGTAGTTGGATGGGTGGGTGATTGGTTGGGACAGGTGTCAGGGTTGGATCTGGTGTTGTTCGGTAGGATGGCAATGGATTGTGTTTTTAAAGATGGGCGACGTGCTGTTTCCCGTTCCGGCGCGATGACGCTATTTCCGGTTCTGCTTTTTACGGCCACCGCAAATTACGGTGGCTGCTAATTACGGTGGCCGCTAATTACGGTGGCTGCTACTTACGGTGGCGGAAGTGCACCTTGCTCGCTTTACGATGCCGGTAGGGGCCTTTTCCGCCATGGCGTTAATTGCATTACCGCCATGGCGTAATGCTCATGCGCGATGGGTCGTAATGTGGCGCTCTTTACGCCATCGGCCCACGGCGTAAACGCTCATTACGCCATGGCGGTAATGACGGAAGATTACCCCCTGGGTCGTAATGAGGCCCTATGTCCTTGTAACACAACGTCCTCAGGACATTCACATATCCAATTTCTCAGGTGGTTCACTGTTCACCCTGGGTCCCTTCTACTGGGCTCAGACCCACTTTAACACAAAACCTTCAATTAGTCTCCATCCACCGGGCTCAGACCAATTTATCTACTTTAACACAAACTTTCTTTACTGTATCAACATCGAAGACTTTCGACTATGCACAGAATTTTGCTTGACCCATCGCAGGACCACTTTGATTCACAATTCTTTACAACTCTTTCACTTTTGCTACTTCTCAGCTGGATACCTTACAGAGACCTTTGATTGAGCACACACGCAGTGCTGGACCACTCTGTCAAAGGTATTGTATCTTGGTTTCAAAGTTCAATCACTCATCAGCAGTTCAACTTTACAAGTGTCTTTTATCACACGCGTTTCAAACAATGTTCGTTCCAGCGCTCGCCATACAATGCCGCTTGCAACCTTGGCTTCAACACAAACCAATCTTGTCTCAGACTCCCCAACTAACCGGCTTTGTTGATTTCACTGACGCTGCTTTGTTCTTGGAGCCAGGGACAGTACCACAGTGGCTGCTGATTCTCCCCACCTTGATTACTGACGCGAGTGGACACCGGGTATCTCCGGCACATAATGCAGAATTCTTTAGCCTGGTTTCCTGGTCTTACGCTTTCTGTCTTCGAGGGTTCTGGGAAGTAACGGTTCCTTGTCGAAAAGGTCTAAGGAATCTCCCACCTTGTGATCCCCTCCTTTGCTGTCTTTCTTCCCAAGTTCAGCTGCCGTCCTGAAACTGCTGTTTTCTTGTGTGCTTTGCCTCGCTCAGAGTGTGCTCTCGTGCTCTGCATTTTATTCATGCTGGGAAGCTTAATGGGAGTCAGGTGTATATGATGATCAATAATTGACTAAACTCGCCTGACCATTGAATTGGGACACGTCAGGTATACTGCTCAAGTGTTAGTCTGTATTCTCCCATAGCAGGGTGTCAGTGTGAACGTATTTGTGTTGTAAAAGGGACGGAGGAGTAAGAGTTCCTAGGTATCCTACCTGGTAGGATGGGGTAAAAGGGTTACAGGGAAGGGGATAATACGTTTCACCATCCGGTGTCCAACTCCTACCCCCCGAAAACCCCTCACCCAGGTGATCCTCCTGCACTGGTCCACCCCCAGGAACTGGATACAAAATCGATATCCATGTCCTGGCCACCTGGATGACAGATCCCTGGGTACTAGTGGGTGAGACACCTTCTGGTTTCTCACACAATACTGTGGGAAGACTTAAGGGCCTCCAACATCGCATAATATTAAAGGATGGTGCAAAACCCAAAGTACACAAAGGGCCTCATTACATGGTAGGCGGTAGGGATTTAACGTTACCGGTAATGAAATACCGATAACGTTAAATCCCCATGCGAATCACGACCCGACACACCGCTATTAGCGGCACCGCTAAGTACGGTGCCACTAATAGCGGGCAATCTGCGTGCGTGCGACCCACCATCCCGTAAATTACGCCATGCCGCTATTAGCACAGCATCCCAAGTTGACCGGACACGCCAATAGCAACATGGTAAAGCCCCCCAAATCCCTTACCGCCATGGCGCAAATACCGGCATCACGAACCACACGTTAAGAGAACTGAGCAGTGTTCCCACCTGCCACAGGTGGACACAGTCAGCACAGGTGGAGGCAATGGAGACTGTGGCAGCTCAAAAGGAGCACACCACACCCTTTCACACACCCCTTTCAACACCAAGATGGTTCCAATACTAGCAGCATTACATGGGCTGGAGGACATGATTGCAGTGCAGCTGCAACAACAACAGGCAGCACAAAGTAGATGCAGGGGGAGGAGGAGGGCAAGACAGGCACAGCAAGCACCACCACGGCACCTAATCATACCACAGAGGCACCCACCAATCCCCAGGATCAGAGCCAGTCCATTTAACCTAACCCCTGTGCAGATACACACCCTGTACCGTCTGGACCGGTATACCATCACCAGCATCGTGGACATGATACACAACGACATTGTGAGCCTCATAGACATCAGAACAGCCATCCCCCCTCTACTCAAGGTGGTGACTGTGCGCCACTTCCTGGCCACAGGCAGCTACCAGCATACAGTGGCCCAGATGCATGGCATCTCCCAACCAGTATTCCCACGCACGCTGAATCAGGTACTTGATGCCCTCCTGAAGCATGCACCTGAACACATATCCATGCCACGGACTGCCCAGGAGATTGCAAACACCAAAGTTGGATTCTATTCACTGGCAGGCATCCCAAGTTGCATCATTGTCATCGACTGTACACATGTGGAATTGGTGGTCCCACATCGCAATGAAGTGGTCTACCGAAACAGGAAGCAATTCCACTCCATCAATGTCCAAATGGTAAGTGACGCCAACAAGATAATCACACATTGCTGTGCCCGATTTCCCGGATCAACCCATGACTCCATGGTCCTGCGGAACTCAACTATCCCACGCTACATGGAGCGACAAACCGCACAACGTTTGTGGCTACTTGGTGAGTAGCAGGGCAAGCACATGGCAGTGTGATTGTGGGGGAGAGAAACATACTCCAACTGGGTGTGATTGGGGGGGAGATACATACTCCAACTGGGTGTGATGGGGGAGGGGGAGAGATACATACTCCAACTGGGTGTAGCTTGTCATCTGTCTGGGAAATGCACATAAAAATGTACGCCAATGTCCATCTGGGAAGGCCGCAACATACTAGAGATGAACCGACATGCAAGTATGAGCTACACTACACACCAGTAATTCCAGGTCTAGTAGCATCAAACATCCATTCACATACACATTGCACAACATTGTACGCCACAAAATGGCCAGATTCCATACGTGCCATGAAGATAGTCATCCAGAATCAGTCCAGCACAACATCAATAATGCAATGTGCCGTATGATGCATGCAAAAGGATCAGCCCTAGCCATACACATTGCATTTCACCACGCACCTTTACCACCACTGAAGTGATGCCTCACTGCATGGCAAAATCTATGTTGGAATGGCAGTACAACAACAGTGAGGGACACCTAAGACCTCGCCTCACCCAGGACATGTCAATTACTGTTGTAGACAATAATGGGGCATGTCTACTTGCAGGGTCGAGCTCACCCTTGCACATTGCTGTCACACGGACCATCTGCATGTATGCCATTGACTGTGTACTGGAATCACTATGCAATGTCAATTTGTGTGATATGAACAGGCTGCTCTGCAGGTGAACAGTAACAGGACCCCATTCGTTACCCCATACAGGTGATGCGGGCTATCCCCTGAAGAGCTGGCTCCTCACACCTGTATGGAACCCACAGAACAGGCACAAAGAGGAATACAATTGTACACATACCCGTACCCGCATCGTGATCTAACAGACTTTTGGCCTTTTGAAATCACGGTTTAGGTGCATTAGCAGGTCTGGTGGCGCTCTCCTGTATGGCCATGAGAAAGTGGCCCAGATCACCATGGCATGTGTCATGCTGCACAATATGTGTATCAGACGGAATGTGCCACTGCCCCCTGACGTTGAAATAGAGGCACCTGATGAGGATGATGAAGCTGATGAGGACGGAGGCGAAGGGGATGCAGGACATGCAAGAGGGGATGGCCAGGAGGGACGTGCTGTGAGACAGCATCTGATCAACCAAATATTCTGAGGGACATGTTTGTGATGTAGTGATGCACTGGTGTATGTTTGGAAGTACGCAATGAACACTGTCTCCAATAAAGTACACAAACACAATGAAGATGTCCAAGCCTGTGTTTTGATTAGACACCAGTGTATTAAGTAACGGAAAGATAAAAAAGTGCATGTCCCCAAACATCCCACCACCCTTCCACCCACCCCCCACAACAGACCCATAACACCCTTCCCCCACCCCCCACAACAGACCCATAACACCCTTCCCCCCACCCTCCACAACAGACCCATAACACCCTTCCCCCACCCCCCACAACAGACCCATAACACCCTTCCCCCCACCCCGCACAACAGACCCATAACAGCCTTCCCCCCACCCCCCACAACAGTTCCTCATGTGTCTGCCATGTCTGCGTTGGCCCATGCACGCAGAGGAATCGCCATTAACCCCATATTCGCCATTGTCTGTAGCAGCATTTGGAGGATGGCCAGACGTGCGCCTGGTGGTGCGTGTTGAGTGGCGGAGGGGGCTTGTCTGTGTTGAGCCGACAGATGACGATGGGGCAGACTGTCCTGGTTGTGAGAAGTGGCGGTCCATTGTGTCGGCTATGTGAGTAAGGACCTCCCTGAGCCTGGATATCTCATCACACAGCCTGTCAGTACAGGCGTCCATCCTCTCAGTGGAGTGCCTTGCCGTCTCCACAATATCCTCCCTGAGATGGGCAGCCTCCTCAACATGCTGGCCAACCAACACAGTCAGTTCCTGTTGATGCTGCAGGATGGTGGGCAGATGGAGGGCAGTGCTGGGTGATGGTGTACTGGATGCTTTGCCCTCAGATGCATCCATTGCAGCAGGTGAAACCACCATGGGGGACATTATGGCTTGAATGTTGTCCTCAACAGTAACATCAGACCCAGGTGTCTGGAATGGTGCTGGCTCTGGGGTTCTAGGGGGGCTTGGGGTGTGCATCTCCATTGGGCCAACTATAGTGTCCTCAGGATCAGATAGGGGGGCAGTGGCGGCTGCCTCTCCAGCGGAGCTTGCCGCAGCTGATGGTGGGCCCTCGCTGGCTGGTATTGCTGGCTGTGGGTTCACCTCCGGTGGTGGGACTGCAGTTTGTGGTGCAGCTACTTCTGCCCTGGCAGTGGCACTCCTATGATGTTTCACACTCATCAGGTGTGACCTTCCCCCCTTGCCCCTTGATGTTGTGGGGGTGTCCTCCGAGTCCTGTGCCCTTGGCCTCTTACTCGTAGCTGGTGCCTGGGATGCATTTGCGGCATCCTCACCATCTGTATGTGAGCCTGTCAGGGACAAGAAGGGGGATGGCATTGGTTGCGTTTCAATATACTTAATGCAGATTACATAAATGATGCAGTTGTGGCCATTGGGACTTAGTAGTTGTGGATGCAGGTGATGTGCCAGTTCAGTGCCTCATCCATGCATGGTTGTGTTTGGAACTTGTCTCTGGTGATGTGTGCATGTGTTTGTGTTTGGGTCTGACACTGACATGGTGAGAGATGATGCATGTGTGGATGTGTGTCCATGCATGAGAGGATTTTGTGCTCACATATGGGGGGAACAGTACATTCACATAGCATCCTGTCATGTGTACACTCACCTCCATCCGAAGTGGTACCCACGCCTAGCTCCATGGATTCCCTCAATGGATTCCACAGCGATTCTTTTAGTCTGATGGGTGAACCAGCTCCACCTGCACTGGCTATTCGGTGGTTTTCGGCAAGGATGCCCCTCACCCGCAGTCTGAGGTCGTCCCACCTTTTCCTGCACTCACACACAGTGTGGGTGCTGGTGCCCTCTTTTATTTATTTATTTATTTATTTATATTTATATAGCGCGCAAGAAGCCCAGGGGCATTGAGGCGCTGTTACTTGCAATAACTTAGTTACATGGTACAGGCATGAAAGCGATTGTTAACACATTATGAATACTACAAGATAGCGTACTGTTGTTACAGATATTGCATTGGGACGTATATTACAAAATATATGATAAGTATTCGTGCTGGTGTGTCGGGTCTTATGTGAAGAGGGTAGTTTTCAGAGTTTTGCGGAAGGTGGTGAGGGAGGCCTCCCCTCGGATAGTGGGAGGTAGGGCATTCCAGTGAGTGGGCGCGAGATAGGGGAAGCTGGATCCGCCCGCTTTTACTCTTTTTACTAGTGCCACCAAGAGCATGTTGGTGTACGGTGATCTGGTTGGCCTGGTAGTGGACACGGGGTGGATCCTTTGAGAGAGGTATGCTGGAGCAGTGAGGTGAATGCACTTGTGGGTCAGTGTCAGGGCTTTGAATACGATCCTTTCCTTTATTGGGAGCCAGTGGGCTAGTTTTCTGGCTTCAGAGATGTGTTCTCTTTTAGCAATGCCTTGGGCTGCCCGGAGAGCATTGGTCTGTATTACTTGTAGTCTCTCTAAGTTTTTGTTGGAGGTTCCTAGAAAGAGTACGTTGCGGTAGTCTAGCCTAGAGCCGGTGATGGCTCTGGCTATGTTAGTGCAGTTCTCTTTGGAGAGAAAGGGTCTGACTGCGTTGATAAGTTTGGCATGATATGCAGCTGCTGAGGCTATTGCGCTGACTTGTCTATCCATGGATAGGCTGGAGTCCAGGTAGACTCCCAGAGTTTTGACAGAGTCGGAGACCGGAATTTTAATGGAGTCAATGGTGAAGTGGCTGAATTGGGCATCTAGATTTTTTAGTGTGTCGGGGGAACCTACCAGGAGGAGTTCCGTCTTTTCAGAGTTGAGGCATAGACCGTTGTCTGCCATCCAGGCTTGGATGGTGTTGTAGAGGTTGTTGAGGGTCAGGGAGTCAGTGTCATAGTTCCCTGTGAGAGTGAGGAGGATCTGCGTGTCGTCGGCGTAGTTGGTGTAGGATATGCCCATAGCGTCGAGGGTGAGGAAGAGGGGTCGTGTGAAGATGTTGTATAGGGTGGGGGAGAGACAGGAGCCTTGGGGAACACCACAAAGTATAATGGTTGGTGATGCGGCGGCTAGGTCAGAGAATGCTTGCATGGTTCTGTCTTGTAAGAAAGAGGTGATCCAGGCTGTGGCCTCTGGGGAGAATTTGGCAGTGGAGGAAAGGTGGTGGCATAAGACACTATGATCCACGAGGTCGAAGGCTGCGGATAGGTCAAGGAGTAGGAGAAGTGCTGGTTTACCCAAGTCTCTAGCATCGTCCATCTGGTTTTTCAGGTCAAGTAGGGCGGTTTTGGTTCCGTTTCTGGGGCGGAAGCCAGATTGGCGGAGTCCAAGGAGTTTGTTCTCTTCAATAAAGTGCTGGACCTGCAGGTAGGCTGCTTTGTCCAATATTTTGAGGAGGAATGGGAGAGTGGTGATGGGTCTGTAGTTGTTGGGGGAGGTGGGATCGAGAGTTGGCTTTTTCAAAAGAGGGCGTACCCAAGCTTCCTTGAGGGAGGCGGGGACTTTCCCTGTGGTAAAGGAGGCATTCACAAAGGCTGTTAGGAAGGGAGCTAGCGCTTCCGTGCAGTCTTTGATAATGGAGGCTGGGCATGCATCACCTTTGCAGTTAGAGGGTTTGATGTTCCTCATTATGTTGATGATGTCTTTTTCATGAATGGGTTTGAAGGAGAAGGGTAGGGGGGGATCCGGGGCAGGTGGTGGGATGGGGATATGCTTATTGGGTAAGGCTTGTTTAGTGGCTAGTATTTTGTTTTTGAGGAGGCTTAATTTGGTTAGCATGGCCGTTTGTATTTCATCACACCAGTCTTTGTCTTTGGTGAAATTCTGGGGGGCGGGAGTGGGTGTCTCGAGCTCCCTGAAAATGGCAAAGATTTCTTTTGTGCTAGATTGGGCTTCCGAGATTCTGTATTCAAAGGATTTGGCCTTTGCTTGGGTGATTGCCTTTTTGTATTTGGTGGATAGGGCTTTAAAGATCATCTTGTCTTTTTCAGAGTGGGACGTTTGCCACTGTGTGAGTGCGGCTTTTTTCTCATTTCGGAGTGTGAGGAGGTCAGGGGTGAACCAAGAGTTGGAGTGGGTAGTGGGTTTGGATTTGCGAGGTTTGAGAGGGGCAATGGAGTTGATAGCTGCTTTAATGGGAACATCATAGGTTGTTGCGAGTGTTTCTGGGTCTGATGAAAAAGGTGGTCTGAAGGCTGGGCCTTGGAGAAAGGGCAGTAGCCTTTCCTTCGTGAGCTGGCGGGAGCTTCTGGCGAGGCAGGGTGGGAGCGATTGAGGTGAGGGGGCACCAGGGGAGCTAGTGGTGAGGATGCTAAAGGTGATGATGTGGTGGTCAGACCATGGGGTGGGATTGTTTCCTGTGATGATGAGTGGGCAGTTGTGCTGTGCTATCCAGTCGAGTGTTCTGCCCTGGGTGTGAGTTGGGCTCAGGATGGTGTTCTTGTAGCCTAGAGCATTGAGGGCAGAGTCAAGGGATTTGGCTGCTACGTCCTTGCTATCCCGGAGCCCTAGGTTGACATCCCCAAGGAGAATGGCTTTAGACTGTTTTTTGAGGTTGTCAGAGAGGAGGTGGATGAGAGAGGCTTGAAAGTCTCCTGTTGGGCCTGGAGGGCTATAGACAGTGTGTACAGTAATGGTGCAGTGGGGAGAGAGGGTTATTTTGACTTGGAGGTAGTCGCTGTTGTTGTTGGTCAGGGATTTCTCTACCTTTCTGATAGAGAGGCAGTCTTTGGCAATAATTGCTACACCTCCACCTTTGGAGAGGCAATCTTGTCTAGTAATGGAATAGCCAGGGGGTAGGGCGAGGGAGAGCGCGGGGCCGGAGGCCTCATGTAGCCATGTTTCTGAGATCATGAGTAGATCTAAGTCCTGGGAGGTTAGGAGGTCGTGGATGTCTAGAGCGTGGGCATTGATGGACCTAGCGTTAATCATGGCGCATTTCAGGTGGGGTTCAGTAGTGGCTGGGGGGGGTTCATGATGAAAGAGGGTGAGGTGGAGGGGGGGTTGCGCTCTGGGTGTTAGGGGAGATACACAACACAGATTTGACACTGAGGGGTTCATTTTCAGAGGTAGTGGACACATGTGGCATAGCATTTGGCACAATAGCATTCAAAATGGTGGTAGAAGAATTGCATACAGCAGATTTTACACTGGGGGCTCATTTTCAGAGGTAGTGGACACATGTGGCATAGCATTTGGCACAATAGCATTCAAAACGGTGGTAGAAGAATTGCAAACCGCAGATTTTACACTGGGGGCTCATTTTCAGAGGTAGTGGACACAGGTGGCATAGCATTTGGCACAATAGCATTCAAAATGGTGGTAGAAGAATTGCATACCGCAGATTTTACACTGGGGGGCTCATTTTCAGAGATGGTGGACACACTTGTAGTCACATTCGTTATGGGGGCAGTACAGTAATACGAAGAGTTAAGTACTTTGTTGGTCGCTGTGTTGGTAGTACATGTAGTGGATGCAGGCTTTGAGGTTTTGCGGGGGAGCCTGGGCTGTGAGTTGATGTCGGTTTGCAATGTACGTGCGCGCAACCTGATGCGCCTTGAGGTACAGCATTGGATAGAGAGAAGCTTGCAGGGGTGGTGCTTCTTACCTTCTAAGCACGGCATCGGAATTGGGCACACGGCAGACGAGCAGCGAAGAGCTGCAAAGAGCACAGGAGGCCTTTTCTCCTGGCCTTCTCTCGTCGGCTTCGCCTCTCGGCCCTCTCCCCTCCATTTAAAGCAGGAGGGGAGGGGCGGGCGGGCCGACGTAACAAATCAGGACCTTGGGCTGCGGCGGTGAACTTCGTGGCTCCAGCTGATCCTGTTGTTGTAGCTGGAGTCATGGAGATGCAGGCATCCATCTTAGATGGGACTGAGACGGCTGAACACGCGGCCGTGGGCGGGCTGGAGCAGCAGCCTGCTTCGAAAGTAAAGTAAACAGCTGATCTTGATTCCAGCTGGTGGGGGCGGAGAAGTGCTCGCACCGGAGCTGCAAAGAGCACAGGAGGCCTTTCCTCCTGGCCTTCTCTCGTCGGCTTCGCCTCTCGGCCCTCTCCCCTCCATTTAAAGCAGGAGGGGAGGGGCGGGCGGGCCGACGTAACAAATCAGGGCCTGCGCTGACTTTCACTGCAACTTCTTCCCAGATGGCTTTTTTTTTTAAGTAGTGTCTACCGCCGCATGTCATTGGCAAAAACAACCTCATCATTGTCAGCCGGGGTCTGGGTCAGCATGTTCAACTCCTCTGCTGTAAATTTTTCTTTGCGCTGCCTGTCAGTGCTTTTTTTGAATGCCTTGGGCATGTTGAAGGTGTCCCGGATGATTTTCAACTGCTAACGACTCCAAACAGGTCCAGGGGGCAGAGGATGGCAATGGATTGTGTTTTTGAAGATGGCCGCCTGCTCTTTCCACTATTTCCGGTTCCGCAATTTAACGGTCACCGCTAATTGCGGTGACCGCTATTTGCATGCAGCAGGAGGGCGGAGGTGCAATCTGCACTTTCGTCGAGGGCGGTAAGTGACTTTTTTGGGTCTTTACCGCCATGGTGGTAGGGGGTTTACCGGCATGGCGCTATGCTCATGTCCGCGTACTCGTAATGGTACGCTATTACCGCACAACGTGTAATGAGGCCCAAAGTATGCAGTATAGCCATCGGAACCAAGGATGCCCTACAAAAAGAACTAGATCGGCTGTGCAGCGAAGAGATCATTGAACCTATCGAGTCATCCAAATGGTTGGCCCTGTAAGGAACTCATGCTGGCAACAGTAAATATACACACAAGTGATCACAGTTCAAGAGTGTTCATAAAACTGTATGCAGCTTGGAAAAACTCCTAATCTAAGCCTAAGTTTAAAATGGGAGCATGCATGGACCATCAAATGAAAATAAAGCATTCCTCATGGCATCTTGTCAAAATAAATGGCCTATTCAAAGAAAAACCTATTGCCAAATCCTTACAACTAAATACAGAAAGAGTGTGGGAAAGGGTTCTAAAAAAAAAAGAAGTGTTCACAAATGATATGTCAGGATGTGATTGCCAGAGGTCTCCCTTCCCCACGTTTTGAGCACAAACAAGATGGATCTCCTGAGCACAGCACACACTCGAGATTTCCCAGCATGAGCCGAAAGTTCTGTATCAACACTCAGGCTCTCCGATGGTAAAGTCTCTTTCAATAAAAGTCTCTTGCCTTTGCGGACCCGATGTATTCAACAAACAAAAAATTCTGTTCCACATATACATTGTGTGACGGCTACACCCTTGGGTCCCCCTCTTCTGGGCGCAGACCCTTCAAACAATTCTTATCGACACCAGGACCTTCGGTGGTGGAGTCTCCTGCTTCTGAGGGTCTGATTGTTAAAAAAAATAACAACAAACAAAAGTTCCTTTTTAGGAATCTCAGCGTCCTCCGATGGGTTCACTATGGCTTATTCACACATTCTAGGGTGATGGTTCTTCACCCGGTACAACGTCCTTTCATCGCGGGACGTTTTTCACAGGGTTTTTTACCGTGACGAAAAAAAACCCCATTTAAAAAGAATGTTTTAAAAATTTGATGCTTTTTTGTTGTTGAAAAATTCACAGTACAAAAACCTGTGAAAAAACAACCCGCAATGAAATGACATGGAACCCTTCAACCATAGGTCCCCCTCTTCCGGGTGCAGACCCCTTTCGATAATTGTTTCAGTTCTCAGCCTCCCTCTTCCGAGCTCACTATGGCTGTGCACAAAGACAGTTCACCTTTTACTTTCAGCAGTCTTAATGTCTTTTCAACCAATTTTCATGGACATCCCTCTGCCGGTTTCACTTTTGTCTCACAAAATCTTAATGTCTTTTTAAACAGTTCTGCCTCAGTTTCTTGGGACTTTAGACCTGCCCCTCTTTATCGGCATCCTTCCTCCCGGTTCACTCTTGCCACTTTTCACTTTAACGTGATTCACTCCCCTTTACGTTCTGAATGATTTTCGATTCTTGATGCAGGTTTCGCTTCCCTTACTTACTTAACATTTTGATGGTCAAAGACTTTCGGCTGTACTGGGATTTTGCCAGACCTCCTGTATGACCTCTTTGATCTGTCTTGGCGGCTCTCCTACGGCCTTCTGGTAACAGTAGTCTCATTCAACACGGGATCAACCAGAGTTTCTCGAGTCAGCACCCTCTTGGTGCTGGTCCCCTCTGCAGCTGGTTTGCCCTTCACTATTCACAGTTCTTTGAACTTTCTCAATCTGCCACTTAACGTTTTTTCATTCGACACAGTTTGGTTTCTTATCGGTTTGCCCTTCGACTCACCGGCTGTGATGAACCGCTTGGCCTTCTTTGTCTCTGGAGTCAAGCCCGGTACCACGGTAGCAGGAGTCGCCCTCGCTCCGGCTTATCGGCATAGGCACGCTCTGTGTACTGTTGACATCTGCTGCAACACACTTGGGCTATTGGTCACAGTCTTTTGTTTCCTCTTCGTGGATCTGGGACAGAAAGGGCAAGGTCCCTTCACTCCTCGTCACCCTCTCGGTTGCCACCGCCTTTCCCCTTCTCTTAAAAAGCTGGGTCTGGATAACTGTGCTGTTTGTCTTGTTCCTCGTGTGCGTTCGCTCTCCACCTTTTATATCTGTGCGGAAGGGAAAGGGCTGTCAGGTGTGTGTGTAATTCTCGTCAGTTGCCTGACTTTGCCTGACCCTTGTATTGGGACATCTCAGGTAAACGGCTCTGGTGTTAGTCAGTTGTCTTTCATGCTGTGCAAAAGTATTTGTGTCGAAAAAGGGGGTCAGTGTTTCTGAATATTCTGTGGGGTAGGAAGGGAAAGAGTTTTTACATGAAATTATAACCCTCGTATTAGGCTTTGTGGTGATCTCGGAAGGGTAGGTTTTGTAGGGTTTGTGAAATGTGTAGGAGCAGTTGTGGGAACTGTAGTTGTTGGTCACTTCGACTGGGAGTTCAGCCAATGATGTCAGAGGGACGAGGTTTGTAGGGTTTGTGAAGCAAACGTGAATGACCGGGATTGTGAAATGAACAGAGAGGATTGTTAGAACGTGAATGTTTTGTCAAGGTAGAGTGAGTGTTCCGGTAATTAATTATCAGAGGGACATGGAAAGCAATGACCGGGTGTATCCGGATAAGACACAGAAAAACCAAAAGGATTCTGGGAAAGATAGTTTTTGGGTGTAGTAGGGTTTTGGATCCTAGGGGATTTGTTATATACATGGGGGTCGGTGAATTTGGGTGAGAGAGATTCGATGCAAGGAAGGGAGGCAGATGTGGTACAGCATACAAAGACCTTAGGGATTTCATCATCCTCTCCTTCTTCCTCTCTGGTGCCATACTGCGTCTCACCTGGGGTATTTCCCTGGGCACCACCCCGGGCTCCCCCATCCAGGTGATCCTCACTTGCTCGTCCTCTCCTAGGGTTTGGGTCTGAGAGTGTCATCCTTTCGAGGCCACCTGAATAAGGGTTTCCCGAGGTCTGCATGAGAGAATAACCTCAGGTTTCTCACAGCCCACATTGTCATTGTTTGAAAGCCAGACAACAGCATCAGGATGTGTGTAGATTTAAGAGAACATAACAAAAACATATGGGGTGACAGGCATCCCCTTCCCAACATTAATTAAATGCTATTGACAATGAAACCTGCTAAAGTTTTCACAACTCGTGAACTATCACCAGCGTATCATCAAATCGTCCTAGAGGAAGGATCGAGACATCTCACCTCTTTCAAAACCCCATTGGCGGCATTCAGGCTTAGATGCATGCCATTTGGGTTGGCATCAACAGCAGCTGTTTCTCAAAGAGTGATGCACCAGTTAGACTATACACAAAACGGTTAGGTGTCCTGCAAACAATTCGCAATAGAAGGCTTACCTTAAGGATTAATATGTGAAAAATTAACGTGACTGAAGTAACATATTTGGGCCATGTAATTACACAGCATGCAGAACTAGTAGAGACAATATCTAAAGTGCCTCCACTTGTGAGCAAAGATCAATTACGCACATTTTTGGGCATGGCAGAACATTACTCGAAATTTAATCCAATTTTGGAAACAAAACAAAAAATGTAAGAGTCCTAAAGAAGAAACTAGTGCCATTCGAATGGATGGAACAATGTAAAAAAGAAGTTACGGAGATTAAGCAGGGAGTAAAAGAAGCCCCTACTCTCAATGTTTTCTCCCACGGCAACCTCACTGTAACCTACAGTATCCTCACTGTAGATGCGAGCAGCATAGAAGTGGGCTGCATACACAACAGATCCAGGACGGAAATGATGTGACCATTGCATTTTCTTCCCGAGTATTGAATAAAGCAGAGCAAAATTATTCAACGATTGAGACAGAAGCTTTGGTAATGTTTTGGCCACTGTGACACTTCAAAACACTAATTTGGGGTTTATCCGTAACAATCAAGACTGATCACAAACCTTTGGTTCATATCATCTGTTCTTCCAAGTCACTCTCAACTTCTCATAGGATCAACAGGTAGTTAGTGGATATGATGCAATACAATGCCAAGATAGTGTACATTCCTGGACATGAAAATGTTGTGGCGGATTGTTTGTCAAGATTGCCATGGAATGATGTCAGTGAAGAAGAGCAGGGTGACGAGATTGAAGAATGTGTCATAGCAAAAATCCAACCAGCCATGATGAAAAAGGAGTAGGAAGAACATGTAAAAGAAGATGAGGAGATGACATGGCTACAACACATGATTTTGGGGGTTGGAAAGAGGAAACAAACAAATTCTAGGGCTATGTACAAGTGTACGACGAGATAACTGCAAATGGAAGATGTTTACTCAGAAGTGAGCGTGTAATCCCTCCTTTTATGTCTTCTGTAAGGAAGGCATGGTATCAGAAGCACAACAGACACAAGGAATGTAGTTCAAGGGATTTTATTGAACTTTGCATAGGTTGGATAATGCCTATTGTAAACCTAATTGCTAACGATGGGAGCCAGCTGCAACCATCAAAATAAACAAAAACGCTGTCCTAGTTATGTTGTGTCAAAACAAAGATGGCCTATACTAAAAAAAACTATTGCCATACCTTACTCTATATGACAAAAGGGTGTGGGATAATGACGTGTATAACAAAAACAGTGTATAGCAAAAATGAAAAGGTCCAAGGGGTTTGGTAGTTGAGGACTGCTGAACTGTAGCTCCGCCTTCCCCACGTTTCAGCACAGGACAATGCGGAACAGGAGTCGAGCTTGTAGTACACTCGAAGTTCATTGCACATGGAAGCAGACCTTTACGCAAGGCAGGATCTTCCTAAGCAAAGTCTCTCTTTCAGTGTCTATCAAGAGTCTCTCCACTGGGAAATATCCTGCTGTACAGTTCACATGCTTTAACGTTACAAAAAACGAATACTTCAGGTCCTCCTCAGTCGGGCGCAGACCTTTCTCTTTTCCTTTTAATGTAGACTTCCCTCAGCCGGGCTCAAGTCTGTGTACTTTCTGTGAGAAACCTGAAGGTGTCTCACGCGTTAGTCCCCAGGGATCTGTCATCCAGATCCCTGGACACGGCCAGGACACGGCCATTGCGTATGGATCCAGTTCCTGGGGGTGGACCAGTGCAGGAGGAACACCTGGATGAGGGGTCTTCGGAGAGTGGAAGTGGGATACCGGCTGATGGTGAGATGCGGTATTCCCTTCCCTTTAACACCTTTACCCCATTCTACCAGCTAGACTATTTTGGGATTCAAACCCCGCCCCCTTTTCCGACACGAACACTTTCCCACCGACAACTCTTGGTGAGCGAAAATGGACTAACACCCGAGCCCTATACCTGATATGTCCCAATACAATGGTCAGGCAATTACTGATCATCACCCTTCCCCACACGGATAAAAGGCAGAGCATGAAAGCCCACTATGAGCAAGGCAAAGCACACAAGGGAGCAGCAGTTCCAAGATGCAGTTTAATACAAGGCGGAAGACGGCAAGACCAAAGAGGATTGCAAGAAGGGAAGTGCCTTTGACCTTTTCACTCAAAGACTGCATCTTTCATGAGCCTCTGAGAATAAGAAACGTAAGAAATGGAATTAAATCTGAAGAATCCTGCATTGTGTGTCGGAGGTACACAGGGCTCACCCGCATCAATAGTCAAGGCAGTGTGAGAAACATGAGGGTTTTCGCCTGAGTGGACCTCGAGAATCCCTTATTCAGGTGGCCTGGTAATGGCTGTCGTTCTCAGATACAAACCCTAGCGGTGGACGAGCGAGGGAGGATCACTTGGGCAGGGGAGCATGGGGTTATACTTGGGTAAACGCCCCAGGTGAGAAGCAACGTGACATCAGAGAAGACATCAGAGAGGAAGAAAGAGATCCCTAAAATCGTTAAGGGTTATAATACATCTGCTTCTCTTCCTCCCATTAAAACTATCCCACCCAGAGCCAACAACCACTCCATACATAACCAATCCTCTAAGGTCCCAAAACTTGTTGCACCCAAAAAGTATACATCCCAGAATCCCTATTTCCCTAATATGTACCTGAATACTCCCGATCCTTATTGTCCGCCTCCCTCTGGTTATTCTTTCCCAACCACCGAGCCTACATGGACTAAACACTACTGTTCCCATAATCCCTCCTGTTCCGTTCATGATAACAATCCTGGTCCTTCCCGTCTGTCTCACAAATCCTATCAATCTCACCCTTCTAAGGTTATCAAACCCCATGGTATAAAAGCTATAATTCCACATGACACTTTTTCCCCATCCTACCATGCAGAACACTTAGCAACTTTACCTCTCTCCCTTTCCAATCTGGACACTTCCTTGCACTCTAACAGACAAAGGACTGTTAGAGTGCAAGGAAGAGGTGCAATAAACCTGTTTACCTGACATGTCCCGACGCAAGGAGCAGGCAAAGAGAGGCAATTGACCTAAACTACACACACCTGACGGCCCTTCCCTTTCCCCACACGGATAAAAGGTGGACCAAAAGAGCACAGGACAAGCAAGGCAGACCCACAACGAGACAGCTATCCCGACCCGGCAGTTCAAGAGGAGGAGAAAGGCGGCAAATATTGAGAGGCTGACGAGGAGAAATACAACCTTGCCCTTTTCGACACAGACCCTCAAAATCTCTGCAGAGGGAATCGTCAGACCGGGGACAATAGCCTAAGTGTGCTGCAACAGATGTCAATGGTACACAGAGCGTGTCAACACTGATAAGCGGGAGCGAGGGAGACTCCTGCTTCCATGGTATTGGCCTTGACTCCAGTTTCGAGGAAAGCCAAGTGGCTCATCACAGCCGGTGAGTCGGGGGGAGAACCGATAAGAGCTGGACTGTGGTGAATGACTGTCACAAAGTGGCAACCTGAACCAAGTGGGTTCTAACTCGAGAGACTCTGGTCGATCCTCGTCTGAGTGAAACTACAGATACCAGAAGGCCAAAGGAGAGCAGCCAAGTTAGGTCAAAGTGGTCGTATTGGAGGTCAAGCAAAATCCCCGTACAGTCGAAAGCCTTTGACCTAAGAACTGTAAAGAAAGCCAAGGAGGTGAATCCTGCAAACATTGAAAGTAAAAGTAAATGTGAATGTGAAGTTGGCAAGAGTGACCCCGGAAGAGGGATGCTGACGAAGAGGGGGTAAAGTCTAAAGTCCCAAACAACAGTATGTTGACAAAGGTGAACCCGGCCGAGGGATGTCCACGGTGAACTGTGTATAAAGACATTAAGATAGGCGAATGCTGGAAAAGTCATAGTTAACCCGGCAGAGGGTGGCTGAAAGCAAAGATGGATCTGCACCCAGAGGAGGGCGACCCAGGCGTAAGCCAGTATCACCCTGATCATGTGATCCCGAGAAAGGAAGGTTTACAGTGAACTGTTGAAAAGACTTTGAACGATAGAGGAAGATTTGTTGAGAGCCATAGTGAACCCAACAGAGGGAGGCCAACAGTCTAGAACGATCGAAGCCCGAACGAGGGAGATCTAGGGGGGAAACCATGACCCAAAGTCCAGTAAGAGAAGGAACTGGTATTGAGTTATGGCACTTAATTTGTGACGGGTCTGCGCCAAGGGGTGAAGAATCATCACCGCAAGTAAAACCAGAAAAACAAACTTTCATTTTGTTGAAGGAACTTTTGTTTTTGTTATTTGAAAACGTCAGGTCCTCGAAGGCAAGAGACTTTCAAGTGCAACGAGGCTTGGTCACCTACGACCCTGATAGCTGCAAGTGGAACTGTCGTCTCGTGCTGGAGAAGCTCGAGAGTGTACTGTTCTCCAAGATCTTACTTTACACAGTGCTCAAAATGTGGGGAAGGGAGATCCAAGCTACTGCATCCTTACATATTATTTGAGAACACGTCTTTCTTTTCTTAAAAACTACCCCACACCCTTTTTGTATTAGTTATAATGTTTGGCAATAGGTTTCTTAGTATAGGCCCTTTTTATTTGATACAATGCCACTAGGACTGCCTTATTTTCATTTGATGGTCGACGCTTGCTCCCATCTTAGATTTCGGTTTAGATTAGGTATTTTATCCCATACAGTTTAATAAACACCTTTCGACTGTGATCACTTGTGTCTGTCTTTACTGTTGCCATCATGAGTTCTTTACAGCGGGGAGAAGCGTTTGCCACTGTGGTAGTGTCCTTGGCTCCTACAACAAAGCAGCACCAGTGAAGGCAGCACAGCCAGTGAGTTAGGGAGACTCAAACTAGACCGGGGTGTGTGGAAACCAAGGTTGCAAGCGGCAACATTGTATGAAGAAGAATACTAAAAACAGCGGATGAGGCAATGAACTTGGAATCTAAGATACAATACCGTAGACAGAGTGGTCCGGCATCACGTGGGTGCTCATTCAAAAGTCTGTTAGGTATCCAACCGAAAGGGTGCAAACGTTAAAAGAAAGTGACCTGTGAAATCGAAGTGGTCCTGCAACAGTTCATGCCAAACCCTGTGCACATTCGAAAGTCTTTGATACTTGATTTAAAACTTGACATTGGTCTGAGCCCGGCTAAGGGAGACTAATTGTGTTGAGGGGATTTGAGCCCGGTTGAGTGGGTTCCAGGGTGATCCGTGAGTCACCCGAAAAAGAATAACCTACGAACATTGTGAATTGACATTGATCCGAGCCCAGCTGAGGGAGAGTAATTGTGTTGAAGGGATCTGAGACTGGCTGAGGGGGATCCGGGGTGAACCGTGAATCACCCGATGTGAATACGTGTGAAAATCTAGGACAGGCTTGAGCCCGGCAGAGGGAAGTGTAAGGAACTCATGGTGGCAACAGTAAAGACAGACAGACACAAGTGATCACAGCTCAATGGTATGTATTGAACTTTATAATGGGTGAGATAAACGCCTAATCTAAACCTAAATCTAACATGGGAGCAAGCAATAAGGCAGTCCTGGTGGTGTCTTGTCAAATAAAAAGGGCCTATACTAAAAAAAAAACTATTGCCAATCCTTACTACTTGTCAGGACTCAGGGCTGGCAAAGACGAGGAGTTGTTAGATATGCCTCTTAAGCTGGGAAGGTCTAGAAACTACAATTCCCAGCATGCTCTGGGTCTGCGTGTAGTTCAACACACGCGCGCTTGGCCAGCTGTCTGGAATTACGGACAGCATATTAACTGGTAACGGCAGCATGCAGGTGTGGCTTATTCTGATTCAGCGCGGAGGCAGGCAGGCCGCGTGCGGAGAGGAGCGATGGAGAGCAGGACTGCATGAACTACAGACGGCTGCATTTCGGAAGGAGCAGGAGCGTGCAGATAAGGATCACGGCTTTACGGTCATTGTCTGGGAAGTCCCGTGGGGCTCCCCAGACCAAAGATAAGTACGGGGAAATGCACAGTGATTGCTTACATTGTTGGGAGTGATTTACAGCGGGTCTCATTTAGTCTGGGAAGTCCCGAGGGGCTCCCAGATATAAGATAAGTAGCGGCGAACGTTTTTGGAATGTTGTGCTGAGAAAACACAGTGCCTGCGCTCATGTACTGCTGCGTTGGGACATTCAGGGTGTTCATTCGTGTCTGGGTGTTTCAACACAGGTGCAGTAATAAAAATGATCTTTAATTCCTGAAAAGCCCTTTCTGCTTCAGGACCCCAAATGAATGGTGTTGCTTTCTTGAGAAGTCGAGTAATCAGCATTACTAGTGCTGAGAAATTACTAATAAAACGTCGATAGAAATGTGCAAATCCTAAAAATGATTGTATGTCCTTGATGCATTCTGGTGATGGCCAATCTGTCACAGCCTATACCTTCTTGGCATCCATCACTACACCCTCTGGAGTTAGTATGAACCCCAGAAATTCCACTTGCCTAGTGTGAAAAGCACATTTCTCCAGTTTTACACAAAGCTGATACTCCTGCAGCCTCTGAAGCACTGCCCTCACATGTTGAACATGCTGTTCCTCTGAAACTGAATAAATCAAAATATCATCAATGTACACTATAACAAATACATCAATAAAGTCCCTCAACACTTCTTGCATAAAGAATTGAAATGCCGCAGGAGCATTGCATAATCCAAACAGCATAACCAAGTATTCGAACAATCCAAATTTTGTCCGAAATGCCGTTTTCCACTCATCCCCCTCTTTTACTCTTATCAAGTGGCATTCTTCTCTTAAATCCAATTTAGTGTAAATTTTTGCCGCCCGCACCTGATCCAGTAACACTGAAATTAGGGGCAATGGAAACCTATTCTTAATGGTTACCTTGTTCAATGCGCGATAGTCAATACAAGTGTGTAATGTCCCCTCTTTTTTTGGAACAAAAAACAAAGGAGAAGAGACCGGGGACGTGGAATGTCTAATGAACCCCTTCTCTAACATTTCATCCAAATACTCTCTTAAGTGTTTATTTTCTGTCTCTGTAAGGGAATAGATTCTACTGCAGGGTAGCTTCCCCCCCTCCTCCAATTCAATGACACAATCATAAGGTCGATGGGGAGGTAATTGTTCTGCCCCTCTTTTGTCAAATACCTTGGTGAACTCTCAATATAGCAGGGGAAGTTCTGCTTCCACGGCTCCCATCAATTTCTCTCTGCTTTCCTGTTTAACTAACCACGCCGTGGGTCCCACTTCTGGTAACATGTGTTCTTTACACCTCTGTTCATCAAACTCTACTGTCTGTTTTTCCCAATCAATCCTTGTACTTTCAAAGTGGTAGCTTCTTGCCGAGCATGCGCTAATTCCAGTTGGATATCTTGTAGTGCCTTTAGCACGTCGGCTAAAGGTGGAGGTGTCATGTCCATTTGGCTTGGGTGGTTGTGAGTATCCCAATCTGGGGGTGGCTTATAATGTCACAATCACACTTTTTAAGGAAAGGAAGAGAGATCGACACTCTCCCCCGAACCATGGAAGCCGAATGAACTCGACCCTCCCACCGTGGTTGGCACAGACGCCTGATATATAAAACAGGTCGCCACGTGGCAGCCAATGGGGGGAAGACGGGTTAGGGAGCGGTTGTGAATAGGATGGGGAATTTAGGAACACCGGAAAAAGGGTAAGGAACTCCTACTTTGGATGGGACAGGGGAAACACCAGGAAAGAACCCTACTCTGTCCAGCATGTAACACTGTTCACGTACATAACCTGACTTCCTACCGAGTACTACTTAATACGTGTACTACCCCCTGTTGGTTCACAAGAAAACACATAATCAAGCAACATGATGAAAACAAACATTAGGAAAACTTCCCATCATGATAAACAAGACACATGGCCCTACGGGCAGCAAAGCAACATATAACATAAATGATTTCCCTCCTACACTAGTTTACTGCACCAGTGAAGATTTGGTGAACTTGGTAAACGTAATGTTCAAGTATCATATTGAGTCTTTTGTCAGAAAATAGTTCATTACTCATAGACACCCATTAAAGATGCATATTCAACATTGCTTGATACACACTGGGTTTGCCCAGCACAACCGTAAATGAATGAACACCCTGAATGTCCCAACGCAGCAGTACATGAGCGCAGGCACTGTGTTTTCTCAGCACAACATTCCAAAAACATTTGCCGATACTTATCTTATGTCTGGGAGCCCCTCGGGACTTCCCAGATGAAATGCGACCTGCTGTAAATCACTCCCAACAATGTAAGCAATCACAGTGCATTTCCCCGTACTTATCTTTGGTCTGGGGAGCCCCACGGGACTTCCCAGACAATGACCGTAAAGACGTGATCCTTATCTGAACGCTCCTGCTCCTTCCGAAATGCGGCCGTCTGTAGTTCATGCAGTCCTGCTCTCCATCGCTCCTCTCCGCACGCGGCCTGCCTGCCTCCAAGCTGAATCAGAATAAGCCACACCTGCATGCTGCCGTTACCAGTTAATATGCTGTCCTTAATTCCAGACAGCTGGCCAAGCGCACGCGTGTTGAACTACACGCAGATGCAGAGCATGCTGGGAATTGTAGTTTCTAGACCTTCCCATTTTAAGAGGCATATCTAACAACTCCTCGTCTTTGCCAGCCCTGAGTCCTGACACTACTAATTACAAAAAGAGTGTGGGATAATGTTCACCAGAAAGGAAAAGTGTTCACAAAATGATAAGTCAGGATGGTATGAGTGGGACTCCCTTCTCCACATTTGAAGCATGGGAACAGGTGGGACTCTCGAGCACAGCACACTCATGGGCCTCCATAGCACAAGGTTCACAGTTCAGTTCAACAATATCAAAATCCCTACAGAGGCTAAGTCTCTTTCCTGCAAAAGTCTCTTGCCTTAAAAGGTTTGCTGATTCAAAGTAATAAACAAACGTTTTCTCAGTGATCTTGCACTTTGGGCGATTGCTCTTCACCCCTAGGATCTCCCTCTGCCTGGCTGAGATCCTTCTTGCAAAAACGGGCCTCCCTCCGTCGGGTTCACTACGGCCTCTTAGCACAATCAACAAAGTGTGCAGTGAAAATCACCGCTGCGGGCCCGTGTCCCGATTTGCTTCCTCGCCCCGCCCGCCCCTCCCCTCCTGCTTTATATGGAGGGGGAGAGGGCCGAGAGGCGAAGCCGAGCAGGGAAGGCCGTAAGGAAAGGCCTCCGGTGCTCTTTGCAACTCTTCGCTGCTCATCTGCCGTCTGCCCAGAACCTTTGCCGCATCCAGAAGGTAAGAAGCACCACACTTGCAAGCTTCTTTTTAACCCATGTGCCACCTCAAGACGTCTCAGGCTGCGCACCCGTACTTTGCAAGCCGCCTTCAGCTCACACCCCACCCCCACGAGCACCCATAATACACGGTTATGCTCACGTACTGGACTACCCTCTCTATTTGCTGATAAGGCCAGGCTCCTCCACGCAACGTCAAAGCCCGCACCCACTACAAGTACTACCAACAGAGCAACCAACAAAGTACTTAACCCTTCACACAACTGTACCACCCCATAACAAATGTGATTAATCATATGTCCACCACCACTGAAATTGAGCCCCCCAGTGTAAAATCTGTGATGTGCAATTCTTCTACCGCCATTTTGAATTCTATTGTGCCAAATACTATGCCACATGTGTCCACCACCACTGAAAATGAGCCCCCCAGTGTAAAATCTGTGATGTGCAATTCTTCTGCCGCCATTTTGAATTCTATTGTGCCAGATGCTATGCCACATGTGTCCACCACCACTGAAAATGAGCCCCCAGTGTAAAATCTGTGATGTGCAATTCTTCTACCGCCATTTTGAATTCTATTGTGCCAAATGCTATGCCACATGTGTCCACCACCACTGAAAATGAGCCCCCCAGTGTAAAATCTGTGATGCGCAATTCTTCTACCGCCATTTTGAATTCTGTTGTGCCAAGTTATATGCCACATGTGTCCACCACCACTGAAAATGAGCCCCCCAGTGTAAAATCTGTGATGTGCATCTCCCCCAACACTCACAGCACAACTACCCCTTCCACATCACCTTCTCTCATCATGAACCCCCCCCAGTCTCCACTGAACCCCACCTGAAATGCGCCATAATTAACACTAGGTTCATCAATGCCCACTCTCTAGACATCCACGACCTCCTAACTTCCCAAGACCTAGATCTACTCATGATCTCAGAAACTTGGTTACATGAGGCCTCCAGCCCGGCGCTCTCCCTCGCCCTACCCCCTGGCTACTCCATCATTAGACAAGATCGCCTCTCCAAAGGTGGAGGTGTAACAATTATTGCCAGAGACTGCATCTCTATCAGAAAGGTAGAGAAATCCCTGAACAACAACAGCGACTACCTCCAAGTCAAAATAACCCTCTCCCCCCACTGCACCATTACTGTGCACACTGTCTACCGCCCACCAGGCCCAACAGGAGACTTTCAAGCTTCTCTCATCCACCTCCTCTCTGACAACCTCAAAAAACAGTCTAAATCCATTCTCCTTGGGGATGTCAACCTAGGGCTCCGTGATAGTAAGGACGTAGCAGCAAAATCCCTTGACTCTTCCCTCAAGGCTCTAGGACACAAGAACACCATACTTAGCCCAACTCACACCCAGGGCAGAACGCTTGACTGGTTAGCACAGCACAACTGTCCACTCATCCAGGTGATCCTCCCCCACTCGTCCGCCCCGAGGGTTGGGATTAGACAGTGCCATCCCTCCCCTGGCCACCTGAATAAGGGATTTGTGCGGTCTGAAGGGAAACCGGGGTGAATAGTGAATCACCCGATGTGAACACTTGTGAAAATCTAAAGTGGAAAATAATCTGTTGTTTATTTGGTTGCATCAGGCCCTTTTTGAGTGAAGAGACTTTGAGAGTCAAGGAGACTTACGCTCCGAAGGCTCTGATGCTGATGATTTAACTGTAAACTCGTGCTAGGGAAGCCAGAGACTGTGCTACGCTCGAGTGAACTGCCTTGTCCCATGCTGAAAACATGTGGAAGGGAGGCAAGACACCACTAGGACTGCATTATTATTATTTGATGGTCGTAGCTTGCTCCCATCTGTAGATTTAGGATTAGATAAGCATTTTTCATACCCTTTTTGGAGTTCAATAAACACCCTTGAACTGTCGTCACTTGTGTCTGTCTTACTGTTGATACCATGCCTTCCTTGCATTTCTCATATATGTCTCACATGTAAAGGCTACCATTGATCGGGTACAAGCCTCTTCACCTTAATGATCAACAACACGTTCAAAGGCTTTTGATTGTGCAAAGGGGTTTTGTTGTGACCTTTACATGACCACTTCGATTTTAGTTCATTCAGTTCTCCACTTTCACTCAAAGACGCAACGTCAGAGACCTTTTGACTGGGCACCCCAGGTGCCGGAGCAGTCTGCAGTAGCTTATACTTGAGTCTTTTTCTGTACCTCGGCAACTCCCTCTTGCTGCTTAGCCTTCACTCCCATCTCTCAATGTGGGCTTTTCAAAAAGCTGTTCAAGTTGCAACAATCTTGCCGCTAGTAGCCTTTGCTTCAAAGCACACAGGTATCTCACAGTTTCTTCCAAGTCCCCGGTTACACAAAGCTGCTTTATCAGCAGCTTCGTTCCTTGAGCAGACGTGCAGGAGGGCCCCGGATATTGTGCACAGATTTCGAAGCTTCACTCCTTATTCCTGGTAGGTTTTGCTTGTGCTGTTTGCCGGTCATTCGGAGATAGTTGATCACCATACAACGGGGTAAAGGGCCTCTGCCCTCGTATTCCCACATTCGGGTCTACCATCACTCCTTTTCGATACTGCTGCCATCACAGAAGTTTTGCTCATCCGTGACTTTAGCCTCACTCGCTGTGTACTCCCATACTCTGCCTTTTATCCTAGTGGGGACGGATAATGGAATCAGGTGTGAGACATTGTAGGCAAGCGCCTGACTCTGATGTCAGGACATGTTAAACAGACTGGCTGGCTGTGAGTCTGTCTTCCCCCAGAGCGCTTCGTCCGTGTAAGTGTGTGTGTGTGTGTGTGTGTGTGTGTGTGTGTGTGTGTGTGTGTGTGTGTGTGTGTGTGTGTGTGTGTGTGTGTGTGTGTGTGTGTGTGTGTGTGTGTGTGTGTGTGTGTGTGTGTGTGTGTGTGTGTGTGTGTGTGTGTGTGTGTGTGTGTGTGTGTGTGTGTGTGTGTGTGTGTGTGTGTGTGTGTGTGTGTGTGTGTGTGTGTGTGTGTGTGTGTGTGTGTGTGTGTGTGTGTGTGTGTGTGTGTGTGTGTGTGTGTGTGTGTGTGTGTGTGTGTGTGTGTGTGTGTGTGTGTGTGTGTGTGTGTGTGTGTGTGTGTGTGTGTGTGTGTGTGTGTGTGTGTGTGTGTGTGTGTGTGTGTGTGTGTGTGTGTGTGTGTGTGTGTGTGTGTGTGTGTGTGTGTGAGAGGGGAGTGGGGTAAAGTTCCTAGGTAATAGGATGGGGAATCAGGGAAACAAAAGCGGGGAGACCACGTCTCACCTTAGGGTGCCTCACTCCTGATCCCCAGGGACCCTCACACAGGTGATCCTCCCACACTGGCCACCCCCAGGAACTGGATCCAAAAACGATGGCCGTGTCCTGGCCACATGGATGACAGGTCCCAAGGGACTAAGTGGTGAGACACCCTTCGGTTTCTCACACTTCGTGACAGAATATTCCAACTTGCCCATGAAGGCCATCCAGGAAAGACTCTTACCAAGCGACATTTCAGGGAGAGATACTGGTGGCCTAACATGATGAAAGAAGCGAAAGAGTTGGTGAAGACATGCCAAGCTTGTACCAATGACGACAAGTCAAAGAAACCACACACAGCTCCACTCATACCAATATAAATACCTGAGATGGTTTGGTGCAAACTGGCAATGGACATTGTTGGCCCATGTGTAACCCTAGGGAACTATAAAGTGTTCATCATTTACCTTATAGATTACACATCCAAATGGGTGTAGTGGGGAGTTGTGGGAGACACCGTCACCACCAGGAAAACAGAGAGGGAGATCCAGAGGAAATTGTGGCATAAAACGGTGTACAATCTGTATCAGAAGAGATAAAAGTTTTTCTAAGAGAAATGTGTATTAACCATAAGCGTACCTCACGCTATCATTCTATGGCGAATGGTCTTGTCGAGAGGATGAATGGTGTCATCAAGAATACCATACAGCTAGCATTAGCGAATGCTTTGCCATGGAAAGAAATGTTGAAGGAGACAGTGCCTATATGTTACTCACCGATAGCTGAACTGGCCGGGGCGTTGCTCGAACCTCGAATCCGCAGAAGAGGGAGCTGCTCCAGACAAGAGTTCAGCCCAAGCTGTGGTGTTTTCCCAAAAGGGATACACCCAGAACCAGGCCTCCTCAACTTGAGGATCTCTTTTATGCAATATACCCCTCAGCTGTGTATTGTAACAGACCGAGAGAGGAATTGATTACCCAAAAGAGCGGGGACACCCACACCGCTATACCAAGGCTGTAAGAAAAACAAGAAACAGGTTACTCTGCTGAAAGCATGGGTTAAATACTATTCTTCCACTGGTATTATCTACCTGATTAACCCTGGACAGGAAAAAGGATAGTGTGGAATGAATTACAGCAATTAACCAGCAGCCTATGAAAATAGAGAAATAAGAAAGAACCAGTTATCTCCTAACTTGTAAGATGGTACATGTATTTTACACCCTGGTAGAATCTTACCCTATGTCAAGGCAGGAAGGGCGTAGGGTGATTGAGTACACAACGACAGGAGAAAATAACAAAGGGGTTAGGTTAGTATGGGGGAGTACCCGGACGGCAAGCGGAGCGCAACTTGAGCCGGGATGGTGCACTAAGCAGGATAGCGTCCAGGAATGCACAATAGGTCCAGAAAATACATTTCCGAATGGCAGCGGTCTCTTGCGTCCAGGAATGCACAACAGGTCCAGTAAATACAGTTCCAAATGGCAACAGTCTCTCACCAGAAGGAAAGATCAAAAGATTCCCTTGGAAGTCCCCAAAAGGCTAAGCAATGTTGTGAACTACCTTTGACACTCTGCACTTAAGTAGAAGAGTAGTAGCACATTAAGTAGAAGCAGAATTTCTGAAGGCTCACCTTGAGTATAAGCAGGGCCAGAAATATAACGAGGAGCGCTGCGTAGCTTTTATGGCCAGTAAAAACAGCATGCTCTGGAAAGTACAAGGTACAGGCTCTGCAGCGTAGAAAAGCGAAGCTCAGAAGAGCTGAAGCAGGAGAAGAGGTCTCGAGGGCAACAACCCGAGAAAAACCGGTACGGAGACCGGAGTCGGATCAGCAAGTCCAAAGGGAGCAGGCAAGTAGACTGGTCGAGTCGGAATTTCGTGGTCCAAAACACAGTAGAACAATAAAGACTTGAAAGTAGTAAGAAACGCTAATTAGAAGCAGCGTTTCCTGCGCAAGTAGCGCTCATGAATGTTTTTCAGGGAGCGGGAACTTGACGTGCCGGGATCAGCAAATCGAATACGTGACTTGATGCAGAGGAGCCGGGAGACGCGAGCCCCGCGTCTCCAAGGCACTCTCCAACTTTGAAGGAAGGGAGAAGCCCATCGCCTGACAGTGTCAACACGAGCAGGGCGGCCACACAACGGGGCCCCATATGTAACACTATAACCCCTCACCCTGCCACTGGTGTCAAACCATTTATGATGGTGAGAGGAAGGGCGTCGTGCAATAGACTTAATCCATTTTGAGTTGAGAAAAATCACACAAGGAAAATAGATGTGAGTGAAGTCGTCAGGAAAGTCAACACAGGTACAAGGAACATTATGACAAAACCAAGGCAACTCGCAAGCCGTCATTCCAAAAAGGAGATTGGGTCAAAGTTAGAAATCCCCAAAGAGTACTGAAAGGATTGTCAAGATACCGGAACGTCAACAAGTAAGGGATGCTGGATGGAAAAGTGTTAGACTGGAGGATGGCACGAAGTGGTCGACCGATGACGTGGTTTACGCTGCAAATGTTACACCCACCACCATCAACCCTGATGATATCAAAGGGTCCTCTCTGCCGGATACAAAACTTGGTCTGAGAGGAAATCAGTGGGTGACAGTCCTGGACCATCAAAAGTCAGTGGGACCTCTTTATCCAGAAGATCCAGAAGAGTGGGTTCTTGCTGGAGAGAACAATATATATATATTACTGAAATTATCCATGAATGCACTCTGTTATAGTTACTTTCCATTGTTACTTTTTTCTACCAGTTTTCCCTTCCAAACACCCCCTTACTTCACACCACTTTCCCTGCATGATTCTTGCCACCCCATGTCCATTTGTCTTTCTTTTGGTTGTTGTCATATTAGGGACCCCTCACTCAGGTGATCCTCCCTCGCATGTCCGCCCCCAGAGTCGGGATCCAAAGCAATGGCACTTTGTTGTGAATGCATTCTAGAGCTCTACTGCATAGAGGCTGTGGAACACTTGGGGATTCAGGAGATGGTTGGCGAGAGAGGAGATAAGAAGGAGAGCCGCTGTGGGCTCCGGTGTGGTCCCCTTAATAAACCCACTTCCACCATACCTTGTGTTGTGTCTTGTGTCCACAACACCCTTCCCTGGCCACCTGAGCAAAGGATCCCAGGGGAGTAAATGTGAGGATGCCACTAGGTTTCTCACAATGCGGACAGCATTGGAGCACTCCAGAATCACTTGCAAACGGTGAACTCACTGGGTAAGTCGTTTGATTATGCTCCACCGGTGTTCGCAGGTCTTCGGTACTTGTGGCTGCTTGCGGTCAGGTGATTGATTGATTGATTGATATTTTATTTCTATCGCACTCGTACACAATTGTTTCAAA
Source organism: Ambystoma mexicanum (assembly GCF_040938575.1). Lineage (NCBI taxonomy): Eukaryota > Metazoa > Chordata > Amphibia > Caudata > Ambystomatidae > Ambystoma > Ambystoma mexicanum. Next base: position 1,303,435,513 of record NC_090933.1, read on the forward strand.
GCGCGACAAGGCAAGGGAGGGGAACAGGGTAGAACAAAACAGCGATCTTACTAGGCCCAGTGAAATTGAGAACGCGCACGTGCATGGGAGAGGGGGAGGGGAAAAGTGCATGGAAGGGGGGAGAAGTGGAAAGTGTGAAGCAGAGGAGAAACATATAAATAACAATAAATAAATGATAAAGGCAACAAACAGTGGTAATGCAGCCAGCAATTTGCAAGTGCTAGGTTTAAGGCAGCAGACAGGGTAGGTCTGATAAGTGCAGGAAGAAAAAGGGGGGGCTGTATGGGTACAGATACAGACCCCAGTGCAAGGGGTGGCCCGGAGGCAGTGCGGGAGGGTGGCAGGGTGAGCAGGTACCTGGGCCCGAAGGACACAGCGTGGTCAGGTGCACGGTGCCAAGAGAGAACAGATCAGCAGGGGAGAAGGGGAGCGAAGGCAGAAGAAAAGCGGAAGGTCTTGAGGTGCTTCAGGAACCGGAGATGGTTCTCCTCAAGTTTTAGAGTGGCAGGGAAACTCTTACAGAGGGAGGCCCCAGCCGAAGACAGAGATCTACCCCCAGCTCATTTCTTTGAAAAACCACTGAACCTGAGGGAGTTGGAGGTAGAGGAGCCAAGAGCTCGAGAGGGGAGGTATTTGAGGATAGTTGAAGGTATTTTGGACCCAGGCCCCAGAAAGCCTTGTGGACAATGCAGAGGGTTTTGAATGTAATCCTTGCATCCACTGGGAGCCAGTGGAGAGATTTCAGAGCTGGAGAGATACGATCCCAGGGCTTGAGGCTAAGGACAAGTCTCGCAGTCCTGTTCTGGATTAGTTGCAGAGGGCGGAGAGTAGAGGCAGGTAGTTTTAGAAAGAGGCTGTTACAATAGTCCAAGCTAGAGAGAACCGGAGCTTGGGATACCATGAGCTTCTGGGGGAAGGAGAGGAAAGGCAGAGTACCTCTGAGGAGGTGCAGTCGGAAATTTGACTTTTCAGAGACCTCAGAGATGTGGACGCTGAAGGAAAGTGTGGAGTCAAAGATGACCCCAGGGTTCTTAGCCTCGCAGGTGGGGGGTAGGAGGTGGGCCAAGGGAGGCCGGCGAGAGAGTGAGGGGAAAGGATGGTGAAGGTGTGCCGATGAGGAGGATCTCCGTCTTGCTGCTATTCAGACAAAGATCATTGGTGGCACACCAATCTTGAATGGCAGTTAGGCAATCAGAGATGAGAGAGGGAGAGTAGGTGGCAGAGGGAAGTCTGAAAATTAGTTGAGTGTCGTCAGCGTAGCACTGGAAATTTGAGCAGAAAGTGGCAATGCAGTGGGCGAGAGTTGCCAGGTATTGGTTGAAAAGCCAGGGTGAGAGGTTAGACCCCTGGGGAACACCACAGGTAGAGAGGAAGATGAAAGGAAGGACCCAAGTTGGACCTGGGAGGGTCGATCTGAGAGGAAAGAGGTCAGCCAGGCCAGAGCCTGATCAGTGATACCCAGGTTTTCACAGAGACGGTTGAGCAGGATGGTATGGTTGACTGTGTCGAAGGCAGAAGAGAGATTGAGAAGGATGAGGACAGAGGGAATGTTAGAGTCAAGGTTGGAGAGCAGATCTTCACGGATGTTCAGGAGAGCAGTTTCCGTGCTTCTGGCAGCTCTGAAGCCAGACTGGTGGTCATGGAGACATCCAACAGAATTGGAATGAAGGTTAAGCTGAGAGATGTCCAACTTTTCCAGGAGTTTGCCAAGAAAGGGAGTAATGGAAATTGGGCAATAGTTAGCTGGACAAGAAGGATCAGCTGTGGGTTTCTTGAGAAGAGGATGCACAAAGGAGTGCTTCAGAGGGGAGGGGAAGGATCCCGAGGCAAAGGAGTGGTTGCAAAAATCAGCAAGGGCTGGAGCGAGGGTGTCAATGTGGTCCTTGATGGTTTTAGAGGAACAGGGATGAACCTGTTTTGACGAGGCTTTCATAGATCGGACTTGTCTAGCGAACTCGTCAGGGGTGAAATGAGGAAAGGATGAGAAAGATGGTGGGAGGGTGGCTAAAGGCCTCCTCTGCTCCTCCTCCACTCACACCACTGAGGAATGGAGCTTCTTCTGCTTCGGAGAGGGCCAGGTACAACCCATCCACCTGGACCTTCCAAAGAGGGCACACGTCCCTGGCTACTGCTGCTTCCCGCTGCACAATCTCTGCACAACAAATCTTTGTTGGACAAGTCTCTCTCCATTATGCTTCCCGCTGCGTGGCCTCTGCAAAAGGGAGATTCCTAGACAAAGACTCTCTCAGGATCCACAACCGCTTTGGGCATTTCAGTGGTCCCAGCGCCTCCTCTCGCCTCAGGCTTCCCTCTCAACTGCTACCATAGCTGCGCTGCTTCCTCCTCTTCCGCTGCTCATCTCCTTCTCTGTATCCTAATATCTGCACCTGAGTTTTTTTTAAGCCTCTGAGTCTCCTTCAGGTGTAGGTCAGCTACTCTAATTACACAGTATTGTTCCTCTGCATCCCTCTTCCTCGTCCCAGTACTGAGGGGATTATGGGACTTGAAGTCCCTGACAAGAAAGTTCGTTTTTCCTATTATTTCTGTTTTACTGATTTACCTACTATTTTCTACAACATTCATTGAATGAATATCATAGAAATCAGATACCAGTTTGGTTTGAAAAGAGGAATAAGGTTTTCTAGGCTTTTGGCGATTATTATTTGCAGATTTCTTTCCATTTCCCCCTTTTGAGTTAGGGAAGCATTTAGCTCTATGGGCTTGAGATTGGGTTTTATTCACATTTATACCAGAGTCTTGACTAATATAACCACATTTAGGCGTTCAACATGTGGCATAGTTAGATTATCGTGACAACAATCGATTGTATACTTTGATAGTTGTAATAGCTCTTCCTTAGCGGAAGGTAAATACAGTGTCTCACCCCATTGACTCCTCTCGCCTCCCTGAGTCTTTGCTCCTCCCAGGTGATCCTCCCTCAGAGCACTCCTGCCCCCAACATCAGGATCAGGAAGCGTCTTCCTTTCCCTGGCCACCTGAGAGGAGACTTTAGGCAGGGGTTTAGTGAGGGATCGGTAGGGTTCATCACATTACTCTCACACCCAAACACTCCACATACCCCTTCTCAGCAATAGCTTTCACACTCCTCTGGTCTCTCAGAAATCCTCCATCTCCTGTCCTCACCCAACTAACCCACACTAAACCACTCACACACACTTACTTAAATACCCTACACCCTCCCAGGATTGGCCACTTACCTTATCCAATAGCTTACCTGGCTGAAGGGGTGTGAAAGGGGAAGGCTATGGAGAGGGCCAAAAATGGCCTTGTAAGCAATGCCGCTTCATGTAGTACTGCTGCCCTTCCATCATGGGTCATGTAGTGATCCACAGAGAACTGTCATCCCTGTGTCTTTTTGCAGGCCTAGTTTTTATTCTATCTCCATGATGGGCTAGTGGAGATGTTACCACGGCCTCCATGGAGGTCTTTCATTAATCTGGGTGGTTTGGTGGTGGTTCCCTGAGCGCAGGCTCCAGTAGGCTCTGTCTGCTGGAGCCGCGCTCTTGATACGTTACACGATGACAGTCTTTCCGGCGCTGACTCTGCCTCCCCATCTCTCCACTCTGTGGGCTCTTGTGGGTCCCAGTAGCTCTATGGGGTACTGTTGTGATGGGCCAACTGACACGGCCTAGCTCCCCCGCATTAAGTTGCAGTGCTGGGGCCGCCCACCTCCCTCTGCGTCTCGATGCGGCACCGTCATCCCCACTGCTGCAGATGAAGGTATGGAGGGTATGGGAAGGGGTTTGTTCGCAGACATTCCGACACCTGCTGAGAATTCGGGAATCAGGCTTCCTCCCTCCCCTGATATGGCCTGTTTCTCTGCTGTGTCACATACCATAATAATAATGATAGGATATTTGTGAATCAGTTAAAGCATGACTTCTAATGTACCATCTAACAATATTACAGACTTCTATAAGGATATGACTAAGGAGCTTCACCACAGGGCCATTTAAACTCATCCCTAGCCTGTCTTGAGTCCAAATTAATTGAATAAGTTGTAAAAGTAATTCCAGAAGGCAATTTCATCACCAATAATAAAGTACTAAACCACGACCATAACACTGTGTGCTCCACGCCACAGTGTCCTCGGATGAATAGCTCTACTATGAGCACTCCATCTATGTTGGTATCCATAGAACCTATAGAAGTAATGGATAAAGAATAATGAACAGCACCCTCCAGTGTGGAAGCTAGACTATTTGATATACATCTATTTTTGTTTTTCTTTTTCTATTTTATTGTTTTACAGTTCATTTCGAACTATTCACATACCAATTAAGACAAAACTATCATACAATCATTAAATCATATCACAAAAATACAAAACTTCCCAACATATATACAACTTAAAAGTCATTAAAATAAACCAAGTACCGTGCAAGTACCGCTTGGCCGCTGCTTGCTGTTCGTTTCTCCGTGGATTTTCTTTTTTACAAAAGGACTTCGCTTACCATCAGGTGAACATCATACATGTATGGACTAAAAGAAGCTACTATATGAACTTAATTCCTTACAGCTATTTCTATCTCGTTTGTTTAGGCTGTGCGGCAACCTTTAACACACCCCTTTGAATGCGTGTATTTATTGAGACTCTCGCACGCACCGCGCGTGCGCACCGTACCAAGTACCGTGCAAGTACCGCTTGGCCGCTTAGCCGCGAAGCTGCGGCGTTGCGGCGGTACATTTCTTGACTGATTAATTTATTTATTATTTTTACCTTGGCAAATTTTGCTTACTTTGCTCACACAATTTTGACACTTTATAATGTTATGCTCTGTTTGTTTTATTGATTATGCTACATAACATCCGTGGTTAGCAGTGCCAATACGCACGCAGCACCGTGAAAACAAACACATTGCTCTGTCTCTTCTGGAGCTGGTTTTCTTTTCATGCGCTCTTACACTCTGAAAACAAACATGCCTGAAGTACCTGATTTACCACTTACGCCAGCAAACAATACCTCTAAAGCTGCTGGAAAAGCCAAACGCATGGCCACTCGGCAAAGCATCACGCTTACACTGGTGCCCAAAACACCTCTATCCAAGCACGACATCCGCCTCAGCCCCGTTAGAAAAGACTCCAAATAATACCTCCCCAATTCCAAAGCAAGTGCAGCCGTTACAATCTCTGCCTTTGCAAAACGAAGAACAGTGCATGTCGGACAATACCATTTTGCAAACCATTAAATCTCCAATCATCAATCAAAAACAATATGCACCCTTACCATCTGTGGCTGAAGAAGAAGACAACAATGAAGTGTTTTCTAATACACCGACATGTGCAACCAATACGATCCAGAATTCATCAGTGGTGTCAAATATACCCGACTACCGAGCACCTTGTTCGATGGACTCTAGTGTTTCTTCAGTAGCCTCTTTTATTCAACCCACTCCTCGACGGCGCTTATCATCTTCTGAACGACCGACAACATCTGCCAATAATGGCCTCCTGGAGATCACCCTCACAGCGGTAAACACCACAATCAAAAGTTTATACAGAATGTTCGAAACACTCGAGCAAAAAATAAACTATCAATCCAAGCAAATTGAAAAAATTGCAACGTGGATACAATTTCACCCCTACTTGAATCAGCCTAAACCAAATAATAACACAGAGGATCTTCACCCGCAGGCCATATTAATTGAGGATGAAATCCAAGTTACTGCAGTTCCTGTTGTAACTGGAATCATCCGGCCGGTGGAGAGTATTAATCTCATCAACCCTGACCCGAATGCATCATGGATTAGTGTCGACAAAATACCCACAAGTCCACTGCCTACGGCTCCAGTAACCTACGATGTCTTGAAAAAGCAAGCCCGTCAGGGGCCCCCTCCAAGGCTTCTCATTTCAAAACCACGTCATACTACACAAAAATTAAGACGAATGATGAAAGTGAAAGCACGGCTAGCAATGAATGATGCCATACTAAAAAACGCATCTACTGATATTCATTCGAGTTCTACTATTCAACAAGCAGAAACAATAAGCCAAACCAGTGCAAAACCAAATGAGTTTCAAGTACCAACAGCAGCAGTTATGATTCCTGCTTTAAGACAATGCAATACGGCGAAAGACACTGGATCCTCTGGTGACACTCTGATAGCTACTTCTGTGACTCAGACTCGATTGGCCCATCCACCTTCACACTCACCCTTGAACGCTTTGGTTGCCTTATCTGAAGAAGCAGAAGATACCCGAGTGAATGCTGTTCCTATCTCCAAAAATCTGCCGTTGCAATTTTTCACAGCTGCATCATCATCATCATTTACAAAATCATCCCTCAGTGCGATCTCTGACCGAAATCATATTTCTGAACGAGCTGAAGAAATCAAAGCAGCTGTGGACGAGTATTTACATCAACGTTTACAACTTCCCAATAACAATCACTCTAGACAAGCAGCAAACTGGGAATCGCATTCACAAATACAGGATGAAAATTACCCTGCAGAAAAAAATTGGTCACAAGTAGCCCAATTGAATTATCATGCAACAGGACAACGATCTACCTCAGCTAATGAGGTGCAGAATAAGAAGATAGTCCATTTTACAACACCTGAACAACCAATAAAAAAGACACAGATAGTACCTCCAAAAAAAGAAACCAAGAAGAACAAATTTCATGATTTCCATATTATTTTGAAATGTCGAAATGCTCCGCATGCCTAATACGACTTGTCCAGAACAAGCGTTCTTAACATATTTGGTGAACTACCAGTTTTGGAAGATATTTCATCATCTGACATTGACCAAGTGGAGTTTTTGTGCGATAGTAATCTCTCCATCGTCCGCCTATGGATTAGATCTGGTCTAGTGCTAAACACCCTATGGCGAGCAAAAATGGCCTTATTTGATATGGGATTTCTATTGGCACAAGACCCAGAAAGAAGCTACAACAAACAACAAGAGCAAAAATCAAATCAAAAACAGAATGCACAGGTCAATCAACGACAAGAAGAATGTACATGTGCCTTTTGCAACTTATCATCCAAAACATAACCATCATTGAGCCCGCCCAAACAAAATGTTTCCTTGATTTCATGGAATTCGCGAGGCTATCGACATTTACTGAACCAAGAGCAGAACTGCATAAACAACTTTGAAATTGTAGCGCTTCAAGAAACGTGGATCACACAGACCCCAATATGGGACGAGCATACCGTGGTACATCTTCCAGCAATCGCCTCCACAAAAGGACGACCTATGTCAGGCTTATTGGTGGCTGTCAGAACTACATCAGGCCTTAAACTCCATGCATGGGCCTCCCCAAACAATTTCATGCAGTTAGTCAAAATTTCGAGAGGTTCCGTGAATATTGCATTAATCAACTTGTATCGCAATCCAGCGGTTATTCCTGACAAAACCTTTTATAAAGATCTATCCAGCCTCTTGGAAATAATCTCGAAAACCCCAGATATCTCAACCATCATACTTGCTGGCGATTTCATTTTGCATGATATGTCCACATCTAAAAAAAACCTATCACAAGATACTATTAGAGCTCAACATTTTATGAGTGAGTGGAATTTATATATCGCAAATGGTTCTCTTCCAGGAGACATACCATCTCAGCCCACGTGGCACAGAGGCAAATCTACAAGCATTATCGACTATCTATTCCTTTCTGAAGATATATTCATGAAGGCTCTAAAATTTGAAATCATCCAACAATCAACAAGTGACCACAATATGCTGCTGTTTACTTGGCCATGGACAGAATCCCAAGAAGATCCACAACATCGGATGATGCCAAATTTGCAAATTAATAATGCCAAAACAAGATTTAAATGGACCCAAGCCAAACTAAAATCAATGGAAAGAGAACTACAAGCACAGATAAGTTCTCCTGCGTTTCAATCTTACCCAACAGTCCTGAATATGTTCAATGAAGTTCGCCATATACATCTTATTTCTCCAAAAAAAAACAACCACGTCTACGATCACCAATTACAGCAGGTGAAATCTATTTACAGAAAAGAACTAAGATTGACGCGATTTCTATCTGTAGATCAGCAACAACGAGCGAAAAGAAGCTTAAAATGCAAATAGAAGAATTGGATACGTGGTCACAAAGCCTCTATGTTTCAAAGAGACAGTGAAAATTTTATGTATCTAACCCGTACCAAAAATATATCTCAAATATGGTCCCTTTTGAATGAAACAGTTGTCCACAAACACGTCGATACACAACTAAATGGTGTTGCAGAGAGGGAATGGATAAAACACTTCTCTGAACTATACCACGATGAAAACTTTGAGCATTATCAATATCTAACACAAAATAATGCATCTTGGAATCTTGATATTTCCGCGGAAATCATCGAAGACTTCATAAATAAGTCCTCTTCATCTCGAGCTGCGGGACCTGATGGTCTAACAAACCAAATGATGAAAAATCATCCAAAATTGTGGGCTAGAATCTTAAACAAGATATTCCAACAAATTCTACACACAAAAACCATACCCACATCATGGTGTACGTCATTAATAGTCCCAATTTTCAAAAACGGCAATCGTGAGGCCCCTTGTAACTATCGTCCCATCGCCCTTCTGGACACCCCGAGCAAAATATTTTTTCGATTTGTCTTGCGAGATTTCAACCAATGGACTCTGGAGACCCAACATCGAGACCCGAATCAAACGGGCTTTGTGCCAGGCATGGGAACAGCTGTCAATTTAATTTCATTACATGCCCTAAAAAAACAAGCACATTACACCAAGATGCCTATATATTTTGCATTTATCGATTTACAGGCAGCGTTCGACTCTATTTCTAGAGTCAAACTCATTAATAAGCTCACTGAAGAAGAACGCCCCCCTACTTTAATTGATATTATCTATGCGTTGCATTCTGAAACATCAATACGTATGAGACTGTCAATAATGGGTCTGCTGTCTACCTCTATTAGAACATCTAAAGGTTTAAAAGAAGGCTATTAGCATCTGCCTTGTTTAATTTCTATATTCAAAATATCAAGAAGATTTTCAGAGAAGTACCATCAGATTCTCCTAAGTTAAACAATGTGATCATACAAGCTCTTTGGTATGCGGATGATCTTGTCCTTATATCAAAAACCCCTAGTGGCCTGCAAAGACTCTTGACAGCTTTGTCTCAATATTTTGACCTAAACGAACTCATCATAAACTTAAAAAAGTCACAAGTAGTACAATACATTACAAAAGCTTCTCTGAGCAATAAAATGAACTGGAAAATCAAAGATGTTAAACTTGATATTGTTCAAAACTACACATATTTAGGATTGTCTTTTGATGATGTTCCTAACATTGACACCCAAAAGCTCATCGTTGTAAATAAAGTGATCCCAGCCATATCGCAAACCAGGATAATCCTATTTAAATTTGGCAAATTTTCAATAGCCCCGGCAATCCAGTATTGGCGACAAAAAATCACGCCTACTGTAACGCTCACCTGGTTCCCACGGGGGCGCTGGTCTAGTCTGGGTTGCTGTGGCCTCTTCTAGCGTGATGCGCAGGACCCGGAACACTGTTTGGACAGGACCTCCAAATTGTGCTTGCCTGGCCCATAGGAATATCCTTCTGCAGATGAGAAAGGGGATTAACAGTCTGCAGAATAGTATGCTAGCTCCCCCCTTTCCCCCTTCCCCCTTCGTTCCTCTCTAACTTCCTCCAAACCCCGATTTAAGCTCACCTTATGGTTTGGAAGGATGAACTCTCCATCCTGCTTCTGGTGCAGGGGCGCGTGTTCGTCCAGTTACTTCACTGGTTTTCAGAATGGCGCTGGCAAAATCCACTTGACTTTCCTGAGCGATGAGCCGTAAGTATGAAAGTTCAAAGTTCAAGTGAGGCCCCCTTTATGTTGTCTTTCTAACCTGTGATCTGTCCTTTATTTCAGGTGCAGAATGAAGGCGATGCGTCGAGGGGTTAAACTGCCGAGGTGAGTAGTGATAAGGGCGATCCCTCTAAATGTCCTTATCATTCCCCAGAAATGTCTCTTGTCCTTTCCCCATAGGGGCCGGGGTACTGTACCTGCCAACAGGGCGGCGCCGACCCGAAATGTGGAAGAAAAGCCGGTAAGTATTATGGCTGTTAATCAGGCTTTCCTTCTGTGTTCCTTCTGCTCACCTTTTGTTTCTTCCTCTCTCCCCTAGGTGCAGAGATGTGGCGTCCGATGCTGACAGCCACGATGGAGCCGGGAGATGTCTCGAGGACAGGTGAGTGAAGCGTGGCGCTGCAGCGAGCAACGCAATGCTTTTAAATGGAAGTCTTTCTTCAGGGATGCTGGCGAGAAGATTCCGGATGTAGGTAAGAAGTTTGAAATAGTCCTTGGTTTTCACCTTTCCCTTCTCTTCCTTCCTTGCAGGTCTTCCAGGTTCGAGGCGGGCGTGGCTGGAGTCCAGGAGCAGGAGCAGGCACGGTGAGCGTTAAGCTGCAGGAAGCAGAACAACGCGAAGCATGAGCTGCTGTCTGGGCGTGGCTTAAATAGCCTCCAAAGAAGTCCCAGGTATGTATCCTTCCCCAACTAGGTATGTATCCTTCCCTGGCCACGCCCGAGTGAAAAAATAGTCCCTATGAAAAAATAGTCCCTTTCAGGTCTAAGGGAGGCCTGAAGCGTGCAGCATGGTCTGCATCAGATAAGTGCACAAAACACCTCCCTTTATGAGCCTGGTGCCTATGGCGCCAGGACTGATGTCCAACATGAGCCTGGCGCCAAACGCGCCAGGACTGAGTCCAAAGAGCCCCTATAAGGGGCCGCTGGGCTTTTACCCGAGGGCATGATGCCTGCTTCCGGGGGTGCTGGGCCTGGCCTGGTGCTCCGGGGGTAGGCATCATGACAGCACTCCCCCCCAAGGCCCCTCCCAAGGTTGTTCCTTCTGGAGGTTTCGGTTTGTTTGGGAATTTCCGATGGAACCTTTTTACCAGCCGAGGTGCATGTACGTGATCACTGGATTCCCAAGACCTTTCCTGAGGCCCGTACCCTTTCCAATCAATTAGATAGAAAAGTTTTGATTTTGAGATCTTAGAATCCAAAATGTTCTTCACCTCAAATTCAGACTCCCCATCTATCTGAATCGGTTCTGGTGGCTTTGTTAATCTGGTTCCTGGGTGCACTGGTTTCAAAAGTGACACATGAAAAACGGGGTGAATCCGCATGTTAGCTGGTAGATCGAGCTTGACTGCCACTGAGTTGATTATAGCTTTGATCGAGTAAGGGCCTAAATACCTTGGATTAAAAGTTCGAGGCCCCTTGAGTGATAGGTGTTTGGTAGCCAACCATACTTTTTTTTTTTTTTAAATAATTTTATTATTTTGATCAAACAATACATTAAACAGCAAATAAACATAAAACCAGAAACAACATAAACACTGCACTCCCCCCCGCCTCCCCCCATATGAGCCTGTTTATTCCTTGCTTTCGATATCTGTTTCATGTGTCAGGGTCTCACTGCTTTCAGATCCTGCTGGGGCCACTGCGGCTCCAAACATTTCGGCTATCAGCAGTTTCCATGCCATTAGAGAACCTGTTTCCTCTTCACCCCCAGCGCCACTGGCTTCTTGCCACACAATTGTTTCTGCCTCCGCCCATTTTTGCAGGTCTTTCCACCACACCTCCACTCGCGGCCCGTGACACTTCTTCCACCCCATGGCGATCCTGCGTTTCGCAAGCACGTATGCTAGATCTTTTAATTTTTCAATATGTCTGTACTTCCGCGTTCTGGGATACCCCCCAACAGGCAGGCCCAGGCCGAGTCTATTGCTAGTGTGATCCCTTTTCCCGCTAACTTCAGAGCCACTTCCCCCCAATAGGCTCCAATTACCGGGCATGCCCAGAACATATGTATCATGTCTGCATCCTCCTCGTCGCACTTAGGGCAAGCCTGGCGCCCAACATTTCTAAACCTTGATATTCTCCGAGGGGTCATGTAGGCCCTGTGCGTCATGTACAGCTGTAGTTGCTTGAACCTGGCATTTCTCGACACCTTCTTATGATATCCCATAGCCCGTTTCCACATCCCATCCTCCATCGGGGCTCCCATCTCTGTTTCCCATTCTGTTCTCAAGTGTCCCAGGTCCTTCCCGATACCAATCATCAGCATCTCGTACAACCTGGACACTTCATGTCCCCCCTCTGCAGTGTCGTATATCACCTCAACGGTGGTGTTCGGTTCCTCCGCCAACCTGGCTTCGGGCCACCTACTCAGGATCTCCTGTACTATCCTGTGGTAAGTTACATACTGCCCACTATGCAGTCCCGACATCATCCCTAGCTCCCCCAACTCCACGATAGCCCCTTCCTGCCAGATGTCTCCCAAGGTGACTAGTCCCACCGACTCCCAATAAGTCCTAATGATTACCCTCAATTGCCCATCTCCCTTCGTCAGTGCAACCAGCGGCACCTGCGGGACACAAGGGAAAGGGTCCCCCATCATTCGGCAGGCTCGGCGCCACATGCTCCATCCCAACCACAGCATCCTAGGGCGCCCCCTCACCTCAGAGCTAGCCACCCAAATTATTTCCCGCAAGTAAAAAGGAGCACAATCTCTCGCGAGCAATCTGTGTTCCAGGGTCTCCTCATCAGAGAGCCACCTGGCTACGTACTGCAGTTGTGCCGCTACATAATAAGCCTCGAAGTTGGGCAGTTTGATACCGCCTTTCTCATAAAAGTTCTGCAGTTTCCATAATGCAACTCTGTGTCGGGTGCCATGCCACAAAAAGTCCCTGCACAGGCTGTGTAATTTAGCAAAAAACTTCCTAGGGATCATATAAGGGATATTGTTGAAATAATGTAAAAGTCGGGGCAGGACCACCATTTTAAGCATAGCCCCCCTGCCCATCATCGTAAGGGGCAACCTTTCCCAAAACCTCATACACTTCCCAATTTTTCCTATAGCAATTTCAGTGTTGCGCCTGTGTTCCTCCTCAACGGAGTGATATACGTCTATCCCCAAATAGCGGAAGGAGCCCACCACCCACGGGATCTGCAACACAGGTAGCCTCTCCACAGGCTTTCCCACGTACCTCCCCAGCGGGAATAGACTAGATTTTTGGGGGTTCACTGCTATACCAGACAGTCTGGCGTACCGCTCCATCACCTCCAAAACATACTGAAGATTCTCTTCCGGATACATTAAATATAACAACAGATCATCCGCGTACAAGGAGATGAGATGCCTTTCCTCTCCTATCTCAATGCCAATCGGCTCGTATTGTTGCCTGAGGTATATCGCTAGGGGCTCCAGGGCCAGGATGTATAACATCGGGGACCACGGGCATCCCTGTCTAGTGCCTTTGCCTAGCTGCCATCTCTCAGACACCACTGCCCCCGTACGGACCCTAGCTAGCGGTTCGCTATATAGCATTCTAGCCCATTTAATGTAACCCGGCCCCATGCCATACCCCCGCAGGGCCGCCAGCAGCCACGGCCACTTCACGGAATCGAACGCCTTGACCGCGTCCAGCGTCACAATCGCCATTTCGCTATCTTGTCCACATCCCCATTCGACCACTCGGTGGAGTCGTCTATGGTTGTGAGTGATGTTTCTGCTCGGGACATAGCCTGTTTGGTCAGGGTGAATCAACTTCCCAATCACTCTCCGCATTCTATTAGCCAAGACCGCCGTGAGGATCTTACTGTCCTGATTTAACATCGACAGAGGCCTATAAGAGCTACAGCTATGTCCTGGTTTATTGGGTTTGGGGAGCGGTATAATAATCGCCTCTCTAAGCGACTCCGGCAGCCGTCCCACTTCAAACGCCTCGTTAAGCATGTCTAGCATGGGTGGAAGCACCTCTTCCTGATACATTTTATAGAATTCGCTAGGGAACCCATCTGCCCCCGGGGCTTTACAAGTAGGTAACTGCCTCACCGTCTCTTTCAGTTCCTCGAGAGTGATTGGTGCATCAAGTTCCTCCCTTTCCTCGTCACTCACCTTGGGCAGGCCTATGTCCTCCAATACTTCCTCAATCTCATTTTGGTTGCTCTCCCCATCATCTACATATAAGGCAGTATAATATTTCGCAAATGCCCCGTTTACTCCCTCCTGAGTATCCACCGTCTCACCCTCCTCATCGGTTACAGTCCGTATCGGGGATCTGGGGGCTTCGCTCTTATATAGCCACGCCAGGAGCCGGCCCGTTTTATCTCCTCCCGAATGTTGCCTTTCTATGTATTTTTTGTAGTTTAAATTACAGAGCCTGTCCCAGCATTCCGCACACTTCCGCTGTAGTCTAAATATTTCTTTCGTGTCTGCCTCCTCTCCCTCCAGCTTCTTCTCTAGTTCAGTCTCTGCCTCTTGTAGTTCAGCCATGACCCCACCTAGCAACCCCTTTGACTTAGCAATGGCAACCCCTCGCATCACCACTTTGAAGGCCTCCCATAAAGTGCCCGCTGACTGCACGCTGCCAGTGTTCATTTCAAAGTAAGCAATGATCTCCTCCCTCAGATCCTCCCTGAAAACCAAGTCTTTGAGCGCCTCCGCACGGAGGCGCCATGTTGGTATTCGCGCCCTGGGGGGGCAATACTGCCACCGGAGGACCAGGGGCGAGTGATCCGAGAGAACCCTAGCTTTATATTCTGCGTGGGTACTCTCAGTAACCACGTCCGGGGTGGCAAAGATATAATCAAGTCTCGTGTATAGCTGATGCGGAGCCGAGTAGTGCGAATACTGTCTCCCCTCAGGGTGTTTCACTCTCCACACATCAGCCAAGCCAAAGTCTGTTAGCAATCCCTGCAACACCTTGGCCGCTGGGCTGAGCCTAGCCGCCCCCCCGTCCGACCTATCTATTTTTGGGTTCAAGACACAATTGAAGTCCCCTCCCCACACCACCGCAGTCCCCACCCCCGCACTCAGCTTAGTACACAACGTCTTAAAGTATGCCGCCGTATTTTGGTTTGGGGCATAAGTATTCACTATACATACTTCTCTGTTTTCTAACAGCCCTTTGATTATGACTAGCCTCCCTTCTGCATCTACAGTTTCTTCAATCATCTTAAATGGGACATGCGGCGCTATCCACACAAGCACTCCCCTTGCATAGGCAGAATACGATGAGCCCACCGCTATTCCTTTCCATTTCGTCTTCACCACTTCCAACCTCTCCTTCGTGAGATGTGTCTCTTGCAACAAGGCGATGTCTATCTTCTGTCGCCTCAAGTACAACATAACCTTATTGCGCTTCAGGTAACTGTTGAGCCCTCTAATATTCCAAGTTAATATTTTGAGATCACCCATGGTCTGTCAATTGCTCCCCATCCCCTCCCCCCCCCGGGCCTCCCCTTCACACCAAACAGATTCCCTGTAATAGAACGCCCACCAGGCTCATATATGTATTTTAAACACCCCAACACCCCAACCCAACTAACTGCCCAGCTCCATCCCTGGATCTCAGGCATTCCCGCGTTTGGCTCTCCCTTGGCTACCCAATTGAGAACCCAGCAGGGCGTCACCTCACTAACAGTGACCTAACTAACCTCTAAATGGGGGTAGAGAGATCGGTCTCGGGAGACTCCTACCTTACATAGCATTTTTCATGCGCACGGCTCATGCTTTCCACCAGCCGAAGTGTGCCAGCCGCCTAGCCACATCAATGACTATAATCAAGTCCCACAGATCTCAATCCAGCTAACTCCATCCCTCTGCTCGTTCCGTCAAACTGCATCTTGCTTTTGGATATCCGGCTCCTGGGGGCAGCTCTGCATGTCTAGCCACCCCATGGCGTCTTCTGGAGTTTCAAAGAACAGCATCCTGCTTCCGTGGAACACCTTTAATTTAGCCGGGTAGAGCAGCATATATCTGTAGCCCGCCTCCCGGAATCTCCTCTTCACAGATCCGAAGTTCATGCGACTTCGCTGCACCCGCAGAGTGTAATCCGGATAAGCAGTTATATTCGCCGCACCCCGTTGTATTGTTCCCCCCTTACGGAAGTGTTCAAGGATTCGTTCGCGATCCCGATAATTCAGAATCTTGGCAATCAATGGCCTGGGCGGGCTACCCGGAGGTGGCTTCCTGGTCAGAGCCCTGTGCGCCCTTTCCACAGCGAATCCCTGTGATAGGTTCCCCCCGGTGATTTCCTGCAGCAGCATATTTTCCACGTACTCCGTTGGATTGTGGCCCTCGGCTCCTTCCGGCAGTCCGACAATACGAATATTATTTCTCCGAGCGCGCCCTTCTGCCTCATCAGCTCTGCTCTCCAAATTGCCCAATCGTTGCACCACGGCATGTAGCTCTCTTTTGTGTGCAGCACAGTCTGCAGTGGTCGGGCCCATTTCCTTTTCCAGGGTCTCTGTGCGCTCCGCCAGAGTCCTGACATCTTGCCTGAGGAGGTTCACATCTTCTTGTACTGCCCCAACTTGCCGCTCCATCGCTGTTTTCAATTCCGACACAGCCAGTTGGAGCTTGGACTCCCAGGCCGCCTTCAAGTCCGCAATTGCTTCCAGGACCTCATGATTTATACTCACGGCGGTCATTCCACCTACTGGGGTCTTATCCTTGCTCTTGACTCCTTCAGGGCCAGTCGGCGTTCTGGTGTATTCATCTAGCGTAGACTGCTAAGCTTTCTCTCTCGGGGGCTTGCTGGCCATTTCGTTAACAACAGTCTATCGTTCAACCTTGAGATTCCGGGGGCGATCCGCTCTGTGTGACCCAAGCGGATGGTGTGCCACTCCCCCGCCGACACTGTTTCTTGGTGATGTGCCTAGGCGTGTCTCCGCCTGCGGCCTATTGCCTGCACGGAGCTCGGCTATTTTCTGCCCCTCGCTATAGACTTCGCAGGTCCTAGCTTTCGCTACCTTCTCTCACCCTTCTCGGGGCGAGTGACTTCCAGTGTCTGCAGTGCAGGTCATTTCTCGTGCTTGGAACCAATGTTATGCAGTATCACCTTGCCTCAACCCCCTCAGGCGGTGTACTCCGGGGGCTGGTGCGGCCCCCTATGCTGCAGCATTTACGTGGCCTGTCCTGCGGGCTCCTCTGCTCTTCCCCATTATCAGCAGGCCAACAGACCACCGCCCGACGTGTTGTAGGTGGGCTCCGTTATGGGGCTCCCACTCCGATGGAATCAAACAGATGGCACAAAGGGCATCTCCCTGCCTTTACCATAAAATAATTCCCAGCGTAGTGCGGGCGCGCGCGAGAGTTTTCCGGGACTCCTGGAGCTTAACTTTTCTCCGCTCAAGCAAGTTAGTTCGAGGCAACAACGTTGCAACCTCGCGTGGGTCTAAGCACGGAACGCGTGTCACTGCCGAATCCCGTCGGCGCCTGCAACAATGTATCTTGGCCAGCGTGTGCGATCATCTTCGCACTCTTCGTCTGCAGCGCCGGCGGCTCAGCATGCCCGCGTCCCGCACTCGCCTCAAGCCGTCTCCGCATGGGGGGCACTTCACGGTTGCCGATTGCTATTGTTCAATCTCGCATCCACCCAACAGATGCCGGTATCTCCGCCCGTCTGCGCCTCTATCTCATGTACGATTGGCCTCGCACATCCCACGGTGTCGGCATCCACATCAGCGCCGATCGGACGCCAAGCCTCCGCGGCGCCTACCCGTTTCTTTGTTCCGATGGGCCGCCATTTTAAATCCCAATCCGGCGAGAAGCGGGCTGATGTTTTTGCCTTTATCTACTGCGTGCCAGCTGCATTCGTCGCGATTCGTTCCACGTGCATGCGGTGGAACTTCACACGACTGCTCCTACTTTTTCAGCGCCGTGCGCCGCATTTCTTGCCCGTTTTTGTCCGCGGCATACAGGATCATCAGGAGCTCCTCCACAGACTCGTCCTCTCACATGGCACCGTAGCCACGCCCCATCGTAGCCAACCATACTTGATCCCCTATTTGGTATGGAGGCGCCTCTCTTCGATGCAGATCCGCATTCTTTTTGTATTTCCCTTTCGCATGTTGCAAATGTGCAGTTGCATCCTTGAAGGCTTGAGTAATCGTAGAATGCAAATGGTCCACTGCAGGCATTTCAAGGCTCAGAGGTGAGTCCAAGTCTGAAGTACGAGGGTGATGTCCATATAGGGTATAAAAGGGGCTCTGACCAGTTCCAGAGTGTATCGAGTTATTGTATGCATATTCTGCCACCCATAAAATGTCCTTCCAATTACCCTCCAATTGGTGCAACATACATCGTAGATATTGTTCAAGGGTCTGGTTCGTTCTCTCCATCTGACCATCGGTCTGTGGGTGGTGGCTGGTCGAGAGTCTTACGTCGATTTGTGCCAGTTGACAACACTTTTTCCAAAAATGAGAAATAAACTGGCTTCCCCGATCGGAGACTAGTATGGACGGGAATCCATGCAAACGGATGATATTTTCGAGGAATTCTTTGGCAAGAACAAAGGCTGAAGGTAATCCTTTCAACGGAATAAAGTGGGCCATTTTGGAAAATAAATCCACCACGACCAGAATAGTATTGTAACCATTACAAGAGGGCAGGTCCGTGATAAAATCTAGTGACAGGGTGTGCCAAGGTGCTGGTGGAATGTCTAAGGGCTGAAGAAGACCGGCGGGTCTTGTCTTTTGACCTTTGTTTTGGGCACAAACTCCACAGGACATCACGAAAGATTTAATATCCTTTCGCCAGGAAGGCCACCAGAATTGTCGTTTAACCTTTTCCTCCGTTTTGGCAATGCCAGGATGTCCTTCCATCAGGGTATCATGATGACGGGAAATAACCAGTTCTTGCAATTCCTTTTCTGGCAAAAATAAGCGTCCTTGGAAGTAAGGTAAGCCATCCTTGACTGAAAAGTTAGACCCCCTTTTGATCCAATCCTGCAAGGCTGAAGAGTCCAGGAATTGTTTCACTCGTGCTTGAATGTCTTCAAGGGTTTGTAAAGTGGTTATCCCAAAATTCCTTGGTCGGGAATTATCGGCACAGGTTCTGAGTTTGTGTCTATTTCTTCCATTCCAATTCGGGATAGAGAGTCCGCCTTACCATTCTTATAGCCAGGGCGGTAGGTGATTACAAAATCGAACTCAGCAAAGAACAAAGCCCATCGGAGCTGTCGGGACGATTGAGCCTTGGCAGTTTTTAAATATTGTAAATTTCGGTGATCAGTGATCACGGTGATGGTATGCCGGGCGCCGAGGAGATAATGCCGCCAAGCCTTGAAGGCGGACTTAATGGCTAATAGTTCCTTATCGGTGATCGCATAATTTATCTCTGGCGGCGAGAACTTTCTGGACCAAAATGCTACGGGGTGCAGTTGGTTGGTTTCAGGGTCTCTCTGAGACAGGACAGCTCCCATGGCTAAGCTGGACGCGTCGGTTTCGACTATATATGGGAGATCGGGACGCGGGTGCTTCAAAATAGGTGCGGATGTGAACTTAGCTTTCAACTCCTGAAAGGCCTGTTCGGCTTCCTCGGTCCATTCAAAACGTTTATTTTTTCGCAAGAGTGCAGTGATGGGTTGCACCACACGTGAAAACTCCGGGATAAACCTGCGATAAAAGTTGGCAAAACCAAGCATGCTTTGGACACCTTTCACCAAACTAGGTGATGGCCATTTGAGGATGGCATCCACTTTCCATGAATCCATTCGGACCCCTTTAGGTGTCAGGATGAATCCGAGAAACTCAACCTCGGTGGTATGGAAAACATATTTTTCCAGCTTGGCAAACAGTTTGTGCTGGCGCAGTTTCTCTAGGACGGCCCTGACATGCTTTCTGTGATCAGATTCCGAAGAGGAGTACACAAGAATGTCATCGATATACACGACAACACAAACATCGATGAGTTCCCGAAGGACATCGTTCATGAAGAATTGGAAGGCTGCAGGCTCGTTGCACAACCCGAAAGGCATCACCTGGTATTCGAATAGTCCATATTTTGTACGGAAGGCCGTTTTCCATTCGTCGCCTTCTTTTACTCGTACCAGATGATAAGCCCCCCGGAGATCTGACTTGGTGTATACGCAAGCGTCCTTCACCTGGTCAAGGAGTTCAGGGATCAGAGGCAGAGGGTAACGATTTTTAACAGTTATCTGGTTCAATGCGCGGTAATCGATACAAGTTCTAAGGTCGCCTTCTTTTTTAGGCACGAAGAACAAAGCTGAGGATGCCGGGGACTTTGACGGGCGAATGAAACCATTGGCGAGGTATTGATCTAAATATTGCCTCAAATGCAGATTGTGCACCGGGCACCAGATCGATTTGGCAATCGTACGATCTGTGGGGAGGTAACGTGTTGGCCTGTTCCTTTTGGAAGACGTCCTGAAAGTCTTGGTACTCTGGAGGTAGTTGCACGGGGACAGAGGTTACTGATGCTATATTAATCTTTTGATTTTCTGGGTAGCAGGTTTGTGCACAATCCGGGAAGGTTATTCTCTTCGCTCGCCAATCAATTCGAGGATTATGTGTCTCTAACCAAGGGATTCCGAGAATAAGCTGAAACTGTGGAGCCTTGATTACATCAAACACAACTGCCTCCCGATGGCCATCCGGACCTACAAGTGTCACCTCAGCTGTGGAATGTGTTACCGGTCCAGAGGCAATTTCGGTTCCATCTACTGTGGTGATGACATCTTTGTTGGTTTTAGGACGCAGAGGGAGGTTTATCCTAGAGACCAATTCTCGATCCACATAGTTTCCTATAGCCTCGCTATCGATGTATGCCTTTATAGCATGCAACCGTTTAGGCTGTTCCGGATCTACGAGGACCATTGGCACAATGAAATGCGAGGTCTGAGAGTTAGTTTTCAAGCTCGGCAAGCGGACCCCTACGCTTGCCGGGCGTGGTCGTTTCCCGATACAGAGTTTCCATGGATTTTATCAGCGGCTCCTACCACCTTCTTGGGCGGCTTAACCGGGCAATCTCGTAGAAAGTGTCCAGAGGACCCACAATAAAGGCATAATTGCATCTGTCGTCTTCTTTCCCGTTCTTTTTGAGTTAGGGGTCCTTTAACACCTCTGATTTGCATAGGCTCCGAGGCATCAGCCCCCTTGGGGTTAGCGTGGGTCTTGGCCAACACCCGGGTTTCAAACTTGGACCGATCTGCTTTTCTGTTTTGCAGCCGGTGATCCAATTGGACCACTAAGTCTATATATTCAGTGCATTCTTGGGGCGGATTTACAACTTGTGCCAGGACATCTTTAAGTTCTCCGCGTAGACCTCGATAGAATAACTTGATTCTTTTATCCTCTGGCCAGCCAGTTTCCACAATTAGTCTATTGAAGGTTGCAATGTAGGATAGAAGGTCTTGATTGCCCTGTCGCAGAGATAGAAGTTCGTCATCCAGAGCCTGTCCCTGGGAGTGTTGAGCAAATAACCTTTCCATGCTTGTTTGAAATCCTTGAAAATCACGAAGAATCGGGTCATCTTGAGTTACCAGTGGGACTGACCAATCGGCAGCACAGACGCTGAGATATGACAACACAAAGGCTACCTTGGTCTGATCATTAGGGAAGGCCCCAGGTCTGCATAGGAAGTGCAAACGACACTGATTCATGAATACGGCGAATCGTTTGGGGTCCCCAGCAAAGCGTTCAGGTGGGGCCAGCGGCATGTTTCCAGGTAGATTAATCTGCACCGGGTTACTGGAAACCACAGGAGCGGGGTTCCCCCCGGAACCGGATAAAGGAGTTTGTCCAGCTTGACCTTGCAAAAGCTGTCTAGCCAGGTCATCAGCTGTATCCTTTATTACAATCACTTCCCGCCCGAGGGCACTAGTCTCTTGATGAGCGGCGTGTACTTCGGCCCGTAATTCCCCCAGTAATTGGGCCAACTGGTCAGTTTCGGAAGTTTCCATAGCGCCTGGGTGGGAATTTGTAGGAAGGCTTTGTGTTCTGTAACGCTCACCTGGTTCCCACGGGGGCGCTGGTCTAGTCTGGATTGCTGTGGCCTCTTCTAGCGTGATGCGCAGGACCCGGAACACCGATTGGACTGGACCTCCAAATTGTGCTTGCCTGGCCCGTAGGAATATCCTTCTGCTGATGAGAAAGGGGATTAACAGTCTGCAGAATAGTGTGCTAGCTCCCCCCTTTCCCCTTCCCCCTTCGTTCCTCTCTAACTTCCTCCAAACCCCGATTTAAGCTCACCTTATGGTTTGGAAGGATGAACTCTCCATCCTGCTTCTGGTGCAGGGGCGCGTGTTCGTCCAGTTACTTCACTGGTTTTCAGAATGGCGCTGGCAAAATCCACTTAACTTTCCTGAGCGATGAGTCCTAAGTATGAAAGTTCAAAGTTCAAGTGAGGCCCCCTTTATGTTATCTTTCTAACCTGTGATCTGTCCTTTATTTCAGGTGCAGAATGAAGGCGATGCGTCGAGGGGTTAAACTGCCGAGGTGAGTAGTGATGAGGGCGATCCCTCTAAATGTCCTTATCATTCCCCAGAAATGTCTCTTGTCCTTTCCCCATAGGGGCCGGGGACGGTACCTGCCAACGGGGCGGCGCCGACCCGAAATGTGGAAGAAAAGCCGGTAAGTATTATGGCTGTTAATCAGGCTTTCCTTCTGTGTTCCTTCTGCTCACCTTTTGTTTCTTCCTCTCTCCCCTAGGTGCAGAGATGTGGCGTCCGATGCTGACAGCCGCGATGGAGCCGGGAGATGTCTCGAGGACAGGTGAGTGAAGCGTGGCGCTGCAGCGAGCAACTCAATGCTTTTAAATGGAAGTCTTTCTTCAGGGATGCTGGCGAGAAGATTCCGGATGCAGGTAAGAAGTTTGAAATAGTCCTTGGTTTTCACCTTTCTCTTCTCTTCCTTCCTTGCAGGTCTTCCAGGCTCGAGGCGGGCGTGGCTGGAGTCCAGGAGCAGGCACGGTGAGCGTTAAGCTGCAGGAAGCAGAACAACGCGAAGCATGAGCTGCTGTCTGGGCGTGGCTTAAATAGCCTCCAAAGAAGTCCCAGGTATGTATCCTTCCCCAACTAGGTATGTATCCTTCCCTGGCCACGCCCGAGTGAAAAAATAGTCCCTATGAAAAAATAGTCCCTTTCAGGTCTCAGGGAGGCCTGAAGCGTGCAGCATGGTCTGCATCAGGTAAGTGCACAAAACACCTCCCTTTATGAGCCTGGCGCCTATGGCGCCAGGACTGATGTCCAACATGAGCCTGGCGCCAAAGGCGCCAGGGCTGAGTCCAAAGAGCCCCTATAAGGGGCCGCTGGGCTTTTACCCGAGGGCATGATGCCTGCTTCCGGGGGTGCTGGGCCTGGCCTGGCGCTCCGGGGGTAGGCATCATGACAACTACTCTTCTTTATGGTCTTGAAACCAGAACATTTATTGAAAATTCATTCTTTGAAAAAATTTAAGCAAAATACTGGCGACAATCATTAAGAGTTCCGATATGTACACCTGGGCCCTGGTTACGATACGAGCTGGGACTCACATCTTTACACGCCAGATATCACTGGCAATTATGTGCGTTTATCAGGAAATGTATAATTTATGATAAGAATAACACCTTGTTGGCAACTGTATCAGACTATATGTTCCGTTCTAAACATCGCTTCACTCAAGAATGGGCAAAGGCTGAAGCCACTCTGGAAATGTTGATTAATAATCCGGATCATGCCAAAAAAAAAATCTTCATGCAAGATTGGATAACTACTCGTGCTAGCTGTCTTTCATACAAACATTTCAATGTGCAAGCATTTCTGGACAAAAAAATGGGAGTAACTGAAACCTATTTGCTTAAAGCTCCAAATTCCAAAACACGCTCAGCGATCCTACGGTTACGCTTGAATTTATGGCCTACTTGGGACATTCAAGCGCAGAGAAAACAGCTAAATTTGGAAAAAAATTACTGTCGATTTTGCCTTAATCCTTCTTTTCAAGAAACACTTGAACATCTTGTTATGAAATGCACTGCGCTATGCAAACTGAGAGATATACACTATGCTAACCATTTGCTCTATATGTCCTATGTATTACCAGAACACAGATGGTTAAAAATACTCACAACGGAAAATATGAGTTTATACATAGCAACAACCAACTTTCTGAATGCTTTAAAGTTAGAATCCAGACCCATCCTCACTGAAATGTAATAAGAAGAAATTAAGTCTTCTCAGATGACCTGTGAACAATGGCTTGAAATATGCTATGTCATGTTATGTTATGTTATGATTTATACATATTTGCTGTGTTTTAATGTTTTAGGTTGGTTAAGTATTACATGTGTGTGTATTCTTGTAATTCTGTGTTTTGATGTATCGCACATTTTATGAATGGTTAACTATTTGAAAAACTGGTGAAAATGAATTAAGTATCTGTTAACCTTTTTAACAAACTGTTTAAGAAATGTTCCTTTTTTCTTTTTTGTATAAATTGAAAAGTTGAGTAATCAGCTAAATCAATAAAAAAAAAAAACATATAAAATTTGATATTAAATCTTCATCGTCATCCATTTTAAGTCAAAATTATCCCTCATTAACGTCTGTGCTATATGTAGAACAAATTCAGTGCTGAGATGCATTGGCTAGTCCATACTCAAAGGCCTGCCATACCTTAAACACAGCAATTGTTCTGGACACACTGCACCCTGATAATCAATTTAACCAGAACAATTCACACTGTAAATCCAACAATCTGTCAGCATAGTGCATATAGTGACTAAAGAAGTGAGTACATGTCTGAGTGGTTCTGTTCTATCACAGTCTCGCGGCAACATTGATCTTCCAATGGTATATGCAACAAACCAAGCCCCCTTAACTGCCATAACCAGTGGCGTGTTTAGTCTCATCCGCATGAACGTACGTGTACACCTCATAGATGGACTAAGAAACTGGTAGATTTATTTCTGGGAAAATATAATTTGGCGAAGGCACTCAAGGATGGTAGCCTTCCTACATGGTCATGATACTGGGCCCAATCCCATTCCAAAGATTTGTTTTTAAACACTCCTAGTAGTGCACCCAAACCCAAGTTCCAGTCTGGATGCCACGCTATTTTCACAAAAGATGTTTCATTAATAAACTCAGATAGAGCGTGGCTAGATCCCTCAACATTTTGTCCTCCCGGTTTAAGAGAGCATGTTTTGCTTATGTGCACAGATTATCTTTATGAATAGATTTCCTCTACTCATGCTCACAAACGTGCTTAAAGCGGTCAAACCAAGCTCTATTCAGCTAGCCTGTATGGGGGGTTGCACCAGCGAGACCCAAGATGCGTCAACAGATATAGCCTTCTGTTGTGAAGACACTCATGCACACATGTAAGTCTTCAGAGTAAATATATATTTATTGATATAACAGGTGAAGCGACCCCCAGCAATAGCAGAGGCCCCCTTACTAATCAAATGGCAACTTCAACTGACACACATAGAACACTGGAGGCAAAACAAGTAAACACAGATTCTATGACCTCACTGGAACTTGAGGTAGTCAGCATTCCGTAGTTTCTAGCATCTCACATGGCAGAGTCTCCTTGTAAACAACATCATAACACATCTTCCTCTTTTTCACAACTCTCCTTCACGATAAGCCCTGCTCTTCACACCTGACATCTTTTCTCTGTAGCAACTCTATCTTTATTCCAAACCTGACCGCCGGCCACACACACTACACCCTTCAAACCAGCAACCACTCTGACCGGATCTGAATATAGTGATTCTCCCTTCTTCTTTACCACACCTTTCTTTATTCTCACCCAGTCTCCACACTCCACATGTAACTCCTTTCTGCCTCTCCTTTTGTTTTCTCGCATGACCCATTCACTCTTCTTCTTTTTAAGTACATTTCTCACCTCATCAATAACAACATCCGACTCTCTACTCCTCCCTAACCACAGAGGATACGCCATTGAGAAAGGTTTCCAACCTCTCATGAGTTCGAATGGATACAGGCCAGTGGTCGCGTGAGGCGCCATGCGTAACGCCCACATCCTATTTTGAATGGTAACCAATTTATCAAAGACACATTCTTCCCCCATGCGAATGTTTTCCATCACGCATCTGTTCAACCTTTCAACTACCCGGTTGGTTTCGGGCTGATAAAGGGCTGCCCTTTTGTGTCTTACTCCACACTTTTTCAAATATGTAGGAAAATATCCTCCGGTGAACTGAGTACCATTGTCAGTAAGGACACTTTCTGGAAGTCCCTCACTCGCAAAAATCTCCTGCAATACCTTTACCATACTTTCTCCCAAGATTTCCCACACAATTCTGAAAGCTACCCACCTGGAAAATAAATCAACCACCAAAACAGCAAACTTTCCCCGACCATACCCTAGATCAACAGGTCCCAAAATGTCCATGGCTATGTCACTCCAAATTTTAGACGGAACACCGACATCAACTAGAGGCTGCTTTCTAGCCTCAACCCCCTTTCCACTCCTGATGCACAAATGGCACTCACCTAAACGATTCTCAATCTCCTTGTCAAACCCCGGCCACCAATAGTCTGATCTTAATATCCCTTTGGTTTTGGTAATGCCAATATGGCCACTATGTGCCAAGTCAATAATAATACCCACTGGAGCTACTGCTCTCTCCCACATGAACAGTATGACAACCGTAACTGATAGTTCATCTTTCACCTCCCAATAAGGTCTCTCCCCCTCTGCCAACTCTGATTTATTAGGCCAAACTGAGGTTACCACATACGTGATCACCTTGTTAATTATTGTAACGCTCACCTGGCTCCCACGGAGGCGCTGGTCTTGTCTGGGTTGCTGTGGCCTCTTCAAGCGTGATGCGCAGAACTCGGACCACCGATTGAACAGGACCCCCAAATCTTGCTTGTCTGGCCCGTAGGAATATCCTTCTGCAGATGAGAAATGGGATTAACTGTCTGCAGAATAGTGTGCTTGCTCCCCCCTTTCCCCTTTGTTCTTCTCTGACTTCCTCCAAAACCCCCGGTTTAAGCTCACCTTATGGTTTGGAAGGATGAACTCTCCATCCTGCTTCTGGTGCAGGGGCGCGCGTTCGTCCAGTTACTTCACTGGTTTTCAGAATGGCGCTGGCAAAATCCACTTGACTTTTCTGAGCGATACCCCGTAAGTATGAAGATTCAAAAGTTCAAGTGTGAGCCTCTTTTTATGTTGTCTTCCTAACCTGTGATCTGTCCTTTATTTCAGGTGCAGAACGAAGGCGATGTGTTGAGGGGTTAAATTGCCGATGGTAAAATCAGGTGAGTTAGTGATGAGGGCGACCCCTCTAAATGTCTTTATAATTCCCCAGTAATGTCTTTTATCCTTTCCCCATAGGGGCCGGGGTGCGGTACCTGCCAACGAAGCGGCGCCGACCCGAAATGTGGAATGGTCACCAAGAAAAGCCAGTAAGTATTATGGCTGAAAATTCGGCTTTCCTCCTGTGTTCCCTCTGCTCACCTTTTGTCTCTTCTTCTCTCCCCTAGGTGCAGAGATGTGGCGACCGGTGCTGACAGCCGCGATGGAGCCGGGAGATGTCTCGAGGACAGGTGAGTGAAGCGCGGCGCTGCAGCGAGCAACGCGATGCTTTTAAATGGAATCTTTCTTCAAGAATGCTGGTGTGAAGATTCCGGATGCAGGTAAGAAGTTTGAATAAGTTCTTGGTTTTCACCTCTCTCTTCTCTTCTTCCCTTACAGGTGTTCCAGGTTCGAGGCGGGCGTGGCTGGAGTCCAGGTGCAGGAGCAGACACGGTGAGCGTTCAGCTGCTGGGATGCAGAACAACGCGAAGCATGTGTGGCTGTCCGGGCGTGGCTTAAATAGCCTTGGAAGAAGTCCTAGGTAAGTATTCTTCCACAGCCCCACCCAAGTAACAAAATAGTCCCTTCAGTAAAATAGTCCCTCCCTAGCCTCATTTGGCTTGGGTCTTCATGCAGCATGGTCTGCATCAGGTGAGTATGCAGCATGGTCTGCATCAGGTAAGTGCACCAAACACTTTCCTTTATGAGCCTGGTGCCTATGGCGCCAGGACTGATGTCCGACATGAGTCTGGCGCCAAAGGCGCCAGGACAGAGTCCAAAAAGCCCCTATAAGGGGCTGCTGGGCTTTTACCCGGGGGCATGATGCCTGCTCCCCGGGGTGCTGGGCCTGTCCAGGTGCTCCGGGGGTAGGCATCATGACAATTATCTAATCTTTTTTCATTTCCCTCAGCCACTCTTGCTTGGATACAATTCCTTCTGTGTTCACAAATACCATTTCCATAGGCAGACAATTCACCAGCACCATTCAGTTTAACCTGTGCACTGTTGTATTCATGCAGCAACTGGCAAGCATATAAAAGGTGACTGGGCATTTTCAAATGATGCAGTTTTTCCCATAACTTTGGGAGATCAATCGTATCAAATGCTGAAGTAAAATCAACAAATATAATATAGAGCGGTGGTGTGAATTTTGATTTTGCCTGTCGAATCAGAGAATTTACTAGAAGTATTTTATAATTTGGAGAAAGACCCTTCTGAAAGCCCTTCTGACAATGGCTCAATATATGGTTGTCGCCTATCCACTTCTCGATGTCACGTCAGTAAGCAGAAAGCTAATATTTTGCTAGGACCATATAGTAGTTACAATAATCTATAATTACTAGAATCGTCAGATTTACTGTGCTTAAATACTGGGATAAAATGAGATTGTTTCCATGACAATGGGATACTGCCTGTACTAGCGATCTGCTTGAATAGTATTAATAATATATCCCTCCATAAGTCGGGATTCGCTCTCAGAACCATATTTTAGAGGCCGCTCAGGTCAGGCGCTCTAGATTCCTTAAGTTTCTTTATAATTCTTTATAATTCTTACTAGATCTTCCTTATCAAACCAAGTCAGAGGATGTTTTGGCACTACATTTTTCTCATAAGTAAACTTCCCAAATTTTAGCAGCAATCGGATTCGACAGGGCGACCTGCGATTGCTTTCCTCTACCTCTACTGTTAAATATATGCCACATCCCTTTACTGTCGTTCTTCCTAATAACTTCATAGTGCTCTCCAGGCACTATCATAGGAGGACATATGATACCACTTTAACCAATTTCTATATCTATTTTTTATTTTCCCAGCAGCTTTGTGTATAGACTGCCTCGTATTATACTGTCGCTCCATTCTAATTTTGTGTCTCAAGGATCGCTTTTCTTGAATTATAACTTTATCATATGGAAGTGGATGCTTACACCTGTGAAACAGGCATGGTATCAAGAGATGACACAGAGCAGAGCTCAGGTTTCAAAGAACTTTATTAAAAATGTCAGAATGGTGAAAGGCATAACGTGCCCTATGACTAAGGTATGGATTTTTCGTGCTATAAAGAAAATGAATGATGGTCTGTGTCCCTAAGTCCAAATCAATGTTCTGTCTGTGTACACAACCTATGCTTGCCCTCACATCTAGAATTAAACAAAGTATGAGGTTCTTCTTAACCAATATAGTGCTCAAAAGCAAAGTCTCAACTGCTCTCTGCTTAAGTCTTTCTTGGGGTTTCTAGTTCAAGCTCAATACAGTTCCAATAGCTGTTTATTTCCCCAATCTGCAACCAGGACTTGAGGTTCCCTTCCGCAAGTTCAATTTGGTACAGTTCACACAAAAAGAAGATCTTGAGGTTTCCCTTCCCCAAGACAATGCTTCTCAGTTCCTTCGATTCTCAGGGTTAACTCCCCAAGATTTTCATGTAGTACTTATTCTAAAGTCACTCAATGCACGAAACAGCAGGTTCACTTGATCTGCCTTCTGGCTTGCTTTATCAATTAGTTCACAGTTCTCAGTGGCTTCCTGTAAGGAACTCATGGTGGCAACAGTAAAGACAGACACAAGTGAGCACAGTTCAAGGTTGTTTGTTAAACTGTAAATGCAATGTGTAAAAACGCCTAACCTAAACTTAAATTTAAGATGGGAGCAAGCGTCGACCATCAAATGAAAAATAAGGCAGTCTTTGTGGCGTTGTGTCAAAGTAAAAAGACCTATACTGAAAAGAAGTATTGCCAAATCCTCATAACTAATTATAGAAAGACTGTGGGATAGGGATTTCAATAAACGAAAAAGTGTTCACAAATAATTAGCCAGGATGTGATTGCCAGGGGTCTCCCTTCCCCACGTTTTCAGCACGGGACAAGGTGGGACCTTGGAGCACAGCACACGCTCAAGCTTTCCCAGCACGAGCTGACAGTTCTGTTTCAGCTATTAGGTTCTTCGATTGGTTAAGTCTCTTGCCTTCGGGGGCCTGATGTATTCAACAAACAAACACAAAGTTCTGTTCCACGTAAACCTTGGGTGAAGGCTTCACCCCTGGATCCCCCTGTTCCGGGCGTGGTCCCCTCACAAGTCGTATTCAACAAAATCCACTAAACAGTTCCTTTCTCAGCAAACTTTGGGTGGTGATTTTCCACCCCTGGATCTCCCTCCTTTGGGATCGGACCCCTTTTCAATTTCCAGCCTCCCTTCTTCGGGTTCACAATGGCTTTTCTTTCGGGCAACTCCCTCTGCAGGGCTCGGATCCCAATGCCAAGGGGCACTATCCACTTCCCCTGGCCTGACAATATTTTTGTATTCAAGATAACTAAATGTCTCTTTAAACAGTTCTTTTAGGCCTTGGCCCTTTTTGGTGCCTTCCCTCTGACGGGTTCGCTCTTGTCAACTTTTGTAAAACAGTTCACTGTGGACATCCCTCCGCCGGGTTCACTCCTGTCAACACACTGTTCATGGAACTTTAGACTCTTACACTTATAAGTCTTTATGTCTTTTCAAACAATTCATGGGGGACTTCCCTCCGCCAAGTTCACTCCTTCCCACACTATGTTCATGGGACTTCAGATTTTATCCCCCCTTGTTAGCATCCCTTTGCCGGGTTCATTCTTGCCAACCTTTACAGCACCCTTCTCATACCATGCAGTATTTGTTTCCCTTAGTTTCTCAATCATCTGTCGGTCAAAGACTTTTGACTGTACGGAGGATTTGACAAGACCCCCTCATGACCACTTTGACCCCCTTTCCACCTTTCCCCTAAGGCTTTCTGGTTACTGTAGTTCAATAGCAGGGTAATCGCCAACCTTTTCTCGAGCGAACACCTACGTGGTGTTTGATTCTGCTATGCTGGCTTTCCCCTTTTCTTTTATCAACAGTTCATTGTTTATTCGAAGTATAATTAGCAGCTTGCTACTTTCGTTCAACACAGTTCGGTTTTCTTTATCAGCTCTCCCCTCTCCCGGCTGTGATGAACTGCTTTGCTTTCTTGTCTGGAGTGTCAACGCTGGTACCATTTGGCCATGCGTCTCTCCCCGGCATGGCTGTCAGCGGAGGAGGCACCCGGGTACCGTTCATCTGCTGCAACACACGCTGGGTATTGTTTGCGGTCTTACAATTCCTACTCTTGAGGCTTCAAGGTTCTGTCGATAAGGGCAAGTTCACTTCTCCCGTTATCCTCTTGACTCACGCTGTCCTTCTCCTCCTCTTGAACTGTGGTGCTGAGTTAGTTCTCACGTCATGCGGTCTGTCTTGCTCGTAGTGTGCTATCGTGCTCCATCTTTTATTCCTGTGGGGAAGGGAAAGGGCCATCAGGTCTGTGTGATTCTGGTCAATTGCTTGCCGTTGCCTGATATAGGGTTAGGACATATCAGGTAAATGGCTCTGGTGTTAGTCAGTTGTCTTACGTGTTGTGTGAAAGTGTTTGTGTCGTAAAAGGGGGAGCAGTGTTTTGGAATTTATCCTACATGGTAGAATGGGGAAAAGGTGTTTAAAGAAGGGGGCTACCGCCTCTCACCAACCAGTGTCCCAATCCCACTCCCTAAAGACCCCCATCCTAGTGATCCTACCGCACTGGTCCACCTGGATGACAGATCCCCGGGGACTAGACAGGGGGACACCTTCAGGTTTCTCACATTACTTACAATGTCCTTTGCTTGTAATAATTTAGGGCTCCGTGGTCTAGACACAGTTATCAGACCACACGGTCCACCCAACACAGGTCATGCTACCAGGAACCCCAATGTTTCTGCTTGGCTTCTTTCAGGATCTTCATAGTAGAGAGCCTCTTGATCTAGGCACAGTTGTCCACACTTTACAGGTTGCGCATTCATAATTCTCCACTATAGGTTTGTTTGGTCCCTCACAGACTCTTCTGTCTCAGGCTTTGGGTTTTCCCCTCTTGGCTTCCCTTTTGGCTAGTGCATCCCTTTTATGCACCAGTCTTCATTCATAAGTCTTCCTCACATTTGTAGTTTGAATACTTAAGTATTTGTTCAATTTGCCACTTGCTGTAGTTCTAGTCACAATGTCGATTTAACTTCCAAATGTTTGTTTGGTATTCAATATTACTTGTTCTTAATCAACTAACAGTTTCATTCAGTTCGGTATTCAACATGAGGTGCATTCACTCAAATAGCCATTTCCATTCAATTCGGCATTCAATATAATTTGTATTAACTTGTGCTTATGGACCGTTACTTGCCAGCGGTCCCATGGGAGCGCTCACGTCTTTTCTGTGTCCTCTGACACTCACTGGTTCTTCACATCTCCCCAGCGGGGGTCCCAGCTACTCCTGCTCACCTCTTCCATAGTGGGGAAGCAGACCACGTTGGTTCTGCTTACTCGCCGAGCACGTCCTCGCACACGCCAGCTTCCCAGGCCCTCTCAATGAACGCGGACTGCGTTCTTTCTGCTCCCAGCTCCTTTCTGCAGCAGGTCTGCTGTTTGGCAGCTCCATTTGCCGCCTTCCACTTTGAAGGCTCCCGGTCCTACAAATGCTACGCGACCCGTTTTCCTCAGGTCCTGCAGGTCTTCCGGGATCGTTGCCGCTCTTCAGACTGCTTAGTCTCGCTCCAACCCAAGCGAGTCTCCATCTCTCTGCACACATTTGCCACGCTTGTCTTTATACACCTGAGCCCTATTAAGGGGCCTCAGCTGTGTGTTGTTGACCTGCATTGCCTAGCTATAATGAGCCCAATTAATGGGATATGCCTGACCTTCAGTACTGCATGTCTTAACACCCCTCTTCTTCATCTCAGTGCCAGAGTGGTGTTGGTCATAGGAAGTGTGCATTGTTCCTAGTTGCCTCTTCCTCTTCTCAGTAATTGGTGGGCATTCACAAGGAGAGATAGGGTGTGCGCGAATGTAGTCCATGAAGGCTGAGGGAATGAAGGGTGAATATATATTAGGAAAGGGGGGATACCATGTCTTGCCATCCAGCCCTCTCTCCCCAGTTCCCAAGGACCCTCCACCCAGGTGATCCTCCCTCGCTTGCGTAGTGAATGTGCGAGTTCTCACACACCCCTGTCTAAACACAAGACCTCTACTTCTCATCAAGAAATGGGTAGTTTTGGAACTAATCCAATCTATTATTTCATTAGGGCAGGTAATTTTTTATGTACTCTATCGAGGCTTCACATATATGTAGTTATGGCTTCCAAGTTTCTATCCGACCAACCAACTAGATTACGGGCATTATTTACTATAACATTACACACTTTATCAAGGTCACAAATTACTTCTTCCTGCAGAGCCAATTGAATATTCAAAAGGACATGGTCACTAAAATCAGTGAAAGCCGCAGACATCACGTCAACCCTATTACATAAAGTGACACTTCCATGAAGGTAATCAATGGTGGAACACACCTCACTCTGTCTCCTTGTCTTGGCAGCAGTGATTTCACCTTTAGTAGATTGTGATGAATCCTGTGGAGTCTTGGGAGGATAGCTCAGGGGCAACGTGCTCACCTTGGAAGCAAGACAACACGGAGCACCACAGGTTCGATCCCCGGATCTGCGATTAGAAACCTCTGGGTATTAAGCGTGTTATAAATAACCTATCATATCGTATCATATCACTAATCCCCAGCCCAAAGTCCCCTGCCATGTGGCCAGGGGAAGGCATTTGCTACCTGATCCTGACCATGGGTGTGGTATTCTGAGGGTGAGCGGAAATGGCTGCCAAGGGAGGTGATGGCTCCGACAGCAGAGATGCGTTATTCTTTTCTTTGAGGAAGACCCCATGCTTCCCGAGTCTACGATGGCATACTGTCATTATTCAGAACCCTTTTGTAAGAACTTAAAACCTACTTCTGTTAAACATCTCAAACAGAACTTTATTCATTCTTCATGAATTCACAACGCCTCTAAAACACATTTGACATCTGATGTTTAAAAAAAGCCTGAGCTGACACTGGTCAGATTTGGTGGCTCCATTGCCAACTTTTCCACCGTCCATGGCGGAGGTGCTGTTTCTATGACCCTAGAGGCTTATCAGGCTCAGGCCAGGCAGGCTGCTGTTTTTGGTGCAGAGCTGTGGGTTTGGACAAATCATGCTCAATTGTCGTTGGGCAAAAATGGTTTTCTTAAAAATGTTCTGGGCCTCCCAACAAGTGCCCCAACTTTCCAGATCTTTCGGGAATTATATCTCCAACCCATTAAACATATAAGTAGAACAAAGCCACTACTCTATTGGATATGGTTGTGGAAAAATGAGAACCTTTTAAAATACTGGGCAGCCCTAAAAGATGTAATCGGACAGGAGGGGGGCTATCACTTTTTTGGGTGCAGCATGTAAAGTCAGAGTTGACACTTCTGAATTTAGAGGAGCTCTGGACAAACCCTATGACTATTAAAGCATCGACAAAAGATTAAATCTTGCATGCGATTAAGTCTTACAATCTGTTTCAACACCACACTTATTGATAAGCCAAGAATGGTACTCACGAATCTTCGGGCTTTATCAGGATGTTTGAAGAGTAGAGAGACGTCCCCCCGGGAGTCCAGAGACCGTGAGTAGTACTCTGTGCACCCAGGGGGCCACCCCCTGGGAAACCCTCGAGGGGAAGAAAACCCAGATCCAGACAGGTCCCGATTGATTGGAACGGAAGTTCGTATGATTAATGAAGACGTAGAAAAATAACTTGCTGTACACTTGAGGTCAGGAAGCGGAGCACGAATAATCCAAGGTAAGATGCCGGGGAAACCCTGTTAATACCAGGAGAAGGAGAGCAGACTCTCGAGAGACGAGACTCAGAGGAAGACGAGGAGAAGCACAAAGTGACAGCAGGAGGAGAGGAGCCGCGGTGCGAGAGGCCGACGGCGGAAGGAAGAAAGAGGCTGAGAGAAGTAAGTGAAACAGAAACGGTGAGTACCGAAGCTTGCCGAAGCGGAGTAAAGGATGCCGAGCAGGGCTAGGATTAGCTAGCACGGCAAGCCGTGTAAAAAAAAAGAAACAGCGAACTGTCAGGGTTGTCAGCCGCTGAGCGGAGAAAAAGGTGCTGCGAGCAGCTAGTGCGGCAAAAGCCGATCGAGGAAACAGAAACAGCGAACGGCCAAGATTGGCAGACGCTATAATGAGAAAGGTGCTGCGAGCAGCTAGCACGGCAAAAGCCGAGTGGTGAAAGGTAGGGAAACACAGCTGGAAAGCAATGCATACACGGGAGCGAGTAGCAACGCAGAGTGTTTTAGTGATTCTGGGTTTAAGTAGGAGTGATCAGGTGGAACTGAGTGCGAAACTAGACCTGCTCCGTTAGGTAGTAGAAACGTGATCCAACAGACGCCATCTTGAATTCCACTGTGTGCGCCGATGATGGTGAATCTTCCAATGTTTCCAAAGAGTTCTAGGGGTTTTCCTAACATTAAGGGGGCGAGAACAAAGGCGATAGTAGAGAGAGTGGCTATGTCTCAGCAGTTCAGCAACTACTGGGCCCTTAAACAGGCCCAGGGCTACGAAGGCTATCTCGACACTATGAGCCCCAAGGTAATGCGTTCTCTGTTCCTTAAGGTTCACTTTGACATTCTACCTTTAGCATCGATCAAAGCACAATGGAATGCAACTGTGAGCCCTGATTGTCCTTTATGTATGCCCAGGGGTGAGGAAAGATCATATACACGTCCTGTTCCTTTGTCCGATGTATTAGAATATATGAAATGTCATTAAGGCATCTGTTTATCCAATTACATGTTTCAACAATCAATGGAGCCCTTGCTCTTTGCCTGAGCAACACGGTTTCCCTGGCTACATTTACGATGGGTTGGTTTTTGATTCGGGCTTGGTTCAGGAGAACAAAGATGAGTAATTTTCTCCCGTTTGTCAGAATTATCAATAATTTAGTACCACCGTAACCACAGCGGTAACCAACTCACCAGAGATGCAGAAAAAGGATACCTTATGATACTGACGCTTCATCGCTCTGTACTTCGGAACTTGATTGTAGCAAAAAGACCGTCCTAATGATGTACCTCCATAGCTAAGATAAAATCACAGCTAGAGGAGTGAATCAAACGAAAGGGCACGGAACACACAGTAAGCAGGAATTCACCAGGCTGAAAAAACAAGGAATCTATTAGTCTATACTCTGCTGATACCCAATACACCCCCGTGAGACTCAAGCCTAACCTGAAAGAAAGAAAGACTTAAAGAAGCCACGGGACTCTTCCTTCTTCTTTCTACGAAGTATGAGGCAGTCCAAGGTGAAGGAAAAGACAACAGAAATCAATGAGGAAGGGAATGGTTAGTAAGGGATTGAAACCCGCAGGACACGAGGGACGCACTAGTGTCGAGTTGGTGCACGTAATCCACAGGATAGCGTCCAATGAAGCTTAGTGCACGTGGAGGAAAGGACAGAAGTGTGGAATGAGTACCCAAAGGTGAATTCCTTGTGTGTGACTAATGTGAATGGGTTTGTAGCAAACCAAGATGTAATTTGAGCAAAACACTAGATGTGATGGATTATCGAAAGCCTTTGGAATGGTAACCTACGATTTATGTAGTCAAAATAGTGGAAACAAATGCCCAAAATGGAATTGGTCCGAAGAATAGACCAGAAGCAATCATACACGAGTGGCAGAGGTAAAAGCAGTCCCTAAACACGCTGAGGTTGAGTAACCTGTAATCACAGCTGAGGACATAGAATTGCAATCCTTATTTCAAGTCGAGGTCGAGTACCTTGTTAGCGGTTGCCGTGGCCGAAGATAAGCAACCCGTAGGGATTCCGCATTCAGGTAAACAGATGGCAAAGGAACATTCAGGTAAACAGATGGCAAAGGAACGGAGGGAAAATGGTCCAGGCTTTTGCCAGCTGCAGGAACAGTGAAACGCAGCACAAACAAACAGAGCTTCAGAAGTAACACACCATCAGAAGCGCCAAGCCGTAGCTTGACATGAATTAAATAACATCCCAGGACACAACCTGTCACATGACAGCACCCGTCTTCGATGGTGAGGCACAGCATCTCCGGAATGCGCACCGTCTCCATGGGAACCGTCCCGTAAACCGCCACATAGTAAAGAACGGCCTGGCTGCTGTCCTGTGTGTAAACTACTTGTTTCCTTGATGCGAAAAGGCAGTCAATGGCCCTCATTACGACTCTGGCGGAAAGTGACTGACCGGACCGCCACAGCGTAAATAGCGTTTCCGCCATTGCACGAAGGAGCAAAGTGCGGCCCATTCCGACCCATCGGGCACGAGCACCACGGCATGGCGGAAGTGCAAAGTCCGCGATGGCGGAAATGACCCCAAAACGGCCCACACCGCCGCCGTACGGCGCCCTAGGTGCAATACCGCCACCCATCACAGCGGACACCGCAGTGTGCGCCTACCGGAAAGTACGGTGACCGTAAATATACGGAAACGGAAGTAAAAACATGGGCCCGGAACGGGAAACATCCCGCCGTACACCTATAAAACCACTAAAACCACACAACCACTAAAAACACTACCCTGAGACACACCCCAACCCGTCATCCACCCTAGCGAAACCAAGAAAAATGGGAAAAGTAGCGAAGAAAGCGTGCGACCGCAAGCGGCAGGTCCACTTCTCCCGTGAGGAACTCACCGTGCTAACAGAGAACCAGGAGAATGCTGCCGTCGTCTTCTGCACGCAAATGACCAGGACGGCACTTGCAAACAAGAAGGCCATATGGGCTCTGGTGGCACAGCGGGTAAGTGCGGTGGGGACCGCACCCCGCACCCCACAGCAATGCCGAAAGCGATGGGACGACCTGCGGATACGCGTCCGCAGCATACTCTCTGCCAACCGCAACATTGCCACAGCCACCGGGGGAGGTCCTGAATCACCCATCAAGTTGACCCCCTGGGAAGAAATCTGTGCCTCCACCATCGGAATGGAGAGCATAGAGGGAGTCGGAGGGATGGAGAAAGGAGTGCAGACATCCGAAGATTCAGGTAGGTGGGCCAGATAAAACAATGCCAAATCCACAAAGTCCATCCATGTGAAGTACCATGTGTCCACATAGTGCAACAGAAACACATGTCCAGGAGAACGTCCACACACATCGGCCTGATAGCGCACGTTAAAACCCACAATAAATACATAAATAATTAAAAACCCCTAAAACACGCACTACACGTGCAGCAGGCACACCCTAACTGCAGGCTGCCAAACAACTGCACCCTCACTCCACACACAAATGAAAGCACCTCCAAGGCCCCGACCCAAATCACCCTCAGGTACCACCCCAATGCATGTGATACAATGCCATTCCAATTCCCACAGACCCATCAATAACCCTCACCCTCCTTTACTCCACCACAGGGTCCGATCCAAACGACGAGCATCAGGACACCCCTACCAGCACACCTGCAAAGAGGGCCAAGACCAACGGCCAAAGACCCTCCACCTCAGCTGCACGCATCAAGACACGGCAGCAGCACAAATCAGGTGGCAGCACAGAGGAGGGAACATCAACAGGCACCCCAGCAGCCAGCATGCCCACAACACCACCACCACAGGTCCCCCCAACGGATGCCACAGAAGGCACTGCCTCTGGTGGCAGCAGCACCATAGGTGACACCCCATTGATGGCAGCATGCTTCGACACAGAAGACGGGGATGTCGAAGTCAGATCCATCCATGACCTGTCCCAATCCCCCTGTCTGTCCCATCCCGTACAACATGAGGATACCACGCAGGGGCACCCACAAGACGACGACTGGCCATCCCCCACAAGCCCTGTGGCAAGGCAACATGAGGTCAACAGCCCCTCTGTGACACCCCCGCAAATGGCCATGGCCCAGCAGAGGCAACAGTCCCTCGACCAGTTAATCGTGCAACAGCAGCAACTGGCCACGCTCCTCAAGGACCATGCCGATGAATGTGGGGGCACTAAGGCAGACATAGAAACATCAACTGAGACACTCAGGGCAGAAATGGAGAGAGGTACAGAGACACTAAGGGCACAAATGGAGAGAAGCACCGAGAGCCTGGGAGTCCAAATGGAGAGAAGCACCGAGAGCCTGAGGGGGGAACTGCATGCGACGTCCAAGGACGTATGTGCCGAACTTGCCGCAGTGCGCCGTGTGCTCACTGAGCTCTCGCAAACCCTTAGGGACATGCATGGACGTGAGCAGGCAGAGACATCATCCGTTGCAAGCTCCGTCCAGGGCAGCCCCCAACGTAGATCTGGGAGGAACCTGCGCTCCACAGGCAGGGGTGCCCCTGATACCCGCAGAGGGGGCTTGCAATAGCGACTGCCCACTGACAATGAGCATCTGTGGACACTGGTGTTCGGGGGGGAGGTAGGAGGGTGGAGGGGGTGTGTTGGGCTCACTTGGGTGGCGGGTCGATAGGGTGTACAACATGATATCACATATGCCATAAACAGTGCACGATCAACCAATGAGATGTGTGGACATTGATCTTTGTGTACTAGGCCATCATAGGCGTACAGTCCATATTGTGCATGTCCCAGACACACACGCACGAGTCCCGTGTCCATGTATCAGCCACCAGGCGTGAGTGCTAGAAGCATACATCAATGAGATGCTGACGAATGTCACGGCCCTCCGGTGCCTCGCAGACTCCTTGAGGTGCTGCCACATCCCCACCCTCATCGTGACCATCATCAGGTGCTTGCAGTTCTGCGTCAGGGGGCATGGGCACATTTCTACGTACGCACATGTTGTGGAGCATGACACATGCCATCACCATCTTTGCAACCTTCTCATGGCGGTACAGGAGTGCCCCGCCAGACCTGCTGAGGCAGCGGAAACGAGCCTTCAGTAGGCCGAATGCCTGTTCAATGACTACACGGGTACGTGAGTGGGCATGGTTGTAGTCCTCCTCATGCTGGTCCCGTGGGTTCCGGACTGGTGTGAGGAGCAATCTCTTCAGTGGATATCCAGCATCACCTGTATGTGGACGATAAACGTATGATGTGGAATGCCATTGCTACGTACGCACACCCCCCCCCCCTTCCTGCCAGGTCATTGCCGAATCACATACCCCACATTATCATGCATGTAATGAGACTCACCGAGTAGCCAGGATCTGTTCCCTGCGTGTCGCTCCATGTAGCGTGGTATTGTAGAGTTCCTCAAGACCATAGAATCATGGGTTGATCCAGGGAATCTGGCACAACAATGTGTAATGATCCTGTTGGAGTCACACACCATTTGTACATTCAGAGAATGAAATTGTTTTCGGTTGCGGTACTGGGCCTCCATGGCATGTGGGACGACCAATTCCACATGGGTGCAGTCGATGGCACCAATGCAACCCGGTATGCCGGCAAGTGCATGGAATCCCACTTTTGTGTTGGTAATTTCCTGCTCCGAGCGTGGTAGGGAGATGTAGTCGTCTGCGTGCTGCAGGAGGGCATCGAGCACTTGCAATAGTGTCCGTGAGAACAGTGGCTGAGAAATGCCATGCAACTGTCCGACTGTGTGCTGGTAGGTGCCTGTGGCCAGGAAGTGGAGTACAGACACCACCTTCAGTAGGGGTGGGATGGCGGTTGGGCTATCTATCATGCTGACAAGGTCAGCCTGTGTCATGTCCACAATGGCGGCTATGGTGTCCCGGTCCAGACGGTAGAGGGTGTGGATCTGCTCATCAGTGAGGTTGAACGGATGTGCTCGGAGGCGTGGGATTGCGGGCTGCCTGCGTGGTGGTAGTGGCTGTGCTGGCGGCCCTTGCTGGCCCTGCCTTGCCCTCCTCCTCCTCCTGCGTCTCCTCCGTGCGGCCGGTTGTAGTTGGTGTTCGTCTTCTTCTTGGAGTTGGAGTACTTGCAGTGCTATCATGTCCCCCAGGGCCAACATCGCGAGTCCTGCCGGTAGCATTTCGGTGTGGTTGTGGGAGGAGACTGGCTGTGCAATTTATGTGTTTTCAGGCTGTATGGCCTCCACCTGTGGTGATTCATTCCACCTGTGCAAACTGCTCTCCCCTTTGGCCGAGCACGTCCCGCACACAACGCTGCAATTCGGGGAATGGCATCTTGCTATTGCAATCATGTATTTGTACCCGATGGCCGTGTAACATTGGTTGATATGTTCATTCTGCTGTGGTCCCATTGTTTCACATACTATCTGTGCAGTCGCGAACAGACTTGTGAAGGGTCAGTGGAACGTAGTACTCGAGTAACGGTGGACCCTCATGCATCACTGTACCGAGTTGCAACGACGGGCGGGGCGTCCCATTTGTGGGTGAAGGCAGTTGCCATTTTCACACACAGCCGCACTCGATGGATTAATTAGTGATTTCAAATGGCCACAGATGCCTCTTCGACGTGATGTTGCAAATGAGGAATTCGTAGGGCGGCGCTTTCGGTTTTCAGCTAGCTGCGAGGAAATGCCCACAGGTCTGACTGCAAATATAACGTACTATTGTTCAATGTCCTTGGGACAGGGGCCATGGCGAGGATGCAATGATTGATATGAATGGTTTGGGATGCGCAATAGCGACGTGGGCGATGAGGCCGGACGTTCCCAAATACATGTTACTTCACTACACTGGAATTACGGGCTGGGGCACTGTGGATTTTGCAGGCTGCATAACGCACAGACTCAATGGATATTTCTAATGTTATGTGAGTAAATATTCAGGCGTTTTAATCCCGGGATGAGGGAATGATGAATGGATGCATGGGCAGGTGATTTGATACAGAGTTTGCCATGTACAGGGCTTCTTGGAATCTATCCGCCTCCCCTACGCTATGTGATGCAGGGCTGCCATAGTGGGACCATCGTCTATCTGGCCTTGTTGAGCCCTCCCTGTCTCGAGGCACCCTCAGACACTTGTGTCCATGCACGTTACCAATCCCATCTGATGGATTCTGTTTTGACAGACGCATGCACAGGTACACTCGTTTGTGATGGTGTTTACACCTCGATATAGATAGTTATGAGTCGCAAGTGGTTTTTGGGTGGTGATGAACCTTTGGAGTGGGCTAGCATGCATATGGCTGTGGATTTAGTGTGATCATTGAAGTGAGTTGTTCGAATGTAGTTCTGATGGCCATTCTGTTCTTTTTCTTTTCTTTTGGTTGACAGGTATCTCCTCCCCTTTTGCCACTGCCATCTGTATGCCACTCCTGCAGATGGCTTTTACTCCCGACACCTGCTGCTTCGTGTTAATCAGTGGAGCAGCATTACGATCTTATGGGACGATCGCCAATGGGCCACATGCCCTTACGCAGTACTGGTGGCTCGGAGCAACATTTCGGCCTTTCAGCTGGACTAGTGCCTCCCCATTGGGACGGCCCTGCGGTTCTGTGCGCTTCCATGTTGCCTTTTCGTACGTGAATGTGGCTCTGTGTACCATGATGGAACAGGACGTTACACAAGTAGTGGCTGGTCATTTCTTGCGGATGCAGCCCACAATGGTGAAATGTGTTTTGGAGTTCATGGCCTGATGGCTGTATGGGCTTGGTGATTTTGTTGTGCATTAAATTTCTATTCAGATTTGGCCCGTGTAGCGTTCTTCTTTGCAAGTGATGTGGCATATTCCTATTTGGGGAGCGATGTATTGTGAGGAGATCTGCATTGGGTTCCAGCTTCGGAGTTTAGTTGCGTGGTACTGTACTGGGCGCGTTTGCCTACGAAGCCCGTGAGGTCAGGGATGGGGGCTGCCAATATGACTGTTTGAATGTTGTCATGCTCAGGGGCGGGGGATTGGGTTTTGTGTAACAGATGCCGGTCAGCCAGGTGGACTGGTGGAATGATGTGATTTTCGGAATATTGCTGGTCACAGGTGCCTGTGTTTGCGTGCGTTTCTTGGTGGGGGACTGTGGTCATGTCCATTGGGATGGCTTCTGTATTCGTGCCATCTGTGCCCTGCAGCTCCCATTGGCCCCTGTTGTGTTTCTTTTGTTCGTTGGCATGCATGGGTGACTTGTACATTTCAATGGTTGCATTGTGACTTCATTGCACCTACGGGGAGTTGTACTTTGTGGGCAGGGAGCGGTGTACAGGCACTCAGTGGGGCCGTTTACGGTTGATTCGCGATGCCGTACTTCTCACCATGGCGGAATGGTACATTCCGCCATGCTTGATGGCGTTAGGTACATGTCCGCTAGGGTCGGAATTAGCGTACCCTTGCGCCATGGTGGTGTTTACGGTTTGGCATGGCGCGCGCGCGCGTGCTTGGTGCAGTTAGCGTTGGCGTTCACTACGGTGTCGCTAATGGCTTCGTACTTTGCGGTGACGGGTCATAGTCGCACCGAGCGCTATTCGATGGCGGTATTGCATTTCCCCCACGATGGCACCGAAGGCCAAGAAAGAGGCTGTCCCTGTCAAAACTGAGGCGCCATGAGGAACTGAAACATGTCGGGACTGTTTAATCTGAGCTAATAATACTCAGTGATTGGAAATGTTTAAATCATTATATAAATTTTATATGCTGTTGTATTGTATTGTCATGTTATAGGAATGTATGTGTGCGAAACTAGTAATTTGTATTGTATATGTATCCACTTTGTGTTGTAGGGTCTATTTTACTGTAAATTCTGTTTTTTAGATTAGTTTTATAAAAGAAAATATTGGGTTGTGATTTAATCTATTAAAATAAACTATTTTTGATATTGCAAAAAAATAACTAGGTACTAGGTCTATTTTTTCAAGATCATTGGTACAAAGAGGGTTGTATAGTATCACACAAAATGATAAGATCAGTGTTGAATGAGGGAAT
This sequence comes from Ambystoma mexicanum, assembly GCF_040938575.1. Classification (NCBI taxonomy): domain Eukaryota; kingdom Metazoa; phylum Chordata; class Amphibia; order Caudata; family Ambystomatidae; genus Ambystoma; species Ambystoma mexicanum. The sequence goes on from NC_090933.1 coordinate 1,303,479,241, forward strand.
GTATTTACTGTCTCCTTTATATGATGAAAATGTTGGTTATCCCCTAACCGTGAGAGAGAGGGAATGTTAAAACAAGGGGAACGGCAAAACCTTTGTTGAAACAGGTATTGCATTTCCGCCATCGTTTTCCGAATTCCGCCAGGGTCGTAATGAGGGCCAATGTGTTTTTTACCCTGCTAGATGTTGTGTGCTGAACAGGTATGGAGGCAGGCATGACTGTAGTAGATGCAGGCATGACACTAATAGCATCACTCTGTGCCAATTGACGCACCCAAATCATCTGTGACTATCGTTGGATTCACCAACTATGAGTTGGCCTGGTGCTTTAATTCCTCTCCCCTGTTGAATGTCATGATGCTCAAGGATCACGTTAAACATGTTCACAGTATGCACTGAAGCATTTGATGCACTGAAGCACTTTTTGCTCATTATGGGTTTAGCTATCCTTAACAGGTATTGCTACCTAGTTCTTATTTGAGTGTAAATTATGTTGTATGTAACGTGTACTTCTTTTTGTATTTTGACTGTATGTTATTATGTACATGTATGGCTTTTATGGTAAATTCTTTTTACCGCAATAGAGTGATTGATGATGATGAATAATTGATATGTAGACATAGGTGTTTCACTATTGTAAGGGAGGCATGGTATCACACTGACACAAGAGGTACAATTTGTAAAACCTTTATTCAATTTTTCGTGGTTTGCTAAAACTCCTGTTCGGCCCTAAGGCTATGATGGGAGTAGTCTCTACCATCAAATAATAAATAAAACAGTCCTAGTTGAGTCTGCCAAATCAAAATGGCATATTCTGACAAAACATAATGCCTGCCATAAATTTGTAAAGGGGAATATGTATGCAAAGGAAAATCAGTGTTAGAATATAAAGAATCAATGTGGCTGAGTCAGCTCTCCTCCCCACGTGGGACAGCACGGAGTAAGGCGGTCCACGTAGACAGGATGGAACATTCTGGCTCCGGTTCTCAAAACAAAGGCAGTTTGAAACGTGGATTGAGACCTGCCTGGCCTGCCATGTTAAAGTCTCTCGTTCCAGTTTTCAAAACACAGTTCAACAAGAAAGTTCACACAGGTCTCCCTCGATCCGGCTCGGACCTCTTAAAGCAGAAAAGTTCACGTAGGTCTCCCTCGGCCAGGCTTGGACCTCACAATCACAGTCCTTGCAGGGGTTCCCTTCCCCAAGCTTAAATCACTTCCTTTAGGGGTTCCCTTCGCCTAACTTATCACACTTTCGGTCTACCTCAGTAGGGCTCAGACCTTCTCCTGATGTCGAAGACTTTCAAATGTGCGAGGCTTTTACTATAGACATCCGCAGGACCACTTCAACTTTCCCTTCAGCTCACACTCTTGTGTTTTTTGCCCCAGTGTCTCTTGGTCTGGCTAGTTCAGTATCATATGCACAAAAAGTTCAACATTCACCTTTTTACTCCTCGCCTTTTGCTGGGGTTAATTTTTCTCAATAATGCTTTTTTAGACTTTCACTTCATCGCATATGTAAGGAAGGCATGGTATCAAACAGTAAGACATACACAAGTGATCACAGGTCAAGGGTGTTATGTGAAACCTGAAGGTGTCTCAATTACTAGTCCCCGGGGATCTGTCATCCAGGAGGCCAGGACACCGCCATCGCTATTGGATCCAGTTTCTGGGGGTCAACCAGTGCGGGAGGATCACTTGGATGTGGGGTGCTCGGGGAGTGGAAGTGGGCCACCGACGGGTGAGACACAGTACCCCTTCCCATAACACCTTTTACCCATCCTACCCCGTAGGATATTCAGAAGTTCTATCCCCCCTTTCCAACACAAACACTTTCCTACACCGTGACAGACAACAGACTAACACCCGAGCCGTTTACCTGATATGTCCCAACACAAGGGTCAGGAAGAGTCAGGCAATTGACAATAACTACGCACACCTGCATGGTTGTTGGTGGTGTTGCGGAAATATGGGGTGGGATCTGGATACCTCAAATGGGTACAGCTATTATACAGTGACCCGTGGGCTCGGGTCAAAACGGGGACGACTATTTCTGAACAATGGCTGTTAAGCAGAGGCACCCGACAGGGATGCCCGTGGTCCCCAATGCTGTTTGCCCTGGCACTTGAGCCCCTGGCGGCATACTTGCGACAACAGTATGGCAAAGTCGGGAGTAATACCAAAGGGGGGCGGCACTTGATCTCGATGCATGCGGACAATATGCTGCTATATTTACAATACCCTGAAGAGAATCTGCAGTATGTCCTAGAAGTATTGGAACAGTACGCAAAGTTGTCGGGAATAACAGTCAACCCCAGTAAATCCAGCATATTCCCTCTAGGTAGGTACGTGGGACTACCAGCAGACAGGCTCCCCACACTACAGATTGGGTGGGTGACGGATACGTTTCGATACCTAGGTATTGCTATCTACAATTGGGTTGAGATTGAATATAAGCAGAATACGGTTAAGGCAGTGGCTAACATTAAAAATAGTATGATATTCTGAGCCAAACTACCGTTGACCATGATGGGGAGAGTGGCACTGCTGAAAATGGTGGTACTGCCTAGGTTGTTGCATTTTTTTGTTAATTTCCCATACATGATACCAAGACGTCTCTTTGTGGATATACACAGCATGTGTAGAGGGTTTATATGGGCTAATGGCAGAAACAGGATTGCGCTGTGGAAATTACAGAATCCATACGAACTGGGAGGAGTTAGACTACCTAATTTTGAGGAGTACTTTCTAGCCAGTCAACTCCAATATGTGGTAAGATAGCTGGCGGATGAGTCCACATCCGAGTCCAGGTTGCTCAGGGCAGATTGCGGCCCTTATTTTATGAAAGAATGGGTGTGGTTGCCCGCTGGAAGGTGGAAGAGTGGATCAGGATTGTTAGATGTGGGTAAAAAGGTCTGGCAGAGAGCCTGCCGACTGCTGGGCAATCCAGAGCCGTGCTCCACACAGATACCACTGGTGGCGCTAGAGGGACTTGACTTACAAATGCGGCTGATACTCAGGGGGCAGTGGGAAACTGTGGGCATAGCGACTCTAGGGGATATATGGCGAGAAGGTGTAGCAATACCATTTGAGGAATTGATGAGTGACTCGGGATTACACTGAGGCCAATGCATTACTTATGCCAGGTTGCTGAGGTCAATTAAGAGTAGGTGGACAGAGTTAGCTATGATGCAGCAACCTGACACTGTGGTGGAGACATTCTGGGATGTAGCTGAAGGTGGGCATGAGGTTTTCCGGATATACGAGTTGGTGATGACCTGGGTTGGGAAAGAGGTGATTAAGGTGCGGCGTGATTGGGAGACGGAAGGGGGAGAGTTGATGGGGATGGGCTGTGGTACAGGGCACAAGGGTATCATAGAAAGATTTCTAGGAACGCGAGACTACAACAAATTCAGCTGTTTATAACCCATAGAGCGTATATGACGCCTGGGAAGATAGCTAAGTTCAAAGGGGGAGGGCTGCAGTCGTGCCTGAAATGTGGAGAAGTGAATGCCGGGATGGCGCATATCTTTTGGACATGCCCGGAAGTTCGGAGATTTTGGGAGGAAGCAGCGCACCTTCTAGCTGCTAAGGAGATAATTCTTGACATAGATTCCTTATGGGCGGGAATGCTTGGAGGGTTCCCTAGACCGCGTAACCTTAAACACGTAAGCAAGCTTAAGGATTTGGCTTATATAATGGCGAAGCGCAGGATTGCCATGAGTTGGAAAGCGAAGAAGAGGCCAAGCGCGGAGGCCTGGTGGCAGGATCTCCAGAAATGGGTGAATGCCGAAACAACTGTGTGGCAGGAAGCCTCAAATAGGGGAGGGGAAGAGGAGGCACATTCATTGATTGGTTGGAGACATCTAGTGGTGTCTCTGTTTGAGAGCAGAGTGGGTGACTCGGAGGATGGAGGTTCCTCACAGAGTGACATTGAGGAAATGCCCGTAAATGCGGCTTTGGAGGAAGGTGGTGTTGGACAGGCAGTGGGAGGGGGGTGTTAAAAAGTAAAACTGTGTTTGTATACATATGATTCAAAAAGTTATTATGATGTATGTTGTTTGTATTAAAACCAATACAAATATATTTAAAAAAAGAAATATGCATACCTGACAGCCCTTTCTCTTCCCCACAGGGATAAAAGGCAGAGCACGAAAGCACACTTCCAGCAAGGCTGAATGCACAATGAAGCAGCTATTCTGGACCGGCAGTTCTAACGAAAAGAAAGGCGGAGAGACCTGGAGGGATGACAAGGAGGGACTTGCCCTTGCCCTTTTTTTTTGTAAATTTGGTTTTATTAGTTTTACAAATACAGGTTATGCAGATAAAGTATACGATAGGTACATAGATAAGAGTTGCACTATAATAAAACAAATCCCCACAGAATTCCATATTTTGCATCTGTCATTTGTAGGTTTTCTGCATAGATAATATTCGTGCTACAACATAACTTTTCCCCATGTTCTCAATTCCCACCCCCACATCCCCTGGTCTGAGCCTTTACCACAGTTCATGCAGCATTCATTGTGTAACGATCTGAAGCATTGTTTTGTTTGCTGTCGGATTCTCGATATTCATAACAGTGTCCGTCTGAGAGATTAACTTTAGACCTCATTTAGATAGTACCTTGCTCCTCTGCCATCAAGGCAATAGCTGTGTTACGGGATAGGCCGTCTGGTAGATATATGCTTTTGTATTCCATCCACAGTGATTCGGTCTGTGACAGTTTACCATGTAGTGCTGCTGTTATGTGTTCCATTACACAAATGTTAGTGGATACATGGATCCATTCGTTTTTCGTGGGGCTTGTGGGATTTTTCCATCTCATGACTAGTGTTGCCCTAGCCGCAAGAAGCAGTAGTGGAGCTATATCTTTGATTTTGACCCATTGGTCTTCATCTTTCTCAAGGCCAAACAGTATGAGGTAGGGAGTAGGTGTTCTGGCGATGCCATCAACTTCTTTGATCCAGCCTAAAACTTCTGACCAAAACGCCTGTATCCGTGGACAATCCCACCACATATGTCAGTAATTGGCCTTTTGTCTGCACCCTCGCCAGCAGTCTGGGCTCGTGGTCTGAAACATTTTAGATAATCTGACGGGGTCATATTGCCATCTATGTAGTAATTTGATAGCGTGAAGTTTGTACTGATTTGAGATGGATATCCGTGTGGCTGATTGGCATATAGTGTCCCAAAGTTCGGGTGTGAACTGTTCGGAGAAGTCCTTTTCCCATCTATTTTTAAGCGCATCAGTGTTTACCCCCTGTCCCTCTATCAGAGCTCCGTACATATCTGATATCAAACCCTTCATTATAATTCTTGAGTCCAGTATTTTCTCAAAAGGGGTGAGTTCTCTGACCAACTTGGGTCTCCACATGTTTCTTGTTAGAATCCCTTTAAGTTGTAGGTATTGAAATGTGGATAGTGGGCCTATTCCGAGGGCTTCGGTGAGCTCAGGGAGTGTGATGAATCCGTCTTTTCTCTGTAATTGGCCTACTCTCTCCAAACCAGCCTCGTACCAGCTTTGGTACCTTCCTACATCTGGGATATGGTCGTTGATTCCCGGTGACCACAAGTGACTCAAGGTGCTCGGCCAGGTGGTGATGCCTTGCATGTTCATGCCCTGTTTCCAGATATCCCAGATGGTCGTTAGTATCGGGTGATCCTTAATTTTCCGATATATCCGTTGCTTGGGTGCCCAGAGCCATTCAGAAACAGTGGCTGGCGAAAAGTAATGGTTATCCATTTTAACCCACTGAATGTTTGTCTGATCACGCAGGTGTGGGATCAACACTCTAAATTGGGAAGCTTCATAGTATTTTTGGAGATTGGGTAGATCCACCCCTCCCTTGTCTTTGGGAAGAATTAGAGTCTTATATGGGATCCTCGCCTTCTTTCCCTGCCATAGGAAGTGGAGCATGGCCTTTTTTATTTCAGTGAAGAAGCTTTTCGGGATCTTAATGGGTATTGTTTGGAAGGGATATAGAAAGCGGGAAGTGATACCATTTTTATTGCGTTTAGCCGACCTAGCCAGGAAATCGCCAGTCTGTCCCACCTTGCCAGATCTACCTTGAATTGTTTCATTAGAGAGGGAAAGTTAGCTTCAAATAGGTCCTCCAGCTTTCTCGTAATGTGTATTCCCAGGTAGTGTAGTTTTGAATGCTCTATGTGTAGGCCAAGTGAAGAAAATTTGGTGATATTGTCATCTTCTCGGCCTTGGAGAGGAAATAGAGTCGACTTCGTTCTATTTATTTTGAACCCAGAGAGTTTGCTGTATTCTTCTATCAAGGATAGGGCTCGGGGGACGGAAGAGGAGGGGTTTGTGACATGGAGAAGGATGTCATCAGCATAGAGTGCGATTTTGTATTCCGTTGTCCCCAGTCGAATACCTTCAAGCATGGGATCCGCTCTCATCGTTATCGCCAGGGGTTCAAGGGAGAGGGCAAAAAGGATCGCCAAGAGGGGACAGCCCTGTCGGGTCCCACGTTGAGGCTGGAACCACCGTGAATATTCCCCGTTCACAAATATAGACGCTTTAGGGTCTGTATACACCGCATGTATTGCTTGTCTGAATTTATCGCCCAGTCCCACCTTTCGTAATACCGCCATTAGGAACCCCCACTCCACCCTGTCAAAAGCCTTTTCAGCATCGATAGAGAGTAAGATCGGGTCATTCTCCATAGTCTGGGACGCATGTATTAAATGGAGGGTTTTGTGGATTGTGTCTTCCCCCTGTCTTCCCAATATGAACCCAACTTGGTCAGAATGTATGAGTTGAGGGACAAGGGATTCTAGTCTTGCGGCCAATACTCTGGTGTATATCTTTGCATCAAGGTTGAGCAGCGAGATGGGGCGGTATGAAGCACAATTCGTGGGGTCTCTTCCAGTCTTGGGGATGACCGTAACCAGTGCCCTGGTGAATGAGTCAGGGGGCTTCCCTGTGTCCATTATGTCATTGAAAAGGAGTGTTAGAAAGGGCGTTAATATAGTTGTAAAGGTTTTGTAAAAGCCGGCGGTATAGCCGTCTTCGCCCGGGGACTAGTCTCTTTATAGCAGCCTGGACCGCCTGTTCTGTAATGGGAGATTCTAGGGAGTCAACGTCTATGGCAGGTATGCGGGGTACCTCTATTGAGGATAGGTAAGACTCAATCCCAGCTGGGTCTGGGTCCGCGTCGGATGAATATAATGTTTCATAAAAATTGGCGAAGGATTCTGGAATAGTGGCGTGGGTATGTGTTCTAGGGGATAGGTCGTCTTTAATCTCTATTACTCTACGTTCAGCCCTTTGCTCACGCAACCTGGCAGCCAGGAGTGCATCGGCCCTGTCGCCCTTTTCGTAAAATTTCTGTTTTAGCATTCTCAATTTGCGCACAACCTGTTCATACTCAAGGAGTTTCAATTCACTTCTCTTCTCTTTGGCCTTATTTAATTTTTGAGAGTCTAATCTTTCCCCCACTTTGGATTCGCTCTCTAGCTGGCAGATTTCAGCTCGCAGTCTTTGTTCAATGAGGGCACGTTCCCTCTTTTTCGAAGCCCCTTCCCTTATCAGGATCCCTCTCCAAGTGGCCTTCCCCGCCTCCCACACCGTTTGTCTGGATACTTCACCATTGTCATTTGCTTTGAAGAATTCGGAGATCTCTGTCTCCATTTCCGCTCTAAAGACAACGTCTCTCCACAGGCTCTCATTACAATGCCATTTACCATTCTTTTTTGGCAAGTCGTCCCACTGTATGTCTGTGATGACCATGTCATGGTCAGACCAGGTGATCGCCGTTATCTGTGCCCCTGATATTACCTCGGAGGGTTCTCTGGAGAGGTATATATAATCGATACGGGTAAGCGTATTGTGGGGAGCTGAGTAGAAGGTATAGCCCTGTTCTTCCGGGTGGCAGACCCTCCATGCATTTAACATGTTGTACAGCTCCATCATATGAGCCATCTCAGACAGTTCAGGCCTGTCTTGCCTCACTATCTCGGGGTTCCCAGGCTTTCGATCTTTCACAGGATTCGCCCATTGGTTGAAATCACCTCCCAGGATAATGTGCCCTGTGGCTTCAAGTATTATCTCAGAGATCGTTCTGGAAAGAAATCTCGATTGGGCAGTGTTTGGAGAATAGAGGGTGGCTATGGTGACATTTAGCTTACCCAATTGACCATTTACCAATATTGCACGGCCTTCTACATCCGACCATGACTTGGTTAGTGTGAAACCTATACCTTTCCTGATGAGGATTCCAACCCCCCCTCGTCTGAACGGGCCGACCCCCAAAACTCCAACCCAACTTGTTTCCCAAGGATGCGTCGTACTTCTCCTCTCAAGTATTTTGTTTCCTGCAGTAGAAGGATGTCCAGACCACTTCTGCGGAATTCCCTGGCCACAAGGGACCTTTTCGTTGGCGAGTTAAGCCCCTTGACGTTGAGTGTCCCGACTCTTAGGGAGGTAGGCTCCCTTATGCTACTGTGTGCCATGTGATCGATATCGTTCTTTCATCTCAGATTGTAAGCTGCATCGATTGTTCTGATGTACATTTGGCATTGCTCTGACCCTTTCCCCTTCTTTCAACCCCTCCCGACCCTCCCCCCTTTCCCTTGTTGAAGGCGTCCGATTAAACTCGGTTGACTGCACCGAGTTATCATTGAACCACCAGTGGGGGTCGTTACTTCACGCCCCTCAATCACGTGCTACTCCTCTTAACTGAGTTGAGCCCTTCCTTGGTATCCTCCTAATGCTCTTCGTCCTCATCTTGGAACTATGTATATGATAACGTTTCATTGTAGTATTGACAGATGAGATACATACGTTCGTCTTACCACAGTCGATCTTTTTCAATCACCCCCTTCCGGAGAGAGGTTTCCTCTATGGAATTTCTGAGATCCTTTTACTTTCTTCTTCCTGGGTCCCTGGATCAGCCATTCACGGTCTCCTTTTTTCACCTCGGCCTGGCTTTCACCGTCTGGCCGGGGCCTTAGAAGATCTGACATGCATTTCTGTATTTCTTTTTCAGACCGCAATTTAAATTTGGTTTCCTCATATTCAAACGAGAGAGAGAAGGGGTAACCCCATCTGTATCGAACATTCTTCTCTTTGAGTTTCCTTGTGAGAGGGCCGCACATTTTCCTGAGGGCCAGTGTTAAAGAAGAGAGGTCCTGGTATATCGAGATCCAAGCTCCTCTCAACGTAATCCCATCACTTTCTCTCGCTTTCTCGAATATTCGGGTTTTGTCTCTGAACCGGTGGGACTGATCGTGGCCCCCCTGGGGGGCCGCCGGCCCTATGGATTCTCTCCGTCATGGGTGCGTCAACCACGTCGTCGGCCACAAGAAGTTTGATAATATTATGGAGAGTTTCCCTGAGATCCGCCTCTGTTTCGCCTTCTCTTTCCGGAATTGCAAAAATGCGAAGATTATTGCGGCGCTCCCTATTTTCCAAATCATCAAGTTTGAGTTTAAACTCCTCTTCCTTATGCTCCAAGTCTGACAGTCTCTGCTCGAGTTGGACCTCAAGAGCGTCAATGGAGGTCTGATTGTTCTCTACGCCCTCAAGCCTATCCTCCATATTGTCCAGTCTTTGGTTGATTTTATCTATCTTTCCCCCTATGTTGGCACCCAGGTTTTTGATTTCACCTAGTAAGGCAGCAATATCTCCTTTTGTGGCTGCAGCCAAGTCATTCGTCGTGGTAACGTTATTCGCCATCATAGACCCTGTTGATGTGTGTGGAGTGGCGGTGTAGGCAAAGGGAGCCAACTTATGCTTAATGTCCATATGATCTTCTATCAATGTGATCAGCTCAGCAGTTGTGATGGTTAGGGTCTTCGATTCCTTGAACCCACTGGCAAGGTAGGGGAGGCACACGCCCCTGTGTCGGGGGCCTTACCCTCTGTGCCAGCCCGTCGCAAGGTCTTGTTGACTTGTATCTCCTTGGGGGTAGAGAAATCACTACAGTCCCAGGTTACGGTATCGGGGATGTACCGCCGAATTGTGGAAGGTAGTAGAGACTTCAGTCTGTGTGGCCGGAGGAGGCACTCGCCCTGTTTTCAGGGGCCGTACCCTCTGTTCAATATGAGTTCTTTTTCACCAGGTAGGAGACCAGTGGCTTCACAGGGGCCAAAGCATTGTGTGCGTGGTCTCGTGTTATACAGCGTTCTTCAATTCGTGGTGTGCCACCTGTGATGGGCGGGCATTCACCACCTGGTCTTCCTCCAATATTGTGGAAGCGTGTAATGACAGGGTGTCTCTAGAGAGAGACCTTACTTGAGACTGCAGTGGGGGATCTCTGATATGCTTCGGGAACCGTTGTCGTGTAGGTAGCCTCTACTGATGGGCTACCGAGTTGTGGAGGAAGGTCTCCGTGGCCTTATAGATTCCTCCTGTATTGGTCCGTGGGAGGGGGCGCAGAGGGGTCCACTGCTCTCCCAACTTCCGCGGGCCCGCTCTGCTATTTCTTACAGGGGCCCACGTATCATACAGGGACGTCTGCCACGTAGCATTGCACACCGAGTGTCCGCACGGGGGGCCTCCTCTGGATATGGCGTAGCGTCCTCTGTGCTCCACCGCGGCCCCCTCCCCCACACCTGGGGCTCCGACAGAACTCCGGGACAAGATCCCAGGAAACCACGCAGCCGGGATGAGCCGCGAGAGCGTGTCGGTGTCCGGGTCGGGCCCGGCCCCAATGAAGTCCGGGGGGCCGCATGGGTGTCTCCGTGCAGCTTCTCACCTTGTTGTAGTAGACGTGTGGCGGGGAGCGGGGCCGCAGCAAGGCGCATGCAGCGGCCTGCTCGTCTCCGCAACGGGCCTCCACGCTGCTCCGCGGGGCCTCTCCACGCTCTTCCTAGTTTCGCATGCCGAGGGAGGGGGAGGTCTCCAAACCTGGGCCGTCTCACAACGAAGGGGGGCCCGTTTTTCTCCAAATTTTTGACCAGACGGTGGGGGGCTGTGTCACATCGCCGTGCTCCAGTTTACATATCCGGGGGATCCAAAAAGTGGGGGCTCAACTCACTTCTTTGGGCTATGTAACGGGAGCTCACACAGAGAGCTTCCACATCCGTGCGCCCCCTGGTGGCCGATGATCGCCCTTGCCCTTTTTAACACAGACCTGCAAAGTCTCTGAAAGGGAAATCATAAGACCGGGAAGTCCAGCTGGCGTGTGGTGTGGCAGGTATACACGGCACACAGGGCCCTCCAGCCCTGATCGCCAAAGCGGGGAGAAGCGCTTGCCGATGTTGGTGCCGTCCTTGACTCCCGAGACATGAAACTCCAACAGTTCAACAGAGCCGGTGAGTCGGAGAAGACGGATAGTAAAACCGAACTGTGCTGGCCGAAGGTTGCAGGCGGCAATCTTGTTGAATAAAGAACTTGTGTAATTGAACTTTAAAGAAACCCTAGTAAAAGGTTCAGAAGCAGAGTAGTCAGGTGTCGTGGTGGCGCTCATTCGAAGGACTCTGACTGAAGCCCTTTTGGGTTGTGTTTTGTTGAAACTACTGTCATGCCTGCGCCATGGGCGCATACATTGGCGAGCAATATGGACCTTATTTCCCATTTGCGAGACTTTGGTGCTTTTCTATTTTTCCCAAAAAACTACACTTACCACAATGCACTTGGCTATAACCATCTATTCCTGGCCATTCCTATTCGTCATCTTCGGAACTACAATCCCCAGAAGCCCTAGGGATTTTCTCTGCTTCCACCAGCTCAGGAACAGAGAGGGAGGTGGCCGATTGTCTGCAGGTGTGCTGATCCAAGTGCGAACAATTAGCCTGCCTCTGTGCTGGGCAGGGCGGTATAAAAGCTGCTGCCTGCAGGGGCTCAGTTTCTTGCATTAAGAGTCCTTCCAGCACCTTTTTGCTTCGAGCTACGGATCTTGTATGCGGTTCCTCCTTACTCCGGCTTTGGATCCAGTGCCCTGCCGGGCTCTCTACATTGCAGCTGATCACGCTCTGCTGCTTTCCAGCCTCCACATTTGCCCTTCCGGGTTTTTGCTTTGCAGCCGATCACGCTCTGCTGTTTTCCAGCCTCCGCCTTTGCCCTTCCGGGTTTCTGCCTTGCAGCCGATCACGTTCAGCTGCTACCTTCCGCCCTGGTCTTCCAGGCTCCTGCCCTGCAGCCTGCCTCACTCCGGCTGCCTACAGTCCTTGTCCTCTGGGCTCCTTGCTCTGCAGCCTGCCTCACTCCGACTGCCTACAGCCCTTTTCCTCTGGGCTCCCTGCTCTGCAGCCTGCCTCACTCCGGCTGCCTACAGCCCTTGTCCTCTGGGATCCCTACCTTGCAGCTTACAGTCCTCTGCAGCCTTCTACAGTCAGCGGCCCTGCTCCTCTGGGCTTACTCCTTGCTGCCGGTCCTTCTGGCTCCTTGCCGCGCAGCCCGCTTCTTTCAGCTGCCAACAGCCCTTGTACTCGGGCCTTCCTACCTTGCAGCCGATCACACTCCGCTGCTTGCTATCTACAGCCTTTGTCCGCTGGGTTCTCAGCCTAGCAGCCTTCTACAGTCCTCTGCAGCCTTCTACGGTCAGTGGCCCTGCCCCCCAGGGCTCACTCCTTGCTGCCCGGCCATTCTGGGCTCTGTGCCGTGCAGCCTGCTTTACTCCGCTGCCCTAAGCCCTTTCGGTCTGGGCTCCCTACCTTACAGCCCTGCTCCTGTGGGCTTGCTCATTGCTTTCCTGCTCCTCTGAGCTCTCAACCTTGTTTCATACCGTCCTCTGCTATCCAATCCTGTTATACAACTTTCCCTTCATTTCCTTCTGCTAGTTTGCTATCAACTTCCTTTTCCTGGATTTGTCTGTAAGTATCTTCTCTTGTACTGTTTGTAGACCTTTTTGTACAGAGCTTGTCTGTTGGTTTCCATCAGGCAACCTCTGCCCCTTCCCTTGTCTCGTTTTTATGTTACAGACACCCATAGCTATTGTTCCAAGCCACGAGCAAACAGCATGGGCCTCTGTTATAGCAAACTGTGCAGAAGGCTAGAGTTTTTCCTAAGGTCCGTGGAATACTCTTTTCCTATATCTGCATACACCCCTAGAGGGAATCCTTTCTGTTGTACCTTTTTCCTTGCTACACTTGCCTACTCTTCGTTCTCATTACTTTCAGCTGTGTGTGTACTTATCTGTCCACCTTACTTCGGCACAACCACCCAAAACCCTTCCTGGGTGTCCTGTGCCTCTCTTAACAGAGTGCCATCCGTGACAACTACGAAGCCAAAGAGGCCTTAGGAGAGGCTAGTGTAAAGTGTCAAAGTGCTCCTACGAGGGTCGAGCAAAACCACTCGTAGACTCGAAAGTCTTTGACGACATGGGAGAAAACTGATTGAACTGTGAAACTGGCAAATGTGAACCCGACAGAGGAATTACCAAAGGAACTATTTGTTTGTTTATTGTTTTTGGTACAGCCAGCCTTGCTCCCATCTTAGATTTAGGCTTAGATTAGGCATTTTTTTCACCCATTATACAGTTTAATAAACACCCTTGAACTGTGATCACTTGTGGCTGTCTTTACTGTTGCCACCATGAGTTTCTTACAGTGTTTATTGAACTTCAATAAGGTTTGATAAACGCCTATCTAATCCTAAATCTAAAGATGGGGAGACCGAGGCAAGACAATCAAGTAATAATAACGCAGTCCTAGTGGTGTCTTGTCAAAATAAAAGGACCTATACTAATAAACCTATTGCCAATCCTTACTTCTAAATACAAATAGGGCCTCATTACACGGTAGGCGCTAAAAAATGTGATTTACCGTCATGGCGCCATTAGCGTGTCCGCCATCGTAGGAGACCGCTAATAGCGTAACATTACGAGTTAGCGGACACGCGCATAGGGCCATGACGGTAAATGACCCCACCGCCATGGCGGAAAAGCACCTTACCGGCTCCGACCAAAGTGCTGATAGCACCTCCGCCCTCATGCTGCACGCTATTAGCGGCCACCGCTGTTAGCGGTCACTGCTATTAGCGGTCACCGTAAAACACCGGAACCGGAAATAGCGTCATCGCACCGGAACGGGAAAGAGCCCGGCGGCCATCTTTAAAAACACAATCCATTGCCATCCCCTGCACTCAGGACCTGCAGCAACACCACGACTGGCAAAACCACATCCCAGAAGAACAAACAATGCCCAAGGCCCTAAAGAAAGCCGATGCGCGCCAGCGCAAAGAACGCTTCTCAAATGAGGAATTGAAAATGCTGGCAGACACCCTGGCTGCAAATGCAGATGTAGTGTTCGCTAGCGACATGCGGCGCCCGGCACTCCTGAGAAAAAAGGAAATCTGGGCTGAGGTGGCGCAGAAAGTCAGTGCGGTGGGCTCCACCCCCCGCACCGTAAAGGACGTGCGCAAGCGGTGGGATGATCTGCGCCTCCGTGTACGCAGCATTTTATCGGCCAACAGGAATCTGGCCATGGGCACAGGAGGCGGAGGTGGATCCCCGATGAAGATGCAGGAGTGGGAGGAGACATGTGCCAGCACCATTGGCATAGAATCCATCGAGGGAGTGGGCCGAATGGAGTGTGGTGTGGCAACAACGTCAGACGGAGGTGAGTGACCACGCAAGACACAGCAATGCCAAGCATGAGTCCCTCCCCTAAATGTGAATTGGGAATCAGCTAATGGATGGGGTCATCACACACACATGTACACAACCCTGCATATATGCCCTGCACATCCCCACACAACCACATGCATGCAGCACCTCACACACGTGTCACCCTGACACATGTCCGGATGACCCACCCATCTGGCCAACAACCTGCAGGCCCAAAGTAGATGTCCAAATCCAAAGAACTGCAGCAACAACAACATATGCATGATGCACGTTGACCCATCACTGATGTTATCCCTGTCTTGCTCCCCCACAGGGTCACAATCTGACAGTGAGGAGCTGGACGCTGCAACGCAGGCCCCACCACCCAAAAAGCAGGCCAAGGGAAAGGATGCAGGCACCAGGCCCAGTACATCGAGGGGCACTGGGATATCTGGAGTGGCCCAGCGCACAAAAGCCACCCACGCAACGACCACACCAAGGGTCGAAATGCCATCCGACACTGTGGCAGCACCCCCACCACCCACCCCCACCACTCAGGAGCCAGTGCCAGAAGGCACGCCGTCCGCAGCCAATAGCTCCGTTGGGGAAGCAGCAGCCACGGCACCTATGAGTGATGTGGACGACCCATGTCCGACACCGGAAGGGCAGCGTACACCCAGCCCCCAGCTGTCCCCACTCCACAGCCCATGCAACACATCCAATGGCAACATCCATGAGGTGCATGCCGGAGATGCAATGGATGGGTCATTCAGTCCCGTGGCGAGCTCACCTGATGTCGGCCACATGCAGCAAGCTGCGCCGAGGAGTAACAGGGGCAGGGCCGCAGACGACACCATGAGCCTGATACGCCAGCGCCAGGAGGAGCTCAATGCCCTGGTTGCCCGGCAAGTGAGCGAGGCTGCCTCGACCAGGGAGGAGATCCGGGGGTTGTCAAGGGACATGAAAGCTGCCATGGACAGCAACACGACGCGCCTATGTGAGGAGATGGCCGCTGTGAGGCAGGTCCTAACGCGCATTGCAGAGGCGATGGAGAGCATGCGTCACTCACAGGGAGCAGATCAACCAGCCACGCCCTCGTCTACTAGCTCCGACCAGACAACCATCCTGCGCAGGTCCAGCCGGTCCTTGCGGCGGTCAGACTCACAACCCCCCAATGGTGGTAGTGGAGGAGGGAAGTAGGGCCAGCCTGTCCCTGTTGACACTTGGGAACTAATGCAGCACTGATGTGCACACCATGTTCGGTGGAGTTGTGGGGGAAGGGGGGTGAGGGTGTTTGGGGGAGTTGTGGGGGGAGGGGGGTGAGGGTGTTTGGGGGAGTTGTGGGGGGAGGGGGGTGAGGGTGTTTGGGGGAGTTGTGGGGGGAGGGGGGTGAGGGTGTTTGGGGGAGTTGTGGGGGGAGGGGGGTGAGGGTGTTTGGGGGAGTTGTGGGGGGAGGGGGGTGAGGGTGTTTTGGGTGGAGGGTACATGCACGTTTGAATGTCATAATGCTCAATACAGACGTAATGGCATGGATAATCACATGACTGGACATTGATAATTGTGTATGTGTGTTTTATTGTTGAAGGGTGCACTGTGATTATGTCCTCCATACACCCCGTGCCCTGAGCTGAACACCAATTGCACCCTCCTGATCCATGTGCATCAGAAACAATGGTCTATCAGGTGCTGCCGCACAGCACGTCCCTCATGGGCATCGCCACCTGCATGACCTGCAGCCCCCTCTCCTCCATCCTCATCCCCGTCATCATCCTCAGACGGTGGTCGCAGTTCTATGTCAGGGGGCATTGGCACATTCCGTCTGATACACATATTGTGAAGCATGACACATGCCATGGTGATCTTGGCCACCTTCTCATGCCCGTACAGGAGTGCCCCGCCCGACCTGCTGAGGCACCGGAAGCGTTCCTTCAATAGGCCGAATGTCTGCTCGATCACCACGCGGGTACGGGTGTGTGCATGATTGTAGTCCTCTTCGTGCCTGTTCTGTGGGTTCCGCACAGGGGTAAGGAGCCACCTCTTCAGGGGATAACCTGCATCACCTGCATGGGTGCAACAATGGGTATGTGTAAGTGTCTACATAATGTGGAGCGTGCACATGTCACACAAACAAACATTGCATATTCAACGACATCCACTGATCCAAGCACGCATGGCAATCAGGGTAACTGCAATGTGGGAAGGTGAGGTGGTCCTTGCAAGTGGACATGCACCATGCATGCATACAGCAGGGATTGCCATGTCCCGCCAGAGTTTAAGTGATTTGTGTTTCCTGGCCCTGGCAACGTTAGTGCCACACTGCTAGTACACTGCCATTCCTTAGTTGATGTCCCCATGCTGTTTGATGGCAATTCTGTGGTGGGGTACGGGTGTGCCTCACCACAATGGCTACAGGGGATCCATTTGTATGCACTCATGTGCGCGGACCATTTCTGATGTAGTTCAGCGTACATTTCAGTTGTGATTTTGATATGCATGTTGCTGATTTGTGTAATGGGGGAATGGTGTGTTGTGCGGTGTGCATGTTGTTTGGAATGGCCTGTTTGGCGTAATGGATTGATATGTTTGCCGTGGCACTCACTTCCGGCATGTGGTTTTGTCTCTGGTCCATTGTGGGCTGCCTCACTGTACAGTGATGCAAATATGTATGTCCATTCTTCTCATGACACAAGTTCACGCACAGTTGGAGTATGCATCTCCCCCCCCCCCATTCACGGCCAGTTGGAGTATGCATCTCCCCCCCCCACTCACATTCCACATCACACTGACATGTGGTCAGCCTGCTACTCACCAAGTAGCCACGAACGTTGTCCAGCATGTCGCTCCATGTATCGTGGTATTGTCGAGTTCCGCAGGACCATTGCATCATGGGTTGAACCGGGATATCGGGCACAGCAATGTGTGATGATCTTATTGGAGTCACATGCCATTTGGACGTTGATGGAGTGGTATTGCTTTCTGTTACGGTACACTACCTCATTGGCATGTGGGACCACCAGTTCTACATGGGTACAGTCGATGGCCCCAATGCAACTTGGGATGCCTGCCAGTGTATGGAAGCCTACTTTGGTGTTGGAGATCTCCTGGGCAGTCCGTGGCATGTATATGTGTTGACTTGTGTGCTGCAGGAGGGCATCGAGCACCTGGTTCAGTGTGCGTGAGAATACTGGTTGTGATATGCCATGCATCTGACCTACCGTATGCTGGTAGGTGCCTGTGGCCAAGAAGTGGAGCACTGTTACTACCTTCAGTAGAGGGGGGATGGCAGTACGGATGTCAATGAGACTCACAATGTCGTTGTATATCATGTCTACTATGGTGGTGATGGTATCCCAGTCCAGACGGTACAGGGTGTGTATCTGCTCAGGGGTTAGGTTGACTGGACTGGCTCTGATCCTGGGAATTGGTGGCTGCCTCTGTGGTATCACTAGGTGCACTGGTGGTGCTTGCTGCGCCTGTCTTGCCCTCCTCCTCCTCCTCCTGCGTCTCCTCTGTGCTGCCTGTTGTTGTAGCTGCTGCACAGCAATCATGTCCTCTAGCCCATGTAATGCTGCTAGTATTGCATCCATCTTGGTGTGGGAATGGGTGTGGGGAGGGGTGTGGTGTGCTCTTTTGTGCTGCCAGTCTCCATTGCCTCCACCTGTGCTGATTTTGTCCACCTGTGGCAGGTTGGAACTCTGCTGTGCTCTTTTAACGTGTGGTTCGCGATGCCGGTATTAGCGCCTTGCCGGTAAGGGTTCTTTGGGTCTAGTACATGCCGGTATTGCCATGTACGCATGGCTCGTGATGCCGTGATATTAGCGCTATGCCGCTATTTCCGGTCTGAGGGGCCGCGCGCTCACGGACTTGCCGCTAATAGTGCCACCGTACTTTGCGGTGCCGCTAATAGCGGTATGTCCGGGTCGTGATTGGGGAGGGGATTTACCGATATCGGTAATCCCTTACCGGTAACGGTATGTCCCTACCGCCTACCGTGTAATGAGGCCCATAGTGTGGGAAAAAATGTTATGTAAAAGAAAAGTGTTCAAGAAATGATATGTCAGGATATTCACTGTGGTGAATATAAAAAACACATATTCAAACCGTTGGCTTCCCTTGCCCCCGTTCAGCATGGGATATGGCGGCACACACAAGTTTTGCACAGTCTCTGGCTTCTTTAGCACGAGGGTGCAGTTCAAGACTCCAACATTGTGGCCTTCTGTGCCAGAGTCTCTTTGCCGCTCAAAGTCTCTTATTTCAGAGGGCCTGATGTACCAAACAATTAATAAAGTTCCTTTCCTTTCAGGATTCTCCTATGCACACTTTTCCCAGGTAATTTATTGTTCACTTCGGATCTACTGGGCTCAGATCTACTTTAACACAAAGTTCATATTTTCACATATACACAATTTTCTTAGAACTTCCACATATCCAATTTCTCAGGTGACTCACGGTTCACTCTGGACCCACCTCTCCCGGGCTCAGATCCGTTCTAACACAAAATCTTCAATTAGTCTCCCTTTGCCGGGCCCGGACCAATTTATCTATCGTAACAAAAACTTGCTTAAACACAAAGCTTTCAATTGATCTCCCTCCATCGGGCTCAGACCAACTTTATCTACTTTGCCATCAACCTTCTTTACTGTATCAACATTGAAGACTTTCAATTTGTGCACTGGATTTTGCTTGAGCCATTGCAGGACCACTTTGATTCACAATCCTTTGCTACTCTTTCATTTCACCTTTGTCAAGTCTCAGCTGGACATCTTACAGAGACCTTCGATTGAGCACGCACGCGGTGCTGGACCACTCTGTCAAAGGTATTGTTATTCTTGGATTCAAAGTTCAATCACTCATCTGCAGTTCAACTTTACTCTCGTTGATTATCACGCAAGTTTCATACAATGGTCGTTACAGCGCTCGCCATACAATGTTGCCACTTGCAACCTTGGCTTCAATACAGACCGGTCTTGCATCGCTCTCCCCAACTCACCGGCTGTGGTTATTTCACTAGCGCAGCTTTGTTGTTGAAGCCAAGGATAGTACCACGGCAGCTAGCGATTCTCCCTGCCTTAATTATCGACGCGGGAGGGCCCCGGGTACCTCCGACACACAATGCAGGATTCCTCAGCCTGATTTCCTGGTCTTACGCTTTCTATTCTCGAGGCTTCATTGAAGTAACGGTTGCTAGTCAAATAGGTCAAGGGAACTTCCCTCCTTGGGAACCCCTTTCGATTTCACTGTCTTTCTCCTTGTGTTAAACTGTCATCTTGCAACTGCTGTTTCCTCGTGTGCTTTGCCACACTCAGAGTGTCCTCTCGCGCTCCGTCTTTTATCCGTGTGGAGAAGCATAATGGAAGTCAGGTGTGCGTGATGTTCAGTAATTGCTTGACCCTGCCTTACTATTGTATTGGGACACATCAGGTATACAGCTCAAATGTTTGTTGTTTGTCTGTTTTCTCTCATAGCAGGCTGTTCGTGAGAAAGTGTTTGTGTTGTGAAAGGGGGCGCTAGGTTTGAGTTCCTAAATATCCTATCTGGTAGGATAGGGTAAAGGTGTTACAAGGAAGGGGATACCGCGTCTCAGCATCTGGTGTTCCACTCCCCGAAGACCCCTCATCCCCTGATCCTCCTGCATTGGTCTACCCACAGGAACTGGATCTAAAAGCGATGGCTGTGTCCAGACCACCTGGAGGGCAGATCCCCGGGGACTATTGGGCGAGACACATTCTGGTTTCTCACACTTAATAATAAAAACATTTCACCTCTCACAGAGACTGTCGAGTGGGCTACTTCCTTTCGCCAACCACTCTGCTACTCTGTATCAATGGTTTGTTAGGGCCCAAGGACTAAATCCAGCAGTGGTGGCTTGACACGTCGTGATGCAATTGAGTCTTTCTGACAATATACCCATCAAGAGTACAAAAGGACAGATTGAGGTGAGTATTGCCCGAAAATATTGGTACACCCTGGTACCCAGACAGCTGGCTGCAAGAGAAAGTAGCCAAGTATTAAAATATGACTTAAGACAACTAAATAATTAAGCAAGGTGATGAGCAAATACTCACAAGCAAGAAATGTAGCCTGGGACTGATAAGTTCCAA
Source organism: Ambystoma mexicanum (assembly GCF_040938575.1). Taxonomy (NCBI): domain Eukaryota; kingdom Metazoa; phylum Chordata; class Amphibia; order Caudata; family Ambystomatidae; genus Ambystoma; species Ambystoma mexicanum. Next base: position 1,303,499,843 of record NC_090933.1, read on the forward strand.
GCTAGATTGGTGAGTGTCCTGAAACAAGAGAGGTGGATATTACCATGAGTACAGGATAGTAAGAAAAAGGGAAGAGCCAGGCAGTTGTGAGCTTACCAATGATTTTTCTGGATGAATTCCGAAGAGGAAATTGTAGTAATGAAGTGGTAGTCCTGGGAACACAAAGTCTTGTTTCCTATTCCTGCCGGCATGAGGACGCCTAAAGAAGTCTTTGATCCTTGCGCAGTTGCGCTAATGTCCTTTGATCCTTGCGCCATTGCGCTAATGTCCTTTAAGTTCCTTACAGTCCTTGAGCCGAAAAAGGAGGAAGACGTGATGATGGTTGGAGTTGAAGCAGTCCAATAGACGATCCGGTTTGGCAACTAGCAGGTAAGACGTGAGAGATGAGACGAATGCAATCCGTGGACGTTCCGGTTTGGCAACAAGCAGGTAAGAAGTGAAGGGATGAGGCGCATGCAGTCCGTGGACGTTCTAGTTTGGAAACAAGCAGGTAAGAAGTGAAGGGATGAGGCACAGACAGTCCGTGGATGTTCCAAGTTTGGCAACAAGCAGGTAAGACGTGAAGGGATGAGGCGAATGCAGTCTGTGGACGTTCCGAGTCAACAACAGATACCAAGTAAGCAATGACAAAGAATGAGGCAAGGGAGGTCACAAAGCAGACCTGGGGATCGAAGAGCTTGAAGACAAGGTAACAAGATACGTAGCTTTGAAATTACAAATTCAGAAGCAGCGCCGTGCAGCGAGGGCGGGGTTTAAATACAGATCAGCTGACCGCACGCACAATGCGCCGCCGTAGGCTTAAACGCCTACGTGAATGCAAAGGGCGCCAGCGTTTCCAAGGCAACCCATAGCGTTCTCTGAAGGGAAGCGTAAACAGGGACGAACCAGGGTTCCGAGGGTTTAATGAGAATCCCGAATTCAAATGTAAACTGTTAAACCTACTGGGGATTCGGGAATGTATCTTCCTGTGTGTAACCAATCTATGACAAGACAAAGAGGAATCAAATGGAACCCTGACATGGTTTCACATTTATCAGTAATTTAACGTTCAGTACAGGTCTGTCTTCCTGCGAGTCTCATCCACATGCGTGCAGCCTTCAATTTTGCGATATACTGTTGCAACTTCAATCTTTCCTTAACACACACCGGTCTTTCATGTCGCTCACCGGCTGTGTGCATTCCTTTCTTGTCTTTACAGTTTTCATTCACAAGTCAAGGCTAATCCACAGGCTAGACCTCACCACCCCAACTCTGTCCTTCACCCGGGAGGGTTGCTGGCATCCTTGAAACACAAACCAGTATTCTTGTCTGGGATTTGGCCTTCTCCACATGTTTTTCAAGGATCTTCTGGAGGCAACAACCTCCTGCAGGGAACTCCTGGGTTTCTTTACCCTTTGCTCTCATCCCTCTGTCCGTTGCTCAGTAGGTTTGCCTTCGCCCCGGAAGTTTGCTCCTTCTCGTGTTCCACCTTGCTCAGAGTGTTCCACCTTGCTCAGAGTGTGTCTCTATGTTCCGCCTTTTATCCATGTGGGGAGAGCTAATTGGTATCAGTTATATGCAATGAAAGTCAAGTGCCTGACTTTGCCTGACCCGATTAGTGGGACATGTTCAATGAGATATGTAAGAGTTCGCCTCTTGACTCTCAGTTGCCCTCTTCCTCAGCCCAGTGTTTGTGTTTAAAAAAGGGGGGGGGAGTTGGGACATTGGAGAAATAGGATGGGTCATGGGTACGGGGGAAATGGGGGAATACTGTGTCTCACTATCGGTCGCCTCACCCCCACTCCTCAAAGACCCCTTACCCAGGTGATCCTCCTGCACTGGCACACCATCAGGGTCTGGATCCAAAGGCGATGGCTGTGCCCTGGCCACCTGAGAGAGAGATCCACGGGGACTAGTAGGTGAGACGCCATTTTGTTTCTCACACTAAGAAACCTAAAACAACGTGAACATCTTGTGGACTCCAATTCCCAGAAAGCTTTGAGTACTGGGACAAAGAAGAAGAGTGGGGAGTTAATGAAGAGCAACAGCGATGCCAAGTGTAATGTGTGGTCTAGTTGTCAATCAGTCAATAAGCTGTGCGGGACATTAAAACTCAGAAATCACTTGCTGGTGAAAAAAGGTAAAGGAGAAGTGGAAGCAAGCTGCAGAGTGTGCATTGTGAGAAACCTGAATGTACTCTGTTCAAGGGCCAGGGAAGGGCCATCACTCTTGGATCCCAACCCTGGGGGTGGACAAGCAAGGGAGGATCAACTGAGTGGAGGGTCCTTGGGGATTGGAGAGAGGGTACCTGATGGCGAAACATTGTATCCCCCTTCCCTGATTTTGACCTTCCCTCCCCTCCCTTATTGTTAGTCTTATTCCATCACCCCTGTAAATTCGCTTTGAGTACTGGGAAGAAGAAGAGGCAATTAGGAGCAATGCAGATGCAGATTTCCCATTGTAAAAACCACTATATATTGTGACGAGGAAGAGAGGTCTAGATGCATATAGCCATGAAGATCAAGCATGTCACACTAATGAGTTTACACAAAGTCAGGCAATTAGGAATGATTTGTTTCACCTGAAATCTATCAACAATCAGGGAACATATAAACAGTGGCGTGGCAAAGGAGGAAGAGAGAGGTTCGAGGAGTACAAATGCCACAGGAGGTGCAGGAGGACTGGAGAACCCGAGAAGTGGGGACGAGTAGCCGCAGTGCCAAAACGCCAACAAGGGTCCTGGGAGTCCCACTGGGAGTGCAGTGCCATACAAGGAACCCTTGTCAGGAAGGTGGAGAGCAACCGATAAGAAGAGTGGAGGCGGAGTCCAGCATGAAGGCTGCGACGCGTAGAGGGAAGCATGCGGCATAGTGCAGTTGCAGTGCAGTAGGAGCACACTTGAGGCATCGGGGAACTCCGGGAGGGGCTGTTGAGCCAGAGGCTTGTAATTTTGAATGCCAAATGCAATGAAAGGCTGAATGCTTGCAATCTTGAATACCAAACCTAACAGAAAGGTGAACACTTGCAATTTTGAATACCAAACATAACAAAAAGCTGAATGCTTGCAATGTTGAATACTGAATGTAACGAAAAGTTGAACATTGGCAATCCTGTATACCGAACATATCGAAAAGCTGAATATTTTCAAATCTTGAATACTGAAAGTGTGAAATGCCTGAGGTTTGTATAATTTGAAGATCGAAAATAACAAAACAGGCTAATGAGCCCAATGAGATGGGAGGTGCTATGGAGTCCATACAGTGAGCACTTGTAAAATTGCTGACTTTTGGAAAGAGTGGCTGCATGAACCCGCATAATAGAAATTGTATAACGTCATCATTGCCACAGAGACACCTCCAAAGCAAAGTGAGAGTCTCTGATCCATTCAAAATCAGCTATGGGAAACCTACGGTTGCATGACCTGTGATGGGTGGACCGTGTGGTCTGACAACTGCTCCTAGACCAGAAGCCACAATATGGTTTGACAAACAAGCAAGAGGTGTGAACTATTGGTGAAGTTAATTTAAGGAGGGGTCAAGCAGACCCTATATTCTCTCTTGTGTAGTTATAAGCCTATGAACATTTGGTAACAAATTAGCTGCTGGAAGTGACTCTTGGGGAAGGAAACCCTGAGAGTTATAATTGGAGAACCTTTGTCTCGGGGAAGGGAGTCCCAAGACTACAGTGTTGTGTATGAACTTTTGTTGCATTTGAAGACCCCTTTGATGTGAACTGTGGTATGTGCAAATCTACAGAAGGTAACTTCAGAGCTTGCTCAAGCCTTGCTGAAATTAAGATACAATGGAACGGTGTTGAACTTGAATCAGAGAACTTTTGAGGAACTTGCATTGCTGTTACTTGAACATTTGTTTTGGAACACTGATTTTTGGTTGAGAACATTTCCCCCACTAGTTTGGTTGTAGCTGGGAAGACAAGCATAGGTTTTAATACAGACAGACTTTATGCTTTTGAACTTTCTGACATAGACTGTCATGAACCATACAGGCTTGCACTTAGCAGTACTCCCAACATGGCCGCCGAACGCGGAATACTGTTTACCAGTTTCCGCGCCGTACGCATTATGTTCTATAAAGCGGACACGCCCTCATGGCCCCGCGCATCTCAACGCTACCGCTTGCCGTGGCTAGACGTGTGCTGCTGTAGTTTACTTGTGTTTTTCCTTTGATTCCTGGTTCCCGATTCCCCTAAATTCCTCTTCCTTCATTCCCCCTCCTTTTTGTCCACCTTGCATCCCGGATCTCCATGCACTCGTCTTCCGTGTGCACTCTTCGCTGTTTGCTGGATTTCCTCAGACTTCCCGGACATCTGAATGTTCCCAGGACTCGGAACGCTGAACGCACGCTGGAACCCGAGGACCTGCACACTGAGTAGTACAAGACCCAAACGCTACGAAAGAAGACTCCATCGAAGAACTCCAACAAAGACAGGTGAGAAGGGGGGAGACCTGTGACAGATTGAGACGCTGACAAACTGATACAGATACGGACATGGAGGCTGCAGTTCAAGACTTCATGCGCGGCATGCAAGAGTTAACCACAGAAGTTCAGAATCTCAAAGCTGAGAATGCTGCATTAAAACAACTAGTTCTGTCACGTGATTCCGCGACTAAGGAAAGTGTATTGCTGGGCGGAGTAGTGGATAAATATGATGGCTCCTCAAAGAACCTTCGTGGCTTCCTTGATTCATGTTTAGTGCACTTTACCTTTAAGCCCTACTACTTTTCCACCCCCAGGGCAAAGGTGGGCTTTATGATTTCGCATCTCTCTGGGAATGCATTAACCTGGGCTACGCCCTTAGTTAATTCTGGAGATGCCCTCCTGGATGATTATGATGGATACTTATGGGCTCTAAAGACCATGTTTGACCGCCCAGAACAGGTTTACAGTGCCCAAGAACGTCTACTGGATTTCCAACAAGGGTCCCTGGACATGCTTACCTATGAAACACGCTTTAAGCAACTGGCCAAGGAAGCAGATTGGTCCCCGGAGGCCTGTTTTACTCTATTCCGGAGAGGACTAAATGAGGAAATAAAAGACGAGCTAGCCAGGGTAGCTCGCCCAGGTTCCTTCCAGGCCCTTATGGACCTCTCTTTACAAATAGACTTTCGAATCCAGGAAAGGAAGGCAGAAAAGAAGAAAACAAAGATGCCTTACCAAAAGACCTCTATAGAATCTCCCTCTAAACCCGAGCCCACTCTTGCCCCGACCACAGACCCTGAACCCATGCAACTGAGGGCTTTCCGCGGACCCATATCCCCACAAGAAAGATTGCGACGGATTCACATCGGGCTGTGTATGTACTGTGCCTCAGATAAACATCTTGTGAGAGAATGTCCTTTGGCCCCTCCACGGCGTTCGGGAAACGCCAGCTCCTGATCCTAGATGGCGCACAGCTTCGGGAGAGAGATCTTTGCTCCACATCTATTCCATCCTTGAACTCTCCTGGACAAAACAACCATGTGATCTTGCAGGCCTTTCTATCGCCGTCCAAGAAAGAAACTTACCCCATTCTGGCATTAGTGGATTGTGGAGCCATGGGGATTTTTATAGATCAGGATTGGGTCACTACCCACCACATTCCATATGAAACTCGAGACATCATGCAACCTGTAGAGGCCATCGATGGACGACCTCTCTCTTCAGGACCAATCACCCTGCAAACCAAAGAGATCCAGCTCTCGATAAACCATCATCAAGAGATGATCAAGTTTGACATCATAAAGTCTGCCCATTATCCAATGGTACTGGGTATGCCCTGGTTACAGAAGCACAACCCATATGTGATGCTGGAAATGCATCGGAGGGACAGGGCCTCCGTATCCTTGTCCTTTACTGCTTTTTATCGTATGTTCTGTCGTGTTTTCCGCGCAGGAGTTCATGTGGGACTCCTGGCGCTGCAGCTCTCTTTCTTTTGGTTTGGTGAACGGACCCGTGGGATACCCTTATGGTACCCATGGGTGGGGGTACAACCCTGTGCCCCTAGTGTATGTTTTGGGCACCTGTGGGTGGCCCACAATGCAGGGTATGGGCTGGTGGCAGCTCCATGCTGAATTTGGCAGGTGCGCGGAGTATCCTCCATTTTGGGATACCCCGGCCCTGCCATTGGGATCAGTTGATTCCTGATGGAAAACAAGATGGCCCCGGTGGCCTCTTGCTTTCTATTACCAATTACCTTGTTTTCCCAAAGTCCAGGGAAGCCCTGACTCTGTCCCTTCCCCCTGACTGGCTGTTGGGTGGAAGTGCCATATATGGTGTTGTTGTGAAGGCCCAGTCAGACTAGCTGGAGCCTTCTCGGTGATGTATGTTGTGGGTACCTCCTGTGGGTGGGACCTGGGTGAATAGAGTGTGTGACGAATATGCATTCTGTGTTGTGGGTGTCTAGTATCTGGTGGTTGACACAATGACTGAGACAACCCTGCCCGAAACCGGTGTGAATGCAGCTTGGAGTGTTAAATGGCTCGGTACTTGTCCCAATACACATAACTTGTTGTGAGTGTCTGGAGAGAAGTGAATGGCCTGAATACCTCGTGTGCCCGATTGGCTGCCTGCCTGCATGAATGCCCGTAGTCGTGATTGGATGCTTGAGTGTGACCCAGCGGAATGAGTGGGAGATCAACAGTATATCTGGGGACCTCTCACTGCTAGGAATCGTGTTCAGAAGCTGAAGTCCACTACGACGAGTAACTGGATTAACTGACGCTTGACCTTGAAGCCCTGCTGGACGAGAAGAATTGCTGTTGCTCTCCTTCACAATCTGAAAGCTGCTGTGCCTCCAAGGACTGACCCAGAGAGGACCTGGTAAGGCGCCCTCTTCCCGAGCTACGAGGGACCATCGTGCACAGCTGATCTTTGCCAACGCTCCCTGGTAGACAGACCTTCGACAGGCTGCCGACCCGATACGGGGACTGCTGTGGAACTCCAAGGAGAAGCACTCGGACTGTTGTCCACCAGTGTCGACGACCGCCGTCGCCGACCGGAGCTGCCGTGCTCCAGTTTGCCTAAGAACTTCTTCCATTGATCATCGGACGCTCTCGTCTGCATCGTCACCCGCTTGTCTCCCGCTGGAGAAGGCCCGACCGTCGACGCGCCGAGGAGCATCCACTGGTCGGTTTCCCGCCACCTACAGACTGCAGAGACGCCGACGACTCGACGCCCTTGCTGGGCCACAGTTCGTCATCATCTCTTTGCGGTCCAGAACTATTGACACAGAGGTGCTCCGCACTCCTCTTCCTTGCAGGACGCCAACGCTCTGTCACTTCCTTGCCATAGTTCACCCGGTTCACGGTCGGACGTTCGACGACCCGTGACTCCCGCCTTAAAGGGAGGCCACTCAAGAAGGGCCGTTGATTCCCCGACACCAAACGCCAGGTTCCCCGACACCTCTCGATGATCCGTGGCTCCCGCCTGAAAGGAAGGTACTCAAGAAGGATCGGTCTGTGCATCGTCGGAGAACTCTACTCCACCAGGTACATTGGGGGGGTAAAACCTTAATAGGAAGAAGTGAGACTATTGAACATATGGACTGGGCTTGTGCAATATATCTTTATTTACAGGTTGCCCAGGTGGGGGGATCTCCACACAGAACTGTGCCTAGTGGTAGGGGTCAGTATTCTGCCTATTGTTTCAACCAACTTGCGTTCCTTCCTATCTCTATTGCTGGTTTCCACATTATTGATCTGTGTGACATTTTAACCGTACAGTTGATGCACTTTAATGAGATTTGATAACATTAGTGGTACCACTCTAGACGTGTATATATTTATCATTATTGACTTCCAAGTACAAAGTGCGTTATTGTGATCGTGTACATACCTTTGAATATTAATTATATAAAGACTGTGTTTTCAGTAATACAGTGTGTGGACATTCCTTTGTGGGGGTTCGGGGATTACACTGTACTTAAGAATCAGCCCGCATCACCTCCTGAGAAGCTACGCCTTGATTGCTCGTCCATTGCTACCTTATAGAGAATCTTGGCTGGGGTCTTCTATGCCTCTCCTCTACCATATAGAGAGCAGAAGTACAGACACCCCCTACCAGTCTTTACACTGGTGGCAGAGGTGGGATGCTTATGGTTTTAAGAATCAGTGTATAACCGTGCCACTTACAAAATATCTGCACTTTATTCGATTAAGGTTTGGGTGTGTACAAAATAACTGCATTACAAGCAATGGAGTCTATTGCGAATGGTAAATTGACTCGGATGAGCTTAGAGGCTCTCCAGAGTGCTTGTGAAGCCAGGGAGTTAGACTTTGTGGATAAGTCTAGGGCTGAGCTGATAGCTGCCCTGGTGGACTACCAGACCGATGGTGAAACTCTTGATGAGGGGGGGAATGCAACCAATGAGGACTCTGCCCCTATGGTTTCTACTGAATCTGTTTCTGGGAATACCGCCATTCCTGCTGCCTCGGTTCCGAACCCCAGCAATACCTTGGAACTTGAGTTATTAAGGATGAAATTGGCCTTTGAATATTGCAAGTTGGAAATAGATGCTGAGCTTAAGAAAGAGGAGCTGGCGCAACAAGTGGAACTCAAGAATAGGGATCTTGAACTCAAAGACAAGGGCACTGAATGTCAGAGAATCCAGCTAGAGAAAGCTCGAGTGGAGACTTCAGCGAAACCCAGTGAGAGTGTCAGGTCCCCAGCAACTAAATTTATGAAGGATTTGGTTGGTGTGTTTTCGGAGGGTTCTGATATCCTCCAATGGATTGAAGCGTTTGAAATGGCTTGTGCAATTCATGATGTTGACAAAAGAGATTGGCCTAAGTGTTTGCTAAGCAGAGTGCCTCAAACTGGATATGACTGTATTCTGAAGCTAAGTGTGGAAGAAAGGGGTCAGTATGAGTGTATGAAATCTGCTTTGATTGCCAAGTTTGGCAAGACGCCTACCGAATACCTTAAAAGGTTCAGGGATTTTAAGAAAAGAGAGAATGTGTCTTGGGTTGACTGGGTGAGTGCTGCGCACATGAATATGATGGGGTGGATTGATGGTTACAAGGTGAAAACTTTTGTTGAATTGTCCCACCTGTTGTTTTTTGAGCATTTTTCTGAAGCCTGTTCACTGGAGCTGCGTCAGTATGTTGCTGACCAGAACATTTTGGATCCCTTTAAGCTGGCTAGGTTGGCTGACAAGTGGGTATCCCACCGGGTATCCCCTAAGGACTCCAGTGGGAAGGACAAGGACAAAGAAAAGGGGGCCTCTCAGAAAGCTGAGGAGTCCCAAAAGCAGTCACAGTCGAATAAACATAAACCCTCCTCTCCTAAGACCCAAAAATCTAGTGGGGATAAGTCATCTGTGGGTGGGAATAAGAGTAGTGGTCCACCTGCTGCAAAGCAGGCTCCCGGTGGTTCCAGTACCGTACCCCGCACTCCCGGCACTTGTTGGGACTGTGGGGCTCTGGATCACAAAAGGGGTAGCCCGAGTCACACTCGTAATTGGAGACAAGACAGCAAAGCTTCCTGTCCTGGTTCAGGATAACGTCCCTGCTAACATTCTGTTAGGTAACGATCTAATCGAGTTGGGATTTTTTCACGGATGGTCTTACCATGACTGCTGCTGCGGTCACTAGGTCCCAGGTGACACCGGGTCTGGCTGTGAGTCAGGTACCGGAGCCAAAGGCGCGGCCTAAGGCACGAAGAAGGAAGAGCAAGAAGGCCACCTCTGTGGAGGGAGCTCCCTCTCTTCCTGCTGTTCCTACAGCACCCATTGGGATCCATGCTCCGGACGGGCTGGGTCCAGTGGTTAACCCCCTCTCAACTCCTGTGGGCGAAGAGCTAGAAGACTCTCCTGTGGGAGAGGTTCTCAACCCGGAGGATCATCCCGATCTTCAATGCTTGTTAGCTGAAGGGGGACCCTCCCGGGCAGACTTCTGTAAAGGACAGAGAGAGTGTCCCTCTCTCGAGGGTCTGAGGAAACAGGCCCTGTCCCAGGCACAAGGCGAAGTTCCTAGGACTTTCCAGATTTATTGGGAGGGTGAGCTCCTTGTTAGTGAGCCCACTAAGCCTGAACCTGGTGCCCTCAAGAGGTTGGTGGTACCCCAAGTTTACAGGCCCTTCCTACTGCAGTTGGCGCATGAGGTGCCCTTGGCTGGTCATCTTGGTACCAAGAAGACTAAGCAGAGGCTCTCTGCCCATTTCTACTGGCCTCGGATGGGAGTAGAAGTGGAGTCCCACTGCAGGACCTGCCCAACTTGTCAGTTGTCTGGCAAGACTGGAGGCAGTGTCATTGCCCCACTGCAGCCATTGCCAGTGGTTGGCACACCGTTTGAGAGGGTGGGCATCGACATCGTCGGTCCCCTTGACCCCCCCACGTCAGGTGGACATCGGCTCATCCTGGTTTTGGTAGATCATGCCACCAGGTACCCTGAGGCTATACCCCTTCGGACTGTTACTGCCAAGGTGGTTGCCCGGGCCCTCCTGGGCATTTTCACCCGCGTTGGATTCCCCAAGGAGGTTGTCTCTGACCGAGGATCCAACTTCATGTCTAGTTACATGAAAACCATGTGGAAAGAATGCGGGGTAACCTACAAGTTCTCCACTTCTTACCACCTCCAGACCAATGGTCTGATGGAGAGATTTAATAAAACTCTCAAGGGCATGCTAGGTGCTTTGGAAGAGCCCCTAAGGAGGAAATGGGATCTCCTCCTGCCATGCCTGCTGTTTGCTTACCGAGAGGTACCTCAAGAGGGTGTTGGTTTCAGCCCCTTTGAGTTGCTCTTTGGACATCCCGTGAGGGGGCCCCTCGCCTTGATCAGAGAAGGCTTGGAAGCCACCCCTCCCGGTGCCACCAAGCAAGTGGGGGACTATGTGTTAGGCCTCAGACGGAGGATGACACAGATGATGGGTCAAGCAACGGCGAATCTCAAGGCCAGCCAGGAATTGAACAAATACGGGTATGACCTTAAAGCATCGCAAGTGGAGTGGACTCCGGGACAGGAGGTCCTCGTGATGGAGCCTGCCAAGCCTCGGGCATTGGCAGATAAATGGACTGGACCCTTCCGGATAGTCTCCAAGATGGGCGAGGTCAATTATCTGGTTGACATGGGAATCCCAAGGGTAGCCCCTCAGGTATTCCATGTTAATAGGCTCAAGCCGTTCCACAGGCGAGCAGAAGTCTCATGTCTCTTGCTTACTTCAGAGCTAGAAGAAGATGAGAGAGAGCCCCTTCCTGATTTGCTGCATAGCAACCCTCAGGATGGCTCAGTGGAGGGAGTGCAGCTCTCTCCAGATTTGACAACCGAGCAGCAGAAGGCCTGCAGGACTTTGCTCCAGCAGTATGCCTCTCTGTTTTCGCTTGGGCCAGGCCTTACACCGTGGTGTAAGCACGAGATTGACACTGGTGACAGCGTGCCTGTCAAGAGCAAGAGCTACCGAATGTCAGATACGGTTAAGAACCACATCCAGGCTGAGGTTGCCAAGATGTTGGATCTGGGTGTTATTGAACCCTCAACCAGTCCCTGGTCCAGTCCAGTGGCCCTTGTCCCCAAGGCAAGTTCCCAGGCCGGTACCAAGGATTGGAGGTTCTGTGTGGACTACCGAGGAGTCAATGCCGTCACGAAAACTGATGCGCACCCCTTGCCCCGGGCTGATGAGCTTGTGGACACCATAGGTGCTGCCAAATTTGTGACCACCTTTGACCTCACCTCAGGCTATTGGAAAATAGTTCTGACGGACCATGCCAAGGAAAAGACGGCCTTCTCCACACCAGAGAGACTACCAGTTTAGGGTCATGCCTTTGGGGTTAAAGAATGCCCCTGCCACCTTCCAGAGATTGGTCAATCATGCTCTCAGTGGGCTGGAAGCCTTTTGTGTGGCTTATTTAGACGACATTGCTGTCTACAGTGCCACTTAGGAAGAGCACTTGACACATCTGGGTAGAGTGTTGCAGGCCTTAAAAAGGGCTAACCTCACTATCAAGGCCACCAAGTACCAGATAGCTCAGGGGAAAGTCACGTATCTTGGTCATGAGGTAGGAGGGGGTCAAATCCAACCTCTCCCCAGTAAGGTACAAGATGTACAGGACTGGGAGACTCCCACTACTCAAACCTAGGTGAGAGCCTTTTTGGGCCTCACCGGGTACTATCGCAATTTCATGGAGGACTATGGAACCATAGCTGCACCACTGACAGCTCTGACTTCACCCAAGCAGCCTAGGAAGGTCAATTGGACTGAAGACTGTCAGAGGGCCTTTGATGGCTTGAAAGAAAGTCTGTGTCGGGCACCCGTGTTGTGTGCGCCTGATTACAGCCGACCCTTTATCGTCCAGACGGATGCCTGCGACACCGGAATTGGAGCTGTCTTGTCCCAGTTAGATGACAAAGGGAGAGAACATCCTATCATATTCATCAGTAGACAACTCAATGGTAGAGAACTTAGGTGGGCTACTGTTGAAAAGGAATGTTTTAGTATAGTTTGGAGCCTTAGGCGTTTTAGACCCTACCTTACGGGGTCTACCTTCAAGGTCCAAACAGATCATAAGCCCCTAAAGTGGCTTATGCAGATGAAGGGTGAGAACCCGAAACTGCTCAGGTGGTCCATTAGCCTGCAAGCGCTAGACTTCACCATAGAGCACAGACCAGGGAAGAGTCACGATAATGCAGATGGCCTTTCAAGAAGGTATGTTGACCGTCTGGATGAGGGTGTCTATCCCGTGGGAGATTAGGCACCCTCCACCTCAGTCTGGGGGTGGCGACTGTGATGCTGGAAATGCATCGGAGGGACAGGGCCTCCGTATCCTTGTCCTTTACTGCTTTTTATAGTGTGTTCTGTCGTGTTTTCCACGCAGGAGTTCAAGTGGGACTCCTGGCGGTGCAGCTCTCTTTCTTTTGGTTTGGTGAACGGACCCGTGGGATACCCTTATGGCACCCATGGGTAGGGGTACAACCCTGTGTCCCTAGTGTATGTTTTTGGGCACCTGTGGGTGGCCCACAGAGCAGGGTATGGGCTGGTGGCAGCTCCATGCTGAATTTGGCAGGTGCGCGGAGTATCCTCCATTTTGGGATACCCCGGCCCTGCCATTGGGATCAGTTGATTCCTGATGGAAAACAAGATGGCCCTGCTGGCCTCTTGCTTTCTATTACCCATTACCTTGTTTTCCCAAAGTCCTGGGAAGCCCTGACTGTCCCTTCCCCCTGACTGGCTGTTGGGTGGAAGTGCCATATATGGTGTTGTTGTGAAGGCCCAGTCAGACTAGCTGGGGCCTTCCGGTGATGTATGTTGTGGGTACCTGGGTGAATAGAGTGTGTGACGAATATGCATTCTGTGTTGTGGGTGTCTAGTATCTGGTGGTTGACACAATGACTGAGACGACCCTGCTCGAAACCGGTGTGAATGCAGCTTGGAGTGTTAAATGGCTCGGTACTTGTCCCAATACACATAACTTGTTGTGAGTGTCTGGAGAGAAGTGAATGGCCTGAATACCTCGTGTGCCTGATTGGCTGCCTGCCTGCATGAATGCCCGTAGTCGTGATTGGATGCTTGAGTGTGACCCAGCGGAATGAATGGGAGATCAACAGTATATCTGGGGACCTCTCACTGCTAGGAATCATGTTCAGAAGCTGAAGTCCACTACGACGAGTAACTGGATTAACTGACGCTTGACCTTGAAGCCCTGCTGGATGAGAGGAATTGCTGTTGCTCTCCTTCACAATCTGAAAGCTGCTGTGCCTCCAAGGACTGACCCAGAGAGGACCTGGAAAGGCGCCCTCTTCCCGAGCTACGAGGGACCATCGTGCACAGCTGATCTTTGCCAACGCTCCCTGGTAGACAGACCTTCGACAGGCTGCCGACCCGATACGGGGACTGCTGCGGAACTCCAAGGAGAAGCACTCGAACTGTTGTCCGCCACTGTCGACGACCGCCGTCGCCGACCGGAGCCGCCGAGCTCGCGTTTGCCTAAGAACTTCCATTGATCATCGGACGCTCTCGTCTGCATCGTCACCCTTTTGTCTCCCGCTGGAGAAGGCCCGACCGTCGACGCGCCGAGGAGCATCCACCAGTGGGTTTCCCGCCACCTACAGACCGCAGAGACACCGACGACTCGACGCCCTTGCTGGGCCACAGTTCTTCATTATCTCTTTGCGGTCCAGAACTATTGTCACCGAGGTGCTCCGCACGCCTCTTCCTTGCAGGACGCCAACGCTCTGTCGTCGACGAGCACCGCTAGGAACGAAGCTGTCACTTCCTTGCCATAGTTCACCCGGTTCACCGTCGGACGTTCGATGACCCGTGACTCCCACCTTAAAGGTAGGGCACTCAAGAAGGGGCATCGGTTCCCCGACACCGAACGCCAAGTTCCCCGACACCTCTCGATGATCCGTGGCTCCGGCTTGAAAGGGAGGCACTCAAGAAGGATCGGTCAGTGCATCGTCAGAGAACTCTACTCCACCAGGTACATTGGGGGGGTAAAACCTTAATAGGAAGAAGTGAGACTATTGAACATATGGACTGGGCTTGTGCGATATATCTTTATTTACAGGTTGCCCAGGTGAGGGGATCTCCACACAGAACAATATTTATCATTATTGACTTCCAAGTACAAAGTGCGTTATTGTGATCGTGTACATACCTTTGAATATTAATTATATAAAGACTGTGTTGTCAGTAATACAGTGTGTGGACATTCCTTTGTGGGGGTTCGGGGATTACACTGTACTTAAGAATCAGCCCGCATCACCTCCTGAGAAGCTAGGCCTTGATTGCTCGTCCATTGCTACCTTATAGAGAATCTTGGCTGGGGTCTTCTGTGCCTCTCCTCTACCATATAGAGAGCAGAGGTACAGACACCCCCTACCAGTCTTTACACCATACATCAACTGGGCAGCAGGATCCTTGTTTCTTGGCTCCGATCATTGCATGTCTAACTGCCTATCCCTGGATTCCTCGTCAAGATCCTCTGAAGGTACGCTGACAGACCAGCAAGGCCCACTCACGTTCTCAAATATTATCCAGGTCCCCAGAGCCTATCATGACTACACTGATGTGTTTTCAACTGCCATAGTTCAAGCCCTACCCCATCACAGACCAGAAGACTGCGCTATCGATACTGAACCCTCGGCAGTGATTCCCTCTGGAAGGATGTTCATCCTATCAGAACCAGAGAATAGGGCCCTCCGAGAATACTTGGATACCAACCTAGAAAATGGCACCATACGACCATCCAAATCCCCAGCGGGAGCTTTGTTGTTTTTCGTTCCCAAGAAAGATACTAAGGAGCTTAAGCTTTGTCTTTTTTATCGTGGTCTTAATCAATGCACCCTCAAGGACCGCTACTCAATGCCCTTAATCTCGGATATCCTGGAAGCGGTTAGAGGAGCCGTAATCTTCACGAAATTGGATCTCAGAGGTGCCTACCATCTGATCCGTATAAAGGAAGGTAACAAATGGAAAACAGCCTTTAGAACACCCTTTGGTCACTTTGAATACCTGGTCATGCCTTTCGGACTCGCCAATGCCCCAGCGGTCTTCCAACGTTTTATGGACCGGGTGTTCTCCGATATGCTGTTCCTCTTCGTCATAGTTTACCTGGACAACATACTGATATACTCCAAGGACCATCTTAAGCAAGAAGAGCATGTCAAGGCAGTCTTACAACGGCTACGTAAACATAAACTCCTGGCTAAACCAGAGAAAGGCCTTTTTCATGTCTCTACTGTTCACTATCTCGGATTTGTCCTTAGTCCAGAAGGAATTGCAATGGACCACTCAAAAGTAAATTCCATACTATCCTGGCCTGTTCCAACTACTGTGAAACAGATTCAATCCTTCCTGGGGCTTGCCAACTTCTACCGGAAATTCATACCTTCCTTTTCGGAGATAGTTCAACCAATCATTACATTGTTGAAGAAGGATACTCCCTTCCTCTGGACCGCAGCCCAAGACAAAGCGTTCCAACGTTTGAAGTCGGAATTTACACAAGCCCCCATCTTGGCTCAACCTGACATTGATCGACCTTTCCTAGTGGAGACTGATGCCTCTAACTACGCCATTGGAGCAGTCTTAAAGCAGGAATTTGAGGACAAGTTAGAACACCCCATCACTTATCTCTTGCAAACTCTAACACCTAGCAAAACCCATTATTCTGTTCTGGAAAAGGAATTGTTGGCCATCCGTCAAGCCTTCACACAGTGGTGTCATCTACTCTTGGGAGCTAAACATCCTGTTCAGGTCCGTACGGATCATCGGAATCTCCAAGTCCTACAATCCATGGAATGTAGGAATAGTCATCAAGCCCGTTGGGCCTTCTTCTTTGCCCAATACCAGTTCCAAATCCATCATGTACCTCGAACACACAACATAATTGCTGACGCCTTTTCCCGACGTCCCACTACGAAACTCTTGAAGATCGAACCTTCCCAAAGATGTTTCCCCATACAATTTTCGTAGCTCAAGCAATCACTCTCCTGGAAGACATTCGGATTCAAACCCAGTCCTCTGAGATCTGGAAGGAATTTAATGGAAAGAATCGATGGAATCTTAAAACCAAGGACAGGTATTTGTTCAAGGACAATGACCTGGTCATTCCCACACAGAGACTGCAACAAAGGATTACAAGCCTCTGTCGTGATACCCTTCATTCAGGATATCGTGGCATTACCAACACTCTCCGTTTAATACAAAGACAGTTTTGGTGGCCAAAAATGAAACATGACGTCCAGCAGTACATCCAATTCTGTGCAGTCTGCAATCAAAACAAGCATGATAACAAGAGGCCGGCAGGTCTCCTACTCCAACCAACGCTACCAACAAGGCCCTGGGAATTTATTGCTACAGACTTTATTGTGGAACTACCACCTTCCATGGGATACACAACTATCATGGTTACCATTGATTTATTCAATCACATGGCTCATTTTACACCCTTGTATAAATTAGCATCTTCCTCAGAATTCGCTGGAATCTTCCTGGAACACATATTCCGACTTCATGGACTCCCTCCCAAGATCATATCAGACAGAGGTCCTCAATACATATCTCAATTCTGGAAACACTTATGCTGTATACTAGGAATCCAACGTGCCCTCTCCTCAGGTTATCATCCACAGACCAACAGAGCTACAGAATGTGTGAAGCAAACCCTGGCGCAGTATCTTCGTTGTTTCACCACCAAGGTCCAGGACGATTTGTCTCTTTTAATATCTGTACTAAATTTGCCTACAACAATTCCGATCACTCGGCTGTCAAGACCAGCCCCTTCTTCTGCAGCCAAGGATTCCACCCTTCGGTTCTACCATCCCTTCTCCCACATCCTACACCAGTTCCTACAGTCGACTCCTGGACTGAAACCCTCATCAACGTACACAAGGAAGCCAAAGAACACCTTGAAAGGGCCCGAGCTAACACCAAGCACTATGCAGACTCCAAAAGAAGACCAGGACCTTCCTATGCAGTGGGTGATAAGGTCTGGCTATCCTCGAAACTACTGCCTCGACACTTACGACCTAATAAGTTGGCTCCTCTGTACTATGGCCCTTTTTCCATAAAGGAAATCATTAACCCAGTGGCCTTCCGACGCAAATTACCAGACTCCTGGAAGAGGATCCACCCAGTGTTTCACACATCTCTAATGAAACCATACGTCCAAACCTCCCGGTCTGCTCCAAGATCTACCCCTGTGGTTGTTGACGACCAGCTAGAATACGAAGTGTCCCAAATATGTGACTCCAGGTACACACGTGGTCAGCTACAGTATCTGGTGGAGTGGAAAGGCTATCCACCCAGTGAACGCACCTGGGAACCGGTCTCAAACCTAAACGCCTCCAGACTACTTCAAAGGTACCACCTTTGAACCCGGAGGAACAGGCCTTCGGAGGAGGCATGCTGTCATGAACCATCGGACACGTCCTTTCTGGACTTCCTGGTCCCTGACCTATAGGGGCTTGCACTCAGCAGTACTCCCAACATGGCCGCCGAACGCGGAATACTATTTACCAGTTTCCGCGCCGTACGCATTACGTTCTGTAAAGCGGACACGCCCCCACGGCCCTGCGCGTCTCAATGCTACCGCTTGCCGTGGCTAGACGTGTGCTGCCGTAGTTCGCTTGTGTTTTTCCTTTGATTCCTGGTTCCAGGTTCCCCTAAATTCCTCCTCCTCATTCCCCCTCCTTTTTGTCCTCCTTGCATCCCGGATCTCCGTGCACTCATCTTCAGTGTGCACTCTTCGCTGTTTCCTGGATTTCCTCTGACTTCCTGGACATTTGAACGTTCCCAGGACTCGGAACGCTGAACGCAAGCTGGAACCCGAGGACCTGCACACTGGGTTGTACAAGACCCGAACTCTACGAAAGACTCCATCGAAGAACTCCAACAAAGACAGGTGAGAAGGGGGGAAACCTGTGACAAAGACATCCTTTAGATTTCTTTAGTCAGACAAAATACTGCCATAGTATAGGGTTAGTTAGGTGTTACACCATCATGATTATTAATAAAGTTTGGTTGAACTATCATTTTGTTGTCTGTGCCATATCTCTTGATACCATGCCTGTCTCACAGTGCCCACAAGTTATTGAATACTTGGGAACATATTTTGAATATTATCAGCGGAATAGGACCCCCCTATTCCTCTGATATTTCATTGTTTAATTGCAGCGCAGTACTGCTGACTATGTTACACACCCTGGATGCATGGGTGTGGTATTGAAGAAGGGCCACCACGAGAGGTGGACACCGAGCTACATTGGTAGCCTAGACAGCATGGAAAGAAGTAAGTGTTATGTGGTGAGATACTTACCACATCTAGACGTGCCATTTGGTTTGACTGCACAATGAAAGATCAGAGGAATAGCACTCCCCCCATGTTAAGACGGGGGGAGTCCTATTCCTCTGATCTTTCATTGTTTAATTGCAGCGCAGTACTGCTAACTCTATTACACACATCGGATGCATGGGTGTGATATTGAAGACGGGCTACCACGAAAGGTGGACACCATGCTACGTTGGTAGCCTAGACTGCACGGAAAGAAGTAAGTGCTATCTGGTGAGATACTTACCACATCTAGTCGTGCCATTTGGTTTGACTGCACACTAAATAGGGAAGAGAGCTCTTTATTCACTGTGTGTCTCTGCCTTTCTGTCATCCGCCGCCGCCGAGACTGACGGATATTTCCACGGTGTCGCTTGCAGTATGGGTTTAGAGGCTGGTAGTCCTTCCTCTATTTTTACAGTTCTAGCTGCTGTCCCAGTTCCCTCAGCGTGGAGCGCGCCGGGAGTAATTATTCCTCCTCCTCCCGGTGGACACTGCGTTGCAACCCCTCTGGATAGTGTTCCCAGCTTCCGGGTTTACGCTTGCTGCTGACTCTCCGTCCGGATCGTCAGTGCTTTCTTGTCTGCTACTGACTTCGTCCTCTGTACGAAGTTTTCCTTCTCTTCGCTACTTTGCCTCTTACCGGTTTCATCCGGTCCTTTCGCCCGAGTCGCGTCTCCCTCCTTCGAGACCCGGTGCCTGTTCTCTTTCTGCTTTCTCCTCTCCGTTTGCCTGGTCCCCTCTCCGATTGGATTTCCGGTCTGTTTCCTATTTCGTCTTTCTCTTCTCTTAGCTGAGTCCTGTGCTCCCTGTGTCCTACCTGGTTGCACTGGATACCAGCCACGCCTTCTGGCTCCACGTTTGCTATGGATCCTCGCTGTTTGGGTCCACGCCGCTTCCTGCTACAGTCTTCCTTCCCGTCTGCAACACCACTTCGGAGGTTGCTACTTTGAGTCGGACGGAGTGCATTGCGGTGCCTGACAAGGGTTTTTTCTGCCGCTTGGCTTTTTCCTTTGTGTTTCGGCTTGTTCCGGGAAAGGGAGTCACAGGCTTGCTGTTCCATCAGCGTTCACTTTGGCTTCCCTCCGTGACAGGCAATTACCATCAAAGAAGGAGAAAGACTACCTCGTCAGATGAAACCTGTCCTCTGAAAGCTTCGACTCAAGCAGCTCAGGCGAGGAGAGTGTGGAGGCAAGGGGTGAAGTGGGAGCAAAAGGGTCACAAAAAGGACACTTTCCTAGGCTCATCTACATTTGGACTAGATCATTGGAGCATTTAGGATTGATTCCATAGTTCGCTTTACCTCCATGAATACAGCCTGGAGGTGAGTGCGAATGAATATAATAACACAAGATTTAGATGCACAATTTATAGGTGCCGTTTATGAAATGAGAAGAGGTTGGTTGGTAATTCAATTAATTGTTCGCTTTTTTAGAATTCTGGTTTGAAGACATCTTCCATCTGATTATGTTGTACGGGCGATGTGACATCTACGCCCCTCCCATGTCCTGAAGAAGGTCGGAGTAATCACCAGTCTAATTGGGAAAGCCGTCTATACCGACCAAAACATATGTAGACTTTGTTAATAAGCCTCTGGTGCTACTTGTGAGGAATCACCCACGCAGACCTGGTGGCGAGACCGGGGTTCAGTTGAGCGCATAGTGTAGCCGTAAAAATCTTCCTGACAATGCAACTCCCAATAGTACCAAAGGACTGTTTGGAAGGGGAATTGCCCAGAAGATTATGGTGAGTCGGAAACACAGCCGCCTAGACAGAGAACACAGTGTCAGGAGTTGGGTTCACGAAGCAAACAAGAGCAAACAATAACTGAGCAAACCAAAGTACTCACGTAGTGGGATACCTCTGGGCAATGATAGCAAGTCAGACAGAGCGGAAGGCCAGAGATATCCAGGAAACCAGTCTTGGTGCTTGTCCGTGAAAATGTTCCAGCAGTGGAAGAGGAAACCTAGAAGAAATAGGAAGTCTGTCCGAGGAGCGTGGTTCCAAAATAAAGACAATCCAACCTAAATCTGTACCCGCCGGCACGCGGACGCCTGTAGGGAAATCCGTGACAAGTTCCCAAAGTAAATGTGTCCCCTGTGACAAGTTCCCAAAGTAAATGTGTCCCTTGTGACAAGTCCCCAAAAGTGAGTTCCTTTCTGGATGAAGAGGAGAGTTTGTGCTCGCGAAAGGTCCGGGGAAAAACAGAAGATGGATTCCGTGTAACAGGACGTGCAGGAAGTGAGTTCCGAGGCGACAAGACAGAAAAAACGTAAGGCAAGAGGAATGGTCTTTCGTTCCGAAGTCAAGGAATACAAAGTATCAAGTACGAGGCCAGGGGTGTCCAATATCAATCCGTAGGGCAAAAACAAGGTCGTGGTTCAAGGCAACAGGTAACAACAAGAAGAGAGCTCCAAATGACAAAATTCAGAAGCAGCGTTCTATGGTCAGGGCGGAGATTTATACAGAGTCACGTGACCGCAAGGGGAACGTTGCACACGCCGTAGTCGTGCACGTACGTGCTCAGGCAACCAGCGTTTCCAAGGCAACCCCCAGCGTTGTCGGAGGGTTTGGAAACGTGAGGAGACGAAACGCTTCGGCTCCAAAGATCTCGGGGATTCGGGACTTGCATGTTTGGCATAACGTTTGGCGGAACGGGGAGCTGGTTTCCTGACACTACTTAACAGATATACACACTGTTAGTCTTTCTGGGTGTGAAGGTTTGTAATACCATTTGATTTTTTTTAAAGGGTTTCATGTAGAGATTACCCATGTCTGTGTTATAGTTGACATTGGATGTGTGTGAGTGAGAATGTGTATGTATGGTTGAATGAAATTGATGATGTCCAATTTGAGAGATTTTTTGCGACTTTTACAACAAACAGTATTTGTTTTTCTATGTTTTCTAATACATTTATGTTGTGTATGAAAAGTGTATGGTAGCATTATCCTTCCAACCTCATCACCAAGGTCAATTTTGTTTAATGTTTTTATTTTGGGATATGTCAGCTGGTGTGACATATATCTGCCCAATGTAGTACCAGAGGCCATATCTGGTTTCAAGTAGGGTAATAGTGTTTCCTTGAGGATAACTGGGAGGTAACCTCTTGGTTTCTTACAATATCTGCCAAGTATATTTGTAGTACAAAGGCAAAATTGGTACAACTCCCCTTATATGAAATGTTAATTTGGAGAAACTTGGGAACCGCATTACTAAAAACCAAAATATTTTAAAGAAGAGATCCAAAGGCAAAAGTGGTACAACTCCCCTTATATGAGATGGCAATTTGGGGAAACTTGGCAGTCGCATTACTGTACGCGCAAAATTGTATTTGTATTTGTATTTATTGGTATTTATTGCGTTTTATATAGCACCTTTGTCCAAAGTGCTTTATATAGAACAGTCAACAATATAATGAATCAGAATGCAAATCAGCGTTCATAAACAGTTCATAAACATAAAAAAGTAGAGGGCAAGTGGTGTTTGCCGGTGTCGGAACTCCCCTCTGCTTATTTCAGAGACTGTCACTTTAACTGCCTGGAGGCGGGACATTGCAGAAAGGAAATCCTTTCATAAACGCTTCCTGGAGCGAAAGCGTAGCGAAAGTGGAGGGCAAGTGGTGTTTGCCGGTGTCGGAACTCCCCTCTGCTTATTTCAGAGACTGTCACTTTCCCTGCCTGGAGGCGGGACTTTGCAGAAAGGAAATCCTTTCATAAACGCTTTCTGGAGCGAAAGCGTAGCGAAAGTGGAGGGCAAGTGGTGTTTGCCGGTGTCGGAACTCCACTCTGCTTATTTCAGAGACTGTCACTTTAACTGCCTGGAGGCGGGACATTGCAGAAAGGAAATCCTTTCATAAACGCTTCCTGGAGCGAAAGCGTAGCGAAAGTGGAGGGCAAGTGGTGTTTGCCGGTGTTCGACGGGTTTTCGCGGGTTAAACGGCTGTCTTAACCCCCTGCCTTAACCCCTTCGATTTGCGAGCTTGGCGAAGAAAAAGGATCATCAAGACCATCGAGAGCGACTGAACCCCGGTAAGACACCCGGCAAACCAATAAACGTTGCCCCCGTATAAAACGCTTCCATTAATCACCAATGGTAAATCACAACAACCGCCTATGAACACATGTGAGTAGTGCCCAGCAACTCAATATACACCATACTGTGACCTGACTCTATACGTGCACGCAACTGGTGAAAGCGGCCACCTGAGACAAAACAACGACCCCAGAACAAAGAAACGCAACCCCTATCATACTGTTTGGCTGCACCGTCCGGCATAACCTTTGACTCGGGCGTGAAGACTGCGGGTCCAGCCTGGTCCAGCCTGTCATGGCTGGCAGGCTTGCCGATTCATCTAAGTCTGTGGACCAAGATGTTCTGACCCAGGATCCAGAAGAAGGGTGCCTGCTACGCAGTGCCCGCACGCGTCAAATAGTAGCCCCAGACAAATTGGGAATGCGTTTCCCTGAGAAAAATCACCAACTGTCAACAAAAACTCAAAAAGACACTTCCATTATACCAACAGAAGACAAACTGAAGCCTCCATTCCTACCTTCGCCGGAGATCGTTGTAATGGAGGAACAGCCGGCGGGGGACCGCGGAGGAGCCGAGCAGGAGTCGCGGACCCCCGGATGGTCACCACGGCTCCAAGAAGCTCCGCCGAGAACTACGCCAGCCCCCGTTGCCTCCTCCTTCTCGCTCCCGCTCCCTGGTTCCTCCGGAGGGAGGGGCGGGCGTGGTGAGCCTGAGGGGAGGGGCACGTGTGCACCGCCAAGGAGAGCCGAGTGTCGGCCCAGTGATGGAGCCGCGAGCGACGGACTCCAGTGTGGAGAGGGCGGCCCCGGAGATCGAACTTCCCCGACTTCATCAGCATCCAAAGCCACCGTGGAGACGCTCTCAGTACGAAGGCCCGCCATTGACCTGGAGTCCACAGAGGGCCAGCAGCCCATTGAAACACTTAAAAAAGTGCCCCAAACAGAAGCGAGTGAAGGAAATATAGTGCAAATCAGCGCTATGATTCATGCACCCCAGACAAGAAAAATGTGTGCAAAGACACCAGCAAAATCGCACAACCTATCACAGCTCCATGAGGCTGACCCGTTCTTCTCTCAGCAGGGAAAGGAGCAGGAAAAGGTCTTACCCGATATCCCTGTGCTGGAAATCACGACCAACAAAAAGAAATGGCACCGGAGCCAGACGGCATCACCAAAAAAGGGGAAAAACCCCAGACAAAAGACAAAAGCAAATACAACGTCAAAAACCCAGAAAAAGAAACCACCGACACATCCTTCTCGGAAAATCGGAAATCCTGGGACAAAAGCTCTAAGAAAACTATGGGCACTGGACCAGGGTAAAACCCCAGTAGCCAACCTGGTAACAGACTTCTTTAACGCCTTTGCTCCGGCAGCAAGGGGCGCCCAAGAAGACCTTACAGACGCGGAGATACTGGAAGCCATAAATTCCTGTCAACCACCTCAGAAATCCAGGAAAACTGACTTCCCTACTAGCACCGCTCCAAAATCCATGTCTCCCCCCAATCCAGCAGCTCCAGTATCACCAGAACCGCACGGCCAAATGCAGGATTCTCCTCCTCAACCACAAAAAAGTGCCCCCTGTGCGGACGCACCTCATCAACAAACATCTCCAAGATCCCAAGTGACTCAAGCTGAAAAGGCCCCAGAGGAGTCCCCCCGGGCTTCCACCAGCCCAGAAATCAACCTTGAACTATGCGGGGGGGCCTCAGGCCCAGGCCAAGAGCCAGCATGCTAAATTGCCAACCCCAACAAGTGCCCCTCGTGGACCGACCCCCAAAAGTCCACCACCGCCCTCTGAAAATACTCCTAGGACTCCTTTAACACCTAACAATATGGAGCTAAACCACAACAACGACCAGAGAAAACGGACGAGCGGACCTCCTCAAGGGGCCGAGTCGACCAAAACACCAAGAGGTATCCAAAGCAGGGTTAGGCTGGACTCTACAGACCCCTTTTCCAACATCTCAGCAAGAAAGTCAATAACCAATGATCAAAATCCAAACAGCCACCCATCAGGGGCCCCAAATCATTCACCAGCAAAAAAGAAACTAGACTTTATCTCAATTATGTCTGAGTTTCGATAGCCTTGGCACCTTTCACAAAGTTATACGAATCAATCAGCGAAAACCTGAAAGATCACACGACCATGCAGGCAATGATGTATACAAAACTGATCTTCCTCGAAGGCTATATAACTGCATTGGATGAACGCCTGAAAACACACACAGCATCTTCAAAAGGAAAACCGAAAGGAGACAATGTGCTGTACCAAGAGAGGTCTACTTCCCCAGCGCAAACTCATAACCAACCTACATCTTCACCGACGATCGCAAACGTGATCAACGAATACCACCCAATCACCAAAAATGGTGCCGTGCTGTATGCCCAAAGTGAAGTCATTCACATCAGTGAAGAAACTCCTCCAAGATTAAAAGAAACTCAAATTCAGCCAAGCGGAAAAGAAGCAGCTTCGAGTCTGAAGACAAATCAAACGCAATTGATCGAAAACGACCAGGCTTATCCAATTTTCTGCCCACAAAAAGGTCCATCGCCACCAAGAACAGAAAAGCGAAAATCATGGCCCCTACTGCAGAAGCCAAAGCAGAACCAAAATAACAAGGATTGTCTATCGACTCCACAACGACCTCCGCTTGTTTTTCAGATCCCGAACAATTCAAGAAAAAAGTTTTCGCCTAA
Source organism: Ambystoma mexicanum (assembly GCF_040938575.1). Taxonomy (NCBI): domain Eukaryota; kingdom Metazoa; phylum Chordata; class Amphibia; order Caudata; family Ambystomatidae; genus Ambystoma; species Ambystoma mexicanum. Next base: position 1,303,525,310 of record NC_090933.1, read on the forward strand.
AACAACTGAAGACTTCCTAGAGGACGATCAACTCATGAATCTCAGTGAACACCTGGAAGAGGAACCTACAAGCAGCATGCCCACTAGAAAAGACCAGACAGATACAAAGACACAGTCCAGTTCCTTGCCCGGTGAATTACAGAGTCCACCTTTCCGAACCATGGAAGAATGAAGATTCTTCATAAACCATCAAATACAAACCAAATTAAGACAGACCATAGGAAAGTCTCCAAAATCAGAACTTCAACATAAACCAAGGGAAAGAGCCAGGAATCCTGCGAGAGAGGATCTGTGCCGCATGGCAGACAAAAAGAGCCCGAATGACCACCGGCTCAAGACTAAGGACCCCAAAAGGAGAACTCACTATAAATCAAAAACTGAATCTTACCATGACGGACGAAACTCCAGCAAAACGCTTGGCACCTAAAAATCGAACAGCGGTCAGAAAACCGTGATGAAGTTATCCTCAACAGACGAGGGGTCCTAACCCTGTTTGGCTTCATTCCAGCGCTACGTCAGTTCAAATCAGAAGACTTGAAATTAGTGGATCCCTAACCCTCGAACCGCAGAGCAAAAACATACCTGTACATTTTCTCAAAGAAAATACACTCTCGAATAATCGAAGAAACAGAGAAATTTTATGAACTTGGTTTCAGAGTGACTGAAATTCCATCATCACCCGCAGAACACAGAGAAACACAGACAAATGTTCCAGAAAAACTTGCAAGCTTAGACCACACAAGCAAAAAGAGCGAAGACCCCTCTTATAAAAAGAAATCGTCTCAAGAGCAAAGAAGAAGCCCCCGTAGAAGAAACCGAAGAGTATTGACAAGTGGGGAAAAAAGAGACCGAAGTCCAAGCTTTAACCCACGGAACCAGGGGAACAATGAAAACCGGAACAAACAAACACCTATGGAACCGCGACCAAAAAATCCAGAACAATTGAAAGTGCAAGAAACTTTAAAACTGAAAGAAAATTCACAGGGAATCTGGTCCTGGTTGCCAAAAGCACTTTCAAAAACTATGAACAAATAGCAATGCGAAGGTCGGCAGTGTTACACCTTTGCACCGGTGGTCGCTTTGGCGACAGCATCGGGTGTACAACACAATGCATTCCTACTCACCCAAGATGGCGGACGCCTCTGAATCTGATTGTGAAGCTCCCGCTGCAGAGGTTGCACGTTGTTTTCCTTCACGCCGCGACGATCATGTGACTCCATATAACCCGACCAGGAAGTTAAGCAAATGCGTCGCTACTCTCCAGATCGGCGCTTCGTAAGTTCGTTCCTAGGGAATCTGTTTCATGTTCCGTCCTCCTATCTATAGTTTTCTGTATCTAACTAACTGTGCTCTCTGCCCTTTCCTCCATTAGGCCATTTTCCGTACTCCGTCCGCTCACCTCCTCTCCCCTAAGGTCCGCTTCCAACCTAAAGAGTGAGTCTTGAGGGTTTATAGTTCCCTTCAATCCTCTCCCCATTCTTAGCTCAAATACTAACATCCGCTTCGGGTTTCCGGAAACTCTCTCTCTTTCCTCGTAGGACTCACCCCCTTCTCGAAGACTTTACACAGACTTCTCGAATCTCTCAACTCCATACCCGGAGTAAGTTAACATAGCTATTCGTATCAACAACAGACGATCGAAAGTGGAGAAAACTTACCTCTCCTTTCTTCCGTCCAGGACCAGCTTCGTCTGCACCGGATCTTTTGAAGGGAAGCTGGCTGATTCATCCTGAAGGTCTACAGTATCCTGTCATTACAACACAGGGTTTTTCTTCCCCGGAGGGTTTTCCCTGGGGACTGTGGTTCCTCCTCAGCTGAAGCTAACGGCTGGGAGGGAGCAGGGTTTCCCGGGAAGCCTTCACTATCTGCCTTGTTGCTGGTACGGAGTCCGCCCGCTGCCCAGGTTAGTGAACTGCATAATTGTTCTGTCTCATATTGGACGCATTGTAATAGTTAGCGACGCCTAATATAAGGAAATATCCTATCACAGGCTCTTGTGCAGACGGTGGACTCCGATGGAGCAACAAATGCAACAATTGATGGCTGCTATGCAGTCTATGTCTCTGGAGATGCAATCCCTAAAACAAGACAATGCTCAGTTAAGACAACAGGTCGCTCGAGCGTTTTCAGAAACTCCTCCTTATGCCTTGCATACCGATAAGTATGACGGAAACCCGCACAAACTCAAGGAGTTCCTGGATAGTTGCCTGGTTCAGTTTACCTTCAAAGCACGTTTTTTCCCTTCTGATAAGGACAAAGTAGGTTATCTGATATCCCACTTGGCAGGCCCTGCATTGGCCTGGGCGACACCCTTAGTCACCTCAGAAAATGCCATTCTAGACTCATACCCAGCCTTTACTAACAGTTTGCGGTCTATGTTTAGTAGGCAGGAAATTTCAGTCTCTACTCAGGAGAAACTGCTAGATTTAAAACAGGGAAATAAAGATCTTATGAGTTACGTGACTCAATTTAAACAGCTATCAGCTGAAACAGGGTGGCCGGATGACGGTCTCCTCACGCTGTTTCGCAGAGGTCTTTCCGAGGAACTGAAAGATGAAGTCTCGAAGGTTCCTCGTCCCGCCAATTTAGCCGAGATGATTGCGCTCACCATGCAGATTGATTACCGTCTCCATGAACGCTTCCATGAGAAGAAGAGAGGGAAACCCTCTCAACTATTCTCCAGTTCTCCTTCCCCGGTTTCTCGATCCCAGAAACCCGACGAACCCATGCAAATAGGAGTGGCCAGAGGCCCTTTGTCAGAGGGCGAAAGAGAAAGACGGATGAGTCAGGGCCTATGTATGTACTGTGGGGCTTCATCTCACATGCTGAAGGATTGTCCCGTCGTCCCTCCTCGTCGGACAAGGAATCCGATGCGGGGAAACGCCAAGACCCTGTCGTAAGGGGAACCACGGCAGGAGGTCCTGAAAGGAGTTCCCCAAAGAGACTTGGTACTTCTCTTAAAGAGGACATTACGGAACACACTATGTTAGTACTTCCCCTGATCTTGAAATTACCAGACTTAGAGCTACGTGGGGTTCCGGCATTGATCGATTGCGGAGCAGCTGGCAACTTTATTGATGACCAATGGGCTGCGAAGCATGGAATCATTAGATCCGCCAAGACGTGTATAACACCCATTCAGGGGGTGGATGGTTGTCCCCTTAGTTCTGGACCCATTCGAGAACAGACTACTCCTCTTACATGCCTAATTTCAACCCACCAGGAGACGTTAGTTTTTGACCTGATAAAAACTGCTCATTTTCCCATTATTTTGGGCTTACCGTGGCTGCGAACCCATAATCCTTTTATAAACTGGAAGGCAGGAACTTTGTTTCTAGGTTCCGAATATTGTGTTTCCCATTGTCTTACTCAATCATCTGTTGGCATTCAAGCACCTTCCATGATGGTAGTACCAACCGAAGGCTCCTCGATTGGGATGGTCAGTCAGATCCCGAGGTGTCATCAACAATTTCAGTCCATATTTTCTCAGCCAGAATACCCTACATTACCTCCTCACCGTCGGGATGACTGTCATTTAGATTTGTTCCCTGATCAACCGATACCTTTTGGCCGAATGTACATCTTATCCCAACCGGAGAAAAAGGCTCTCAAAGACTACCTTCAGACTAATCTTCAAAACGGTCTTATAACTGAGTCCAAATCACCCGCCGGTGCTTCGTTATTCTTTATTCCCAAAAGGGATACAGAGGAACTACGGCCATGCATAGACTACCGAGGGCTCAATAAGGTCACCATCCCGGATAAGTATCCAATGCCGCTTATCCCAGACATTCTGGAAGCCGTTCAAGGGGCTTCGCTCTATACCAAGTTGGATTTACGAGGGGCATATCACTTGATTCGCATCGCCCCTGGCGACGAGTGGAAGACTGCCTTTCGGACCCCATTCGGTCACTACGAATATAGGGTGATGCCGTTTGGGTTGGCTAATGCTCCCGCTGTTTTTCAGCGCTTTATGGACCATCTATTCGCCGATGTACTCCTTCACTATGTAATCGTCTATTTGGATGATATTCTAGTCTTTTCACAGAAAATAGAGGAACACATCCGACATGTCAATTTGGTATTAGACCGACTTAAGGCCAACCAGCTGTATTGCAAACTGGCAAAATGCGAGTTCCACAGGAACCAAGTGACGTATCTTGGGTTCGTGCTGTCTGCCCAGGGGATTTCTATGGACCCTCGGAAGATCTCGGCTATATTAGATTGGCCTTCCCCTTCGAACGTCAAAGAGATCCAACGATTTTTGGGGTTCGCTAATTTTTATAGAAAATTCATCCCAGGATTCTCCGAGACCGTGCTTCCCATTACCAGTCTTCTGAAGAAGGGGAAGACTTTCGTTTGGGATGACCCTGCGCAGAAAGCCTTTTCGGAACTAAAGAATCTTTTCACGTCTGCTTCCGTTTTGCTCACCCCAGACCAGTCTCGACCATTCATTGTCGAGACTGATGCGTCTCACCATGCTCTAGGAGCAATTCTTTTGCAAAAGGACGAGTCAGGAGTAGAAGGACCAGTTGCTTATCTCTCCAAGACCTTCTCCTCCTCGGAAATAAATTATTCAGTCCTTGATAAAGAATTGCTGGCAATCAAGCGAGCCTTTGAGGAGTGGAGACATCTATTGCTGGGCTCGGCCTTCCCGGTCGAGGTTCGAACCGACCATCACAACCTCAAAGTATTGCAACAAGCCCATACCACAAACAGTCGACAAGCTCGCTGGGCTCATTTTTTTCTACCGTTTCGGATAGAATTTACTTTCCTTCCCGGGAATCAAAACCTCCGAGCAGATGCGCTTTCAAGAAAGGATCCTCCTATCAAAAAGTTCCATTCTGAGCCTTTCTTTCCTAAAGCTACATTTCTGGCAACAGTGACTGATTTTCTACATATTGTCAGACAGGAAACGGCACGTCTAGATCCAATCTGCAGGAACTTACAAGAGACTCATTCGCTGACTCAGGAGAAGGGATACTACTTTTTTAAGGATCAGGTATTCATTCCGACCCCGACACTTCAGAAAGAAGTCCTGTTCATGTGTCATGACTCCAAGGCAGCCGGGCATCGAGGATATCAAAACACCCTTGAGCTGACTACTCGTCATTTTTGGTGGCCAGGGATAACCAAGGATGTCCAAGATTATGTATCAGCATGCACGGTTTGTCTACAGTCTAAGACTCCCAGGTATCCACCTTTTGGTTTACTCACCTGTATGCCAATTCCGGACAAGCCCTGGCAAGTCATTTCCACTGACTTCATTGTCGACCTTCCGTTGTCCTCGGGTTACACCACCGTTATGGTGACTATTGACTATTTCACGAAGATGGCCCATTTCATTCCTCTGCAAAAACTCCCTGGGGCTGCTCTTATGTCAAAGATATTTATTTCAGAAATATTCTCTAGACACGGTCTTCCTAACACTATTGTGTCTGATCGGGGTCCCCAATATATCTCGCAATTTTGGAAGGGTATTTGTCAATCATTGGGAATCCATAGAGCCCTTAGCTCAGGATATCATCCCCAAACAAATGGGCAGACTGAGCGCCTAAACCAAACACTAGAGACATATTTGCGCTGTTTTGTTTCTGCGGCACAGGATGATTGGGGAGATCTCCTACCCTTGGCTGAATATGCATACAATAATGCCAGTCATTCGGCACTAAAGACCAGTCCTTTTTACTGTTCCTATGGTTTTCATCCATCCTTTGAACCGTCCATCTCTAAGTCCTCCGCCAATTGTCCTGGAATAGACAGTCTAGTCGATGGTATTCAGAAGGGTCAACAGCTCGCTCGAATAGCTCTGCAGGCCGCCCAAGATCGAGCCAAGAGGGCAGCTAATCGCCGTCGACTAGATCTGCCATCCCTTCAAGTCGGGGATGCGGTCTGGTTATCAGCCCGGTTCCTCCCGAGACATCTGGTGCCGTCCAAGCTGTCGCCCAGATATTTTGGACCGTTTAAAGTGAAATCTTTTGTCGGTCCGGTGGCAGTCCGACTAGCGCTGCCTCCTTCCTGGGCCCGTCTTCATCCGGTCTTTCACGTCTCCCAGATCAAACTATCCGTGAAGGATAGATTTCAACGCACCCCTGCAGTTCGTCCTCCTCCGATGATGACTGATACGGGACCAGAGTATGAAGTGGCAGAAATTTGCGATTCCAGATATCACAGAGGCCGGTTGCAATTTCTTGTGGACTGGAAGGGCTATTCTCCTGCCGAACGGACTTGGGAATTGGCATCGGGGGTTCATGCTCCCTCGTTGGTTCGACGGTTTTTCAGGCGGCACCCTGGGAAGCCGGGTTATGCGCCTCGTAGGAGGGGGCATACTGTTACACCTTTGCACCGGTGGTCGCTTTGGCGACAGCATCGGGTGTACAACACAATGCATTCCTACTCACCCAAGATGGCGGACGCCTCTGAATCTGATTGTGAAGCTCCCGCTGCAGAGGTTGCACGTTGTTTTCCTTCACGCCGCGACGATCATGTGACTCCATATAACCCGACCAGGAAGTTAAGCAAATGCGTCGCTACTCTCCAGATCGGCGCTTCGTAAGTTCGTTCCTAGGGAATCTGTTTCATGTTCCGTCCTCCTATCTATAGTTTTCTGTATCTAACTAACTGTGCTCTCTGCCCTTTCCTCCATTAGGCCATTTTCCGTACTCCGTCCGCTCACCTCCTCTCCCCTAAGGTCCGCTTCCAACCTAAAGAGTGAGTCTTGAGGGTTTATAGTTCCCTTCAATCCTCTCCCCATTCTTAGCTCAAATACTAACATCCGCTTCGGGTTTCCGGAAACTCTCTCTCTTTCCTCGTAGGACTCACCCCCTTCTCGAAGACTTTACACAGACTTCTCGAATCTCTCAACTCCATACCCGGAGTAAGTTAACATAGCTATTCGTATCAACAACAGACGATCGAAAGTGGAGAAAACTTACCTCTCCTTTCTTCCGTCCAGGACCAGCTTCGTCTGCACCGGATCTTTTGAAGGGAAGCTGGCTGATTCATCCTGAAGGTCTACAGTATCCTGTCATTACAACACAGGGTTTTTCTTCCCCGGAGGGTTTTCCCTGGGGACTGTGGTTCCTCCTCAGCTGAAGCTAACGGCTGGGAGGGAGCAGGGTTTCCCGGGAAGCCTTCACTATCTGCCTTGTTGCTGGTACGGAGTCCGCCCGCTGCCCAGGTTAGTGAACTGCATAATTGTTCTGTCTCATATTGGACGCATTGTAATAGGCAGAGTCACGTCAACGACATCTTGCAAGCCACCCAGTCCCAGACTACGCTAAAACTGTGCTCTTGGAATACACACGGATACACCCACCTGACGACCCAGAATGATGCGGACTTAGCATAATGTGATGTGATCTGCCTTCAGGAAACATGGCTCACCGACAAATCGATTCTAGACGGATACGACCTAGTCTTGGCACCTGCAAAAAAGGGTCCTTTGGGCCGTCCATCTTCGGGTCTGCTCGTGGCCTGCAGAAACGGTGCCGGCATAAAAATGAAAGAAACCTTGTTGACAAATCTATCTATACTAGCAGTCCTTATCGAACTTGAAGAACCTGGAAAGAAGCGAAACTCAGAAATTGCAATCCTAAACTCTTATTGGAATCCTGCAAACATAGATTCGAAGGATTTCATTCAAATGATGGAAGACTCCATCGACGAAATCCAGTCAACTCGCCTGGTTCCATGTCTTATCATCTGTGGAGACCTTAATATTTCATGCATTCCACCAGGCTCGAGAGAGGGTAAAAACCCAATATCCACACTTGCAGCCCAGAGAAGTAAGCTCTGGTGTAAGCTGATGTCATCACGACACATGTTGAACCTCGACACGATCTTCAAGGAAGAAGACCGTCTCCCGACATGGGAACAGGGAACGTCAAAAGCAACAATCGGCTACATATACGTGTCCCGCCGTTTTATAGAGACTATAAAAACTTTCAAGGTCTACAAAACGACGGCTAGTGACCACAATCAATTAACAACAACTTGGTCTACTAACTTCCAGAGAACCAAGGATGAATCATACGGTATGGAAGTAAACAACCAAGGAAACCGCCTAAAACTCTCAATATCAGCAGTGAGGTTGCTCTCAGAAAGATACTCAGAAGAGGGTCTATCAGAGAAACATCCCAAACCAGACTATGTGCCCCTTCTTGTGGCTTTCGCGACAAAGAAAAGGAACTCTCAAAATCCTGAATCCACACACAAACGCAGCTACAATGAACAGCTGGTCCTAAAAAGACGCGAATTTCAAAGAATTAAGCGACAGCTGAAACGATCATCGCCCAGTAAACAGGAGCAAAAGCTGTTGTAAATTACCAGAAACTACAGAAACTGGATAAAAAACCATTGCGCCCTCCTTTACCAGCAAGACTCAGAAAAAGTCCTGAAAATGATCTGTGGCAACAAAGCCAGAGAATTCTGGTCTCTTATAAAGTGCTCAAATCCATCGATCAAAAATTCCATCATCAACTCGATTTGGGAACAGAAATGGATCGATCACTTTCAAACCCTTTTCAAAGCCCCCCAAATGAAAACGTTGACTACATCGAAAAAGACCTTTCGAGTTGGTTAAACTTCGACGACTACGAAGAAATTTTCGAAACCCTGAAAAAACTGAAAAACTCTAGAGTGGTCGGTCCAGACGGGATCTCTAATATGGACCTAAAAAAAAAACAACAGAATGGTCAACTCTCTTAAAAAAGATCTTCGAACACTGTGCAAAAACGAAATCCATTCCATCTTCATGGACTAAAGCGATTATAGTCCCAATCTACAAAAAGGGGGACGTGGGCGACTTTTGGATTGTATTGGAAAAGTTTTTGGGGCACTGTTGCTGAAAAGACTCCAAGCCTGGGCTAAACTGGCACCATGCCACGACATATTCCAAACTGGTTTCAAGAAAAATGTCGGCACATCAGCGAATATCCTCGCTATCAGCACCTTAAAGAGCAAAGCAATTGAAGGAAAATCCAGATGCTTCATGGCCTTCGTCGACCTTTCCCAGGCCTTTGACCTGGTAGACAGGTCCCGACTCTGGACAAAACTTGAAGGATGGAACTGCCCAAAGGAAATTCTTCTGCCACTAAAAGCACTGCACACAAACACCTCTTTGCGAGTGCGACTGACTCCCCAAGGCCAAGTCTCTGCAGTAATCCCGACGAGCAGAGGGGTAAAACAGGGTTGGCCTCTTGCCCCTGAATTATTCCTAGCATACATGGGTGACTTTGGAGAAACTGAAGACCTCACAAAAACTTTTCCACCGAAATTGGCCAAAGTACACATCAGCAGGTTCATGTATGCCGACGATCTGGTTCTGTTCGACCAGACTCAAATTGGATTGCAGAGACAATTAACAAATCTCTTTCACTACACAGAGGAAAACAACCTCCTAATTAACAAAGAAAAAACTAAAATACTAATTCTGGAATCAGCACCAAAAAAAAACGACAAGTACAAGTGGTACCTGGAAAACACAGAAATCGAGAGAATAAAAGATTTCAAATACTTGGGTGTGACCTTAGACAGTTCCCGCACAGAAAGTGCAATGCAAGACAGTCTGAAAACAAAACCAAATAGTTGGCGGCACGAGGAAAAGCCATAGACCTAAAATACGGAAAATTTTCAATGATTCCGGTTATCGAATTTTACAAAAAAAAGGTGGTGCCTTCTATTACTTACGGCGCAGAAGCCATGCCTGAGATACCGAAAAACCTCTAGCCATAACTAGAAGGCCTCTTTTGGAAAAAGGTCCTATGGCTGCCAAACTCAACTTCAATGCCGGCAATTTGCCGCAAACTTAGCCTTCTTTCATTAGCAGGCATGGTAACCATCAACTCAATATTGCTCTACCGAAAGTGCATTTGCCAGGACGCCCAGAACAACTACACAATGATAGGTGAAGAAACAAAATCCCTTTCGGTGAAAATGCTGACAAAATGGAGAGAGGAAAATGTAGCTCTTTTGGACTCAGTCGCATGCTCTGAAGGCGACCTCCACTCTAATCCAGTCAGAGTGTGCGGAAAAACTCAAAAACCTCGACTGGGCCAATACTCAAACCGAAGCATCAGACAACAAACTGTTAGCTCATCTGCCACAGACCCTGTGCAAAGTAAACGAACTACAGAGGTTTATAAAAAAATTTCCTAATAGACCATCCCGGAATTTCTTACTCAGGATAAGACTAAACCTAATTGAAACCAATGAGATCCGTTACATCAGAGGTATCTCAGACTCATGTGAATGCCGCTTTTGTGGACCAGAAAAGGAAACCATACGTCATCTACTAATGACTTGCCCAGGGAACCAAAAGATAAGATCAGCCTACCTCGATCCACTCCGGGCAAATGGGCCTTTCGACATCGACCAGTGGTGGCACAGACTAATCGTAGGCGACAGAACAACATGGCAAATTGCCCCGGTGAAGATCATACAAGAAACATTGAAAATGTTAGGCTGAGGATACTCAAGATTTGAAAACCAGTTGATCAAGAGCTTTGTATAGTTCCATTCGGAACAAACGCAAAAAAACAAAAAAATAAATAAATAAATAAACATAAACAAAATACTTTAAAGAAGAGATCCAAAGGCAAAACCTGCACAATTCTCCTCATATGAGATATTAATTTGGGGAACTTGGGAACAAGCATTGCCCAAAGCCAATCTTTATTAAGAAGGAAGTTAACCAACAGAACTTGAGCAAACCTCCATATATGGGATGCCAGTGTGGGCAAGTTAGGACAGGTTTTATCTGTAGTCAACAAAGCTCAATCATTGAAGAGATACGATTGAGTTAGACTTTAAAAAGGAAAGTGAATATTGCGGATTGACCTGATACAGGATAAATATCAGGTATTGAACCTTTTGAGAAGAGATACATGGAAAGAGGGAATGCAAGGGGATATACAAGGACGTAAAGGGACATATTCCTGGCAGGAGAGTTAACCAGGATATCTGTTCAGTTTGGGAGTTCCTGGCAAGGGAGTACACCAGGAAATCCAATCTATGTATATATATATATATATTTTTATTTGTTTTATCTCCACAACAATAAACAAACATAGACAGGTACAGTTATGGCAGTGCTAGGACAGGTTGTCACGCGCCGATTCTCCTGGCGCATTTGGCCGACCAGGCGATTGTATCGTCGGTAGGGTTTATCTTTCACTTTTCTTCCCTTCCGGGTTTACCGGTCTAGTCTTTCTAGCTTTGTTCTTTCTTCCGCCTTTTTAACACCCCTCCCCTTCCGTGCTAGCGTTGCATAGTAACTCACAGTGTTTTCTCTGCTTCATGAGGTTAACACTAGTTCTGTTTTCCAGCGTTATTGTACGCTTTCTTTCGCTTGCCTTCCCTCGCCCCCTTTTGTCTCCCTCTCTCTCTTCCCACGGTACTCTTGCCGTTGCCTTTCTCGCCTTACTCCGTTTCTCTGCTTGTTTTTTTCCTCCAGCTGTATTTCACTTGTTTACTTACCAGCGCTTCGCTTTCACTTCCTGCAGATTCCACTCTGGGTTTCTCTTCCTCTTTTTCCTCTTACTAGAGCATTCCGGATTACCGGCCTTGTGTCATTCCGAGGAGTTAAGGGGCAATTCTTGTCTCTCGGCTTCTTTCCGGTGCTTCTGTTGTTTTACTTTGGTAACTCCTCCCTTTGTTGCTTGCTACCCTACCGCCAGAGAAACGTCCTGCCTTCCACTGCATCATTTGCCTGCCGGAAACTCCTTCCACCGTATTATTCCACTGGCCTGCCAAACATCCAGAGGTTTTTTCTGCCGTTTGCCTTTTTCCTCTGTTTGGACTCCATCGGGAAGGGGTCCCTCTTGCGTGCCATCATCTGAAAGGCAGCAGGAGACCCCATCTCTTAGAATGTAAACACAAGAGCAAGAAGAAATGTGGGAAGAAGGTCCTGGACTCCATTACTGAAACAGGCGAGGAGGAGGAGGAGGGGGAAGAAGGTTTCTACAACGACCCTGATGTCCGTGTGGATCAGATTCCAAGGGTAATACCCCCTAGTATTGACACAGGTACTGGTGTATCATTACAGTTCTGTGGGTATATATCAGATACAGGATTATTAAACAGTGTAGTACTTCATGGTCTGGTTACCTCCCTCCCTCTCAGTTCCGCTACTCCTTGATTCTCTGCAGCCCGCGCGGGTCTTGCAAGAAAGCCACTCACTCAGAACCGCCACCTCCCTGAGTACTCCTCGTTTTGCTGTGTTTTCCTCCCCACCTGGTGTGTTCTCACTGGGGGCAAACATACTTTGTGTCAGTGCGTTCCAGGCCTCCATCCCTGCGCTACTCTAATGTGCTCCTCTCCTAAGAGCCCTGTGCCAAGCTGCAGTTTCCGCCAGTGACCATCTTTGCAGGTCTGCCCACCAGGCCTCAACCCGTGGACTCTCTGCCACTTTCCAGGCCATAGCTATCCTGTGTTTTGCTAACATGCAAATCAGGTCTGTCATTTTGGTGGCGTGCGTGTTTTGCCCTCTGCCCCTAGGAAACAGCCCTAGTAAGCAGGATTGGGGGCGCCACAAATTAATTTGGATGCATCCCTTCTCTGCACTCCCCATCACTGCCCCCAGAATTTCTGAATCTGCGGATACGTCCAGAACATATGCATTATGTCAGCTCCCTCCCGTGTGCACCTCGGGCAAACCTTGTCCCCTTCCCCCGTTACATAGGATAATCTATGCAGGGTTATATATGCCTGGTGTGTTACATACAATTGGGTCATTTTGAATCTGGGGTTCCTAGAGACCTTCTTAGTGTATGCCAGCACCCTCTCCCATTCTGCATCTGTGAACGCCCTTCCCATATCCTTTTCCCACTTGCCTCGCATTGTCAAACTTTTCGCACCTAAGCTTTCGAGGAGCACATCATAAAATCTGGCGACCATGTGCCCTCCTTCCGATACATCATACATGGAGTCCAGTGCGTCGCTTGTCACAATCCTCGCTTGTAGGTTTTCCAATTTCCTCCTGATCCTCTGGGTCATTCCTGAAAACAGCAGGAACTGGCCGCCGTGAATGCAGTAGTCGCTGACCAGGGTGTGAAAATCAATAATTCCGTGGTCTCTCATCAAGTCTCCCACTGTTGCCACCCCTTTGCTCTCCCAGCATTTCCTGTATAGTGCCACCACACCCAGGTGTTCTCCGATAACTCCTATCAGGGGGACATGCATTGAGCAAGGCTCCCGCATCCCCAGAAATGTCCATGCTCTACGCCATATTTCTTTCCCAAGTGTAAGGAGGCCAGAGAGTCTGGTTAGCAATGTGTCTCTCACCCACAGGATTTCTTTTAGGAAATGTTGTTTCAACATTGGCTGCAGTAATGCAGTTTCCAGTGAGGCCTCGTCTCCCAGCCAAGCTACCACAAATTGCAGCTGCCCTGCCAAATAATAAAGTGGGGCACTCTTATCCCACCCTCCTTGTGGTCCCTCTGCAGGGTGTTCAGGGCGATCCTGTTCCTCCCGCCTCCCGCCTCCCCACAGGAATTATCTGATTATCATATCTGTTTGTTGGAAAAAGGCTTTAGGTGTGTTGTAGGGGATATTAATAAAGTGGTATAAGAGGCGGGGGAGTACTACCATCTTCAGCAATGCAGCCCTACTCGGCACCCACAATGGTAGTCTTTCCCAGAACATCATAGAGTTCTGCGCTGCTTCTAGGGCCCTCATTGTGTTATCTCTGTGCGTGTCATCAGGGCAATGCCACACATTGATGCCCAAATATCGGAAAGTGGTGGTTCTCCACTACCAGCCCAGGTGCTGTAATTGTGTCTCCTGGAGTCCCTGGAGGTCCGCCACCAGGAACAAACAGGATTTCCTGCAATGTATCTTGATTCCAGAGAGTGTAGAGAAATGTTTGATAATGTCTAAGAGGTGCAGCAAGTTATTCTCAGGTCGGCTTATGTATAATAGCATGTCGTCTGCATGTAGTGAAATCAAGTGTACTGCCCAGTCTATCTCTATCACGGCCTCTTTGTACTCTTCCCAGTGGATCCAGCGCCAGACTATACAGCATCAGGGACAATGGGCAGCCCTGCTTGGTGCCCCTGTGCCCCTCCCAGAAAGAAAATAGAGGTGAATCCCACAAACATTGGACTGTGTAAAAAGGAGAACGTTGAAAATAAAGAGGGGTCAGCACCCAGAAGAGGGGGACCTAGGGATGCACCAGTATCACCCTGATCGAGAGCCACAGTAAATCCGGTGAAGGGAGGCTAAGAATCGAGAGGAGTTAGAGCCTGGCAGAGGGGGATCCAAGGGTGAAAAGTCATCACCCCAAGATTGAGAAAAGTGAAAGCAAAAGTCAAGAGGGGTCCGAGCCTGGTAGAGGGACATCCAGGGGTGAAGCCATCACCCGAGTAAGAGGGGTCCGAGCCTGACTGAAGGGATCCAGGCTTGAACCTATCATCCAAACTTCAAGTAAGAAAAGAACAGACATATAAATTGAGGAATATGATACGTGAAGGGTCAGCGCCCAGAAGAGGGGGACCCAGGGGTGAAACCGTCACGTTATCTGAACTGTGGATTACACTTGAGAAGGGTCAACGCCCAGTAGAGGGGGACCCAGGGGATGAATCATTAGCACCCTAACAAACTTTCATTTGGTTAATGGAAATTTTGTTTTTGTTATTGAACACATTAGGCCCCAGAAAGCAAGACACTTTCAAAGGAAACGAGACTTGGCCATCAGCAGTCCTGAGAACTGCCATTGGACCTGTCGTCTCGTGCTGGAGAAGCCCGAGACTGTACTGTGCTCCAAGCTCCCATCTTACCCTAGGTCCAAAACGTGGGGAAGGGAGGCCCAGGCTCCTGCATCCTGATATATTGTTTGAGAACACTTCTTTCTTTTCTTGAGAACTATCCTACACCCCTTTTTGTATCAGTTGTGAGGTTTGGCAATAGGTTTCTTAGCATAGGCCCTTTTATTTTGACACAACACCACTAGGACTGCTTTATTTTTCATTTGATGGGTGACGCTTGCTCCCACCTTAGATTTTGGTTTAGATTAGGTGTTTTTCCAACCTGCATACAGCATTCATTGTTCAATAAACACCCTGGAACTGTGATCACTTTTGTCTGTCTTACTTGTTGCCACCATGGGTTCCTCACAGTACCCGTTGAAGGAACATTTAGCATGTTAAGGTCATTGGGTGGATATTTTGACCACTCCCATCTTGGTGCAGGAGAAAAAAAGAAAAGTCTGATTGACAATTTTTAGCAGGAGGTACATTGAGGGAGCTGTGGTGGAACACCTTGCATTAACTTAGAGATGTTAGGAAAGTCCCTACTGATGATTACCTCTTCTGGAAGGCCTGCTATAATGGATGAGGATATGATGATTTGCTCCCCTCTAATGTTGATAGATACAGGTTTCATGGGATATACTTCATTATCCCATTTACGCAGATAACTCTGATTTTGATATGATATGATATGGTATTTATAACGCGCCTATACACAAGTGTTTCAAGATCTCTCTGTGAAATCAGGACGGCTCTGATTACTGTTTGCTTACTTCCTGAATCTTTCAAAGCCTTTACTATCTTTCCATTAATGGAAGCCTTTTCATGAGTAAATGACAGAAACATACATTAACAGACTCAATATGGAATGGAATGGAAAAGGCATTTATAGAGCGCATAGCTGAAGATCCAAACACTTGTGTATAGGCGCGTTATAAATGTCATATATCATATCAAGCAAAAAGATGCATCTAGGCACAGTTGGTATTTAATAGAGTACAATCAGCAGTAGTGGGGCAAATGACTGAAAAAGATGGGTTTTAAGCTTTTTCCTAAACACCTCCAATGAATCCACTCTCCTTAATTCAGGTGGAAGGTTGTTCCAACGCTGCGGGGCCTTGTATGAGAAACATCTGTTCCCAAAGGTAACTGATTTGGAGCATGGAACCAACAGGAGGCGCCCCTTCGATGACCTCAGCAGTCGACCTGATTGATTAGACACAATTTTAGCTGAAATGTAGGCTGGCGCCAAACCGTGAATACATTTAAAAACAAGACACAAGGGGCCTCATTACGAGTTTGGCGGCAGCCATGGAGCTACCAGCTCCATGGCTGCTGCCAAACCGGGCTCCTTTATCGGGTTCCCAGAATGAGGAATTACCGGGCCATTCCGAGTTCGGAGGGCTGGGTAATTCTTCCCTCTGGGAACCCGGGCCCGGATCTTCCCCATTCCCATCTGAGCCCCCATAAGGCTCAATGGGAATGGGAGAGGGAGCTAACAACGGCCGGCCCGTTGTTAGCTCCCTCTTCCCCTCGCAGGACCCAGTAACGACGCCTGGTTTGACCAGGCATTCCTTACCGTGTCCCGTGAGGGGACGTTGTAATCGTGCTGAATGGTGTTAACGGGTCTGCACCCATTAGCGGGACCCGTTAACCCATTCCGCACAGGCCGCAATGAGGCTCAAGGTATTTAACAAAATTTGCTGTTGTACAGAAAGCCAATGAATACTCCTGGTAAAGTGTGAGATAGACGCCCTAGTCGGCAGTGAGAAGTCTCACGGCAGTGTTTTGAGCACCGTACAGTCGCTGTATCTGGTATTTAGGGATACCCAGCAAAAGGGAGTTACAATAATCAAGTCTTGAGTTGACAAGTGCTCCGACCAGTGAGAACCGATATTTTGTCCAGAATAAGAGGCATGAGAGGTTTCAACAGTTTAAGTTGATAATAAACTGTTTTGATAGTCTGATTAATCTGGCCATTACAATTCATATTTGCTTGCAAATGCAGCTGAGATTTTGGGAGTAAACACTCTCCCCATCAGGGGTAAGAAGCCCACGGACAGTTAAACGCATACAAGAAACTTTGGAACTTCCCTGTAACAAATAAGCTTAATACAGGAGCCCGAACAGGAATGCTTTGCCCCTCCAACACAGGGAGCAGTGGAAGAAGCATGGACGAAGCAGCCTGTTCACATAGCGAGAAGGGAGCACTGAAGAGATCCCAGTGGGCAGAGTCCATTACATTGTAGAGGGAGCAGACACTCAGGAAGGAGCAAGGCAAGCAAACATGTCTAAGGCCAGGGGAAAAGACCCGCTGCCAACATCAAAGGGTCCCGAGAAACCTCTGGAGAGCAATCTTCAGAGGATGTGGAACAAAGAATTCAGCTCTCCTCAGGGAATGCAATTGCGCGAGGAACAAACAGACCAACGTGATCCCCAAACAGAAGAAGGTAAAGACCAAAACGTGATGCAGTCGCTACTTAAACAATACTTCATGGATATTGGGGATAGCATCGCTGACACAGTACAGAAGTAGATGGCCATAATGAGAGAGGAACTGGCGTTGGCATGCCAGGAGATAAAGCAGGATGCAAACAAAATGGAGGAAAGTGTCGATATAAATGAGAAAACTATACAAGAGGTGACAGAGGACTCTAAGAAGATGGAAACTTGGGTTGAGCAATTGGCAACCGTGACCCACACCTCGAGCTCCAGACAAAGGACCTTGAGAATAGGTCGAGGAGATCAAACATCTCAATCAAAAATCTCCCTGAGGATGTCCCGGACAAAGATCTAGAAGCAGTGGTAAATGGCATCTTTGTGGACCTGCTAGACGCAGAGGAAAAGTCAGATGTGAGGATAGACAGAATCCACAGAGTCGGCCCCCGAAGAGTGGAACCAGGGGCACGGCCTAGAGACATACTGGCAAGCCCTGCAATATTACAAAACTAAGGAACAGACAATGCAATTAGCAAGGAATGCCAAACAACTAACCTATAACATATCTGAACTGCTGTTTTTCCCAAAACGTGTCCCAGATTACTCTGGTCAAAAGGTGGAAAATGGTCCCGGTTTTGTTGGTCCTTCAAGACAAGGATATCTGATATCGTTGGACATTCCCGTTTGGACTGGTGTTCGAGTGGCAGGGGAAGCAATATCGGATCACTTCCTTTGAAGAGGGAGCAAGATTCTTGAGGATCAAGGTGGAAGATCAGGAGTCAACGGCCCTAAGGCAAAGAGCCAAAGCTCGCACAAAGGTTGAGAATGGTCAATGGTGGTGAAACCAAAGAGAAGCAAGAAGGGGGGGGTACCAGCCTCCTCTGAGACGAACAGGAGAGGAGGCTTCATTCGGGGTAGGACAGACCAATTTGTGATAGACAATGAGGTACAATGGGCTAATTGATCAGCAAGCCTGGGGAAGGTGAATATTGGGGTTGATTTAAGAGGCCCGAGAGGCGGGGGGAGGCAGGGATGGAATCCAGAAAGGGTTGGGGGGAACCTGCTGAAGCGCAGGCTGGAGTATGTAACAGGCACAATTCCAGAGAGGGAAATTGGGAGGGCTAGAGGCCAGTTGAGCCCTTCCAGCCGAGGGGAGAGGGTGGGGGGAGTGAAGGGAAGGGGATAGAGGAAGGGTGGTGAGAGGGGTGAAGGGACGGGGAGGGGGTAAGGGAGTCTGATCAGGATAGGGCGAGGAGGTACAATAATGGTCGACAATACTATGATAATGGATAGCCACAATAAGTTAGGCATCATATTCCTGAATATTAAGGGTCTAAACTCCCATTTGAAGAGGAAAAAAATTGAAAGGTACATAAGAAGGGAGGGACCCGATATAATAACACTACAACAGACACATGTTCATACCTGGGACAGGGAAAGACTGAGACTGCAAGGCTTTTGCCAAATATATCAGTCCACAGAAAAGAACAGGAAAGGGGGAGTGTTGCTAGCCTTGCTGAACAGCTTCGATCTTATAGTTACTGAAATGGATAAGGATGCCCGGGGGAGTTATTTAGCCATGAATTTCAAGGGGACGGGGAAGGGTTACACGGTAACAACTATCTACGCCCCAAACACAGGAGAAGATGTCTTCATTCAATACGCCCTGCTCAAACATGAGAAATGTGCGAAGGGACCCATAATTCTGACTGGGGATAGATCCACGAAAACTAAAGGAGCCCAGGGGAACCTTCGAAAGAACTGACAGAGAAAGTCGAGAGACTAGCATTAGTGGACATATGGAGGGAAAAGGAAGGGGACAAGGAGGGGTCAAGGAGGGTTACACTTTTTCCTCACACGTCCATCGTTCATCATCAAGAATACACTACCTCTGGGCATCCAGGGTACTCCTGCGAAGGGTAAGGGCAATAGAGGTGGGGGCAATGCTCTTGTCAGACCATGCACCCTTGACCATGAAAATTGGTAGAAGGCCAGGCCCTTTTGGACTCTGGTAATGGAGCTACACGGCGTACCTGTTTAATGAGGAAGCTCTGAAGAAGGAGTTGGAGGAAGCGATCTTGTGCCTTTTGAGGACACCTCCATGCAGACGAGGTGAGATCCCTTTAAGGCTACAATTAGCAGAACATTATTGCGATTGTGATCAGGGACAGGGACAGGGAATAAAGGCTGGTAGAAAAAGATTTAGAGGGAAAAATAAAGGGAAAAATAAAGAGGGTAATGGCCAAGATGGGAGTGAGAGTGAGCAGGGAAATAAGAAGGGAGTACAGAGCTATAAAAGGCAAATTAGAAATTTTACAGGTCAAGGCAGCGGAAAGATCTCTGTTGTTTTTAAAACAAAAATATTATATAAAGGCTAACAAATCAGATAGACTTTTGGCTAGGATGTTGAGAAAGGAAGAGAAGGCCAAAACAATTTTAAAAGTAAAAGTGAAGTGGGGGCTGGGAGGGAAACAGTACGAACACCAACAACATTGTTTGTGAATTCTCGAGGTCCTATTCGTGAATTCTCGAGGTCCTATACCGAGCTATACAGTTGGGTAAACCCAGCTGAACAGAGGCAAGAGGAATATATAAGAAATACTGAGTTCACACAAATAACAGAACAGGAGAAAGAGGCTCTAGCCCTAGATATTACATTGGACAAGGTTCATTATGGCATTACCCAACAATAAGACCCCTAGCCAAGGTGGCTTTACTCCAGAATTGTATAGATCCTTCAGGGAAACACTGATCCCATACTTGGTTCCTCTCCTTAACGAAATTGGGGCCCTGGGATAAAGGAAGTGTCCATAAGATCGCCACTTTTGGGGACGACATGTTGTTGACCTTGAAGGACCCGGGAGATCCCTTGAGGCAGTGGAGAAAGAGATTTTATGGTTTGGATCGGTGGCAGGGCTAAAAAGAAATCCACACAAGACAGAAATTCTGATCCTAATGATACCAAGAGAGACAGAAGAGGGGCTCGGGGGCATGCTTCCTTATAGATTGGTTAAGAAGTCCATAACCTATCTAGGAATAAAGCTAACGAAAACGCTAATGAAAACAATAGATGAGCCTTTCTTAGCCAATCACTTGCCCATGATAAAAGTAATAAAGAATAAGCTTCTCGACTGGGGACCTATAACGATAACCTGGATGGGTAGAATCAACATTTTAAAGATGGTTATTCTCCCTCAGCTGTCGTACTACTTCATGACTCTCCCGATCCCGGTCCCTGTCTCCTTCTTCAGAGCTATCCAGAAAGACACAGGGAGATTTGTTTGGAACAATAAAAGACTGCGGATAGCTAGAAGTAGAGGTGGAATGGGGAACCGGACCTTAAATTATACTTTATGGCGGCACAAATAAGGGTGATGACGGACTGGTTGAAGGATGGCGGGACAACATATGGAGGGCAAGGGATAAGGCAGTAGAAGGGGAAAACCTGGAGGGAGTATTATGGAAACCGAAAGGAGATAGACCAAAGAATATGTAGTGTGGTAAGATACTGACTGTGGTAGGGAACTCCTGGGATGAACACATAGGCGGGCCCAAATCACCACATTCCCATCTCCATTTACACCAATTCTTGGCAACCCAAACTTCACTCCAGCCTTCGGAGAAAAGGGCTTTGGGGTGTGGCGGGAAGGAGGCTGCAGGAGGATCAGGGACATGTTTGAGGGCCAGACATAAAATCATTCTCCCAAAGCAAGATAGATTTTGGAGTGGCAGAAGCGGAGAGGTTTCATTATTTCCAAATAAGGCACTGGTTAATGCATCCTTCCAATAAGGAGGCAGCGACGCACAGCTTAACCCCCTTCGACAAATTTCTAACGACAGATCCCCGCGATAAACATTTAGTGGGGGTGATTTATTCACACATCAAACAGGGAGAGTAACCAGTGCAAAGGAAATACATGGCATCCTGGAAGGGGCAACAGGCCAAGTGATAGAGGTAACAGAATGGAAGGAGTTGTGGGCCAACATACCCAAACTAACGAGATCTCTACAAATGCAGGTCAAATGTATGTTACAATGGCACCTAACTCCAGATAAAATACATACATTCTACCCCTCAGTACCTAATCTATTCTGGAGGCAATGTGGAATCAGGATTATTGTAGGAAGCATTAACAGAGGCAATGGGTCTGAGGGGAGGGGGAAATAAAGGTATGTCAATACTGGGGTTAGGGGGACAATTGGAAGATCTGTGCACCAAAGCAGAACATAAAATCTAGGTGATCTTGATGTTGGCAGGGGTGCTAGGGGTGGCGCAAAAATGGAAATCGAGGGACCCTCCCACAGAACACGAATGGGTGGGTAAAGTTTGGAACTTTGCAGCCCTGGAATGGGCTACCTACTCTCTACAAGGAGGAGATTATCAAGGATTCCTGGCAGACTGGTCCCAAGTCCTGGGATTTCTCCAGGAAGGGGCAAGGGGAGCTGGTGTCCGAGGAAAAGGAGACTGTTGGGACTGGTGGAGTAAAGCTGGACAGTCGACTTTAAGAGGTTATGCTTGGAGACAATACAAAAGGAGCGCTTTTCATCCATGATGGGACTACTGGGAGGGTGGAGGGTTCACAAAGTGTTGGACATTTTGGAAAATGTTAATGAAAAAGTGTTATAAAAAAAAAAGGAAATAAGGAGGGTAATCGAACTCATCGACCTAGACCTTTATTTTTCACTTGTTCCTTTATTGTTAAGTTGTTTGCTTATGTTGAGGGGTTGAAATATAAAATTTGTAAAATGAAGTTTCAATGTTCCTTAACGTTTGGCGGTACTGTTGCATTGACGTGTATTGTGCACATTGAGATTTCAATAAAAAGATATTTGGAAAAATAAAAGCCGAAGGGACAAGGAGGTTCCCCGGGGCACTGCACATACCACTGGCAAAAGGCCGGAGAGAAATGGGCCCAGTATAACTTGTTGATTTCAGTCCAGCAAAAAGGATGAAAACCATCCCAGAGCCTCCTCAGATACATGGGCGACTGTGGACAGTCTGGAAAGAAGAATCTTAAAATCAACAGTATCAAAGGCTGCTGACGTGCCCAACGTAACAAGCATGCTAATGTCGCCCTCGTCGGTAGCCCTCAAAGCCCTACGTAAGCGTACTCTGTCCCATGTCCAGGTCTAAACCCTGACTCGTATATATTCAGAATGGCATGCTCATCCACAAAACTCTGAAGCTGCATTGTCACTATCTTCTCCAGAATGTTTGCAGGCTAGAGGAGGCCAGCAATTGGACGATAGTTTGATAGACATTTGTGGTCCAGAGATGTTATTTTTAGGAGTGGGGTAAGTAGTGGGGTAAGATATGAATGTTTTAACTCAGGTGGAACACTTCCTTGACTCAATGAGGCATTGACTAGAGAATGGACAATGGCCCTCATTACGACCCTTGCGGAAAGCGACTGACCGGAGCGCCACAGCGTAAATAGCGTTTCCGCCATTGCACGAAGGAGCAAAGTGCGGCCCATTCCGACCCATCGGGCACGAGCACCACGCCATGGCGGAAGTGCAAAGTCCGCGATGGCGGAAATGACCCCAAAACGGCCCACACCGCCGCCGTACGGCGCCCTAGGTGCAATACCGCCACCCCTCTTAGCGGTCACCGCAGTGTGCGCCTACCGGAAAGTACGGTGACCGGAAATATACGGAAACGGAAGTAAAAACATGGGCCCGGAACGGGAAACATCCCGGCGTACACCTATAAAACCACTAAAACCACTAAAACCACACAACCACTAAAATCACTACCCTGAAACACACCCCAACCCGTCACCCACCCTAGCGAAACCAAGACAAATGGGAAAAGTAGCGAAGAAAGCGTGCGACCGCAAGCGGCAGGTCCACTTCTCCCGCGAGGAACTCACCGTGCTAACAGAGACCCTCCAGGAGAATGCTGCCGTCGTCTTCTCCACGCAAATGACCAGAACGGCACTTGCAAACAAGAAGACCATATGGGCTCTGGTGGCACAGCGGGTAAGTGCGGTGGGGACCGCACCCCGCACCCCACAGCAATGCCGCAAGCGATGGGACGACCTGCGGATACGCGTCCGCAGCATACTCTCTGCCAACCGCAACATTGCCACAGCCACCGGGGGAGGTCCTGAATCACCCATCAAGTTGACCCCCTGGGAAGAAATCTGTGCCTCCACCATCGGAATGGAGAGCATAGAGGGAGTCGGAGGGATGGAGAAAGGAGTGCAGACATCCGAAGATTCAGGTAGGTGTACCAGATAAAACAATGCCAAATCCACACAGTCCATCCATGTGAAGTACCATGCGTCCACATAGTGCAACAGAAACACATGTCCAGGAGAACGGCCACACACATCGGCCTGATAGCGCACGTTAAAACCCACAATAAATACATAAATAATTAAAAACCCCTAATACACGCACTACACGTGCAGCAGGCACACCCTAACTGCAGGCTGCCAAACAACTGCACCCTCACTCCACACACAAATCAAAGCACCTCCAAGGCCCCGACCCAAATCACCCTCAGGTACCACCCCAGAGCATGTGATACAATGCCATTCCAATTCCCACAGACCCATCATTAACCCTCGCCCTCCTTTACTCCACCACAGGGTCCGATCCAAACGACGAGCTACAGGACACCCCTACCAGCACACCTGCAAAGAGGGCCAAGACCAACGGCCAGAGACCCTCCACCTCAGCTGCACGCATCAAGACACGGCAGCAGCACAAATCAGGTGGCAGCACAGAGGAGGGAACATCAACAGGCACCCCAGCAGCCAGCATGCCCACAACACCACCACCACAGGTCCCCCCAATGGATGCCACAGAAGGCACTGCCTCTGGTGGCAGCAGCACCATAGGTGAAACCCAATTGATGGCAGCATGCTCCGACACAGAAAACGGGGATGTCGAAGTCAGATCCATCCATGACCTGTCCCAATCCCCCTGTCTGTCCCATCCCGTACAACATGAGGATACCACGCAGGGGCACCCACAAGACAACGACTGGCCATCCCCCACAAGCCCTGTGGCAAGGCAACATGAGGACAACAGCCCCTCTGTGACACCCCCGCAAATGGGCATGGCCCAGCAGAGGCAACAGTCCCTCGACCAGTTAATCGTGCAACAGCAGCAAATGGCCACGCTCCTCAAGGACCATGCCGATGAATGTGGGGGCACTAAGGCAGACATAGAAACATCAACTGAGACACTTAGGGCAGAAATGGAGAGAGGCACAGAGACGCTGAGGGCACAAATGGAGAGTAGCACCGAGAGCCTGAGAGTCCAAATGGAGAGAAGCACCGAGAGCCTGAGGGGGGAACTGCATGCGACGTCCAAAGACGTATGTGCCGAACTTGCCGCAGTGCGCCGTGTGCTCACTGAGCTCTCGCAAACCCTTAGGGACATGCATGGACGTGAGCAGGCAGACACATCATCCGTTGCAAGTTCCGTCCAGGGCAGCCCCCAACGTAGATCTGGAAGGAACCTGCGCTCCACAGGCAGGGGTGCCCCTGATACCCGCAGAGGGGGCTTGCAATAGCGACAGCCCACTGACAATGAGCATCTTTGGACACTGGGGTTCGTGGGGGAGGTAGGAGGGTGGAGGGGGTGTGTTGGGCTCACTTGGGTGGCGGGTCGATAGGGTGTTCAACATGACATCACATATGCCATAAAAAGTGCACGATCAACCAATGAGATGTGTGGACATTGATTTCTGTGTACTAGGCCATCATAGGCGTACAGTCCATATTGTGCATGTCCCAGACACGCACAGTGCCACGAGTCCCGTGTCCATGTATCAGCCACCAGGCGTGAGTGCTAGAAGCATACATCAATGAGATGCTGACGAATGTCACGGGCCTCCGGTGCCTCGCAGACTCCATGAGGTGCTGCCACATCCCCACCCTCATCATGACCATCATCATGTGCTTGCAGTTCTGCGTCAGGGGGCATGGGCACATTTCTACGTACGCACATGTTGTGGAGCATGACACATGCCATGACCATCTTTGCAACCTTCTCATGGCGGTACAGGAGTGCCCCGCCAGACCTGCTGAGGCAGCGGAAACGAGTCTTCAGTAGGCCGAATGCCTGTTCAATGACTACACGGGTACGTGAGTGGGCATGGTTGTAGTCCTCCTCATGCTGGTCCCGTGGGTTCCGGACTGGTGTGAGGAGCCATCTCTTCAGTGGATATCCAGCATCACCTGTATGTGGACGAGAAACGTATGATGTGGAATGCCATTGCTACGTACGCACACCCCCCCCCTTCCTGCCAGGTCATTGCCAAATCACATTCCCCACATAATCATGCATGTAATGAGACTCACCGAGTAGCCAGGATCTGTTCCCTGCGTGTCGCTCCATGTAGCGTGGTATTGTAGAGTTCCTCAAGACCATAGAATCATGGGTTGATCCAGGGAATCGGGCACAACAATGTGTAATGATCCTGTTGGAGTCACACACCATTTGTACATTCAGGGAATGAAATTGTTTTCTGTTGCGGTACTGGGCCTCCATGGCATGTGGGACGACCAATTCCACATGGGTGCAGTCGATGGCACCAATGCAACCCGGTATGCCGGCAAGTGCATGGAATCCCACTTTTGTGTTGGTAATTTCCTGCTCCGAGCGTGGTAGAGAGATGTAGTCGTCTGCGTGCTGCAGGAGGGCATCGAGCACTTGCAATAGTGTCCGTGAGAACAGTGGCTGAGAAATGCCATGCAACTGTCCGACTGTGTGCTGGTAGGTGCCTGTGGCCAGGAAGTGGAGTACAGACACCACCTTCAGTAGGGGTGGGATGGCGGTTGGGCTATCTATCATGCTGACAAGGTCAGCCTGTGTCATGTCCACAATGGCGGCTATGGTGTCCCGGTCCAGACGGTAGAGGGTGTGGATCTGCTCATCAGTGAGGTTGAACGGATGTGCTCGGAGGCGTGGGATTGCGGGCTGCCTGCGTGGTGGTAGTGGCTGTGCTGGCGGCCCTTGCTGGCCCTGCCTTGGCCTCCTCCTCCTCCTGCGTCTCCTTCGTGCGGCCGGTAGCACTTGGTGTTCGTCTTCTTCTTGGAGTTGGAGTAGTTGCAGTGCTATCAGGTCCCCCAGGGCCAACATCGCGAGTCCTGCCGGTAGCATTTCGGTGTGGTTGTGGGAGGAGACTGGCTGTGCAATTTATGTGTTTTCAGGCTGTATGGCCTCCACCTGTGGTGATTAATTCCACCTGTGCAAGCTGCTCTCCCCTTTGGCCGAGCACGTCCCGCGCACAACGCTGCAAATCTGGGAATGGCATCTTGCTATTGCAATCATGTATTTGTACCCGATGGCCGTGTAACATTGGTTGACATGTTCATTCTGCTGTGGTCCCATTGTTGCACATACTATCTGTGCAGTCGCGAACAGACTTGTGAAGGGTCAGTGGAACGTAGTACTCGAGTAACGGTGGGCCCTCATGCATCACTGTACCGAGTTGCAATGACGGGCGGGGCGTCCCATTTGTGGGTGAAGGCAGTTGCCATTTTCACACACAGCCGCACTCGATGGAATAATTAGTGATTTCAAACGGCCACAGATGCCTTTTCGGCGTGATGTTGCAAATGTGGAATTCCAAGGGCGGCGCTTTCGGTTTCCAGCTAGCGGCGAGGAGATGCCCACAGGTCTGACTGCAAATATAACGTTCTGTTGTTCAATGTCCTTGAGACAGGGCCCATGGCGAGGAAGCAATGATTGATATGAATAGTTTGGGATGCGCAATTGCTACGTGGGCGATGAGGCCGGCCGTTCCCACATACATGTTACTTCACAACACTGGAATTACGGGCTGGGGCACTGTGGATTTTGCAGGCTGCATAACGCACAGACTCAATGGATGTTTCTAATGTTATGTGAGTAATTATTCAGGCGTTTGGATTCCGGGATGAGGGAATGATGAATGGATGCATGGGCAGGTGATTTGATACAGAGTTTGCCATGTACAGGGCTTCTTGGGATCTATCCGCCTCCCCTACGCTATGTGATGCAGGGCTGCCATGGTGGGACCATCGTCTATCTGGCCTTGTTGAGCCCTCCCTGTCTCGACACGCCCTCAGACACTTGTGTCCATGCACATTAACATTCCCATCTGATGGATTCTGTTTTGACAGACGCATGCACAGGTACACTCGTTTGTGATGGTGTTTGCACCTCGATATAGATGGTTAGGAGTCGCAAGTGGTTTTGGGGTGGTGATGATCCTTTGGAGTGGGCTAGCATGCATATGGCTGTGGATTTCGTGTGATCATTGAAGTGAGTTGTTGGAATGTAGTTCTGATGGCCATTCTGTTCTTTTTCTTTTCTTTTGGTTGACAGGTATCTCCTCCCCTTTTGCCACTGCCATCTGTATGCCACTCCTGCAGATGGGTTTTACTCCCGACACCTGCTGCTTCGTGTTAATCAGTGGAGCAGCATTACGATCTTATGGGACGATCGCCAATGGCCCACATGCCCTTACGCAGTACTGGTGGCTCGGAGCAACATTTCGGCCTTTCAGCTGGACTAGTGCCTCCCCATTGGGACGGCCCTGCGGTTCTGTGCGCTTCCATGTTGCCTTTTCGTACGTGAATGTGGCTCTGTGTACCATGAGGGAACAGGACGACACACAAGTAGTGGCTGGTCATTTCTTGCGGATGCAGCCCACAATGGTGATTGGTGTTTAGGAGTTCATGGCCTGATGGCTGTATGGGCTTGGTGACTTTGATGTGCATTAAATTTCTATTCTGATTTGGCCCGTGTAGCGTTTTTCTTTGCAAGTGATGTGGCATATGCCTATTTGGGGGGCGATGTATTGTGAGGAGATCTGCATTGGGTTCCAGCTTCGGAGTTTAGTTGCGTGGTACTGTACTGGGCGCGTTTGCCTACGAAGCCCGTGAGGTCAGGGATGGGGGCTGCCAATATGACAGTTTGAATGTTGTCATGCTCAGGGGCGGGGGATTGGGTTTTGTGTAACAGATGCCGGTCAGCCAGGTGGACTGGTGGAATGATGTGATTCTCGGAATATGGCTGGTCACAGGTGCCTGTGTTTGCGTGCGTTTCTTGGTGGGGGACTGTGGTCATGTCCATTGGGATGGCTTCTGTATTCGTGCCATCTGTGCCCTGCAGCTCCCATTGGCCCCTCTTGGGTTTCTTTTGTTCGTTGCCATGCATGGGTGACTTGTACATTTCAATGGTTGCATTGTGGCTTCATTGCACCTACGGGGAGTTGTACTTTGTGGGCAGGGAGCGGTGTACAGGCACTCAGTGGGGCCGTTTACGGTTGATTCGCGATGCCGTACTTCTCACCATGGCGGAATGGTACATTACGCCATGCCTGATGGCGTTAGGTACATGTCCGCTAGGGTCGGAATTGGCGTACCGTTGCGCCATGGTGGTGTTTGCGGTTTCGCATGGCGCGCGCGCGCGTGCTTGGTGCAGTTAGCGTTGGCGTTCACTACGGTGTCGCTAATGGCTTCGTACTTTGCGGTGACGGGTCATAGTCGCACCGAGCGCTATTCGATGGCGGTATTGCATTTCCGCCATCGTTTTCCGATTTCCGCAAGGGTCGTAATGAGGGCCAATCTCACTTAAAGCTGGTATGTGCAGTTTTACCAAATATGCCGGAATAGGGTCATAAGTGAATTTTGTAGGTTTAAGTTTTTCCATAAGTGATGTAACTGTCTGCAGTCTAACAGGAGAGAAAGAAAAAGTAGGAGGCGGGTTTTACATCCAGTTGAGTTTCCACATTAGTAGTCCTTTCCTGGCGGTGTGGACAGTGAGAGTCAATATTCATACGAATGTGATTGATTTTATCTAGGAAATAGACATTGAATTCATTAGCCATTTGAAGCGATGGAGAGAGGCTCTAGGTAGCACAAGTGGACGAAACGAAATTGCTGATAGTGGAAAACAGGGTCTTAGATTTATTTTCTGCCAAATTAATTTGGTTCTGTATGTACGCAGACTTAGCGACAAGAATGTCTTCCTTATAGGTTTTCAAGGTGGATTTGGCTGTCAGCCTTTCTGTATGGTCTCTTGATTTGAGCCATAGTTGTTCTCCTTTCTGGTAAATGTTTTTGATATTTTTAGTGAGTCCTTATACCAGGGGTTATATTTCTTTCTCCTTCCCTTTTTGGAATATTGAATAGGGGCAATTTCATCAAAATTAGTTTGTATACCACCCATAATCGTACGATAGTGTTCTGTACAATTGAGATCAGGCTGTAAATAGTTGACATTAGTCACTAGCTATTCACTGGTGATGAGATCCAGCTTCTTCTTTTGACGCAATGGTTGTGGTTCAGTGACCAGGCTACTGCCGGCAAATGAGGCTGAAACTGCCATGGAAAATTTAACTAAGAAATGATCTGGTCATGACACTTGGACAATTTCAGAGTGGGAAAGATGTACCCCTCGGAAAAAGACTGGATCCAGACAGGACAGTGTCGTCCAGAGTGGGTAGCATCTGTGGATAGTACCTCCAAGTCATGCAACTGTAATATATCGTTAAGGTGTATACAGTGAAGATTATCAAGGCTGTTGCACCAAATGTTATATCCTCTTCAGGTTCCTCCCATTCGTCTCCCATCAAACATCCTATTTCCATGTGTAAGGAACTCATGGTGGCAACAGTAAAGATAGACACAAGTGATCACAGCTCACCAGTGTTTATTAAATTGTATGTAGGTTGGAAAAACGCCTAATCTAAACCTAAATCTAAGATGGGAGCAAGCGTCGACCATCAAATGAAAATAAGGCAGTCCATGTGGCGTTGTGTAAAATAAAAAGGGCCTATACTAAGAAACCTATTGCCAAACCTTAGAAAGAGGTGTCTGTTACTCACCACTGAGCTGGCCGCGGCATTGAGTAGATGACTTCGAGTCCAGTGACATGGACCAAATGCTGACCTCTCGAGATAACCACTGACAAGCCCGGTAGTCTCCCAGAAACCGGCTTCCTCAACTTGAGGTAGCTCTTCTTTGCAATATACCCCTCTGCTGTTTAAGTGTTTGGACAGACAGAGGTGTTGATCACATAAAAGAGTGGAGAACACGTTCACCGCCACACCAATGCTGTAATGGAAATGCAAAACAGGTTAATACAAAGTGGAGGTCAGAAGGTCTAAATATACCTTAAACGTGCTCTGTGTACCTGATAATTTGGTGGCTAAGGCGTGAAAAGGCTGAACCTATGCCCCCAAAGTATGGGTCTATATTCTCTTGAGTGATGGAAACGTATCAGGTTACCCCTGTATGGAAGGAATGAGTTCTTGAACAGTCAATAATAAGGAAACAATGATGGGATAAAATAATAAATGGGAAAGGTTAGTACAGGGTAACTCCCCGGGCGACACGAGGGACACGCTAGAAACGGGATGGTGCACAGTTCAGCAAGGCGTCTGTTAGTGTACTGTTGGGAGATCTAAGGTCCTTAATTGGTGAAGTCTCTTTGTGGAAGAAACAAGGTAAGTCTTTGGGCTCAGTTCTAATGGAGAGAGGTCAAGTAAGGGTCTTAGTATTGGCAAAACACTCACTCATAACAGAGTTGTATGAGCTTACCAAGCGGGAGTGCAGCTGCTGCCGGTAGCGGGATACACACAGGTAGCACCACACCAATGCAAGCGGAAATGCAACTGCTGCGGGTAGCGGGATACACACAGACAGTGCGTAGCTGAAGAGGAATCCAGAAGCAGGCTGAGGTTGGCAACGGCGGGTGTATTCTGATCAGACAGGAGGCAAAAGAAGTCTGTGAAAGCACTCCGGGTCGTCAGCAATCAGTTCAAAGTATTCCAAAGGAGTGGACGGGAGGAAGTCCGGAAGAACGGTGCCATAGTCAAAAGCACAGTAAAATTCACAAATGAAAAAGTAATGCTACAATCAGAAGCAGCGCGTAGCGAAAAAATGTTGTTTAAGAAAACCGCGGAGGGTGGAGACTGAGAGCCCACGTCGCAGGGGATATCAGGTGACTTGACATGTGGCACGGAATACGCATCTGGATTGTAGGTGTAACAGTATTCGAAAATAATATGTCAGGATGCAGTTGTCACAACTCGCCCGCCGTGGAGACTATACCCAAGATGGAGACTGAAAAGAAGGTAGAAGACGGACTCCTTCCCTGGACTCGCTATGCGCATTCTAGTCTTTTGACTTTATATTCACGGAAGTTGCTAACGCACTTGCGTTGCAACTTCCAGTACTTTGGAAAGTGTTTCCCAGCGCTCGTGTGTTATTTTCCTTTTTTCCTCCTGGCCGCTTTCCGAACGGCTTCCCCTTTCCGTTTCTGCCGTTCTCGGACGGCTGTTCCGCTGTATGCTGTCTACTGCTTACCTTCTTGGAACTCCCTCTTTCCTTACTCGCAGTTCTTGCGAGGAACCTGCTACTCTTCTGCAACCTAGCCCATCCGGACTCCTAGTATCCTGCTGCTGCTCTCTTGGGTGTTTATTTGGAGCCATTGTGTACTTTGCCTACTCCTTCAGTATCTCAGTGCATTCTGGGACCAGTAGTCCCAGCAAGATATCACAACCTACCAGGGTTTTTTCGGCAAGGCTTTTTCCCTGGTCTGGGGTGGGCTCCCTGGGGTCCCCACTGCCAGGCAAATTGCATCTCAGGCAAAGTGGCCTCTAGTGGAGCCCATACCCATCGCACCAAACCAGGAGTAAGGGCGCCCAAGAAACCCAGCGACTCTTGGAGACAGAGAAGAAAGGAGATACCAACGGATGAATCCTGGGACTCTGATTCAGACGGTACCTCAGTCATAAAGACTTCAGGTGAGGAGGGGGTTGGTGGAGATAACAAGGATCAGACTGAATCTGAGAGATTGCAACGCCCAGAGATTATGGCCTCCCTAGAACAATACCAAGAAATGGTAAACGCCATCCAGGCCCTGACGGCTGAAGTACAGTCCCTAAGAGCTGACAATACAGCATTACAGCAACAGGTTCAACAGTTGGGACAACGGGCACCTCAACGGGATGATAACAGAGGAGAACTACTCCCTCTTCCCTTGTCGTGTGGGAAATATGATGGGGACCCAAAGAAATTAAAAGAATTCTTGGATGCCTGCACAATCCAATTCGCCTTTCGCCCCAGGACCTACGAATTAGACAGAACTAAGGTTGGGTTCTTGATATCCAATCTGACAGGCAACGCTCTGGCATGGGCTACGCGTTTTGTTACTACTTCAGATCCGGTTCTCATTGATTACGGCCTATTCACACAACGACTAAAAGAAAGGTTCGAGAGACCGGAGGTCTTGTATTCCGCCTTTGAAAATCTACTCGACATACGACAAGGGCCATCGGATGTTCAAACGTACCTTGTGAGATTTTAAAGGATAGCTGCAGAAGCAGGATGGCCCGAAACTGCCCAACAGACTATATTCCGAAGAGGACTCCACGAAGACATTAAGGACGAACTGGCGAGAGTTGCCAGACCTAATTCTTTCCAAGAACTGGTCTCCTTAGTCTTACAAGTAGAGTTCCGTATGGCAGAAAGGAAGGCAGAAAGAAGAAGACCACGCAATTTTGTATCAGGACCAAACCCCTCTTCGATACCTGAAAAGAGATCCACGGAAGAACCTATGCAAATTGGAACCACACGAGGACCTCTATCTACTAGCGAACGCAAAAGAAGAAGGGACTTCGGCTTGTGTATGTATTGTGGGTCAAACAGCCATCTATTAAGAGATTGCCCTGCAGTACCCCCCAAAAGACAGGGAAACGAAGGACCCCAACCTTAAACAGGGAAAGGGAAGGGGTGAACACCATAAATCCCTGTCACTTAGCGCAGCCTTCGGCTTTGGACTGTTGCAGTCTTATGGTGATCAAGATACTAATAGAATGGGAGCCGACAGGGTCCGTGGAGTGCATAGCCATGTTAGACTGTGGAGCGGCTGGCAACTTTGTGGACGACAAGTGGGCCAAGGAACATCTCTTACCCAGACGACCGAAGATCAGATCTATACCGGTGGAAGGAGTCGATGGTACCCCACTAACATCAGGCCCAATTAGTCACGAAACACGGGAGTTGAAGATAAAGATGGCTAATCATCAGGAATACCTCTCATTCGATCTGATCAGGGCGGCACATTTTCCGGTAATACTGGGAATTCCCTGGTTAAGAAAGCACAATCCTCACATTGATTGGAGTTTGAATACAGTAGACTTCAAATCACAGTACTGCAGTCAACATTGCTTAACTACAGAAATCACCCCAGTCATTCAAGCAACACTGCATCCTTCCTTCAGTGTCAACATGATACCAGCTCCCTATCAGGAATTCATAGATGTATTCACAGACACACAACCCCGCCTTCTACCACCACATCGCAGAGAAGATTGCAAGATTGATCTGACACCGGAAGCAGTTGTGCCTTTCGGGAGAATGTTTCCGTTGTCACTACCGGAAAAGCAAGCTCTGAAAGAGTACCTTGCCACCAACCTAGAGAACGGCCTTATTAGAGAGTCATCTTCCTCAGCAGGGGCTTCTCTCTTTTTTGTTCCAAAGAAAGGAACAACAGAACTACGCCCTGTATAGATTACAGAGGTCTGAATAGTCTTACGGTGCGAGATAGATACCCTATGCCATTAATGAAGGACATCATTGAAGCCGTCCAGGGGGCCCGGGTCTTCACCAAGCTGGATTTGAGAGGAGCTTATCACCTTTTAAGACTCCGCGAAGGGGATGAGTGGAAGACGGCTTTCCGGACACCTCTAGGACATTACGAATATAGAGTAATGCCTTTTGGACTAGTCAATGCACCGGCACAATTCCAACGATTCATGGACAATGTGTTTTCAAATATGCTCTACTCCTCAGTGGTCGTTTACCTAGACGACATTCTTGTCTTTTCTGCCACCCTGGCTGAACATCGTGTCTTGGTAACAGAAGTCTTACAACGTTTAAGGAGAAACAGTCTACTAGCTAAACCCGAAAAATGCATATTTGAGGCATCCACAGTACCATATTTGGGTTTTATATTATCTGCAGATAACATACAGATGGATCCAGCCAAGACGGATGCCATTACAAATTGGCCTGTACCCTCTAATGTCAAAGGAATCCAACGATTCTTAGGACTAGCGAACTTCTATAGAAAGTTTATCCCCAATTTCTCTGAGATTATTCTACCTATCACCAATCTTCTTAAAAAGGGGGTGAAATTCCAATGGGATTCCGGCACTGAACAAGCCTTCCAAACTTTGAAAAGATCTTTTGTAACAGCTCTGATCCTCAGACAACCAGATCAAACACGCTCGTTCATAGTGGAAACTGATGCTTCCCTCGGTGCTATCGGGGCAGCATTACTACAGAAGGAGGAAGACGGCTTAGAACATCCTGTCTCTTATTTTTCACGCACGTTGACCACTAGTGAACGCAACTATTCCGTGTTAGAAAAAGAACTCCTGGCCATCCGACAAGCGTGTGAGGAATGGAGACATCTGCTACAAGGCTCTGTAGTCCCGTTTTTGGTCCGTACGGATCATAAAAACCTTAAAGTCCTTCAAAAGATGGAATGCCGCAACTCACGACATGCTAGGTGGGCGTATTACTTCTCACAATTTGACTTTGAGATCACCTATCTCCCAGGAAAGGACAACACTCTGGCAGATGCCCTTTCTCGGAGTATGGGTGAAGATTCGGGAGATCTACCAGAACAGGAACTCATGTTAGCAGGGAAGACATTCATCGTCAACATAAACACATTTTTGCGACGGGTAAAAGCGGAACAACAGAACAATAGGAGCTCAGAAATGGATTTGAAAGGGAAGGGCAACTTTCTCTTTAAAAAGGAAGCTTTGTATATACCAACCCGAGAACTCCAAGTACAAGCAATGTCCTGGTGTCACGATATTCCCTCTGCTGGACACAAGGGCCAAAGAGCCACACTAGAGTTAACATCTCGTCAATTTTGGTGGCCTTCCCTGGCTAAGGATGTGAAGGAGTATGTAAAGACCTGCCCTGTGTGTGCTCAAAACAAGTACGATTACCACAAACCCCTAGGACTTCTACAACAAGAAAAACAGCCCGAAGGACCTTGGCAACAGATATCCACGGATTTCATAGTGGAGCTGCCAGAATCCTGTGGACACACCGCCATAATGGTCACAATCGATTCCTTTAGCAAGCTGGCTCACTTTTCTCCTCTTGAAGGACTCCCTACTGCCAGCACGACTGCAGAAGTCTTTCTGAAGGACATAGTCAGGCTTCATGGGATTCCCACCAATATAGTCTCAGATAGAGGCGCTCAATTCACGTCCAAATTCTGGACAGTTCTGTGCAGAACATTAGGAATCAGGAGATCTCTTTCCTCAGGGTTCCACCCGGAAAGCAATGGGCAAACTGAACGTTTGAACGCCACTCTCGAACAGTACATACGGTGTTTTTGTAACCAAGAACAAGACGACTGGTTCCATCTTCTGCCCATGGCCGAGTTCTCTTATAACAACACTAGACATACCTCCCTAGGCATGAGTCCTTTCAAGTGCACCTATGGTTATGACCCAAAGCATATACCTCTCTCTGGTATCCCTCCTACAAACACACCTTCAGTGGATCATCTACTGGATACCATACAGAGGATGCATCGAGTATCAGAATCCAATCTCGCAAAAGCTCGACAAGACTGTAAAAGATGGGCAGATCAAAAAAGAAGCCCAAATCCTCAGTGGGAAGTAGGAAGGCAGGTGTGGTTATCCACCAAGTATTTACCCAGATGGGTTCATCCAGGAAAGTTTGCACCCAGGTATCTTGGGCCCTTTCGTATCTCAGCCAAGATCAATCCTGTGGCTTTTAGACTGGACCTTCCCCCGATTCTCAAAAGAGTTCATCCTGTCTTTCATACCTCACTCCTTAAACCATATATTGAGGACCCTCATTCACGAAAGACAAAAAGCTCCCCTCAAAAGTCTCCAAAGACCACTGAGGAATATGAAGTTTCCGACATCATGGATTCCAGATACAAAAGAGGTGTACTGCAATACCTGGTTTTTTGGAAGGGATACCCAAGGTCAGAATGCACATGGGAACCAGTAAGAACATTTCTGCTCCTCGTCTACTACGGAGATTCCATCACCTTCATCCCGGAAAACCAAGGGGTGGAGGCCTGAAAAGGGGTCATACTGTCACAACTCGCCCGCCGTGGAGACTATACCCAAGATGGAGACTGAAAAGAAGGTAGAAGACGGACTCCTTCCCTGGACTCGCTATGCGCATTCTAGTCTTTTGACTTTATATTCACGGAAGTTGCTAACGCACTTGCGTTGCAACTTCCAGTACTTTGGAAAGTGTTTCCCAGTGCTCGTGTGTTATTTTCCTTTTTTCCTCCTGGCCGCTTTCCGAACGGCTTCCCCTTTCCGTTTCTGCCGTTCTCGGACGGCTGTTCCGCTGTATGCTGTCTACTGCTTACCTTCTTGGAACTCCCTCTTTCCTTACTCGCAGTTCTTGCGAGGAACCTGCTACTCTTCTGCAACCTAGCCCTCCGGACTCCTAGTATCCTGCTGCTGCTCTCTTGGGTGTTTATTTGGAGCCATTGTGTACTTTGCCTACTCCTTCAGTATCTCAGTGCATTCGGGGACCAGTAGTCCCAGCAAGATATCACAACCTACCAGGGTTTTTTTGGCAAGGCTTTTTCCCTGGTCTGGGGTGGGCTCCCTGGGGTCCCCACTGCCAGGCAAATTGCATCTCAGGCAAAGTGGCCTCTAGTGGAGCCCATACCCATCGCACCAAACCAGGAGTAAGGACGCCCAAGAAACCCAGCGACTCTTGGAGACAGAGAAGAAAGGAGATACCAACGGATGAATCCTGGGACTCTGATTCAGACGGTACCTCAGTCATAAAGACTTCAGGTGAGGAGGGGGTTGGTGGAGATAACAAGGATCAGACTGAATCTGAGAGCAGTGGCTTGGGTCTACATTCCTCATGTTTTGAGCACAGGGTAAGGTGGGATCTTTGGAGCACACACTCGAGCTCTACCAGCACAATTTCGACAGTTGCACTTGCAGCTATCAGGACCATTGATGGCCAAGTCTCGTTTCCTTGAAAGTCTCTTGCCTTTGCGGGCCTGACATATTCAATAACAAAACAAAAAGTTCCTTCAACAAAATGAAGGTTTGTTTCCTGGTTTCCCCTCTTCTGGGTGCTGACCCTTGTTCCTTGGTGTCTTGGGTGATCGGTTTTCATCCCTCGGATCTCCCTCTTCCGGGCTTGGATCCTAACACAGTTCTTATCGATATCAAGGCCTTTGGGTTTGTGGTTTCCTGATCCCACAGCCCTGATAAGATTATCCCAAAAAAATAACAAACAACCTCAAAGTTCTGGTCTGCATATTTCTCAGGTAATGGTCTCACCCCTATATCCTCCTCTTCCGGGCGCTGACCCTTCACAAATTATTTTCCCCAATCAAACATTAGTTCCTTCTGTTAATAGACTTTGGGTGATGACTTCACCCTTGGATCTCCCTCGTTGGGGCTCAGACCCCTCTCGAGTGTTAGCCTCTCTCCACCGGGTTCACTATGGCTTTTCCAGCATTCACTCACAATCTTAGTGTCCTTTTAAACAGTTCCAGTGGACATCCCTCGGCCGGGTTCACCTTTGTCAACACACTGTTTCTTGGGACTTTAGACTTTGCCCCCTTCTCGTCAGCATCCCTCTTCCGGGTTTACTCTTGCCAACTTTACATTCAGTTTTAATGTTCACGGGATTGACTTCACTGGCTATCTTTATAGTTCTTAGGTCAAACGCTTTCAACTGTATGGGGATTTTGCTCAACCTCCTATATGACCACTTTGACCTATCTTGGCGGTTCTCCTATGGCCTTCTGGTATCTGTAGTTTCACTCAGACGGGGATAGACCAGAGTTTCTCAGAGCAGCACCCACATGGTGCCAGTCCCCTTCTGCAGCTGGTCTCTCCTTTACAATTTTACAGTTCTTTTGAACTTCTTTCACTTTGCCACTATGCAAATTTCATTCACCACAGCCCTGTTCATATCGGCTGTCCCCTAGACTTTGCCCCTTCTTGTCAGCTTCCCTCTTCCAGGTTCACACTTGCCAGCTTCACCTTTACATTTGCTTTCAATGTTTGCAGGATTCACTTCCCTTGCTTTCTCACAGTTCTTAGGTCAAAGGCTTTTGACTGTACGGAGATTTTGCTTGACCTCCTGTATGACCACTTTGACCTATCTTTGCGGCTCTCCTACAGCCTTCTGGTACTTATAGTTTCCATTCAAATGGGGATCGACCAGTCTCTCTAGCTAGCATGCACGTGGTGCCGGTTCCTCTGCAGCTGGTCTCCCCTTAACACTTTTACAGTTGTTTGAACTTATTTCAACTTGCCACTTTGCGTCTTTCGTTCATCTTATCCGCTCTCCCCTCGACTCACCGGCTGTGATGAACCGCTTGGCTTTCCTCGTAGCTGGAGTCAAGGCCGGTCCCATGGTATCAAGAGTTTCCCTCGCTCTTGCTTATCAGCGTCGACACGCTCTGTGTACCATTGACATCTGTTGCAGCACACTTGGGCTATCGTCCTCGTTCTTACGATTCTCTCTGCAGAGGTTTCATGGTTCGGCATCGAAAAGGGCAAGGTTGTGTCTCTCCTTGTCAGCCTCTTGATATTCGCCGCCTTTCTCCTCCTCTTGAACTGCCGGACCTGGATAGCTGTCTCGTTGTGCAGTCTGCCTTGCTCGTACTGTGCTCTCTTGCTCCACCTTTGATCCCTATGGGGAAAGGAGAGGGCCGTCCGATGTGTGTGATTCGGGTTAATTGCCTGACTCTGCCTGGCCCTTGGTTTGTGACATGTCAGGTAAACAGATTTAATATGAGTCTGTTGTCTGTTACAAGGTAAAGAGGTGTTCAGGTTGGAAACGGGGGGCGGTAGAGTTCTTGAGTATCCTACAGTGTAGGATGGAGAAAGGGTGTTATACGGGATTATAGTTCTCTTACTAGTGGGTTTGTAGGGATTGTGGAGTGAACAAGAATGACCAGGGTTTTTATTGTGATCTAAACATGGGGAATTGTAGGAATGGTAGTGTGTTGTCAATGCTGTATACTGGGTGTTCGGGACAGGATTACAGAGGGATGTGAAGAAGAATGATTGGGAGTATTTGGATAGGAAACAGGAAAGCAGGGATTCTGAGAGTGAGAGTTTCCGAATGCAATGGGGTGTGGGATCCTAGGGGATTTGTTATATACAGAGGGGATGGTAGATTTGGGCAAGCTAGATTCAACGGGAGGAAGGTGGGTTAATGTATTACAGCCTACAAAGGCCTGGGGTATATCGTCCTCCTCTCCTTCTTCCCTGGTAGAATACTGCATCTCACCTGTGGCAATTCCCTGAGCATAACCCCGGACTCCCCTACCCGGTTGATCCTCCCTCGCTCATCCACCCCCAAGGTTGGGATCTGAGAGCGTCAGCCCTTCCCTGGCCACCTGAATAAGGGATTCTCGAGGTCTACTCGGGAGAATACACTCAGGTTTCTCACACATGGGTTCTTCTTTGTGAATCTTGGGGCAGCCTCTAGCTAGATGACCAACCTCTTTACATGAATAACAGGTGGGCCAATGGACTTAAGATATTTTGGACTCATCTTTCTTTCCCTTCTTTGATTTTGAATTCTGGTTTTCTAAATTCAGATTTCCCTCTATCCTTTTCTATCCATTCTCTAGTCTTGGGATGAGTTCCCCCTCGTTCTGATACGAACAGTGTTGGACATGAGGAACCTTTGTGATCTTTTCTCTCATCAGATTTATGGAGAGAGTGAAAATGTTTATTGGCATTTCAGTAGTTTTGTGTTGTCTCAATGGCCAAAGTAAGGGAAGGCTTTTTCAATTATACGACTGCTTTCTGTAAGGAGGGAGGTAGAGAGTTAATGAGTTGTTCTATGGTCAACATTTTTATTAGTTCAGGTAAAGTTTTTCTAGCAGTCCATAGAGAAACAGTGTTTTTGACTTGTTCCCCCAACTCTAGGAGAGTTTCTTTAGGGTTTAGTCTGATGTTTCTTAATTTATGTCTGTAAACATTGCTAGTTTGCCCTACTCTTTGCAGGAGGCCTTCTTTAATATATGCAAAAGTGGTATCCCCTTAGAGATTAAGCAATTGATACGATGTTTGTAATTCACCTTT
Source organism: Ambystoma mexicanum (assembly GCF_040938575.1). NCBI lineage: Eukaryota > Metazoa > Chordata > Amphibia > Caudata > Ambystomatidae > Ambystoma > Ambystoma mexicanum. Next base: position 1,303,565,606 of record NC_090933.1, read on the forward strand.
GAGTAATGGTAGTAGGTAACAGATTTTTAAATTATCATCCCACCAAAACATTGGCAATCGTTGGAAGTTGAGAAACAAAATCCCCAAGTCCTCACTTCTAGGTATGGTTGCAGAATACCTTGAAGCAACAGGGGTTTGGAATGAATGGCAATCAACTGTTCCAAACCTGGCTGAAGGCGGGTTTCTGCTTGTATCTGATGGGCCACTAAATGGGCTAATTGCGTCTTCAACAGAGGCCATATTTATATGGGGTATTAAGGTTCTGTCTGATGCTCTCTTAACTTTGAGGTGAAAATGATTGACCCATCTTCTTCTTCATCAGGATTGGTTTAAAGAAATTCTATTTCTTCTGTATCAGAACCAGATTGGAGTATAGCAGATTGAAGGTTTAGGTCTGTTACTGGTGAGGCAGAGGTGGAAGGGGAGCTACCTGCGAGGAAGGATTTCCCTTTAAGGACGGATTCCAGGGCACTAGATCTAATAAAAGTATGAGGTGTTCTTATCTTCAGGATTATACAGTCCCATTGTTGTAGATGATAATGGGAAATAGGTAAAGTATCAAGTAACAGTTGGGACTGAAAAAACAGTTCTTGGTCTCTAATAGGGATGTGAGCTTGTACTGTGCTCTTTTCCAAATGTCATCAGCTCTACCCTCCAGGATAGCTTATAATAGGACTTTTATGTTGCCTACAGCTAACGTCATTCCTGATGTACTTTTCTATAATTCCTTAATCCATTTTGCTGCACAGGAAGTCAAACTCGGCAGTGTGCATTGGGAGTCTTTAAAAGAAAAGGAATACGTGGGAGGACAGAATCCATTCGAAGAACAAGTTACTTACCCCTAGTAATGTTCTTTTGATTGGATGTTCCTCCCACGTATTCCTCATCGCCCTCCCAGCCTACCCCACAGTAATATTTCCCATGCTGTTACAGCTTTCGCTCCTTCAAAGCTTAGTACAGTCAAATCCGTGGTGAAGCCAACGGGCGCTGCGCATACTATATATACCTTCGATGACATCACCCTCGAGACTGAAGCCCTCATGGGACATCGAGTCAACTGCATCGACGCACAGCGTCCTCTTCCGAAACTTTTTTCCGAAGTAGCTGAAGCTGGATATCAAATGTGAATTTACTATTTCCTTATCCATCTGTGGCCATGGTATATATTGTGGTCGACCCCCTCATTTCTCTAATAGTGGGAACTGTGAAAACCCTCGTCCTTCGTCATACCTACCCATACTCCTTGTTCTCCAGGCAGCATTGTCATTGCCTGCTTGTTTTCTCCATGGCAATGCCCTCAATTTGCTCACGTACGGTGGGGACAAATCCCCTGTACTGTGCTATCGTACTTGTGGTTCTTCAGTATATGGTATTGGTTCTGGTGTTCTTTTTATAGGGTCCTCTAGATCTAACCACTTTACCCCTTTGTCTACACTTAATTCTCTTGAAAATCCATATGCACCCTCTTTTCATGTTCTCTCATTTTGTTTCCTTTCCTCGTCTGACATTATTACGCCCCAACTCTTATGGCTATTGTCCTCTTTCGCATCTTCAAGGTCTAACCTATTTTAAAATAATGTTCTATGATCGTCTGCTCTGTTGTCATCTAATCTTCCTCTTATTTCTCTAAGGGAGGCTCCTTGTTCACCCTCTTGACTTCTACATCCTTCATTATCCCTCATTTGTCAATATAATTTTCCCATTCTTGTCCCTATGGTCTCTGTGTCTTCTTCTCTCCATGTTGGAATGTCTAATAATCCTTGCAACCCACCACGGGACGGTTGTGATCCTCTCTCTTCTTCGGTTCATTCTTGCATTTCCATGGGTATCATGCTTCTGCAACATTAATATTCAATCTCATCATCTTTAAATCCCCTACTTCTGTTCATTTCTTCCTCTCTTCTCCTTAATTGCCTTAATTCCCCTACCTCTCACCTTCTTTGCAACCTACGTACTTTCAATCTTTGGGCTTCTACTTCTTTTCGTTGATCTTCTTCTAGCCTCTCCTTTTCTCTTTTTGCCACATACTTTCTGCGTTCTTCCCTATGCTTACATTGCTTGTCTCTTTCTTGTTTATATAACCTCAGTTCTTCCTTCTCTTTCGCTTTCTTATCTTGCTCTTCCCTTTCCTCTTTTTCTCAAACTCCATCAATATCTTTATCATCTAGTTTAAGCAATATTTGTCCTTCCTTACATTAATTCTGTACTATTGTCATACCTTTAGCTGTATCTTTTATTCCTTTTTGTTTCTCTGCCTCTTCCTCTGTCTCTATCTGTTGAGTCTGTCTATTCCTTTTCTCATCATGCTGTTTACTTTCAAACCGTGTATGTATATATTTACGTTCTCTGCTTTTACTCTCTTCCTCTGTCTCTCCACTATTATAGGCAGGGGGGTTCGTATTGTGGATTAACATACCCCACTGCTGCTTTCAATTGCTTTAGAGGGTAAAATCCCTTCTCTTTATCCGCTACGTCTTGTTTCTCAGGAGGGAAAAGAGGAGCTTAAGGCGTTACATCTTCCCCTTTATGCTGACTAAGCATCCACTCGCTATAGACTCAGTCTTCCTTTTCATTCTGGTACATTTTCCAAAGCTCTAATACTGCCAATCTTTTCTCTAGCTTCTTTCCCTTATGTGTGACATGTAAATATGTTGCCAGATTTCGTAATACCGTATTTGACAATTAACCTCCTGGAAGCCAGGGCATAAATGTCTTATTGGTCATGCCCTTAATCCATTCGGAATGATACTGTCTAATTTTGGCTGTATTTCTTGGTAATGTTCTGCATAAATGTGTGAGAGTTGTTTCTTCCATGATGACAAGTCAATTCAGACTGCCAATACTTACCCAATTGTTTCTGTTCCTTCCAAGTTTATAAAATATATTGTTTTAATATATTTGAGCAGTCACCATCAACCATCACTCGTATTCCAAAAACTCTGAATATTTTCCCTGCTTTTATTGGTTATTATTTAGAAAAATCTATTGGCACTGTTCTTCTTGCTCCTTCATTTACACTTTACGTTAATTCTTTTTATATTACATATGTGCACTTTCAATATACATATATTTATTCCCCTTGTGTACGTCTTCCTCTACTGTCTCAGTAGAACTGAGTAACTCTTCTCTTTGTATTACTACTCCCTCTGGGAGTTTGACACATGCTCTTCTAATTGTCTATGCCTTTAGGAATCCTTAATGCTCCGATATGGAGCTATAGCGTATGCTCTTTCTGTCTCTCTTGAGCCTGTGAATTCGAGGTATTTTTAGCTCTCATCCTTTTATAATCCCCAAAATCTAGTTACTCTTTCTATCTCTTATATATATACACAACATAACACAATTACAGTCCCTCCCCTCTATGTTTTTACCAGCTGCAATAGTCTACTTACATCCGAAACTCTGTGATCGTCTGGCTCGTGACAGGAGCCGTCGATCGTCCGGGAGTCTAGGCCTGGGTTGTAGGTTGATTAGACCAGAACCATCCGCACTGCTACCAAATGTGCTGTAGCAACTTGAAGCGTTTTTGTGCTATATGGAATTACCAATAAAATGCCTTAGACCAAATAACCTGATAGACTGAAAGAAGATGGTAAACTACTGCTTTTATCTCAATGAAGGAAAGCAGGGTGGATCATCATTCATCAAACTGATTCATGGAGGATCACAATGTCTTTTTGATTATACATAGTTTATATAGTGCTGGATGCGTCATCTATGATGTCATCCTACGTGGCATATTACAAATACTTATTGAGGGGTGGGATTGGATTAGGGGAACGTATCTATATATAGAATCTATAAATATTAGTTTTCCATTGGCGGCCCCTTGTCTGTAGGACAGGACCTGAGCAACTCCTAAAATACGTATAATACTAATTCAGCAAAGAATATGTCAGCGGAGTAATACTTGCAACATTGTATGTAAAAGTGCATGGCAGGTTTTTCAAATTAGCTGACAACTCAAATCCAACCTTGGACATTCGGCTTGCTAGCAGCATGTACATAGAAACGAAACCCAGGTGCTTGGAGATATGTAAGCTCTCCCTTTGTTTTCCCAATTAGTCTACCCTCTCTCATCGGTAGGCCTCATATTAATGTCCTCTGTTTGAAGATTCACCTTGCCATTCTGCACTTTCTCTGGAACATTCAAGGGAGTGTAGGCATACCATTATTTTAGCTTCAAGCCTAATGAATAGCCTTTGTTCCTGAGCTCTTCATCACCTGTTACAAGAACACACATTTGTTCATTTCGACAGTGTATTCAATATTATTTGATTCAATTATACTGGGTGCAGTTGCTCCTCTTGGCCTTTAGAGACTTGCTCACTCTATCCCATATAAACGTTGTGCACTTTTAATTGTCCAATACTTGGCATCCATAAATGTTCTTGTTCCTCCTAATCTTGAGAAATATGTGCTTTGCGCATGGTCTGCTCATTGGACTCCCTTTGTACTTTTTCTTCATCTCTCAAAATAACATCCTTGGTCATAGGCTGATGTACTCCTCTATTTTGCAAGGGAAAAACAACTTGATCATCTTTTCACTTTAAGATCCTGGGCTCGTATTTTGAGGTAGCTGGGTTGATTGACATAAGCCGTCGTCCATATTCTTCTAATGGTCATCCTAAACGTTGAATATCTATCTCTCATAAGCAAGCTTCTACGTATTCTTTCTACCTTGCATGTTGGCGTATTTACAGTTATTGACCAGTGAGTCACTTAATTCTTCGTTGTGTTCATGATTACTGTATCATTGAATACATGTTTCTCTTGGTTCTTCAGTTACATCGTCATCCTTAAGTATTTTCATATTGTTTCAGCATAGGTTCTTACATCTTCTTTATGACATTCTCTCGCTGTCGTCAGACTTTGTTTTGACATTCATCCATTCTGTTCATGGCTCTCAGGTTCGTCATTGCGAGGTTGGAGGTAAGAAACAGTCCTTACCGGCATGGAGCAAATACTGTGTCCGTGTAGTAACGAGTCCGCTAATAGTGGGCGACTACGAGTTCGCGTGCACGAGTTTAGCGGCATGCCGGTAACAACATTACTGGCATGCCACTAAAGTCCAAAAAATGGCCCTTTGCGGCATCATGGAAAGCGCAGACAGCACAACCGCAGGCGTCCTCCTCCAAATAACGTGACCGGCATCAATGGATACAGCATTAGCAGGCACCGGTATCAGCGGTGACCGTTTATAGCGGTGCCCGTTAATAAGCGGAACCAGAAGTTGCGCCATCACACAAGAATGGGAAACAGCACGGCAGGCATCTTGAAAAACACAATCCATTTCCATCCTCACCACACAGGACCTGGAGCCCATTTCCGATGACAGATATCAACCTTCACCACAAGCATCACGCCCAAGGCTGTAAAAAAAAGGTGCATCCCGGCAGCGCTAAGAGCGCTTCAATGAGGTCGAACTGACTATGCTGGCAGAGACACTGGCAGACAATGCAGAGGTTGTTTTCGTCAACAGCCTCAAGAGAGAGGCACAGATTAAGAAGAAAGAGATCTGGCAACTTGTTGCCCAAAAAGTCAGTGTCGTAGGGAACACCCCCGCACAATCAAGGATGTTCGCATGCAATGGGACGATCTGCGCCTGAGAGTCAGGAACATTCTGTCGGCAAACCAGAGCCAGGCCATGGCCATCAAGCTAAGCCGGTGGGAGGAAATCTGCACCACTGCGATTGGCATCGAGGCTATAGAAGGTGTGGGTAAGATGGAACATGGCGCCACCTCATCGGCAGATGGAGGTGAGTGTCCTAAGAAAGCACTGTAATGCAAAGTATGATGATAGTCCACCAATTTGTCTGTCCAAAGAGGCAATGCATGGCCCAATACATACACATTGGCACATCCCTGTCTAGATGCCGTCCGCAGCACATGCATGCAGCATGGCAATGCCATACCTGACACACACCACACAAATATGAAAATGGCATAAGTCACACTGCACGTAGCCCACAACAGAAATGCATGTCATATAGCATACGCCAGCTCCAACATGAGTGACCCTGATGGATGGCTGCATGCGGGTTTCGGACAGGGGTGAGGAGCCACGGCTTCAAGGGATAGCCACTATCACCTGCATGAGAGGAAATACAAGGTATATGTTATTCGATTCATGATGGACAGCTGTACTTGTCAGACATGCCTGCAGATAATTGTTGGTCACGTGCACATGCCCCTGGTTGTATGCAAACATTTTTCATGCCCTAAATGTGTTCTGTGCCATGGACTTATGGTGTGGGTTGCATCTTAAAGATGATACACGGTGTACACTGCCTTGATGTCGCTCATGCATTGTGGACGCATACAGCTGTGTTTATGTTAAATATGTAATGTGTAGTGTCTTGTATCATTTTCTGACTGGCAGCGTTGGCAGTTGTCTCTGCATTATTTGCCATTCAGCACTGATTATTCCCATGGTGACATGCTGCACTTCGGTGGTGGTGGCCCTGTGACAAGCAGTGGATTACCTTGGTGGTTTTGTTCAGTGCACTCCCATGGATGCTTGTCCTGTGTGGTGATTTGCTGCAGACATTTACATAGTGAATACTCACAGCATGTTGCTGGATTGTGTTACGGAGGGTGAGGTACGATGATGGGTGGTGCACGTGTTGTGGGATGTGGGGTGGTTTTAAGTTTGGCATGTTGTGATAGGTGTGCAGCTTACTTCATTGCTATGTGAATTGGTGGTCATGTTCAGTTTGGGATGCTTTGGGGCACAGTGTTTTGGGATGTGCACATGGTGCTGTCACAACAACAATGACACCATGGTGGTGTGTGCATCTATCCCCCATTTCACTGCCATATGCCTGTCATGCAACTTACCAAGAAGCCAGGCACGTCGTCCTGCATGTCGCTCCATGTATCGTGGAGTTCCGCAGGACCATTGAGTCATGAGTTGATCCGGGATATCGGGCACAACAATGTGTGATGATCTTGCTGGTGTCACATACCATCTGCACATTGATGGAGTGGTATTGCTTGCGATTGCGGTACACCACCTCCATGGCATGCGGGACCACCAACTCCACGTGGGTGCAGTCGAGGGCACCAATACAATTTGGCATGCCTGCCAGTGCATGGAAGTCAACTTTTGTATCAAAAATATCCTGGGGAGTCCGTGGTAGGGATATGTAGTCCCTTGTGTGCTTCAGGAGGGCATCCAGCACTTGGTTCAGCATGCGAGAAAATAAGGGTTGTGATATGCCATGCATGTGCCCCACTGTGTGCTGGTAGGTGCCTGTGGCCAGGAAGTGGAGCACCGACACTACCTTCAGTAGAGGGGGGATGGCGGTGCGTATTTCAGTGAGGCTGACAATGTCGTTGTGTATTATGTCCACAATGGTGGTGATGGTGTCCTGGTCTAGACGGTACAGGGTGTGGATCTGCTCAGGGGTTAGGTTGAATGGACTGGTTCTGATGCGAGAGATTGGGGGCTGCCTGCATGGTACCACTGGCTGCACTGGTGGGGCATGCTGGGCTTGTCTCACCCTCCTTCTTCTCATGGGTCTCCTCTGTGGTGCCTGCTGTTGCTGTTGTTGTTGCTGGTGTAGCAATGCAAGCATGTCCTCCATCCACAGTATTGCTACTACTAGTGGAATCATTTTGGTGTGGGAAGGGGTGTGGTGTGTGGGTGTGCTCCATTTGGGCTGGCCCAGACTCCATTGCCTCCACCTGTGCTGACTGTGTGCACCTGTAGCAGTTGGGAACACTGCACATAGCAGTTTACGGGTGCTTTGCGATGCCGGTATTGCCGGCATCCCGTATTTGCGCCTTCATGATACCGGTATTTACATGTCCGCTGACTTGTGATGTCCTCCTGTTAGCGGCATCCCGGTATTGCCGGCCTGAAGGCCTGCGTGCCTGCGCCCATGCTGCTATTAGCGACAACGTTATTATCTGCGCCTCTAATACCGGATTCTTGGGTCGGAAGAGCCCAGAGCGGTATGCGGTGCCGGTAATCCTTTACCGGTATCATTTTTTTCCATTACCTCCAACGTCGTAATGACCCCCAATGTCTATATCACTACCCCACTCCTCACCTGAAGACTCTGTGTGGAACTCGGAAGGTTCGTCGGAGGAACTCTGCTCCTTCTTCTCTCTCCAGGCTGTTCTTGTATTCTTGTTGGTGGTCGTGCCCCTTTGCTTGAAAAGATAAGGACGGGCTCGCCTGGAGGCCACTTTGCCTATACGGCTGTGTGCCCAGCAGCGGGGACTCCAGGGAGCCCATCCCAAACCAGGGAAAAGCTGGACTGAAAAACCCTGGTAGGTCTTGCGTAGGTAGGTTGTGGTTTATGTAGCTTGCAGAGTAATCCAAAAGTAAGTCTGCTGCAAAGGACTTCAAGTACCAGCATGCACTGGTATGTCGCAGTAGAACTGATGAAAATATGCCCGCTGTGAATGACTTCAAGTACCAGCATGCACTGGTATGTAGCAGAAGAACTGAAGCGGTAAAGACGGTGACAGAACTACAAGGACCAGCATGCACTGGTAAGAAACAGCTCACGAGGAAGGACGGGATCAAACCAAAGCGTGAGAAATGTGCTCCGATACCAAGACCAGTTGTCCTGGAGGCGTGTGAAATAACACACGGTGAAGGAAGCAGGTAAGCAAACATGGCAGCAGCGGAAAGCAGCGTGCTCCATGAACAGTCCAGGCCGTAAACAGCCCGAAGCGGAAGGAAGCAAAGCAGAAACCGCTTGTGAGCGGAATCAGAACGGAACACACACAGGGAAATAATGGGACAACACACCAAGGGAAGGGGAAACAAACAGAAAGCAGCACGGGAAAGGAGAGTAAGCGAAATGATGTATCGGGATCTGACACCGTGTGGAATCCAAAGTAAGTTTATTTACATATATTTATGAACCCGGCGCCCTGCTCTTCTGTCACTCTCCTCACTTTCTCCAAGCACTCCCCAACCGACCCCCACGCTCCAATCCCAACAAACGTGAACATTCTAACATCTCACGCGCAAAGCCAGGGCGCCATCACCACATAGAATAACACGATACAACATCACCCCCCTTTGCAGAATAACAAACAACTTATAATAACCACTAACATAACAACAAAACTAAAATCAGAATACTTTTGAACATATAAATAGCCTGAAAAGAAAAGTAAAATAATCAGTCTAGATACAACACAATTGGTAGAACGACGTAGTCCTCTTGTCCTGGTTCTCCATTGTTCAAATGACATTACTTCGCCATAACATAGTCTCTGGACCAAAATGGTAATTTCTTCTCTCTTGAGTCACGTATCATCCTATTAACACAATTGGATGCAGTAATGTTTCTCTGTTGCATGTTGTCCACATCTCTAATCTCAACATTCATACCAACATTATCAACAACATCACTCTGCAACCTAGTATCCACGTTAACATCTCTTCCATCATTTCGGACATGAACATCATCACCGAACAAATCAACTGCTCTTCTGTTAAATTTAAACTGTCTATCTTTGGCACACCCTCCTTTCCACCACCACTTACTCACTGTGTCCAAATTCCATACGGAACCCCCACTAACTCTCACCGCCTTTCTAAATACTTGTAACACCTCAACAGGGCTGCTATATTTAGATTCTCCCTTCCTCACTCTGCGTCCTAATTTCACCTCACAAAATCACCTGGCAAAATCCTCAAATTGGATTTTGAATTTCTTAGACACACCTCAGATCTCTTCTCTTGGTGCTCACAGGTTCTCCTTTGTTTCCACTCTCCCAATTTGATTAACCCATTCCGGATTCAGTAACGTGTTAGGAGCTCTCCCGCTCATCAATTCAAACGGAGACACCTCCAACCCTCTTTTAACCGACATCCTCACACTCCAAGGTTTCTCCAAAAGAGCCTCATCCACAAGAATGTTGTTCCTTAAAGCCAACTCCACAGTCTCTACCACCATCCTGTTACACCTTTCAACTAACCCATTAGTTTGGGGATGATATAATGAAGAAAACTTCCATTCAATTCCCGACTTCCTGGCAAACTCTCTGACATCTCTTCTTTTAAACTGTACACCATTATCGCTGATGATAATCTTGGGAAACCCTTCTCTCCTGAAGATTTGCTTAAGAAATTTGATTATTTCAAAAGAGTCTCCCTTATTAACGGCTTTTACCTCTAACCAGCCTGAATAATAGTCAACCATAACTATCAGGAATCTCTTTTCACCTATCAACTTAACATAAGGTCCAACAATATCAATGCCCAACTTCTCCCATGGTGTTTTCCCATTATCCACACTAATCGGTTCTGATTTGAATATCTTACAACTCTTATCGCTGTTCTGACACGGCCAAAAATTTCTAATGAATCTTTCAATCGCCAAATCCATTCCTGGCCACCAGTACTTCAACCTCACATTGCTTTTGGTACCAGTGATGCCAGGATGTCCCATGTGTGCCTTTGCCATAATTTCAACACATAACGCTAAGGGTGGGATTAACTTGTCACCTCTAAGTAGAAATCCATCTTCCATGGACAACTCATCCTTCACCTCCCAGAACTTCAGACACCCCTCACTTATCAATCTCTTCTCTGGCCATTCCGACTCGGTGTATTTTTTGACCTCTTGTAGAACCTCATCTTTTCTGAACTCATTTAACCAAGTTTCTTTCGAAGTAACCTCTAAGACAACTGCCACCATCTCTTCATTACCTTCTACCTCTGTCTCATTGCTCTTCAACGGCAAACGTGACAAAAAATCAGCAATGACATTTATTTTCCCTGGCACATATCTCACTTTAAAATGGCAGTCTTTCAGTTTGATGCTTAACCTGCCTAACCTAGGTGAAGCCTTACATATTCCTTTCACCGTAAGAACCTCTATCAAAGGCTTGAGAGTAAAGTACCCTCTACTAGGATCGTGATCATGTGACGATCCCGGACACTGCCAGGAAGTCAGGCAGATTTGCATGGGACAACCTAAAACATCTTCATTTTCATCCCAGTAGTGGGAAAAAAAAGTTTTTTCTTTTCCTCTTTCATGTTTTATTGTTTCCTGTCGCACGCAAGAGATTGAGATTAAAATAAGTGAAACAAGGTACCAGGCTGCACAGACTCTCTCAAATTGAATTCGGACAGAATTTTTAAAGCATAAATTTGTTATGCAGGGCATCACTATCCAGCCACTGGCCAGCTTTCTTCCAACGACAGGTTAACCTGTGGTAGTATGGCCACAGTGGAAGGAATTTCAGTTGAATTATATACAAACAGTTGAACAAGAAGGACTTACCGCCCACAAGAAGAAGTTACTGCTACTTCATGCGCTGGGATTAGAAGGCCAAAGGAAGTCCAGGGAGCTACCAGAGTTACCAGGAGATGAAGCAGGCGATGCTGATGAGCATGAAAAGGCCATTAGGCAGTTGGACAGATACTACGCTCCGGAGACAAATGTAGCCATAAACAGATATCATTTCTATACTAGGATACAAAAGGAGCATGAGTCGATAGAGGAATATGTGTCAGCATTGAGAACTCTCTCCCGCACCTGTCATTTTGGAAATGGTATCACTCTGGACGAATTAATCAGAGATCAAATCATTATCCATTCGAAGGACAGTTTGGTCCAAGACAGATTATGGATGGTGGGTAATCCGTCCCTCCCAGAGACTATCGCTATAGCCAAACGAATTGAACACAGTCAACTATGCTCTAAAGAAATAAAGAGCAGGAAGCAAGAAGCTGCGCATAACATGCAACAACAAAGCGTCAATATTGCGCCAGAGATGGAAGAACAGAACATGATCAATACATTAAGAATCAAGGAACGAATGGACAACACCTCTGTCAAGAGTAACCGACCTAGAGCCTTTGAGAATAGAGGAAACTCATATAGAGGAAAAGGTTTGGTGAAAAATTAACCCAGATCGTTAAGCGCACAGCCTAGAGAAGGTGGACAGGTGTTACAATTGTGGCAGGTATGGCCATTATGCTTACGCTAAACAGTGCCCAGCTTTAGGGCAGAAATGTGGAAATTGTGGAATCAGAGGGCATTTCGCTGTCACCTGCAGACGGAAAAAAAGGGTTTCTACCATACAAGATGAAGAAGAATCAGATGAGGAAAGAGTAATCCTGATTCGTGTGCCACCAGAAGGAGAATTCAAATGCCCGAGTTGTGTAGTAACATTCAACAATTGGAAGCTCAAAGTAAAAGTGGATAGTTGCTCGCCATGGACAATTATTACTGAGAGGACTTGGAGAAACTTGGTAGCATGCGGTCTTAAAAGTGAATTGAAGGTTTCTGACATTAAAGATCCAGGAGGCTTTGAAGGATCTAAGATCGAAATGGTTGGTTGGTTTTCGTGTATCATCCAATTCAAGGACAGATGAGTACAAGTGAAGGTCTATGAGGCCAAGAAGGGAGTGAACGTTATCGGGTGGAGAGATCAAGCTGGTTTAAGAATCAGGTTAGATCCCAGTGAAGAGGAGCAGATCTTGGTTTTTAATAGTAGTCAAAGTCAACCGAGGAAAGGTGAAGCTGAAGCCAAAGTAAAGTTAGGTTTACTAAGAGATTTTGCACATAGGATTTGTCTCAAAAAAGAAGCAGTGCCAATCAAACGCTTGAAATCTAGGCCCATACCTTTCGCTATAGCTGACAAAGTGGAACAGGAGTTGGTAAGATTGGAGTCAGAAGACATCATAGAAAAAATTGAATCCTCGGAGTGGGTAAGCCCAATTGTGGTTGCGCTTAAGAAGAATGGGAAACCAAGGATTTGTGTGGACCTAAGAGATGTCAATAAGAACATCATAATTGACACTTTTCCTCTTCCGATAATTTCTGAAATGTTGAATCGTATTGGAAGTGCAGACTTATTTTCAACGATTGATCTTTCTAGTGCTTATCATCAGATATCTCTCACAGAAGACTGTAGAGACATCACAGCATTCATTACACCACATGGGTTATATAGATACAAGCGCATGCCTTTCGGTTTGGCATCCGCGGCAGCGGTATTTCAAAGGGTTATGATGCATGTCCTTAAGGGTTCGCAAGGAACACTGGTATATCAGGATGACATCATTGTATATGGCAAAGGTTCGGTTGAGCATGATGAAAGACTTAAGGAGGTATTGAGAAGGCTGGAGAATGTGGGGTTGAAGATTGAACGTAGTAAATGTAAATTCGGTATGGAAGAGGTGGAGTATTTAGGGCACACAGTGAATGGTAGAGGATACAAGCCAAAAGGGGATGCTTTGAAGGCAATAAGAGACTCACCTAATCCTAGTAACAAAGATGATCTTAGATCATTAGATCATTCCTAGGATTATGTGAATATTATAACAGATTTGTTAAAAATGTTGCTAGTGTGACGGAACCTCTGAGGCGGCTGTTAAAAAAAGATGCCAAATTCGAATGGAGTGACGAGTGTAATGCAGCAGTGACGTGCATAAAAGAGGAAATTTGTAATTCTGCGGAGTTAGGGGGGTTTGTGTTTGGGAATTTGACGAAGGTGACTGTGGATGCAAATGGTAATGGAGTGGGTGCAGTATTGTCTCAAATTTATGGGAACGGTAGTGAGAAAATGATCAGTTAAGCATCCAGAGCTATTTCTGACACAGAGAGCAGATACTCAGTAATTGAGAAAGAGCTGTTAGCCTGCACTTGGGCTGTAAATTACTTTAGGAAATATTTGTGGGGAAGTAGTGGGTTCATGTGGCGCCGGGCTCCTCGTCGCCAAGTGATGTATCGGGAACTGACACCGTGTGGAATCCAAAGTAAGTTTATTTACATATATTTATGAACCCGGCGCCCTGCTCTCCTCTCATTCTCCTCACTTTCTCCCGGCACTCCCCAACCGACCCCCACGCTCCAATCCCAACAAACGTAAACTTTCTAACATCTCACGCGCAAGCCAGGGCACCATCACCACATAGAATAACACGATACAACACAAAACTCACTGTGGGTAAGCAAAGCAAGGGAGCTGCTCTTCATTAGCTGCTATATGAAGCTGCAACTGAAGGAAGACTAGAACGCACTGCGCGTGGAACTGGTGTTCTTAGTCCTTCTTCCAAATCGCCCATTGTCTCCATAGCTTCCACGGGCGATATGTGACAATGGCTGCATTTCGATAGCATACTTCTTATGCACGTGAAAATCCTGATGAGGGGAACTTTGATATTTGTTCTGCAGGAAGAGACTGTTAAGAGAACGTGCCACCTTGTCCAGTGCTGAAAACATGGGGAAGGGAAGCCAACTGCTCAACCGTCCTGACATATTATTTCTTAAACACTTTCATTTTTGCATACACAATTGTCCCATACCCTTTTGTATTTAGAAGTAAGGATTGGCAATAGGTTTATTAGTATAGGCCCTTTTATTTGACAGGGACTTCACTAGGACTGCGTTATTATTATTTGATGGTCTTAGCTTGCTTACATCCTTAGATTTAGGATTAGATAGGCGTTCAACCAACCCATTGAAGTTCAATAAACACCTGAACTGTGATCATATGTGTTTGTTCATACCATGTCTTCCTTCTATGTGGTGTCAGGAATGGGATAATATTCAATTGACAAAAAATTGAAACCCCATGCTGGTAATTGCCACCACCGGAAGGAGAAAATAGGATTATTGAACTCCTAGCGCCAGATAGAATATGTACTATAAAAGAGGTGTTGTTCTCCCAACTTCAAGACGAAATTGGCCAACAAGTTTTGTTTTTAAAATATGCCTTTCCATTATTTATGCTGCCCTCATGATTGACGACACTGGCTGAGACTATACGATCTTTAATCTCGGTTAAGCATTGTTTACTAATACCAATTCACCCAGTTCCAGCAGAGCCTTCTCGCTTTAGTAGTATCCAAGTAGCAGTAGCACGCTGCGCGCGCAGCAAACGGAGAGCACAGCTGCGCTTCGCAGACGTGCCCGCGCGAGGAAGACTTGTAGTGCACGCGCCGCAGACGTGCGGTGCGCGCGCAGCCTCCTGCCACGCCCCCTCCGCGCCTGCCTGTGTTGTGTTGAGGAGAAAAGACGTCACAAGATGGCGGCGGCCATGCAGCAGGCCCGGTGCTCTGCGTAACTGGGAATGAAGGGGGCAGTGCCAGGGGCTTAACGGGCAACGTGAGGTGGGCACAGGCCAGTATTCATTGGGGGTAGGTGACTCGTCCAGGAACCGAGGACTCGCCTGTGTAATACGGAGTTTGCAAAGGAAATAGCCCACCTGTGAAGAGGTACCAGTGCCCCGCCCCCTCAGGAGAGGTCCCAGGCGGTGACAGGCCCTCAGGGGCCCTGGAGACCATGGAGTTGCCCGGGGCGGGTGGCAGTAATGTACCCGCCTTCCTGGCTAAGCTCTGGACTCTGGTGGAAGATCCGGACACCGACCCGCTGATCTGCTGGAGTCCGGTGAGTGCATCGGAGAAGGTGTGCTAGGCCAGGCAGTGTAGAGGGGGTCTGGCATGGGGGAGTGATGGCCCTGGGATCGTTTGGCGGTGATGCTGGGTCGGGATGTTAAAGAGGGACAGAGCTCTGCAAAACAAAGTGTACGGAGAGCGGACAGCCCATTCTGCCCCCATTACAATGCATACTGTGGCGGGTAGAGCTGATCACCCCTGGCCCACTGAGATGAATACCCCAGAGAGCAGGTAGGATGAATGGCGCTCCATCTCCACTAATAAGGATCCACTGAGATCCTACTCATCGGCACACCCACTCCCTCCTTCCCTGCAGCTCTCTGGCCAGCCTCGCTTGGCCCTCTTCCTGCTCCTACCTGCAAGGCAAAAAACCTCGGGGTCATCTTCGATTCCACACACTCCTTCTCTCCTCATATATCTGACGTCTCTAAGAAGTCACATTACCAGCTGCACCTCCTCAGAGGTATTCTTCCCTTCCTCTCCTTCCCCCAGAAGCTCACTGTCTCCCGAGCCCTGGTTCTCTCGAAGCTGGACTACTGTAACAGCCTCCATCTTAATCTGCCTGCCTTCACTCTCCGCCCTCTGCAACTCATCCAGAACAGAACTGCGAGACTTGTCCTTGGCCTCAAGCCCAGGGACCGTATCTCTCCAGGACTGAAATCTCTACACTGGCTCCCAGTGGCTGCGAGGATTAAGTTCAAAACCCTCTGCATTGTCCACAAGGCCTTCTGGGGCCTGGGGCCTAAATACCTTCAACTCTCTCTTCCTAAATATCTTCCTTCCCGAGCCCTACGCTCATCCGTCTCCAACTCCCTCAGGGTCAGCCGCTTCTCGAAGCAACGAGCTGGGGGTAGATCTCTCTCCGCGGCAGGGGCCTCCCTCTGGAACAGCCTTCCTGTCTCCCTGAAACTTGAGGAGAACCATCTCCGGTTCCGGAAGCACCTCAAAACCTTCCTCTTCGCTTCTGCTTTCTCTCTCCTTCTCCCCTGCTAAATTCTTCACCTAAACTGCACTGATTCTGCAACTGGGCCACTCTCACCGACTTCGGTCCTGGGCCCAGTCACTCTTCACTTGCACTGCCTCCCTGGCAACCCCTGCACTGCGGGACTGTCTCTGTATCCCTACAGCCCCCCCCCCCAGCACTTGTCTGCACTTGCCACCAGCTGGCCCTATTTATTTATTATTTTATTTCTATTCTACTTATTTGTACTGCACTCCCCCTCCCCCTTGCACTTTTCCCTTCCCCCTACCCCTGCACTTGCGCGGTCTGAATGACACCTGGCCTAGTAGGATCGTTGTCTGTCTTCCCCTTGTTCCCCCCTCCCTGCCTCGTCGCGCCTTGAAACACTTGTGTATAGGCGCGTTACAAATGCCATATCATATCATATCATATATATCAAGGGGGTACATGGAAAGGGGCGTGGTAGAGGTCCTTTCCATCACAAGAGAACAGACTGCAACATCATGCTGGCGTGGGAAGAGCAACTCGGGTCCCCTTCAAACAACGAATGTGAATCATGGCTATTGCATACTTGCCAACATTGTTTGCACGAAAACCCGTCCGATGTTTTGAGTAAGAAAACAAAAAAAATCATTAGCGGAGTGATGAAATCGCGTGCCCCATGGCCCCATGAGTTCACATGACACTTTTTTTCCATCTGCGTGCCAGAACATAAGTAAAATCACCATTTGAAAATGACAACCCAGACTTCGCTGTATTATTTATTTTTATTTTTTATTAAGAATTAAAAATAACAAGCGAAATTGATCCAGACATTACTAATTACACAAGGGCTATGAATCATAGAATAAGCAGTAACTATGTACATACATCATATAGTGTGTACATTCCCCCCAACCCTCTCCCAAAGATTATCTACACAACAGAGACTAATACAAGTCCATACATTTCCCCCACATTTTTTCTTAATTGTATTTTAGTGGCCCTGAGTCCACTGATGTAGACATTTTCCATGGTACATACACATATATCCCCTCGTCTTCTTGGATATATGGTTCACTAATATCCCATTGTGCGAGAGCACTACCCTCCTCCAATAACATCGCTCTTGTCACACCTCGCTTCAAAAAGTCCAGAGCTGTTGATGTTAGTTTCACTGTCACAGCTTCTTCCCTCTGGAACTCTCTTCCATCACGTATCAGAAATGAGCACTCCTACACCACCTTCAAGAGACATCTGAAAACTTGCCTCTTCTACAAAAAAAACTGTTTTTTATTTTTCCCTGAATGGTTTTCAGGTCATGCAAGCTTCTTTCTGGTGCACCAGCGCTGTGATACCCCAGGGTCTGGGCGTTGCATAAATGCTATAAATAAAATTCTGATCCTTCTCCTATATCTTGGTACCCTTTTTCCCAAGCTGTTTTTTATTTTTCTTCGCCACCGTTATCACGTGTCAATATACACTGATGTGTCTTCAGTATGCATTCCCACTTTTTTAAGATGCACAACAATATCGTCATGTTCAAGAATATTACTTTTGTGTTGAACTAATGCCTACACCTCGATGTTTGGGAGGAAGGATAGCTCTGGGACAAGGCGTTCGTCTTGAAAGCAAGATAATGCGGTGCAGCACAGGTTTGAATCCCGATCCCGTACCTGTAAACCACTTGCTGGTTTGAAGCGCATTATAAATGAATAAATAAATATGCACGCCACAGATGGGATTGTCGCGAATGGGGGGGATGACTATGGAAAAAGTCCTAGGTGTTTGTAAATATATATTTCTTGACTGGGGGGGGTCTGATTTGCCCAATGTGTGTGGTCAAATAAGGGAGAAATACCTAACCAGCCGTCTAAATGGGCTTCCATGCTCCACTCTGACAACAGCACTGCAGTCTAGAGTGGTTGCAGATGGTGAATTTTTAAAGTGGAGGGCTTTAAACATTTTCCTGGACTTGGCCTGAGCAGACGCACCCGCACTAATCCCAATCAAACTTTCGGGATGCTTTCCATGAGAGATATATATTTTAAATAATGGGTTAAAATCATGCATTTCGTGGGTACATTTTAAGAAAAATGAGGGCACAGTGTAGAATTTACTAACTGTTCTGCAGGGCAGCACACAAAGCACTCTTTAATATATGCAAGATCACCAACAGTGAGAAGGAGCCTCTTGCAGCGTGGTGTTGCCGGATGTTCCCAATTTAAAAAATATGAGGCCTAGCTCAACAACATACGCTGGTACTGACCCTCTTTCAGGCAGGTTTTGCGCAAAACGGATCATGAGTTCTGTCTTACTTTCATGCTGGTTGTGTCCAAAGAAAGCAATGAGGATGGCCTCAACAGTACATGGGTGTATTTTTGCATTTAACTTTGCCCATTGATTGTAATCCTGCTAACCCAGTGACTGTTCCATACCGCTGCACTTGCTTACTCCTCCCGCTGCCTCTCTTCATACTCATGGCGCGGTCTGTTTCTCCCATCTATTCCAACTGCTTCTCTATCAACTATCCTTCCTTTCTCACTAAGTCTGGAAAGAAGAAGTTTAAAAAGGATATCTTGGCCTCGAACCCTGATCTCCCTATTGCTGATACCTATACCAGCACCTCTTCCAGACAGACCCTCACCGACATCCTCTTTGTTGTTCCTTCGCCGGATCTATGGACCCCCCATATGATCTCTGTGCTGTGTCCTGTGTCCTCCTCTCCCATAAATGGTGAACTCGCTGGGAAGTCCTCATGGCTTCTTTTGACTCCTCCAGAGTCATCCTTAATGGCACTGTCATTGTCCAAGGTCCCCAGGCCAATCTCCTCCTCTTCGATAGGTGTTTCCCTCGCCTCATCAACTTCCTTTTTTCTCCGGCTGTCCCCTCTTCTCATTCCTTGGCTATCTTGCCCACTCTTCCCTCCTCTGCCCATCTTCTGGCTACCTCCACAACTCAGCAGGGCATACTTCTGATTTGTACCCCTCCCCGGAAGGTCTTTAAGGCCGGCAACCTTCTTCATCTTGCCACTCTCAACTCTCGCTCTGCTGTCAAACACTCCCCTGACATCTGCCACCTCCTTGAAAAACTTGACCTTGACGTCCTTGGTCTTACAGAGACATGGTTCACAACCAGCTCTGTCACAAGCTTTGACACTCCTCCCTGATGGCTACAAGATCTTCTCCGCACCCAGATCCACTTGCCCTGGAGGGGGTGTAGTCTTGATCTTTCTTGAGTGGATTCCTGCCACTATAATTCCCACTCAGATCTACTCCTCTTTCAAATGCCTCGTCTGCAGGCTCTCAATCTCTCCTAGCCACTCTCTTACTGTTGCCAATCTCTACCGGCCCCCTGGTCAAATCACCTCTTTTCTCTCTGAATGGGCTGACCTCTCCTGGCCTCAACCACTCAACTCCTCCTCCTTGGTGACCTCAACATTCACTTTGAGTCTCCCTGTCCCTCAACTTTGCTCTTTCGCGACCTCTGCGATTCCCTCTCCCTCTCTATCCTCCCCTCTGGCCCAACACACTCTGCAGGGCACACACTTGATGTCTTGATCTCCTCTAGCCTCTCTTTCCTTCTTTCTTTCTTTCTTTCTTTCTTTCTTTCTTTCTTTCTTTCTTTCTTTCTTTCTTTCTTTCTTTCTTTCTTTCTTTCTTTCTTTCTTTCTTTCTTTCTTTCTTTCTTTCTTTCTTTTTCTTTCTCTTTCTCTTTCTTTTTCTCTTTCTCTCTTTCTTTCTCTTTCTCTTTCTTTTTCTCTTTCTCTCTCTCTTTCTCTCTCTCTTTCTTTCTCTCTTTCTCTCTCTCTTTCTCTCTCTCTTTCTCTCTTTCTCTCTCTCTCTCTCTCTCTCTCTCTCTCTCTCTCTCTCTCTCTCTCTCTCTCTCTCTCTCTCTCTCTCTCTCTCTCTCTCTCTCTCTCTCTCTCTCTCTCTCTCTCTCTCTCTCTCTCTCTCTCTCTCTCTCTCTCTCTCTCTCTCTCTCTCTCTCTCTCTCTCTCTCCCAAGCCTACCCCAACACTCCCACCTACCTTCCTGGACATCCGGCCCATGAAGCCTGTGTCAGTCGAGGCTTTTGCGTCCACCTTCTCCCCACCCCCTCTTCCTCTGGCTGACACAGCCCTGTCTTCTCTCTATTCTTCTATTTCTGATACTCTTGATGTTCTTGCCCCTGTCTTGAGGATCCGCCTGAAGTCCAAAGCCAAGTGCAATTCCTGGTATGACTCTGACCTATCTACACTTAAACGTAGGTGTAGGGCGGCTTTGAGAAAATGGAGGGATTCCTGCTCATCCTCTGACAAACTGGCCTGTCGCCTACTCCAAAGGCAATACCGTCTCTCTGTCCGTACCAAGAAGAGAGTCCACATTCAAGCCAGTGTCTCTGCGGCATCTAACAGCTCGGCCGAACTCTTTTTAAAATATGTAAGGAGCTGGCCAACCCTGCTGCAGTCTCTACCCCTCCCCTTGCCTCTCAAGCTCTTTGCAATGCCCTGGCCTCACACTTTATCTCAAAAACCCAGGACATCCTGTCCACACTCTCCTCCACTCCCTCTCCTCTCCCCTCTCCGTCGGTACTCACTAACCCTCCTCCAGCCACCCCCCACCCTCCTTCTCTTCCTTTCCTCTCTTCTCCCCTGATGAGGTCTCTAGACAAGTCAGATATATAAAAGCCTCGTCAAAACAGGCTCATCCCTGTTCCTCTAAAACTCTCAAGGACCACATTGATGCCCTCGCTCCGGCCCTTGCCGACTTCTGCAACCGCTCCTTTGCCTCAGGATCCTTCCCCTCCCCTCTTAAGCACGCCTGCGTGCATCCTCGCCTCAAGAAACCCACAGCAGATCCCTCTTGTCCAGCCAACTATCGCCCAATTTCTATTACCCCCTTCTTAGGCAAACTCCTTGAAAAGCTGGCCATCTCTCAGCTAAACCTTCATTCTGATTCTGTTGGCGGTCTCCATGACCATCAGTCTGGCTTCAGATCTGGCAGAAGCACGGAAACTGCTCTCCTGAACATCCGTGAAGATCTGCTTTTCAACCTTGACTAGCATTCCCTCTGTTCTCATCCTACTCGATCTCTCCTCTGCCTTCGACACGGTCAACCATACCATCCTGCTCAACTGTCTCCAGGATAACTTGGGCATCACCGATCAGGCCCTAGCTTGGCTGACTTCTTTCCTCTCTGATCGACCCTGCCAGGTCCAACTTGGGTCCTTCCTATCATCTATCTTGCTCTCCCACTGTGGTGTTCCCCACCTCTCGCCCTGGCTTTTCAACCAATACCTGGCAACTCTCGCCTGCTGCATTGCCGTTTTCTGCTCAAACTTCCAGTGCTACGCAGACGACACTCAACTCATTTTCAGGCTGCCCTCTGCCACCTCCTCCACCTCTCATCGTCACTGATTTCCTAACTGCCATTCAAGATTGGTGTTCCGCCAACGATCTTTGTCTTAATGCCAGCAAGACAGAGATCCTCCTCATTGGCACACCATCACCTTCCTTTCCCCTCACTCTCTGGCCGGCCTCCCTTGGCCCTCCTCCTATCCCCACCTGTGAGGCCAAGAACCTTGGTGTCACCTTTGATTCCACACTCTACTTCTCCGCCCACATATCTGATATATCAAAAAAGTCAAACTTCCTACTGCACCTCTTCAGAGGTATTCTTCCTTTCCTCTCATTCCCCCAGAAGCTCACTGTCTCCCAAGCTCTGGTTCTCTCTAAGTTGGACTATTGCAACATCCTCTTTCTTTATCTACCTGCCTCTTCTCACCGCCCTTTACAACTTATCCAGAACAGGACTGCGAGACTTGTCCTTGGCCACAAGCCCTGGGATCTTATCTCTCCAGCTCTGAAATCTCTCCATTGGCTCCCAGTGGATGCAAGCATTAAATTCAAAACCCTCTGCATTGTCCACAAGGCTTTCTGGGGCCTGGGTCCAACATACCTTCAGCTATCCCTCTGCAAATACCTCCCATCTCGACCACTCCGCTCCTCTAAGTCCCTCAGGGTCAGTCGTTTCTCAAACAAACGAGCTGGGGGTAGATCTCTCTTCGGCTGGTGCCTCCCTCTGGAACAGCCTCCCTCCCACTCTAAAACTTGAGGAGAACCATCTCCGGTTCCGGAAGCACCCCAAAACCTTCCTCTTTGCTTCTGCCTTCTCCTCTCCTCTCCCCTGTTGATTCTACTCTCCCTTGGCACCATGCACCTGGCCACCCTCTGTCCTCCGGGCCCAGGTACCTGCTCATCTTGCCACCCTCACGCACTGCCTCCGGGCCATCCCCTGCACTGGGGTCTGTATCTGTACCCATACAGCCCTCCCCTTTTCTTCCTGCACTTTGACCTACCCGGCCTGCTGCCATAAACCCAGTACTTGCCACTTGCTGGCTGCACTCCCATTGTTTGTTGCCTTTTTATATATTTTATTTTGTTTTTTCCTTCTCGCTCCGCACTCCCCTTTTGTTCCCCCTTCCATGCACTTCTCCCCCTTCTCCCTCTACCCTGCACTTGCACGTTCTCAATGTCACTGGGTCTAGTAAGATTGTTGTTTTTGTTCTCCCCTGTTCCCCTTTCCCTTGCCTTGTCGCGCTCTGAAACACTTTTGTATGAGCGCGATAGAACTAAAATATCAATGTCAGCGATGCCACTGTAAAACATGTTTTCATGCTGCTAGTGCCCAAAGAAAACACAATGCCTGTCTTAGTATGTGCCTTCCCTGCCCACCTTTCACCATCCCAATGCCCAAATGAAATCCTACAGTGTCTCAATGTAGGACTGCATTGCCCCGTTACACATCATGTTGCTTGCAGTTCCTAGAAATTGCCTTTCCCCTGACATAATTTTACACAACCATATTTTTAAATTCACCTTTATGTGCCTAAAAACATGCCATTGGTAAACGTCAGATTGCCAATGTTGTAAAGGTCTTGATTTCAAGAGTGGGGACAACCATCTCCTTGTAGTGTTCGTTTGACAAATGTATGCATTTCTTGTTGGGCACATTTGCACATCAATGAGTTGTAACGTTTGCAAACAAATGATCCAGCCCCTCACTCCTGTCTCTAAAACAGGGCAAACTGAAAATAAAAAAAAGTTGGTAGTGAAACACATTTCTTCTACTCCCTTTTTAAAAACAAAACAAAAAAGTCCCATTCCCATTGTGAGTACATGAGTAAACATGTTTTACCTGTATAACAGAAATGTTTTAAAATACATATATATTTTTTTTAATGTTGTAGTTTAATTATAAACTTTTTCATTTGTCAGAGAATACATTTGAAGGATCTAGAATAGATGTGTCTCAGATAGTTCTCTTGTTAAGTTCCAAGACGGCTTGGAGAAATAAGTAATTGTGTACGTGTATTTATTGTTTGGGCCACTGAGTAGCGCAGCCCATCTTTCCTCTGTGCCCATTTGTTTCGCCTATTCTCAGGAACGTTGTTCTGATGATTGGGTCTGGGAACAGTGAGAGGTAGTTGGGTAGTTCATGGATTGTTCAAGTGTCTATAGCACATTGGAGATTGAAGTGTTTTTGATTTGAATAATTTTTATCCAGTCGTTGCGTTGGAGTTCGATTTTTTTGCTTGCTTGTTGGGGACGCAGAGTTAGAAGTTCTTCTGATATGTCCTCATTAACCACCTCTTCCAGTAGATTCTGTTTCCATTCTTGGAGCACTGTGTTGTTAAAGGTGTTCAGGTGGAGCCTCAGGATTTGTATGGCTGGCGTTTTCTGGTCAGTCAATTTTCCGAAATATATCCAGTCGCTTCCAGAGTACGGTGGAGGCCATTGATTGGGTTGCCATCTTGTATCTTATTCTTGGCATCGGGTATGACAGCCGCAAATGTAGAATTTTGCGCCCGAAGATTGCCTCGTACTTCATCCAGTTTATTGACCTTGCATTAAGCATTGTTTCTGTGCCGTAGGTGATGATAGGGATGAATATTTGTCTGTAGTAGGCTATGATGGGTTTAAAGGAAAAATTTCCATATTTGCGGTGTAACAAGCATCCTTGTCGTGCTAGTGCTTGTGATTTCTGTTTGATTTTTGTCTAGCCATTGTTCTTCTGATTTAGACTGGTTTATCGGAACACCAAGGTTGAAGGTGATGACGATTTCCAGGAGTTTTCCATCAAGAATGAAGGTAGCCCGTTTTTTTTTTTTAATGAAATTTTGGCTAGCGCCATTGTCTTGGTTTTTGTGATGTTAATAGCCAGTTCGTTTAAGATCATGTATCTGCTTAATGATGTCAAGGTCGTTTGTAATCCTGATCTGGTCTTGTCAAGGAGGATGATATCATCGGCGTAGGCAATGATTGGAACTGGGATGGAATTGATCTTTAGTGCATTAGAGTGCTGAGTATATGCTCTTCAATGTCAGCAGTGAAAAGGTTATATAGGGTTGCCGCAAGTGGGCATCCTTACTTTAGGCAGTTTTCCGTGTAGATGGAGTTGGTGGTTGCACCTTCTTTAGATAATCTGACCTTAATTGATGTTTCAGTATACGAGTTTGATTGGCTCCAGGATGTTTGCTGGGCATTTCCATGCTTTCAGTTTGAACCAAAGTTTTTCTCTTGTTATGGCATCAAATGCCATATGCAGGTCTATGAAGGCAGTGTGTATGGTGGTGTGGTTTTTGATGGCCTCGTGTTTGATTAGATTTATCAGTATCAAATTGATCTTGGTTCCCACGTTGGGGGTGAAGCCGGTTTGTCTGGCAGAGAACCTGCCAGTATCTGTTGCCCATGTGGTCAGATCTTTTAGGAGGATTGCCGCGAATAGTTTTCCCAGAGGGTCGAGTAGAGCGATGGGACGGAAGTTCGCTAGATCATCTCAGGCGCCTTGCTTGTGGATGGGGACAATTGTGGCTGGATTCCAGTATAGGTTTAGTATTGCGATTACAGATCCATCTTTTTTGAAAGGTGGGTTCCCCTGGGTCGATGAATGTGATACTGTAGTTATTGTTGTGATTTGTGTCCAACAGTTGATATTTTCAGTATTTGATACAGTCCATTGTGGATTGATCTTAATCAAGGTGAGGAGACCGGACACCGGCCTTCCTTGGTTTTTTACTATTGCTGGGTTGAGAAAAGTTAAGAATCCGTCGCAAGCAGGTGTTGCGCTGAGCCAAGTTTATTAAAAAACAAATGATTTGATAATTATCGAATTCATGTGAGAGATTGGTGAAGAGATGGGAGTTTCCTCTGGTATTCCACGAACATAATGACCATGTGGCATCTGCTTTGGTTAGTGGTTATGAACTGGTGGTTGTAGAGTTATCTGGATACAAGGTTTCTGCATATGGGGTTTTTGTGTCATAGTTCCTTCTGAATGGTTGCTCAGATCTACTACACTGTTCAAGTTGTTGTGCTTGAATCTGATTGGAGACCGATGTAGGTTGGTATCTCGAGGTGCTGTAAGAGCTGGATATTGGGTTTCCAGGTTGAGGTAACGAGGGATAACTTTCGGATCTGATTAGTCTGGGATTTCGTGTAGTAGTTGTGGTACTGTCTGAAATAGACCAACAATTGAAACCGAGTTTTCTAAGTTGAGTGCGCATGGATAATATCAGGTCTAGGTTGGTAGGATCCCGTAGCTCTATTCAGATTTTATCTAGGTGAAGGTCATCTTTGAAGGTTACCAAGTTGATATCTCATGTGGCGATGCGGGCTAGCTGCGGTATGGCACGAAAGAGTCGTAAGACGTTTGTTCTGTTAAGGATTAGTGGGTCTGGTCTGATAAAGATGTTTTAAATGCAAATTGCATGAGGTTGTTTTTGCTATAAAGGATTAATGAAAGAAAGAAAGGTGTAGCTATCCTCCTTGTGACTGCAGGTTGTAGACTCCAGTGTGTCAGTTGAGATTTGTTCGTAAGTTGCGGAAACTGTTGGGTCCATTGTTACATCACCCAAAGTTGCATCTGAGATTTCTTCATAGTTGTCTAGTGCGAAGGGGGAAGTTTGGAACAGTATTAGTCTGATTATGAAGCTTGAGGCGGTTGTAGACTGTGCAGGTGGCGATGTCTGCTATTGGTGGATCTTTGTGGTTGTTAGATTTAGGAGATCTTCAGCGATTGGTGTAGTATCTTGAGGTAATGGAGACGCCGTATTCCTTAAAGGAGTTGATTTCGCTTGGGTTTGTTGATTTGGTTTGTAGCCTGAGGCAAGCAAAGTTTGTGGGTTTTCTTTCAAAGAAGCCTTGGGAATTTCGGAGGTTTTCAGTGCGTAGGAATGCTCTTGATCCTGTTTGCTGCTTCTTCTGTTTTTTCAATGTGTTGTCAGGAACTTTCTTCCCTTGTGAGAAGATCTGGTATGTATCTGTGGTGTTCTTAGTCGAGGAGGTGAGTTGTTGAGTTGTTGGTTGGACAATGGAGAAGTTTTCAATGGTTTCTTTTGGAGGGCAGTGTCGGATGGGTAAAATCGGTGTTGTCAATTCTTGCGCTAGGTGCGGGATCAGAGGGGCTGGTATGGGTTGATTAGGATGTAATAATATTTGATGTTGGTGATGCGCTTTCAGGAGAGAGAGTACTTCAGATGTTAACTGGGATTTTTCTTGTCTATCACCTCTTGCAATTTCAGACAATCTTTGCTGCCAATGGTTTCATTGTTCTGCTTCTGTATTCAGACGAGTTTCAATGGTGGTGATGAAGTTTTCTGTGTAGATTTGTTTGGCGTGTATCATAGCTAATAGGGTGGCTTGATCACGAATATTGTCTTTCATGTTTTCTTGAACTTTAAGGAAGGGTGTCATTGATTGCGACAATACTGAGATGAGCATGTTTTGCAAATCCTGCATGGTAGTGGGAATCCTCGGATTGTTGTGGTCATCAGAGACAAAGTCTTCCGGTGTTGTGTTTGTCTTTTTGTTTTGTGAAGAATTAGGAGGCGGTGGAAATTGTTGCTTTTCGTTCATTCTATCCAGAGTATGATAGGATTCATCTGAGTCGTAGGTGAAATGAGTCACCAACGGTTGTGTCACAGGAATGGACTTTTGTTGCTCCGTTTTGATGTGCGACTGTAGGGGCATCTGATGGCTTTGTGGCTTTGTAAATGGAGTTGAGGTTAGATTCGGCTGTTGCTTGCCGGTTAGAGTGCCAAATAGTTCCTTTCTTTTATCCACATTTGTCATGATTGATTCTATTTCAGTGATGTCCATAGAGAGTCTTGCGACCTTGGCTGCTTCTATGGTTGGTTAGGTTCCAACGGTTAGGAAATTTTGAGAGTTGTCGGTTTGTAGCCAGGATAATTTTGCTAGCCTTGCCTTTTCTTTCTTTGTTATAGAAATTGCTGAGCTTGGTATCTGGTGAGAACTGTTGTTGGGTATGGTTTCTTTTTGTTGGCTTCCTGAAGCAATTGGTCTGTCTTTTCCCGGTGCTTACATGCTGGGATCGGTATGATTGGATATGGTGGTTTCCTGGGTGGCAGTGTGGTTTTGAGTTGCTGCTGTCTTTTCGGAGGCTCGAGAGGTCGACTGAATGTTCTTTGGGTTATCTGAGTCGGGACCAAGTTGAGCACACGTAGTCAAAGATGTTCGATCAGTATGAGGGGTTGGTTGGTTTGTATGAGGATGAGGCTCATTTTGCTGGGTTGATTTTGTGGAGGCGTGAATCTGTGCTTCTGTGTACTTTGAATTGATGCATTTCTCCTCAGAATGCGGCCGGCGTGGGCCAGAAGAAGTTGTTTGTGCAGATTCAAATTGAAAGTTCTTCTCTGCTGTTGGAGTGTGGAAGTAGATGGGTCTATTAAAGTGTTGACAACTTGGGGATTGGGTAGGATAAGCTTGCGCTTATGTGTAGGATGTTCAACAGCACCTTTTTGTTCGGTCTCAGCAGCGATTGTTCCATTGTTAGTTGTGAAGAGTCCAATTGTGACGTGGCGGCAGCACCTAGAGTAGTTCGTAGGGTAGAATGTTTGGTGAGGCGACTTGTGGACATTTCTAACAAAAGTATGGCGGATTAGATTAGTAGTGTTGGTTTTTAGCGTTGTACAGACAACAATGTGCTGGATCTTTTCCGGTGTTCCAGAGGTCAGTTCACGGTGTCTGTGCCACTTTACGATCTCAGGCGCCCCTTAGTATGGTGGTTGCGGGACGGAATGAGACACCTAGTAGACGAGGTTGCTTGGGTGGTTTGACAGGGTATGGAAGGGCGATCTTCGTTGATCTGGTCCAGGCAAACTATAGAGCAGCTGCAGACTGTGGATGCACACACAGATTTACCTTTTCTCCTCAGGTTGGAAGAAGATGTGTTGGCTGGATCCAAGGGTCGAACCCTTTCGGTCTCCTGACAAACTTTCCAGCATATAGTCAAAGGGTTTGGGAAGATGGTGCACTTTGTTGTCAATGTTGGGTAGTTCGAGGGATCGTACCCTTTCAGTCTTCTGCTGGGTTGTCGTATAGCTGCACGCAGTTCAGATGACTAGGGGGATCCAAGGGAAGAACCCTTTCGGTCTCCTATTTATTTTTCCGGCGCAAGGTGATCGATCTTATGGGACAATGCACTTTGTTGTTAGTGCTGGCGAGAGCTCAAGTTCATGCGCTTCCAGTCTCGTGATGGGGTTCTGGCGCAACTGAAGAAGTATCAGGGGGAGAGTGTAGGTCGAGTGCCAGGTCATGGCAATCTCGTGTCAAGTGTCTCGAGGCGGAGCAGCAAGGGCAGGCTGTTGCTTTGTTGGTCACCCATATGATCCGAAAACAGGGAGGAGTTTTCCTAAGACTATGTGGGCGAAAGGAAGCAGCCGGCACTGTAAGGGACCGCCTTTGAGACAGGTACCGTTCCGACAATGCTGTCGCAGCGAAGAGAGGCAAACTGGGTCGGTGTCAGCCAACAGAGATGCAGTGATCAGGATCGTGGTAAGAGCTCTTCACGAAGGCGCCGCAGAGAGCGGGGGTGAGGGGAGAGCCGGGGGGGAAGGCAGTTGGCTGCGACAGCAGGAGGAGCTGGGCGGCAGGTACAGTAGCGCCTGCTGAAGCGCAGCACTCGCCCGAAGGCAGAGCAGGGGGGCGAGGGCGTGTCAGCAGTGTCTTCGGTCCTATTGATGGATCCAGCAGATGAGTCGGCAGGAGTGTAGGTAGTTTGAAGGACCTGCTGATGAGGGACGCGGCCGGGGGTGAGGCCTTGAGAAACGGGGGTTGAGGTGGGGAGACGGAGGAGCGGGAGGGCTTGGGGAAAGGTGCTATAAGTGTCGCTCAATCACAGCGACCGGAGACAAGCGGCAGGGGGTGGTAGGGTACGGTGCCCTTTGTGGGCTGTGGTCAGAGGGGGGGTTAGTACATAGTAGTATTGCTGTAGTCATCGCTGTAATCATCGTGAAAGCACGGGCAGAGCCAAAAGACTGCAGCCGACTAGTATTTTGAAAGGACTGGTAGTGGTAATAGAAACAGGACTAAAATAAAAAAAGCTCTTAATGAAACAAAGTCTGCAGCAAAAGCGAACCTTCTCGGGCAATCCTTAAAAGACTCTGCTGCCGACTCCGCGCTATTTCTTTGCACCACGTTATTCATACACATTAAAAGAAGTTTTTAACTTTTCAGGTTAGGCAGTAATAATAGTAGTTTCTTCCTGTGGCACTACTTGTACTACCGATCCAAACGCATCCATGGAGCTGTGTGGATGAAAGCAGGGTGACGGGCTACTTTAGGAGTGTTTTTACTCCCTAGTTTTGAATTCTTTTGGAGTATTTGCCTATTTTGAGGGAGTAAAAGATGCAGATACACCCTTCTCTCTATGGCTACCCGCAAAATGGAGGTCTCCTAGGAATGGGCATTTTGTCACAAACTTGCAGCCTAGTGTTATGCATGATGTTAACAACGTTGGACTGTCCATATAAAGGCAAACTCTGTTTTGCACTTCAAGCTTGTAGACCTCATGGATAAAAGAGAACTTTATTGTATTAGTCACTTTAATTATTTTGGAAGCAGACACTGATTTGACAGCGTCTTTCAGTTGGGTCCTACCACAATGCCAATTTCCTTAACACACAAGCTTTAAACCACATACATTTGTTGCAAACGTAGCTGCAAGGGGCTATGTGAAGATGCTGGGACACTGATAATCGTTTGCATTTTGTCCTGTTCATGACCGCTCTGAACATCAGCAGGTACAAGTGCCCCAGAATACGTGTGGGAAGGAGGCTGGCGTAATTAAATCAACCGAAGCCCATTAGCAGGCCATGTCTCGAAACAGACAAATGTGAAGGATTTTTCACCCTGGAAATGGGGGGGGATGAGATGCTGGGACTTGCAGAACGCTACCTGGTGGCTCTTGCAGAGTTGGTGATTGCTCCAAATTGTAATTTTTTTGTAATTGTTTTTTTTCAATCGTTTCCACGCAGTGGAACCCGTATGCCAGCAAGTTGCCTCTCTTCCCGGCCTCAAAACCCCCAATCTACCCTGGTTGATAAGCAGCTGATCATAGACATTCACATAATGTTTTGACTTTTATATAGGCATGGGAAAGTCATTTTCCAGGCACTGGCATATCAAGCCATACGATAGCAACAGCTGGCAAATGGTAACTCTTCAGTTTATTATTACAGTGCCTGGCAAGTTCCTATGCAAGAGGTAATTTATTTGCTCAGCCAGTTCTGCCATTTGCTTCAGTGCAAGGAACTGATGAAAGGAATCGCATATTGAGTATAAATGACATGCTTGAAGGCAAACCTGGTTTTATTGCACCAGGAGTTGGTTTATAGTTGCAAATACACCATTACTTTACAAAAGATTGTTTCGAGATCCTGGGTGAGGGTGTCTTAAATAGGGAGGTGCAGGTAGTGGTTGAGAATGGTCGTGTGTCCTGGCTGGTCATTGGGTGGATCAAAATCCAAACAATACCTAAAGAATGCATGTAAACCCTATTCATCCCTCTCTTAGTGTCAGTGTCTAGCAGTGCTTAAAGTGCCACCTAATTGCCAAAGAGCCCCTTTTCGCATTATTGTGCTGATACTTGTGTGATTTCAGAGCCCTCGAGTTTCAAGTAGCCATGCATGCAAAGTCCATAAAGTCCTGCTTTTTATCTTTGGATCCTAGGATGGCCTTCTTATGCATGGCCACAGGAAACTTGATAGATCTGTGAGTCCTGCTTCCTGCTATGTCAGGAGAGTTAAACGGTTGTGATGGGCCTGCAAGGAAACATTTTGATTTGCCTCTGTCTGCAAACCAATTGTACAGCCCCTCATTCCAGTCTCTAAAACAGGGCAAACTGAAAATAAAGTCAATGTAAATATTTCAGAAAAGGTTAAGGGAAATGCAAGGTGGCCACTCAAAAGAAAGGTGTGCATGGGGTTAGACACACTAGGAGTGGAGCACACAGAAAATACATTTGCATTAAATTCTGAAATAATCAAGACTGTTCAGTATTTACTTTTTGAAAGCTGGCAGTGTGCAAATGTCCCTGTTAGCACAGTAACAACCCCTGGTTACAAATGAATAATTCTCTTTCGATAATGAATGCTGTGGATTTTCTTACCAGTCGCTAACAAAAATGTTGGACCTATAATTACCAAGTATATTCATATAACCAAGGTAATGCGTGAATAAGACAGTTTGACATTTCATTTGCTACAGCTTATTTAGTGAGACCTAAAGTAATGGTCACTTAATACATGGTTGGATATAAATAATGCATTCACTCAGTAAAATGTAATAATGGTGTGCCATGGGCACAGCCTAATTACAGCTGCTCATAAGCAATCAGATCATGTTCTTGCACATGGAAAACCTGTCGGAATCAGCAAATTTTAGGTGGGCCATATGCCTTGTATACAAGTCAAATGATATATTACACACTCAGCAGACAGCTTAGAAATAATACTGTCCGTTTGATGTTACTCTTTGACATAGCTGATATGTGATATGATAGGTTAACGTGCTTAATACCCAGAGGTTTATAAGTGCGAACCCGGAGATCGAACCTATCGCTTCGTGTCGTACAGGTAATGGGCAGAAATGGCCATAGGTAGTAGCACGGCCATGGGCAGTCAAATAGTGGGCAAATAACCAACCACCTGCAAGCGGTGTCTGTCCCTCCACGCTTCCATCTTCCTGATAACTGTACTCCAATGCAATAGTTTTGGCTTGTAGGTGGCGCTGAAGCATTGCCAAAATGTCCCTCCCACCCCCATCTAATAATTCAAGATGAACGTGCATCGAAGACAAGGTCCACCCCCGGCCCCCCGCTCAGCTAAAGCAAAATCATTTCAATCCATGATTCAATGGAACTTGAATCATGGCTTGAAATAATGATTTGATTTGAAGGCACTATAAGCACCCCTTGGATATAGGAGATCTTGCAGCAAGCAGGAGCCATCTCCCTGGAGAGCTGGTAGCTAACATCTAACCTCTACCACATCAGTATAACACTTTTTCGGTTATTCATGAATCCTTATATAGAAGAGATGCCAGTGAGCAGTGGTGATTGTTTTGCTCCACATTTATTGGATGTACTATGACAGTGGGGCCGTAGTTTCCTTCTGCAGCTTCGGGCTCAAGCCATCTCCATTCCCCACCCACGCTTGGTCGGAACTTGGCCTCACCTGTTGTTGTGTGGATTTCCGTGGCCACGGACCCAATATTACTTGTATGGCAGCTTGAAGGGATCCAATTTTCACGTCAAAGAATTCATGGCTGGCTCACAAGGCTTTAACATTGGCTGCGTGGACTGACCTGACCTGGATTTTTGAGGATTAAGCTTTTTCTGTAAAGCTCTGTGGGTTCCCCCGTTTCCTGTATGGTTTTCATTGTGGCCAACAATTGAGTAATGTTTGCACCTGTAAACAAAAATAGCCACACTAGCCGAATTAGTCTTTAGTTTTGTGAATGCACAGAAAGTGTAACTAGGCAAACAATAGGCACTTGAATTTACAGAATTGATTACATTTAAAAGAAAGTTAGCAGATTAATTGTTGTTGAATTATTAGTTTGTGCACCGCATAATGTAAACGAGATAAACAGCATTGTTCTGCCAATTGCCACTTTACAAAGCTCAAGTAGGATATGTGCTCCGAAGGGTTCATCTTGCTCCCACTGATGCTCAATGTTCAGGCATCGACTTATTGGATAATTGTCTGTGACTTGTCAAGCAAGCATGTGACGCGTTTCTCGTTTCTAGGTCTTTCAGAGCTTCATGTGCACTATATATTATTTTCCCCAACAGCCCAGGAGCCCTGCTTAGTGACTTAAGGTGATTGTCAGTCGCGGACATTTGTCTCCATTGACTAGGCTCTAATGCTGACTTGGCCACTTTCTGATGGCTTTAGTAAACCTACTTACCACAGTGCCATTACTGTTATTCTTTATTCTAAGAGGAATTAATTTAACGTAAGAAATAGTTTAAAAAGCTTGGAGGCTAATTGTCTTTGTGGGCAAATGCCTGAAGAGCTTCCTCGGGGCAGGTATATGGTATTTTATCACCTGACCCTTTCTGATAATGATATATTCGAGAATCTCAGTTGTTCTCATGTTCTGGCTTACAGTTTAAATCGTGTTCTTAAGAGTTACTGTTATTCCTTGGTTTTTTGTTCTACTATTTGTGGAATTCTAGTTTGGGATATACAGGGTTTTAGACTATTGGGTCATGTGTCTGAACAGGGACCCACACTCGCCACTTTCTGTCTCAGCCTAGGACAGGGGAAATGACAACTCTCCTGTCTACGAACATGATTCATATTGAATTCCACCAGTGAATGGATTGGTATGTGCATGATTATGCCTGTGTATCAATACTTGTATGAGTGTTTTTTATTTTTTTAATTTCCCAAAACAAGAATGGCGCCTTGTTAGCAAATGACAATTAGCAATGTCTTGAACCCATATTTTTTATTTTAATTTTATTTTTATTTTTTTTAATGGTACTTCTTTCATAAATAAATTACACATCTTACGTCAATTATGGAAGGGGAAAAAAGGAATACACCACATTTCATATTTACGTTGATAAACACACATCCTCATATCAATTATTACATTAAACTGTCCTTCATTAATCTCACCCCTGCTAAGGATAATGATGACAAATTTCCTATGCGACAGGGACTCGAAGTTGTAAGCATAAACCTCATGTAAAAGGGTGAAATGTTTGTATTGGAATTTGAACGTTCCGGTGCATTCTGCAACAAATGCTTCCAAGTCCTATGTTCCAACTTGTAGAAACTATAAGATGGGGCATTACTTTTTTCTTTATTCCGAATTTCTTTAATTTCTCCAATGGGCTAGAGATTTAGGCACAATATCACAATCGTCCTAAATCTGCACTAGGAAGTGTAATCATGTAAATTGGAAGAAAAGTGTGCCTTTTCTCATGGCGGCCAGGTCACGATAAAGCAAGTGGGTGCCTAGCGTGGTCTTAGTCTCTGTCCAATTGTATTCCCACAATCTAATTTTTGTTGGGTTGGCATTAAGTCTTCCTTGGAGACGGCCACGTAAGAGAAGAATGATTTGGTCATAGTTTTGAGTAAACCAATGTTATATCAGTGTCTTGAGGCTGTCTGTATGGTATAATTCAGGTCATCGTACATGGAACTCATCGGTGGATCCAATAATTTATGGTAAAGCAATAATGAGTTTCATTGCACAGAAGACAGACCAAGCTCATACCTTCTTACTGAGATGAGGCGAAGCTAGGCAGACCTAGTGCTCTTCTTCAAAAGATACCCTCAAGTACCTGTAAATTGTGCCAAGTCCCGAGATTCCAAATAATCCGACTATAGCAAAGGGAGAAATGACAGAAACCCATTTTGAAGTGTTTCATCTATGCTGTATATAATGACATTTTGAGCTTCAATAGATCATATAATTGGCTTATTTATTTTGCAGAAGAACTGGAAGCCCAAATAAGTCGTATGCCTGGTTACTTAATTACCATCATCAATTATCCAGTTAAGAGGATTTCGCAATTTTGAGAATGTTAGTTTTGTTTTTATTTGTTACTAGCTCGTTGTCTTCCATGTAGGTTGAAACCTCTTTCGTGCTCTGAAACACTTGTGGACGAGCGCAATATAAATAAAATATCAATTGAACAGGCGGTGAAGGCCAATGGGTGTTTGGTTAATGAGTAAGACATTGGGTCTCATTACGAGTGTGGCAGTCCGGAAACAAGGGTGCCTGTAAGCTTACCGGCACCCTTGTTTTCCAGACCACCACACTAAGAGTCTGCCTGCAGGGGGTATTACGCCCAGCAGGGTAAGGCAGTCTTGTCTCAGAAGCACAGTGATCCCGTGTCCCCATTTCCGTGGAGTCCTATTGGACTCCACGGAAATGGGGACTTACAAAATCTGCTGCCTAACTTCCCGCTCCGCCGGGACTTGTAGGTGGCACCGGTAAGTCAGGCAGTGGATTCAGTGTTACGGGGTTGGCGGCAAACCAGCGAGTTACTGCCAACCCCATAATGTGGCACATTGTCTGCATATGAGAGCCCTATTTCCATTTCCCAAGTTTTGCCAGGAAACTAAGGTGCCAGCAAGCTCACATCTCAGATTGGAAGCATAGAGGTTAAATGGGCAGGGTGCTAACCCGCAACCCTGACCCAAACCTCTGTCTCGATACTGTTGGACAGTACACCTTGACAATTCAGCCACACTGATGTAGGTATCCCTGTGCAAAGCGATGAGTACGCTCATCAGCCCCTCTGGAAGCCACATGTTTCCAATTTCCTCGATAATAAGGATCTGTTGACATAATCAAAAGCCGATGTGAGATCTGTTTTTGCTACATAGATGGTATTGTAGTATCCTGTCATAGCGTTGGTTTGTAAACTAGCCATAAAAAAATCAAGTTTAATGGAATTCCTAAATGGTGTCTGAATCCTGTGTGTGTGTTTTATTTATTTATTTATTTATTTCTTTTTTCTTTTTGGATATTATCACTGACTGACTTTTCACTGACTCATTCCTCAAGCTCTTCCAACACGA
Organism: Ambystoma mexicanum; assembly: GCF_040938575.1. Classification (NCBI taxonomy): domain Eukaryota; kingdom Metazoa; phylum Chordata; class Amphibia; order Caudata; family Ambystomatidae; genus Ambystoma; species Ambystoma mexicanum. The sequence continues at coordinate 1,303,601,815 of NC_090933.1, forward strand.
TTGTATCAAAGTTCTTGCTGCTAATGTCAAGTAATGGATGGATTGATATGGTCGCCTTACTTAAAGATCGGAACCACATGTGCCTTGTGTCTAGAGTCTAGAATCGTGACCAGTCAGACACTTTTGATTGTGTTGACGACACTCTGACCATACTCCAAGAGCTTTTTAAAGACATTGTTTGTCAGGCTGTCTGGTACTACAGCATCTGAGTTTTTCAATTTCATAATTAGGTTTTCAATGTTTTTCTGATCTGTGTTAACCGATCATCTGTAGTGAATTTTTAAATATGTTCTTCGGTTTTGATTAAATTTGACTGAAATGTTTTATGTAATGTTCGTTCTGTATAGAACGTTTGGCTCTCGTGGCCATAGCTGCCTTCCGTCCCTCTCCAGCCCATATGTTCGTGAAAAGCAGGTAAACCCAAGACTACTTAACTCATACCAACCAGTAAGCATGGAATTATTTGACCTTGCACTTTGAGTCCACTAGTGCAGTATTATTTTGAGGATCGGAGGGAATGACGCACTCTTCCTTTTTTCCAGGCAAGATTCCTCTGTCGCGCGATAAACCAGATAACATATCCACTGGAGTGGTTTACACCGTTCAAATTGCCATTTATCTATCTGATACCATGAATGCAAGAACAGTGAGTCTTTGATCTCCTTAACATCGTACCTGCTTTATTTGTTTTTTATTTTTTATTTACTTGTTTATAATCAAAGATCAATTTGATTTTTACAAGAAGTTGTTTCACATAAAAGACACAAGGCTAGGAATAGAAAGCAGATAACAAGATGGAAAAAGGATGATATTTGAGGTGAAGAAAAAGAAGCCGTTATTTGCCAAAACGCACAAGAGTCAAACTGTAGTGAGTGATACTGGCTTAATTGGCAGTCTATGTTGGTAATCTAAGTGCAGCTTCCAAGATCTTTACTGCCACGGTCGACCATTTTGTTTTTTCACCTGAGACCAGGCGGCACCACCATGTGTCTTCCTCTCGAAGCGATACGTCATACATCAAGGGTAGCAGGTAAGCATCGCGCAAATATGCGGTTTTAGGACAGTTCAAAAGTAAATGTCTTATAGTTTCTACTGTTTCAGTCTCTGAACATAATCTGCAGGTTCTTGATACTGATTTAGTCCGGATAGATATGATTTCTTGAGTTGGCATTTGTTTGAATCTCATTTTCATAACTATTTTCTGCAGTCTTTTGTTAGGAAATTTTACACAGTAATTCAGAGGTCGATTTAACTTGTTTGTTGTTGTGGGTAAATGAGCGAGTAGCTTATTTGCGGTTGTTATCTCGCCAGTTTGGATCCAGTCTTCTTCGGCTATCCTGTTTTGCATAAGATCCTCAGGCGTGCAGGCCAAGTCAGACAGGTTTTTTATGAGTTTTTATTCCCACTTGTTCAGTGCGTTACAGCGTCCTTGGTTAAGTTCTGCCTGGATCAATTTGTAAATCGGAAGAGTGTCTGGTGAGAGAATTTTCCGAAGTAGTCTCATCTGACTTTGTTCGACTGATTCTTTCAACGATAACGGGCCCAATTCACGTCTGATAGCTGATATTGATGACGATTTGGGGAGGCCTAATACGGCTTTCCACAGGAAACCTTCCAGTTTCGACCATATAGTATCATGGATATTTAAGGCCGCGTCCATACCGTAAGTTACCGATGGAACCACCTTTTGTTTAAAGAATTGAATTGCAGGTAGTAGGGAACATTTCCCATATTTGCCGTATACTAGTTTGGTTTGGGTTGTCAATGTTTTGATTTTAGCCCACAGCGCTAAATGGATTGCTTTTTCCGATCTTGTTGAGTCCATCATTATTCCCAAGTATTTTATACTAGCGACAGTCTCTACTTTCGTGTTCTTCAAGTACCAGAGTCTGTTATCTGTAGTTGTTGGTCGACTTTTCCCCATAATCAAGATTTTGGATTTGGCGATGTTTATCTCCAGGTCGTTTTCGTATATGTACTTGGCCAAGTTGGTTAATTGGCGCTGAAGGCCTATTTGGGTCTGGTCCATGAGGATCAGGTCATCGGCATAGAACAATCTAGATATTGGCGTATTGCCCACTTTGGGAGGGAAGGGGTTAACTGCTGGTTGCGTATGTTGGAAGTCTCCCATAAAGGCAATAAAGAGGGCCGGTGCGAGCGGACATCCCTGCTTCACACCGCGTTCCGATGAGAACTGATCCGATGGCATTCCTTGCCTATTTAGACAGACTCTGAGTTTTGTATCTGTGTGCAGTGCAATCACCGGATCTAAGATTTCCACAGGACAGTTCCAATTGGATAATTTGGCCCACAGCTTTTGCCAGCTGATCTTCTCAAAAGCTTGCGTGAAATCTATGAATGCTATGTATACTTTTGGTGCACCATTGCTTAAGTTTACTTTTATGATGTTAAGAATCTGGTTTGTTGATACTGGTGCTTGCATTCTTTACAAAGCCTGTTTGGAGTTGGTCCACGCAAGGAGCAGATCTTGCCCATCTGTGGAATCTGGTTAGAAGAAGAGTTGCAAAGATCTTGCCCATGATGTCAAGAAGGGCTATTGGGCGGTAGTTGGCTGGATTATCTCTGTTACCCTTTTTAAAAATGGGCACTATTACCGCATCAGTCCATGTTTTAGGAATTTGTTTAGTGGCTTGACATTGCTTGAACATTTTTGTTATCAAGAAGGACCAATCCTCGGGATGTTGTTTTAGATCTAAATTGGTTAGACCATCGGGTCCTGGTGCCCTTGATGTTTTCAATATTGTCGCTAAGATCTTTTCTTGATCTGCGAGATCTACCCACGTTGACACTGTGCGACATGTGTGGTTACTCAAAGTTTGCGGTAAAGGTGCAAATTGGGATGTGAACAAAGTTATCCAAGTCAGTTCTGATATGACATTGGACAGTTGGTTATTTGTCTCGCTGTTATTATTTTTTGATTAAGGACCAGAATTCTCTTGGGTTTTTTGACTTTAATGTTTTAAGCATTTGCTCCGCGTCGTTTTGGTACATGATAGCTTTATGTTGTGTCAGCCATGATCTATATGATTTTGTTGCCGCTTTAGCAATATCTTTCTGATCTGACTCTGATCATATTCGTGTGCGCCATTTCCTTTAGATGGAATACGGTTGCCTTGTTTCCTATGCGTCCGGAAGAATGGGATATAGTTGGGTCTGTTTGATAAATCCGTAATATTTCTGTTTTCTTCAAACTTTTTAGTGATTTCCTTGATATTTGTCGCTGTGAGTTGAATTCGCGTAGACGTCCGTGATAGCTCCACCTCAGATGTATAGACTTCTTTGGGGGTACTTGCTGACTCAAGAGTCATTGGGCCTCATTACACGGACGGTGTTAAGGGTTTACCGGTACCGGTAAGGGCACCGGTACCGGTAAACCCTTACCGCCTTACTACGAGGTCCCTTTGCGGGTAGGTACTTTAACGCCTGCTGTTTAGCAGGCGTTAAAAACCAACCCGCAAAGGGACCAGGGTGCTAATTACGGTACCGCAATTTGCGACACCGTAATTAGCGCCTTCCCCATTCCCATAGAGCCCTATGGGGCAAAAAATGGGAATGGGGAAGGGCAATGGGGAAGGGGGAATTACCGCCCCGCCAACCTTGGAATAGGGCGGTAATTCCCCTTTCCACCAAGGCGGTGCCGGTATTTTACCAGCATGGACCAAGGTGCTAATAGCACCTTGGTCCTCCGCCTACCGTGTAATGAGGCCCATTGTCAGCAAGTTGGGATTGCTGGCTTTGGTTCTGTAATCCTCGAAGAAATCTACATAGGGCAGAAGGGAATATGAGATGAAAATATGATCCAGGGTCTCTGTGGTTTCAGCTCGTTCCCAGGTTGGATCGCTGGGAGCTGGCCTCGAGCTGTTGCCACGTTGTGGAAATTTCTAGTGTCCATAAAGTCGGACCACAACGCACCTCTCTCAGAAGAGGGGCAAAGATGGGTGATAAACGAGGGTTGGTGAACTCTAGCGTTCAAATCTCCACAAATTATGATGTAGTCCGTGGCCATTTCAATTGAGAATTTGTCTAGGGTCTCCGCGATGGCGTCACAAAATTCTGTGTTACTTGTTCTCTGCGGGTTCCAATAGACATTAATAATAGCTAGATTAGATTTCACTTTGCCCCTTAAGGGTGATGCCACTCTGTTTGGAGTGCTAACATACCATAAGTTTCTGCCACTTTCATTTTGATGGAGATACCTGAGCCAATTCTAATTGTGGTTAAAAGGCCTGATGATGGTCTGCCAAAAATACCTTTGACCGCTGGGGAGATGTACGTTTCATACCCGTCGAGCACTGGTTTCTCCATCAGCCAGGTCTCCTGAAGACAGATGATAACGAATGAGCTCAGATCAAGTGCATCTGATTTAGTCAGGTGCCCATGGCCCCTCGTATTCCATGAGCACATAGTGATCGTCTTTGATTGGTTTGTTGGCAGAAGTTTGAGTCGATGATTTGGGGTCGGCATCGCTGAGCCTTTTCGTTGTTAATTTTGTGGGTTCGGATTTTGGACCTTTTTCAGCCATCTCCACGGGCCAGATGGAACTCTCGTTTTGTGTTGTGGGACCAATCAGCACTTTGGCCGATCGGTGCGGCATGTCTACGGTTTTTCTCCCATCTGTTTTTTTTCTTGTGTTTTCTACATATTGTGTTTTTCATCATTTAACAAATAGAATTTCGTTTTGAATCTCCCTCGACGTGGCTCGGCTTCCTCTCTATAGGACTCTCTTCTTGTGTTTGAGTACTGGTCTTCAGTTTTTGATCGATGTTCTGGGTGCTTTTCAGTCGATTTACTTGAGGGATGTGCATTCTTTGCAGCCGGTTCTGATATAGAGATTTCCACTAGGGGAAAAGCCCATTTGGTTCAAGGCCAGGATCACGTCCTCTTTTAAATCTATACTCAGAGTTTTTGACGTGGAGATATGCTTTTGCCTTATTGTCCCTGTGATTATGGTTCGATCAACACGAGATCTGCCGTGTTCAAAGATTTCAGGATCGGTATTTTTGTTAAGATTTTTAAGACCGTCTTTCTGTTTAGGACTAAAGTTTTTCCCAGCCACCAGTTGTTGCATCTTGAAAATCCGGTTTGGGGTTGCTCTAGTGTCTGTTGACGATCTTGTCTGCTTCCGGGCCATATTTTCATGATTACTACTTTTCGACGTTTGAGAGGTGTTTTCATTATGTTCTGATATTTGATTAAGTTTTGATTTTGTTTCTTTAGATATCAGTTTTAGAGTGGCAGAGAGGCTGTTCCAGATGGAGACCCCAGCCAAAGACCGATCTATCCCCAGCTCTTTTCTTTGAAATACGACTGACCCAGATGGAGTTGGAGGTAGAAGAGCGAAGAGTTCGAGAGGGGAGGTGTTTGCGGAGGGATAGCTGAAGGTATTTTGGACCCACTCCCCAGAAATCCTTGTGGACAATGCAGAGGGTTTTGAATTGAATCCTTGCATCCACTGGGAGCCAATGGAGAGATTTCAGAGCTGGAGAGATGCGATTCCCAGGGCTTGAGGCCAAGGACAAGTCTCGCAGTCCTGTTCTGGATTAGTTGCCAAGGGCGTAGAGTAGAGGCAGGTAGATTTAAAAAGAGGCTGTTATAATAGTCCAACCTAAAGAGAATCAGCTTGGGAGACCATGAGCTTCTGGGGGAAGGAGAGGGAAAGGCCGAGTACCTCTGAGGAGGTGCATTATGAAGTTTGACTGTTTCATTGACTATATCATTGGCGGCACACCATTTTTGAATGGCAGGGAGAGTAGGTGGCCGAGGGCAGCCTGAAAATGAGTTGTCGTCAGCGTAGCACTGGCAATTTGAGCAGAAAATGGCAATGCAGTGGGCGAGAGTTGCCAGGATTGGTTGAAAAGCCAGGGCGAGAGGTTAGACCCCTGGGGAACACCACAGGTAGAGAGGAAGATGGATGATGGGAAGGACCCAAGTTGGACCTGGGAAGGTCGATTGGAGAGGAAAGGGGTCAGCCAGGCCGAGCCTGATCAGTGATTCAGGTTATCACAGAGATGGTTCAGCAGGATGGTATGGTTGACCGTGTCGAAGGCAGAAGAGAGATCGAGGAGGATGAGTACAGAGGGAATGTTGGAGTCAAGGTTGAAGAGGCAATCTTCACGGATGTTCAGGATAGCAGTTTCCGTTCTTCTGGCAGCTCTGAAGCCAGACTGGTGGTCATGGAGACAGCCAACAGAATTGGAATGCAGGTTAAGCTGAGAGATAGCCAACTTGTCCAGCAGTTTGCCCAGAAAGGGTGTAATGGAAATTGGGCGATAGTTAGCCGGACAAGAAGGATCAGCTGTGGGTTTCTTGAGAAGAGACTGCACAAGGGAGTGCTTCAGAGCGGAGGAGAAGGATCCTGAGGCAAAGGAGTGCTTGCAAAAATCAGCAAGGGGGGGAGCGACGGTGACAATGTGGTCCTTGATGGTTTTAGAGGAACAGGGGTGAATCTGTTTTGACGAGACTTTCATAGATCAGACTTGTCTAGTGGCCTTATCAGGGGAGAAAAGAGGAAAAGATGATGAGGGTGGTGGGGGGGAGCTGAGGGAGGGTCAGCAAGCACAGACGGATAGGGGAGGGGTGGAGAGGGTGGGCAGGATGTCCTGGGGTTTGAGATAAAGTGAGAGGCAAGGGCATTGTAAAGAGCCTGGGTGGCAACCGCAGGGGTAGAGACTGCAGCAGGGTTGGCCAGCTCCTTGCAGATTTTCGGGGATTTAACATGCAGTGAGATTTCTATGTCCCCGAACCAGACAAAGCCCCCCTGTCGAAGTGGTCTCCTCGCCTGGTGTCCCAAAGCACTGCCACATTTTCTGGACCTGTCGGAACCAATACCTTCTGCAGGAACTATGACACATTTTGATGTAATTTGCCCTATAACTAAGTAAGCCCGCCTCACAGCAGGACTTTTCTCACTAACCCCTGAGGTGACCTGTCAAAATCTGGAGAAACACCCCAGAGAGGCCTAGTTTGCAGTGGAGCCAGGATATTCAGAAGCTGAGTTGGGACCCCTTGGAGGACTTGGCAGAGACATTGACTGGCCCCCTTTTGCTGTCCCATCAGTGCCCTGATGCTCTCTGATGTCCAGCCCAGACCTCACCTGTAAGTAGAAATACCCCAAGCCATAGATTGCATGAGGCCTGTATTCTTGTAGCATTGCATTAGATATTTGCCCATTGCAAAATCCCCATTTGTCTGTATATTTCAGTCATTTCTCCTTTCAAAAATCCCATCCCCTGTTTGCCTGTCTATGTTGGCAATTCCCCATTAAAAAAAACCCCTTGCTTGCCTGTGTAGATCCTTAGTATATTTCTCTAAGTAAATCATTTAATTTCCCCATTTATTTCACAGGATTTGTATTGTTGGAATTCAAATCCAACCATCTTTTCCCAGTGTATTGTGAACTGGTATAGTCTAAAGATTTGCCAAAAGAATTAACTTCAAAAAGCCCCGTTTCCATGTGTGCCCCATTGTAAGGTGCAAAACGAAATCGTCCCTATTTCCACCTTGTAAGGAAATTCCCATTTGCATTTTCTTTGCCATTGAAATTGTGCTCGACATCGCAAAAATGTTTTCCCATTCTGTTCCTCTTTCTGTTACGCTCACCTGGTATCCACAGGGACGTCACCCAGCCGGGTTACTCGCTGGTATGCTTCTCAGCTTTGCCCTGATGTGGTCTGCAGGGAAGGTTCTGCCTTGTGGTAGAATTAGGTGTGCTCTCCGTCCTGCCTTCTTTGCAGGGGCGCGTTGTCTTTCATGGGCGAGTGCGGTCCAGTTACTTCACTGACGCCAGCCCGTTTGATATTGTTCAGGTAGGTCTTATTGCTGTTCTTTAGTTTTGTTGCTATCCTGCATGCCTTTCTTTGTTTAAAATGTCTTTTTTTTTTTCACCCTTAGGTATGCAGAGCTTCAGCGCGGCGAACTGGCTTGGTTGAGCCCCGCTGGTAAATGATGGCGCATTAAGAGCGCTATGATGCGGTAAGTAAGTGCTATGCGCAGCGCTGCAAAGTCTTGCCTTTGCTAACCTGTGTTTTCCTTCCTTGTAGGTCACAGTATTCTTCAGCGCGAGTGAAATGTCCGGAGTGGTGCCAGCCGAGAGTCGACCAGCCAGGTAAGCCTTTTGAGCAGTTCGTAATTTGTAAATGTCTCTACAGCTTTCTTTAATGTTGCCTCCATCTTCCTCTTTCAGGTCGTTCTGTCCGGGAGGCGTGCAGATTCGAGGAAGCTGTTCTCAGTAACTGCAAGTGTTTAAAGATGAAGACTGCAGGTAAGATGCTGCTGCTAATGATGATCCTTTTGTCTCCTTGCAGGTTCTGCTTCTCCGAGGTTCGAGGGAATAGCTGGACACGGTGAGCGTCCCGTTGCAAGCTGCAAAGTAACACGAAGCATGTTCTGCAGTCAGGGTCTGGTTTATATAGCCCAGATAAAGTAGTACCAGGGAAAGTAGTTCCAGGCCTGCCACACCCAAAACACTAGACCGCATAGCTTGGTTCTTAGGGAACCAAGCTATGTGGATGCCTCCATGTTGGCTGACCATACAGTAAAGTAGTTCCCAAGCACATTGTTGGTCATGGTGTATGAGCCTGGCACCATAGGCGCCAGGACTGGCCCCATCAGGGCTTTTGAAGAGGATGTCAGGCCATAGTGGCCGGAGTCCTGGCTCCACCTGGCCAATGGGTTTGCCAGAGGGGGTTTTCGGCGAGGGTTGTGACACTTTGCCCATTGAGGTAAGAACGAATTTCCATTAGCACTTTTTTCCACATTGCCCATGTGTCATCCCAAAACCGATTTTTCCCCTTGTGTACTGACTAGTATTCTCTAAAGCCCTGCCTGTCTTAAGTATAAGCAAAATGAATTCCATTTCTTTCTATTCTTTCCCATAGCAGTTGTGATAAATAATTAAAAACGCAATTTTTCCAGGGTGCTCTAAAAACGAATCTTCCCATTCTTTGCTTGCTCACCATATTGTTTTTGTGAACCATATCCCAAATCCGATTTTTCCCTTGGGTTCCAACTCCTTGCCACTGCCTTCCATCCAAAAGAGATAAGTTTAGTGGATGTTTGGGGGGTGGGGAGGTTGAGGGTTGCTGGCACTTGAGCAGAATTCTATGTGCATGCACTTTCCTGTTTGTTTGCTTTCATTTTGTTTGCTTTCATTTTCTTCATGTGTTTTGAACTGTTCTTTGATTCTAGTGGTGGGCGAAGTAAACGGAAATTCTGGTCACTGTGTATTTTGAGTTGTCCATGTGCTGCTTGCACAAAAAGCATGTTTTGTCTTTGTGTTGCCACAACATTGGTGGCTGATGTAAGCTGTTTGTTCTAACTTGACATGAAATAATAAATGAATAAATATCATTGATACATACCGGCTTAGTTCCTAGTCCATTGTGACACGGGGTGTTTGTGTTGGTTGAGTGCGAGACGAGTCAGAGGCCTTCTCAAGAAATGATCCGAATTGTAGAAATAAAAAGCGTTTTTATTGTGCGCTACATTCCTTGTAGGGGAAGGAGATCCCTGACTTGTGTGTGCCGTGTAATAAACCGCGACAACCCAGAAGCCTCCCTCAGCCGCCGTGGTGAGGAATGGGGGGTCAGCCTAACCTGCGTATGAGCCAGAAAGCTTCCCCTGCATACCAGAGGGGACATCCTTGTCTCTGAACCCGCAGTACTGTTATTTTAGCAGCTGGGGACTAACTGAATGGGACTTCCATCCTTTGTTATATGATGGATGCTGAGGGCCGACCCTGTTGCAGAGTGGATACTTGAGCACCTAGAAGTATATTGTCGGTGTTAAGAAACGACCCAAATTAATAAATGTATGTAATATGAACATTAATTCCTACCATTGGCCATGGCCTCTATGTATGAAGGCTTTGTCTTGGAGAACCCATTTCTAACTAACATCCAACACAAATTTGCTCCTGATTTTCTGATCACAGAATGGATCTTAAGCTTATAGCTGCTTATGTAAATTGTCGAAGGTTTGAACTGATGATCTTTGAGGTAGACTTATACGTGAGTTCCTCTGTCTCCCGCAGTAATTTGTAGGTGAAGACCAAGGCCCTGAGTGTTCGGATCACTCCTGATTCAATGTTTGGCACAGCACAGGAAATTTCAAGTATTGCATGTAGTAGAATCTTGAAACTTGTTGGCTAGAAAGTCAATGCTGTAATGAATGCGTTGAACGTGTCCATGCCCTGTTATAGGATTTTTGTAGTAAACCTAGTGACCGGAGAAAAAACGGAAGGTATGCCTGTTAACCGCGAGCCGTCCATCAAAGAATGCGTAACCTCTTCTATTGTGTCTTGACAGGCGAGTAGAGACCCAATCTGCTTGACCGCCTTGGAGTGTGCTTTGAGAAGATTCCTCACTGCTACACACTTGTATGCACATTTCATTTTAACCAGCTAAATACAGGCTCAATTTTGGGAACTATAAAGGCCTTAAATGGAGGGTTGGCCAAGGTAGGAATTTTAATTCCGATTGCATGGGTGGATTCAGAATAAACCCACATTTAACCTGTGCACTCCGTGATAAGGGGTGGTACCCCATAACATACATTGAAATGTATGAGGTAGGAGCCATTTGACAAGCTATGTACCGGACTGAAATGTTACACTAGGTGTAACATGAAGCATACATTCAGTGCTATTCTCACAGGAATTCACTTGCGCAGCATGTGCACAAACTATGCAAGTGGAACCTTTGCAATAATCCCGTAACGAGTACAGTGTTAATGCTGGACATGAAGGTGAAACGCATGCATGTGACTAAGGCACTGCATAATCTACCATAACCCATGTGTTATTAATCAAATGTACATTTCCACAGGAATGTAATTCTGACAAACCATAGAAGGTGTCATTTGAAGGGGTATATTTAAAACGCCACGCACAATCCAGTTAGACTCTTCAGGTACCCATGCAGGTGATGCCACACAACTTCCTTTAAGAATCCCGAGCAACAAAAAAGTAGAGCTCGACATTGCCTGGCATATTGCAACCCTGGACAAGTTAAGTGCATTTTGTACTCGACATGAAATCGCATCCCACCCGGGACTCTCTGTTAAGAGTGTGCTGAAAGTCTGTTACAACAAAAAGACTTGATGATGCTTCTTGGTCACTTCTAATAATACAGGTAATTCTGAAACAATTGCACCACATCTGTAATGACAGACCCTTGCGCATAGAAGCCTTGCTCTAGTGCTTGATCGCTGGAATCTGATACATGGAATCCCTATCGTACTGCCTCACATTGTCTGCAGGATTTGCACTGTTGCTTGTGACCAAGTGTAAGTGTTATCTGTCATGGCGGCATGCCCCTCCTGTCAAGGTATTGTTAGATCATAGGCAGAGCAGGTAGCTGACCTCCTGACACGCCCACGCTGTGTGCGTCTCAGCATAGCAGCTGACTGCATGACAGCTGTCCAATTCTTTTCTTCTATTAAATTATCTATGGATTGTATCGCCACATTCAGGTGAGATTGTGAAAGCTTTCCTTGACAGTTTACCTATGGATATGGCTTGAGGCAGGGAAGAGGTGTGGTGTGGGAGTTCCAAGCATAGTCTGGCCCCAACTGGTGCCTGCTTTTATTACATTCAGTTGCTTGATCCGCCCACAATACAGGTCGCCCTGATGCATAGGTAATATGCTTGGTTCCATTGCGTTCTTTTCCTTCTCTATATGATGCACTCTAGAACTCGCCTTCTTCCCCTTTCCATTCGGGGTAGAAGGTCAATTCTTATTGCTGCAAATAGTCTGAAGCAGCGTATAATTAAAAAAAATACATCAAAGATGGGAATCTACATGCCATGTGAACACCTTTTGATTGGCCTTATTTGCTGGCCACAAGTAGACCAAAGAGGGACAGTTTCCCGCAATTGTTTGTTTGGTCATGTTTGAAAGTATCATTTTTCAAAAACAACTGAATCTGCAACATACATGTGCTGTGCATTATCTGGCTCGGAAGGGACCATGTACTGGCTTTCAAGTCTGTAATCCCATGCTTGTTATGGCTTCAGTGAAATATATGGGAACTGTGCTTGAAATTCAGGCTAGCCATTTTGAATGGCAGTGTTTCCAGAAAGTATATCTGGGCTCAAGCTTGGCAAACAAAAAGGCATTGTCATATCTCACATAACACACATTGGACCCCATATTATGGTGGTCTTCAACATCATCAACAAAAATATAATAAAGCATTTTGTACAAATGTTTGGAGCCTAGTTCTTAGTCATTCTCTATATGTTCTGGACACAGGATTACTAGGTGCAAACAGTCTGGATTCGTCAATCACAAAAAAAGTGTGAACTTGTAGCTGCTTGGCCCTTTTGAACGATGGCATCCACGCGTGACCCATGGTTGGCGGAAACATTTGTATTGAGGCTGTAGTACCTGCCTCCTGAAACTCTCTTCTCTAACGTGTGTGAAGACCTCAAAGGCTTCATAGCAACTTTTTCTTTTACATCTCTTTTCATTCAAGTTTTCCACAACATTGAGTCAACAATAACAGCATTTACTGTTCCCCAGTCCGGCCTCCCTAACCTACCACAAAACCCCCAACAAAGGTGCCGATCCGTATCTGAAGGTTGTTCAAATTCAGGCAGAATACAAAAGGAGAAAAGTAGGTCATGTATGGGTGTGCTAGTAAGACATTATTTACAATAAATGTCACTGGGAGGGATCTCTTCAGAGGAGTCCTTGTACATTAAAACATTACTAGAACCTTTGCTTTACATCGTGATTGTCCAGTCATGCCAGGGCACCTTGACTGGATCCGGGTGAGAGAGTCTTCCTTAAGGATGTATGCCCGAAATGGTCTCACTTTGAAAGGTCGTGAAGACCATGTGTTGCTTCGCTGCATTCACAGATTTACACATGTGGATCCACTGTTTCACCGTGATCTCACCCTTTTTCAGGTTTTGGCTATCGGAGCCCGGGCAACCACAGAGGCTGTGGCCAAAAGTTTCCATTCTATTTTAGTGGGGGACTTCAAAGAATGCAAGCAGCCAAGTCACCGGGGAATCGCGTGGACAGTCGGGTACCTTTTTTCCCATGGTTTCGTACACCCTCTCCCAAAAGGACTGTATGTGGCCGCAATTCCATACCATATGCATATAATTGGCCGTGTCAAAATTACACTGTGGGCAGGTAGGCGTTCTCTCAGGGTAGTACTTGTGACATCGAGCAGGTGAGTGATAAGACTATGTAATAATTGAAACTGTATCAGGTGGAACCTGGAATTCTTCTGGGTCATCCTGCAGCTCTGCCATTGGGTCTCCGATGGAGGTGTATTAAATACTCTATTCCACCTCGCCCTGAATGATACTGCGGGGGCAGGAAGAAGATATTTAATATGTTTGTATAGCGGCGAAACACCGCTGTTGAGTTTAGGGGGGGTTGGTCACAAACTGGGCTAAAGGGCAGGGAAGTGGAGCCCGTGGGAACTCGTCCAATGCCCCCCCCCCCGGAGAGTTTCTTGTAGCATGGAAACCGCGTTCCAAGGGCCTCTGCCCTTTAAGGGAGTCCCACTGAATGAACTTGCCATCCTGTACCATATCACCTGGGAGTTGATGCTCAATTTCTTGAATTGTATTTTAAAATGCCCCTCATGAGTGAGGGGGATTCCATGAACCGAGTAAAAAGTCACAATGGTAACTAACTCTTGTACCCGTTCCCGAGCTGGCCTGGTCCTACGCCCAGCATGTTGCGTGGATAGGCGCTATCTCCCCCCTGGAAATATGTCTGGGTGTCCCCCATAGCATGCCTCTCAGGTGGTCGGGTCGAACTTTGGAGTTCGATGTACGGTAGATCCTCGGTAGGATGCCACCACCAGATGGCACACTGGATATGAGAAGCGAAAGTATACATATAGGTCTGGTAATCCAGACCTCTGGCAGAATATGACTGTGTCACGGTATTGAGCGCGACCTGCGCTGACACCCCATGCATCCATAACAACCTGGACAGCAATGACTGGGTCTGCTTCCATTAACGGGAGGGCAGGGATCTTGGCCAGGGTGAGCTGTGCAGTCTTGGATAGAGGGAGGTGGATCCAAATACCAACCGTACGCTCTAACTGCTCGAGGGCCGCAAAGTCGTTTTCTTCGATGTGGTTAGCTGGGGAAGTGGAGACTATTATTATACCCAGGTACCTCATTCTCCCGGGACACCACCGGAAGTCCGCACCAACATCCGTGGCGAGTACCGTCAACGTTAGTATTTCAGATTTAGACCAGTTTATACGTAATCCAGAGAATCCCCCATTTAATGTTATTTCCTTTACCAATGGTTGTAGATTTAGCTTGGAATTGTTTACATACAATAACATAGCGTTTGCGTATAGGGAGATGGTAGAGATATGTGAAAAAATCAACTCCCCGATTTTGGGGCATTCCCTCCAGGCGCAAGCAAGGGGTTCAACTGTTGGGGCAAAGAGAATGAGAGAGAGGGGGCAGCCCTGTCTCGTACCCCTACTGTGAAAATGCTATCAGCGGATACTTGATTTGTCAATATCACGGCCCACAGAGCCGTATACAACAGTCAAATCCACTGAATATACTGGAGACCCAGGCCGGATCTGCGTAGAATTTCCAATAGAAAATTCAGTTCGACCGAATCGAAGGCCTTTTCAGCAACAAGGGCCGCCACTACTATAGGAATGTCGTCATTAACATTGTGCATCAGGGAGAAAAGCTGCCTCGGTTGTTAGCGTAGATCTGCCTGCGATAAAACCAGACTGGTCAGGAAGAACTTGGGGGGGGGGGGGGGGGGGGTGAGGGGGGCGGGGTTTGGGGGGGTTGGGCATATGAGGGAGAAGTCTATCTGCTAATAGTTTTGCTAGGATTTTTATCAGTGTTAATAAGTGACAGTGGCCTATAAGATGCACAGCTACACAGATCCTTATTGGGGTTAAGCAAAAGCGTGACCACTGCCGTCCTGGTGGATTCAGGGAGAAGGACTGCGCATATGGAGAATTCATACATGCCGCAAAGGTGTGGGGCAAGGATAGTAATATATTCTTTGTAGAATTCGGAGGACATACTGTTTTGGCCAGCGTCCTTGCCGCTTGGGAGATCCCGAATAACCTTACAGATTTCTTCGATAGAGGGGGACGGGATGAGCAGGTCCACATAAACTGGATCCAGCCAGCCCAGAGCTACCCGGTCTAGATATAATCTAATTTCGTTGGGGGAAATCGTTGTAATAGTAACAAAATAGTTTATTGATGTAGTTGGAATTGTGTACAGGGTTCCTGTTTGGGTCAGAAATCTCCACTATCCCTCCCTGGTCCCTATCCTTGCGGATCGCCCAGGCAAGGGGACGACTGGGTCTACCGCCCTCTGCATATTTTGTTGCTAAAACCGGGTCACCTAAACACTTGTCCCTTTTCCTCCCTGCTTGCGGTCTCGAGGTGTGTAGTTATTTTTATTTTTTGTACTACCAGCAAGCAGTTTCCCATCCTGTCCCCCCCCCCCCCCTTCCGCCCCCCTAGAGTCTGTATGTGCTCCAATTCTTACATTTCTTTCACTAGGCGACACAAGGTCACTCTCGGATTTGAGGACAATGCCCTCCCTGGAAATACAACAGCCCCTTATAAAAGCCTTGAAGGCCTCCCAGATCGTTCTATAGTCGGGGACCGAGTCAGCATTGGTGTGAAAATATTCAAGGATATATCCTGAATCCTTGCCGGGAACAACACCTCATCGAGAGAACAGGGGGCGGAAACACCAACGAGGAGGGCGTGACACTGTATTGGGAATGGAAATTAACAGCCGTTATCGGGGAGTGGTCGGAGAGTGTCCTTGCTAACATTGTGGTGAGCTGTGTCACACCAACCAGGGGAACGGACAACTTAATGTAATCTATCCTGGAGGCATTACCATGACCACTCGAGTAGAATGAAAACTCCCTTGTATTGGGGTGCAAATATCCACAAACCTGAATGAATTGGCTATATCGTCCCATGTTGTGGCAGCTTTAGATAGTGTAGTTTGCGTTGTCTGTGAGTGGTCCAGGTCTTGGGACACCACTAAGCCCCCAACCCATGCCACCTCCTAAGCGGGAAATTTGGATTATGACTGCACAATTTCGGAAAAATTCAGTTGAATCAACATTAGGAGCATATACATTGATGAAAAGGATTTTGAACCCAAGACATTCACCCGCAAGAAAAATATAGCGCCTCTCCACATCACTTTGTCATGCAAATGGAATTTCAGTGACTGGTGTGTGTTTGTTATATAGCTACACCTCTGGATTGTGATGAATAGGTAGAGCCATATCTATGTATCCCTCAGTCCGAGGCCAAGGGAAGCAACCCATACCCAGGGAGGTGTCTCTTGTAGACACAAAACATTTACCATGTGCCTTTTGGCTTGGTTAACCAACAGTCGAAATCTTTGGTGACCCCTGTAATATTCCAAGACATTATATTTAGGGATTCGCCCCCCATGGTCCTTTGAATTAAGGACTTGCCATAAGGTATTGCTACATGGCTTGTGCGACAGTGTCTCATACCCAGAGAGAGTACAACCTTTTACCATGCAATTCTGTAATGGGGGAAATAATTATCAAGTAAGCACCTTAAGCATAAAGCAAAACCATTTGCCACCCCCCACTCACTCCAGAAACGCCAACATACCAGCATATTGCCCCCCCTTAAACAAACCAACACACACAAAGGCTCAGTTACTGCGTCAATGGGGCTACTGGTCGTGGCTGCACCGCTCGGGTAACCAGCAACAGAACTACTGTCAGTCTAGCATGGTGCCAGCTGAGCTCCTTTCAGGTTTTGCAATAGCAATGGACAGATCACATTGCAAAAGGAGGGGCGTGTGCTTGTATCAGCGGTTATGGTGTCCTTGGGCCTCCATAGGATCGGAGAGCTCAGTGACGAAACAGTCAGCCGATGCAGGGTTGGTGAAGAACCAGATATTTCCTTTGTGGACTACACTGAGCATGGCAGGGAACAAGATGGCGTAGCTAAGGTTTTTCTTCCTGGGCTTATTTGTCCCCACCTGGAACAACTTCCTCTGTTCCTGAACTTGTGGGCTGAAATCGGGGAACAGCCTGATGACTAAGGAGCCAAATCGAAGTTCACCCATTTCCCTTGCAGCTCTGTGAAGGGCGTCCCCGTCCCTATAATTGAGTATGCTGGCGATGATGGGTCTGTCTGATGCACCCGGGGGTGGTTTAGGGGAAAGGGAGCGGTGTACTCTTTCGACCAGGAACATGGTATATATCAGGGGGTGCTCTAGTATTTCCAGCAACAATTCATCTGCAAACCATTCCATGTTGTCTATTTGTGTAGATTGGGTGACTCGAATAATTGTTCCTGCACGGTCTTGCTTCTAGATCGTAATTTGTGGACTCCACACGTCTCACTGATTGTTGCAGAGACACCACCTCCCTCTGCAGGCATGGTACCCTATAATCGTTGTCCCCCCAACTGCTGCTCTGCCTCAGTCAGGCGGCAACATAGCTTATCTATTTGAACGACCTGAGGTTTCCACCATGCAAGTTAGCGTGTCGATTTTATAGCCAAGGATATATGTGCCGTTTGTTAAAGCAAACGGGGTCTGATTTTTAAAGTGGACACATCAATTGTGTTGGAGGAAGAGGCCGCAGCGGGTGGCGAGGAGGGCTGGTCCTGATGTGCAAATTGATCCATTTTAGCCTGCTTCTTGTTATTCCCCATCTTGGTGATTAGTAGGCCAGTTGCCGAGGCTGGTCTGTAGCAGGAGCCCTGGGGGTTTTTGATAACCCCAATTAGGATGTTGTAGCGTACTGGGCAGGCCTTGGGCGCAACGCCTATCCCAGCGTCGCCTCACGTGGTGCTGATCCAGTTTGCATCAGTGACAGGCCTTAGTGGGCTGGTGGCTGATGGCCACTGTGAAGAGAAGGCTCACCAGGGACTTAGCGAGGCTCGCACCTTTTGCTATGGCTGAGGTCATTATAGCCTAGGTCTGTGCAGGCGTCCACAAGGTTGTTTGCGGTCATGCCAGAAAGGGCATCCGAGTAAGATTGTCACCGCAAGGCAACCCACCACACTGGAGGCTAAGCAGCACAAGGCGACCCCCCCCCCCCAGCGGAGGGGAGGTGCAAGATGAAAGGCATTCTCAAGCCTGAGTTGAGGGAGAACATTTTATGCCCAGGGGCCCTGGACACCGCCGACCCATGGAGCGCACCAAGACCAAACGCCACAATGCCTTAGGGCTGATGTGCGCTATACAAATACAAATGTATAAATGAACAAGAACAGGATGTGGCGAGACTCCTGCCGGTGAAGATAACTGAAGCTAGTACAGCCAGGGAGAATGTGTCAGGACTTGTGCGATCTTCGTCTAGGCTGTGCGAGGAACATGAACAAAGAGCATCTAAGAAGGACCAGCTGAGCAACAGACCGCGCTGGCGGTCTGACGTAGAGTCAGGAGAGGCTGCAAGCCTGAGCCGAAGGAATGGAGATCTGGAGCAGAGCCTGCAGGGGGGCTTGAAATGAGGGATGAGGATTACTCTCTCGGCCCCATCGAGAGCAACAAGGGACAGTGAGGAGACGGCATTGTGCCATGGGTCACAGCTTCCTGCGGCCCAGCCGGGTGTGGACAGGCCTGCTGTGGAGGCGGGCGGTTGCCTGTAGGCGGCCTGCGAGAGAGAGCACCAGCGAGGTGCGACTCACCAGGGGGGTTGGGCAGGCGCAGCAGAGCTGTACCTGCGCTGTCCGGAGATGGAGTGCTGGATCTTGTCCCACCAGGGTGAGGTCCGAGCTCTGGGGGCAGGCGTTGGAGTCCAGTGCGTGTCCCGTATCCTCACAATGTTGCTGAGGCTCCGGGCCCAGATGAGAGCCGCAATGGCGCAGACTGTGCTGGATGCGGCCCAAGCAGCCTGCAAAAAGTTAGTCGATGCCTCACGTTGTAATACGCACGATGCTGGAATTATTAGTTCACAACGGCCATGGTAGAGTAGGATGTTGAAGGATATTGAAAGTTGCTGGATGAGATCTCTCAGATGGCGTCACTCACCCTTTCAGAACAACTTTTCTGCTTACAGGTGGAGTGGAAACGTTGCTAAAAGAAAATGCAGAGAAGCCAGTGAGATTAAAAATATAGCGAGACTCGACCACAACAGAATGAAGTATACTGCTAGCATGATGCAAAACTGTGTCTGTCCAAAAGAATCCTTTCATAACTTTAGAAACCAATAAGGCTTCCAAATGGCCAGCGCTGAAGTGTTTCCCTGAGTTGTGGAGGTTGTGTGGCATATTCTGCATAATCTTAGACTCCAATCTCTTCTTCAGGCTCCTCAATTGGAAGAGAATGATTGAATGGAAACATTGCAGCAACCATTAGAAGCCGGTTTCAGGTGATCCACAGAAACGTGTCTGGTGCCTGTCTTGGGTTGTATTGCGGGCAGGGCAGGACATCGGTTCTGGAAGTCTTCAGTCTGATTATTTGCACTGCTGGTCTGTAGGAAGGACCAAGTTGAGTCTTGCCGTGGATCTTCTCCAGGACCCAGTCTCCCGCCTTAAGGATGGCCTCAGCAGCTTCCACCTGGATGGATTCCCCCAGCAGCGTTGTTGCCAGCAGGTGCTCTTGCCTGGAGAGCAGGCTACGGAGAGTGTGCAGCTCGGGTATAAACATTTTTCCCCCAAACAAGACCTCAAATGGAGTCCTACCGCTGCATACAGATTAACATGGGAAATTATTTAAACTTCTCATTACTAGAGGCATATGGCCCACCCTATTACACCCCATTTAAAGGATGCGTTTAGCCAGAACTTTATGGAGTGATTTACCCTTTCTACTACCCCATTAGACTTAGGACGGAACGGATTAGAATAGTCCAGCTCTTATCCCCAAGCCTCGAATGCCTTTCTCAGGGCCCTCCCTGTGAAAGCTGGAACATTATCGGTGAAAGTGGTAATTCCCCAAAATCACAATTAAAAGATCCCAAAGTAATGGACACACCACAGTAGGGAATGAGACCAGAAGAGATTGCGAGTGAGTCAACGATTCCTTTTATATAAAAATCAGACGAGACATGAGTACTCTGCTGCTCTGAGAGTGCTCTGTCAACAATACAGAAAAATCACATAATAAGTCTAAAACGCATCATCTTTGACGTGTGCTATAAGGGTTACACGAATACATTTCATTGGTTTAGTTGAACAAGACATTATACAATGTGTAGTTATGCTGGTGGATTGGCTGGGGTTGAACTTGTTGCTTCTTGAGGCATGTGGGGCAGCTGGGCTCATCAGTGCGGGGTGAGGGGTCAAGCGGTGTCAACACAGTTATAATTCTAACAGAGCTAAGCTTCACAGTACTCGTGGACATGCAAGATTTAATATGACACACAAGAATCATCATAACACATTGTCTATAAATTGTAGCAATAGGTATGTGTACATTCTTGACCTGGACCAGAGTGGGGCAGAGGTGTGGTGGTCCAGGTGCTTTATCTTGACGTATACTTTTCGGGCACATTTATCAGGTGCCACGAGGATCAAACAATGGTGTCGGAATTTGTTAGTTCATGGAGAATATATGTTTGCTCAGGATTAGTTATATGGGGGCAATTGAGGGTGGGACAGGGTTCCCACCACTGCTACATCAAAGAGATGAGGGGCTTGAGGTTCATACAGACAGTAACTCGCAAAGGTGGGGGTTGTTGGAGCAGGGACAGATTTGTGAAGACAAATAGTTTCCAAGAGCTAGGCTTAGGCCCGGTTACACACAAGGCAGTGATCTCAGAGGAAGAGGAGAGATAGTGTCAGCTTGCAACAATTTGCGCCCAAGCTTCCGTGAAAACAGGTCAGTCACGGTGCAGACAGTGGGGAGGAGGTGGGGGTTGTCGGGCTGGATGTGCGCGGCGCTGGACAAGGGAGAGATGCAGAGTTGTGACATTTACAAAATGGACTCTCTGGGGTCGTGCAATGTGCATTGGATAGGTGTCCCTCAATGGCTTCCTCACACCCGTCACCGGGGCTCAGACAAGGGAACGTCGCCAACCATTGTATGAACATAACCTACACTTCACCCGGAATGTAGGGGGTCCCAAACGACCCGTCCTCCCTAAAATCTGCATGGAATGCTTGAGTTGCTGCCATGGCTAGTATACCCGGAGTGCCTGTATGGCTCATTTGCAGTCTGCTCTCTTCTGAGATATCATCCAGATGTGCAGGAATCCACTATTACTAGAATGTATGTGTACTTATTCATTGCTGGTAGAGGGCCTATGTAATCCAAGTGTTGAATCTCAAAAGGAAATGTTGCCTTTCTTAAGAGCATCCTTATTTTATTTTTTTAATTTTTTTACTGTGATCCACAGTTGTCTTTAAACATGCGTCAGTTTGCTATGCATATTGGTATGATTCGCTAGGTATCGTCACTTCTCCCTAAGGAGGAGCCCTTTCCCCTGAGGTCAGGGAGGTGCAGCTGCTACTCAATAGTCCTGCCACTAGGGGTGGTTTAATGCAAGAGGACCTCATGTGGAGGGACTCCCCTTCTGGAGGGAAGGACGATGAACTACGGTACAACCCATTGAACAGCGTCTCACCCAAACCTTCCCCAACCTCCCCCTCCATTGCAAGCCACTTCCTTGAGTAGACCCATGTATTGCTGTAGTGCTTGGGCTACAGAAAGTACTAGGACGAAGAAGAGCACAGAAAACGTGAAGATTACTGACTGTGCTAACACTTCTACGAGGTGGCCCAGAGGAGGCATGAAGATCAAGGTGTCAATAGAAACAAAGGACTTCGACAATCCACCAAGGCGGGACTGGCAACAATGTATAAGAGACTATGGACTAGAGAACTTGGCAAGCCTATCCGGGAGGGGCAACAGATGTGGAAACCATCCAGAGCAGGAGTTTCAAATCTTGGTGGCAGACCGGCGATAGAGGAAGGACGACCCTGGGGAGCCGCTGAGGTAGTCCTTGTGGGGTTTGGCAGGAGCTGACCCAACACCCAGCCAAGAGGCTGTGGCCTAAACCTAGGGAAGTGGGCCATGCGGCTCAACTACAACGCCGAGACTGTGGCGATCGGAGCCGCTGAGGAACGTCGAGGGCACAGCCAAGTCATGCGAAGTAGATGAGATGCCGATTCCAGTCCCAGGAAGAACTGGAGATGTGCCCAGAGAAGGTAACGGGAGGCCCGGGTAGACTGGTAGGCACACTGTGGGGTAGTAAGAAAGGGACTGCTTAGCCAGTGATGATATTGTGAAAAGGGTCGCTGACCCCCAAAGTGAAGATTTGTGCATCCAAGGAAAGTATCCTCGTTGCAGTGGCAGGGATAAGTCCCCTGACAACCAGAGAAGGGTTTGGGACCCCAACGCCAGTGGCGCAGACATCTGAGGAAATCCTCTTTGCCATAGTGGAGGAGATGGATCCACTAAAACCTAGAGAAGGATTTGGGTCTTTGCTAATACCATGAAAGAGCGGCACAACAAATATCAGTTGAAAGATACAGAAAAGAACTCTCAAACGCCAAGAGACACAAGTCCTTCATCTGGGGAAGAAACTGAAACTTTTGAATCTACTGACACCAGGGTAAGGATGTCATTCCCCCTGACTTTGTTGTGAACTGTATTGGAGGGTGTGAACCAATACCAGGATGGAAGGGAGTCATTCTCCTGGACCTGAGAGTCGAATTGTACAAAGGTTTGTTTTGGAACCACGAGACGGAAAGGGAGTAATTCCCCCACACCTGGCATTTTCCAAAAGAACATTTTTGAGGACATCACTCCAATACTAGGATAAGCGAGTGATTCTCCTGGAGAAGGTACTTTCTGTTGGGTTATTCTTTAGTTGTAGTGTAAGGGATGGAAGTAGGTTGTAACACAGGACCGATGAGTTTGATTTTGACCGACATTCTGACAAATCCTTTATTAGTTTGAGGCAGGAAAACTCCTCCTAGAAGATGGGGATTGTGAGGGTTTCTTTTTACTCTAAATAAATGTTTATAGCAACTATCATGCCACCCTTGTGACGGCTTCCTTCCTTGATTCTTACTTTCACCTGTTGCCTTAAACCTGGCCACCAATTCCTTTCAAGAAGCTGCTGTGGTTGCAGTAACCTCAAAGTAGGTAGATGCGAGTCCAGCATGTGTGACAGCTATTAGATTCTCTGTGACTAATTCGTAGGGTATTAATCGTTGAATAGGATCTCCTTATTTTTTATTTTTTTTATTTAAATGTTTATTTTAAACCAAGACAGGGTTGTGACAGTATAATTTTCGTTGAAACATATTATACATTTCCTCCATATCCCCCCACCCCTTCCCTCCTTCTCCGCCCCCATCGTTGCCAGACAGCGTCGGAGCGGTGGTGGTCTGGGTTTTCCATTTCCGTTCCGCTTCCTCCCTCCTCCCAGTGCACACCCCCATCGTTCAGGGTCCTTCGGCCAGACGAGGCTTGTAAGCCAAGGCTGGAAATATCTAGTCGTACTCCAACAGTGGGGCCCAGGCATTCTGGAAACTGTGTAGGAAGCCTGCCTTGGCCGCTGTTACTTTCTGCGATTAGTATGTCCCATATTTTCACGCACCAAAGAGACATTTGAGGGCCGTCTGTGGGTTTTCCAGGAGCGGGCGACCACTATTCTTCCCGCTAGAAGTCACTGGGTCAGCAGCTTGGCCTTGCAATAAGAATGTGGGTAAATCCCTGGAATCGGGACGCCCAAGAGAATGGGCTCCGGTTCTAACGGGAGGGTCGTCTGGGTGATCGCTTCGATGGTGGCAAGGCATTGCTTCCAAAATTGTTGGGCCTTTGGGCATGTCCACCTCCATATGGAAGGAAGAGCCTGGATGACCGCACTGCCTCCAGCATGCGGGGTCGAGTACCCGGTTCATATGGTGGAGTCGAAGAGGAGGGTAGTACCAACGCAGCAGTATTTTGTAGGCACATTCTTTGTTGTTGACACAGGCGGAAGAGGAGCAAGTGCAGGACCATATATCCACCCAATTCTGGTCCTCCATAGGGTGGCCCAGATCTGCCTCCCATTGCGCCATATATAGGTTTTTTTTAAGTGAGGAAGTCTCCTTGGAAGCGTCTATATAACGTGGAGATCTTGCTTCGGCCAGGAGGTCATTGAGAGTTAGTTCGAGAGTTGTAGGGGTGCAGGTTGCTGCTTGATGGGTTTGAGAGGGATGGCACCAGTGGCAAAGCTGGATGTAGGAAAATCTGTCCGTTTCCTGAAGCCGGGAGGCATCTTTACACTGTTCAAAGGTGCGGGGCAAGTCCCCCTCAAAAAGTTGGCCCAGGGTTTCCAGGCCCCCTGCAATCCAGGTTTTGAAGTTCTGGACGTTTGCCCCAGGTGAGAATGCCGGGTTGAGAAATACTGGGGATTAGGGGCTCAGTCCTCTCGGGATCTTTTTCTGCTTCAGGGCCCTGTCCCAGACGTCCATAGTGTGTTTGGTGGAGGATAGAAGACCTTCCCATCGCCTTAGTGGGGGCGGGAGATGTGGGAGAAGGCGCAGGGAGAGAGGTAGGCGCGATTGTTCCAGTTCCACCCAACTGGGGCGATTAGCGGACCTCTGCCATGCTTGGAGTGTGCCAATTGTGCTGCCATCAGATATCCCTCTAGGGAAGGGACCCCCAGCCCGCCTAGTTTTGCATGACCTAGCATCATTTTTCGGGAATCCTAGCTCCCCCCCGCCAAATAAAACGAAGCATTTTTCTCTGCAGGTCATAGAGGGTGGGCGGCAGGATGGCGACGGGAAGGGATTCACAGGCATATGAGAATCTCGGGAGGAAGTTCATTTTACAGGCAGTGATGCGCCCCCTAAGTGACATTTCTTGGGGTGCCCAGCGTTTCAGTTCGTCTTCCAGCTCTTTAAAGAGCGGGGGAAAATTTACATGATGGGTGTCCCTCGGGTTTGCTGGAATCTGGATTCCCAAATGGGGAATTGCCTTCGTCCTCCAATGAATAGGACATGTCTGGATCAGAGATTCCCATTCGACTGGGGAAATTCCTATCCCTAGTGCTACAGAATTGTCAAAATTAATAGAAAAGCCGGTGACTCTTCAATAGTTCATTTCAGAAAGGGCGTGCGATAATGAGGAGCAGGCCTCTGAGATGGTAAGCAGGACATCGTCCGCATTTAGGGCAATTTTATGTTGCGAGGGGCCGACCTGGAAGCCTTTAATCTGATTATTCAGTCTGACTTTTTTTGGGCAAAGGGCTCCATGATTGGCGCAAATAGAAGCGGGGATAACGGGCATCCTTTCCTGGTTCCGCAAGTCGGGGAGATTGGGTTAGAAAGGGTGCTATTGATCCTGAGGAGAGTTTTCTGTGAATTCTAGTTCGCCACGACCATGGCTTGGAAGGCCGGCCCAAACCCAAAGGCTTCTAAAGTGAGCCTCATAAAAGTCCAA
This sequence comes from Ambystoma mexicanum, assembly GCF_040938575.1. Classification (NCBI taxonomy): domain Eukaryota; kingdom Metazoa; phylum Chordata; class Amphibia; order Caudata; family Ambystomatidae; genus Ambystoma; species Ambystoma mexicanum. The sequence continues at coordinate 1,303,627,196 of NC_090933.1, forward strand.
TCCATCCTATCAAACGCTTTAGTAGTGTCTAGGGCCCCAAGTACCAGAGCCTGGGAGTCCTGGGCACCGAGATCTACAAGGTCCAAGGATCTGCAGATCTGTTAATAAACTTGGTCTGGTCAGGATGGATTATGTCAGGTAGAATGTGTGATAGGCGGGTGGCAAGAGTCTTGGAATAAATATTGGTATCAATGTTCAGCAGGGCAATTGGTCTGTAAGAAGCAGGGTCTCTCGGGTCTCTCCCAGATTTAGGAAGGAGGATGGTGATGTATTCTTGCATGGAGGGGGTTACAGAGCCTGTTTCCCTAAAGAAGTTAAAGAGCGCCACCAGTGGAGCAATCAGTTGGGGCCTAAACCTTTTATAGAATCTGGTGGAGAATCTGTCGGGGCCAGGGGCTCGGGATTTAAGAGATTTTATGGCTTCCTCTAGCCCCTCAACTGAGATTGGGGCATCTAGCTCATCCCGGGTTGAGTCTTGCACTTGGGGGAGCGCCGCTTTCTGCCTGTAGTTCGTCTGCTACTTCAGGTCTCGTGGTGGTGCGGTCATCACCTGTGCCAGGTGGTTCGCCGACAAGTTTTTTTTTCTCGTTCGGCGTATTGTATTCTGCCTTGCTGATTGTGTTTTCCTCTTTATTGTAGAGGGTTTAGCCACCAGCAATTTGTTCGCTTTGTTGTTCTTCGTGTAGTAGAATTGCTTGGTTTTCGCCAGGAGTTACGCAGTATGCTCAGCTTAGTGAGCCTCTATCTTTTTCCGCGCAGTGCGGATGGCTCGTTGTGTCTTTGGGTACCAGCCTTTTCTCTTATGGATCTCTTCTGCTTTTTGGAGTTCCTCCTCGAGAATCTGACTGGCTTGGCGCCTGTTCCTTTGGAATGCCACTCCTTGCCCTATCAACTCTTCTCTAATGTGTGGGCTGGGCACCCCAGGAAATGGGTAAGAGAAAGGGGGAAGCCAACGATCACTTAAGGAGGCCAGGGGGAGGTGTTGGAGAACCCAAGGTTCAATTGTTAGTGCTGATTGGATTTCGGTAAATGTGAGTCTTTGGTAGCAATAATGGTCCCTTTAGTGATTTCACAGCACAGCTTCGAACAATATTGAGCCAAAGGACCCCTGAGTGTGGCCTGGGCCATCTCCGCCCCTGGTGGTCAATTAGTTTGCCGGCCTTTCAACCGCCGAGGTCTCTGATTTGGGACCTAGAGTGGTGCCTGGATGGGGCAGGAGCTCCGTGATATTCCAGGTCGGGGCACCACTGGGGGCTGGGTCCTCCTCTTCAGTGTGGGGGGGGAGGCGAGGTCTCTGCGGGGCTGCTGGGTGGAGTGGTCCAGGGTTCTGCGTAAACCAATGGGGGCCGCAGATTCTCTCCCGGCCTCCAGCAGTGTGTGTGTACTTCGCCGTCCGACACGACGCTGAGTGCCCCGCTGAAACCTGGAGCCCCGATTTGGGGCGCGAGTGCGGGCGGAGGTGGGCGGGCGCCAGAGGCCAACCTGGTGGACCTGCTCAATAGGCCCCCGGGACTGGTGTCGATAATGCTCCGGGAGTCCGCAGTCAGTAAGGCGCCTCAGTTCAGCTCAGGGGAGCCGAAGATTCTTGTTTTCCTCATTTCACTCGCAGGCATTTCTAAGCTTCATAGTTCTGCCTGCCATCTTGGAATACGCGGCGTAGCAGCATCAGAGCAGGCTTTGCTCGTTCTCTGTCCCTCCAGGGCATCAGCCTCCTCCCAATGCTCCGGCAGCAGCCCCCTAGTCTCATGAGTCACCACAGGAGTTCAGATTGCTAGTTGGTTCGCCAAAACCATCTAAATATCAAGGATGCAGCGGGCACCCCATGGAGGCAATCAGGAGAGCGTCCGCATCATCGGCGCTCCAGGATCTCCTTTTTACTTAGGAACTGTGACTACTGGTTTATTATTCTTAATGGCATACATGTAATTACATTGGAAGCATTTTGGCCAGGGTAGAATACCCATACCACCTTATTTTATTTCCTCATCCATTGCGGCAGCTGAGCGAGTTATGGCTGCTACTGTTTTCCTCACTTTGTTCTTAGGCATATGCGTCTGCTAATGCATTGCCACTGAGTATGCCTTTGGAACGTGCTCTTGTGTGCATCACTCATAAAGGGTGAGACTGTTTTAGACCCAAACCTGTTCCCAGAGCTGTCTGGAAGAAACAGTTTTATGCCTGTTGTCTCTGAAACAGGTCTGAAATCACCAATGCAAGTCAGTGTTATAAGCCCCGACAATGTAATCTGAATCTGAGACTGCCGATGTGGGCTTCTGTGAGTCTGCTTGGCGTAATGCCTGCAACAATCCATTCAATATTGCAGTCTGGGCAGACATGTCTCCCAGGTGCTTTGATGCAATGTCCGTATGTATTAATGTTTCCTCAGATGTAATGGGCCCTGTGCAAAATTAATTATTTGGAAATAATTGAACATTGGGATTTCAGGTAATGGGGTATATGGTTCTGTAGCAATTGTCCAAGTCAAACCACTCCGTATTTGCAATTCTGCGTTATATTCTTATTTTACATCTGCAGCATGTTGAAATGCTGACCATTGAATCCATCTAGTGTGTAATAATTTTGCATTAGGCACGCTAGCTTGTGTGGCCGCCTCAAGTTGCACTATGTGCATAGTTCTATTCGCCGCTAAGGGGTGCTCTTTCTGAATAATAATCTGGACTGCAGAGAGAATGTTCTCCTCCGGTGTAAATCCCAATTTGGGGATGGAACACACATGTGATTTTAGAAGCAATATGTTTAGTCTTTCCTAAATTACAAACCTCCTATATGAAAGTGTAACCTCCCACCATAAAATGTATATCTAGATCCTTATCTGTGTTCTTGTCTTGCAAGGGACCACCTTCTCATTGATAAGTACACACAGTCCTTCAGATAAGGGTTGTATTGACCACTTTTACTCTCTAAAAATTGTCAAATACTCCCAACAAAGAATAGGAAAAAGACGTGTGTGGATATATTTGTACCAGTAGTACCACAGGAAGAAACTATTTTAACTGTCTGATTGGAGGAAGTAAACCTGTATCTTTTTAATGTGCATGAATTACTAGGTACAAGGTAAAATATATTACAAACATTTTCGCTCAGTGAAAACATAAAATACTATCATTGGACTTACATTATTACTCTAAAAAAATCATTTTTACTCCCAACATTAAAAAATAGAGAGTAAAATACTTCCAAATCTTATCTGTAGCACTGAGTACACACATGGTGCAAAATGTGAGTGTGCTCTGTCAACCATTGAGCTGCTTTGAGGTTTGGTTTTATCAAAGCATACAATGGTTTCACTAGCTCGGCAAAATTGGACATGGAAGATATGCCAAAATTTAAAAGACCTAAAATAGCCTACAATTGGTTAGTGTTTTAGGAGGACGTGTCCTAGCACACTTCTTGAGTAAATCGGCTGATAAGCCTCTGCCCTCGTCCATAAGAGTACATCCCACGAAGGTGAGAGCGACAAATCCATTTCCGGGGCACCAGGGGTGAATATCGTTTTCTAAACCATCAATCAGCCCCACACCTCTACTACACCAGAAGGGATCGAAACACAAGCAAATTTATAAACCTCCTTGTCCAATTTTGGTAACTTTGACGGAATGGCAGGTTGATCTCCGAAAGGTCCTTGGTTAGTTGCAACACAGCGAATATACAATTAGCTGCCAATGATACAAGGGACTGTCCAGTCAAGGTTGGATAATTTATTATCACAACAGACAGTTCCAGCAAACAAAAAAATACCTCTAGGTGCTTGTCTCACATACAGTGGTGGCTAATCCTGGAGTGCCAAATGCCCTTTATTTTTGATATATAACTTTTTCTGAATTTCTTTTTATTGCAACATATAGTTTATTACAAACTTTTATTACAATTTTCCTCTCGTTTCATTATCCGATTTACTCTAAAAACAGCATATCACATTTCAGGACTGCTACTTTCTCAACCCATTTTTCCCATTTATGTTCCAATTTGTCCATGTTATCAGCCAAATCTTTCCATTTTATTTTAACTCAGGATTTTATACATAAAGTTTATGACTGAACATGTTGGGTGTACAGAGCTCCCACTTAGTATACGAAACCACCAATCGTCCATATTCATTTTCAATGGTGAAAATTTACCAAGATGCAGGGTTCTCAGATCGTTAAGCAAAGGATATTCTGTTAAGTGTTTTTGGCCACATGGTGTCCTGATCATGTCTCAACAGCAGCATTTCTTTGGATATAATGACGTTCAATCGTAATCTAAGAAATCCATCACAATGATATCGCGACAGAAATTGTATTAGATACATAGGCATTTTGTTCAGTTTGTTCATTGTAGGCCCGAGCTCTCGAGCGGTTACTAATCCTTCAAAGTTGGCCAAGTTTTGAATCCACGCCCATTGTTTTAGCTTTCTTTTTGCAATTTGCGTTTGCTCCACCAACGTGTCGCTCTGTATATCAGCAGCTTGCAGGATCGCATTTAACCCTTGGACCCATAACAAAAGTATGCCAGCATACGGCCGTGTGTTGCTTGGAGCGAGTATTTCGTACGCCGGTTCAGGATTTGGGATTATCATCTTTCTTAAAAGTGCCATAGATTTCCATATCACAATTACATATAATTCGTCTAATGCCAGCTCGTGTCTAATAATGGTCATTGATATGTATTTTGGCAGCCTTAATACTCGTTTCCAAAATATCCCTTCCAATTTAGCCCAAATTCTATGGTATACATTCCACCTTGCTTCAGAGCCAAAAGTGATATCGGGTATTACCTTTTGCAAGTAAAAGGTCTGTACTGGTGTTAGGGTGAATTTTCTGTATAGGCTGTGTATTCAGGTGGCTTGTAAAGCCAAAGTTTTCATGCGCTGAACGATGTCTTGCACCCAGCTCCATTCTCGTATTGATTTGTTAATCATGACCCCCTAGGTATTGGATTTGAACAGTTTCTTCGATTACTATATTGTCGATCCTCCAACGAAATATTTTATTTTTGACTCCTTTTGATGGATGAATTTTCATGATTTTAGTTTTGGTGACATTTATTTTTAGATCATTGTCATTCATGTAAGACTGCAGCTTCGTGAGCAATCGTTGCAGCCCTATCTGGGTGGAGTCAACCAAAACTAAGTCGTCAGCATAGGTTATGCAGTTGATGTGGTGACCATTGATCTTTGGAGGAAAGCACTTCACGTCACTCAGGAACACAGGCACATCTGCAATAAACAGTTTGAATAGACATGCAGCAATGGGGCAGCCCTGTTTCACCCCCTTTTGCGTCTTTATAGCTTCTGATAGCTCTCCTTTTTCATTTATCCTAATTCGGATTGATGTCTTTTAGATGTAGTGCTTTTATCGGCTGTAAAAGACTTTCCGGGCAGTCCGAGTTTTTTAATTTCTGCTTGTGTCAAATGCATAGTGCATATCGATGAAAGCTAGAAAAAGATTTGGCCTTTTTTCTAAAGCTTTCAATTTTAACATATTGACCAGTGTCAGGTTGATTTCGGTCCCGATGCCTTTTGTGAATCCAGTTCGACGACCGTCGGTGATTCCTTTCTTGGTTGCCCAGGCTATTAATTTCTGCTGCAAGAAGTTTGCAAATATCTTGCCAATTGTATCAGGTAGGGTAATCGGGCGATAGTTGGCTGGATCAGCCCGATTGCCCTTCTTAAAAATCGGGACTATTATCGCTGTTGTCCATGAAGAGGGTATTATTCCAAGCTCTGCGATTCTAGAGAACAATTTTGGAGTAAAGATGGACCACTCATGTTAATTTGCTTTAAGCATGGCTTTAAGCATGACATTAGTTATGCCGTCAGGCCCAGCCGCTCTCGAGTTTTTTAGCTTTGCAATTACGGCATATATATCTTCGGCGATCTCGCTACAGTCTCACCTTGCAGCAACTTCCTCCAGTGGTGGCGACTTTGTTACGTTGATCTTGGAAAACACTTTATTTTTTTTCCAGTCGCTTTCAACCACCCCACTAGCCATCATGTCTGCTTGATTTCTAGTGCTCTGTTCAAGATGCGCCAAATCTCTCTAGAGTTGTTCGATTTTATTAGAGCCAGCATCACCTCGCCTCGTTCTTGATCACGCAAAACAAGCGAATGCTTTTACCCTGTTGCAATATTTTTGCTTCCGTTTTTTAATCATTGCGTGAGCACCCACGCCCCCTTGCACTTTTAGTTTGCGTATTTCTTTGTATGCTTTCTTTTTTTGCTCTTTTACCTTCCTACTCATTTGTGAGTATGTATTTTGGTTGTTTGTATTTTTAGTAAAGAGCTCGCCTTTTGGCGAGGTAGAAGTGCAATGTAGTTTTTGGAATCTCTGGCAAATGTATCCAACTTTTGGAAATTGTTGGTCAATGGGGTTATTCGTTTATCACTTATTCTAAGCCTATTTCGCCCATTATTTACCTCCATGTTTTGGACCAAGATTGATGTTTCCAATTTTCGAGGTAAGTTCATGGCCATTACCAGTGCGTCGTGGTCGCTGTTTGTTGTCAATGTTATTCTCAATCCCTCGATATTGTGGCAGACATTTTTTGAGATCCAGTGTCTTATCCTAGCCCATGTTATGCCAGGTGTGATTTAGCGGTATGTCGCCATTTACCTGTCCATTGGCCATATCACAGTCACGTGCCTCCATTTCGGTTTCCCATTTTGCTGCTCTTGAGTGATAATTTTGCGCTTCTTCCTGATATCAATGATAGGGTCTCTGTTTGCGTCAAACCATGTAATGTTCGTGTCACCACATAAAATTATGTAAAGGTCATGATGAGTTGTTTGATTATCGATAATCGCCATTACAGCTTATACAAACTTTTCTGAAGTTAACTGAACTGGGTTCCAGTACACATTAATTAGCAACAACTGCTGCAATTTAGAAGTTTTATCGGTAGAATGTTGCATCAGAGTACTTTGAATAAAGATGTTTGGATTTTCGGATTCAATCACTTCCCAGTTTGGCTCAATCTTTATCATCGTTATTAGGTCAGAAAATGGACAGCCTTGGGAATTTTTCCCTGCTGGATTTAGCAAAGTCACATAGCCATCTTTCACCGGAGGGCTTCTCAGCCATGTTTCCTGGAGGCATATTGCAAAGTTATTGCTCAAGTCCACTGGAAAGTCGTCATATAGATGTCGGAAACCTCGTGTGTTCCAGGATGTCAATGTAGAACATGATTCCTCGGAGCTCGGGTTTAGCTAATGGTTTCTCATGCCAGTCTTACTTTTGCCAGATGATTGTGAGTTTGGCGCAAGAGTCAGGTGTTTATTTATTTTAATTTTTGTAAATCGCCACCATGCCCGTGGGCTTCAGGGCGCACACAGAACAAGACGAGGACAAACAAGAAAAGAAGGAGAAATGGGTCAGGAAATTATTCCAAGTTGAATAAGTGAGTCTTGACGGCACGTTTGAACGCGGTATAGCTCTGGATCTGCCGTATACCCGCTGGAAGAGTGTTCCACAAAAGGGGACCCTGAGCATCCAGTGTAGTACCTCCAAATTTGGCTGTCCTGAATTTGGGATAATTGAGAGTGACCGTCGAAGAAGAGTGAAGGTTCCTCACGTTGGGTTTGATGCCTATACGGGATGACAGATAGGTTGGGCTGCTAAGACTGAGGCATTTATGGGTCGTAGTAAGCATTTTATGCGTTATGCAGTGTTTAACGGGTAGCCAGTGGAGTCTTTATACTGAAAGTAGAGATGTGTGTGCAACGTGACTGATTGAAAATGTTACGCACGGCATTGTTCTGTGCCACTTGTAAAGATTGAATATTAGAGGCCGTGGTGCCCGCCAGGAGGCTGTTGCAATAGTCCAATCTTGAAGTTATCAATGCAGTGGACAATAGAGCACAGTTCTCTTCCGATATGAATGGTCGAATATATCTGATTCTCTTGTTTTTATAACACCACAACTAGGTTTTAACTTTCTTTTGAACTGTGATGGTGTTATTGGCAATATGAAAAGAGGTGTAGTTAGGATCCAGTTTTGCCCGGGTGTTTTTAGATGCCACAATAAGGAGTTCGGTCTTTACTGTACTGTATGAGCCACTCAACTGAACAATAACCTGAGTGTCATCAGCGTAATTTGTATATTGCACTCCCAGTTTGTTCAAAAGATCGAGAAGGGGCCGGATGTAAAGGTTGAAGAGCAACGGCGACAGACAGGAGCCCTGAGGGACACTGCATGTCTCAGAGATTGTTTATCACCCACGCAAACCCTTACCATTCTGGGACCCAAAAATCAAGCAATCCATTTGGATGCGATTGCAGAGCAATTGGCGACCTCTCCGAGCCTTGACACTAGTAAGCTGTGATCAACTAGGTCAAAGGCCGCGGAGAGGTCTAATAGCATGAGCAGAGCAGCTTGGTTTTTGTCAGCTATGCTAGCAAGTGTAGATTTGTGATCAAGCATAGCTGTCTCGGTTCCATGACGAGCCCTATATCCCGATTGACAGGTGCCCAAGATATCGTATTTTTCAACATGGGCCTGTAGCTGTAAGTAGGCCAGTTTATCAAGTATCTTGAGAACATAAGGCACGTTAGTTATGGGTCTGTAATTGTCATTGTTGGCTGGGTCAAGGCCTTGTTTTTTCAGTAGAGGAGTGATCCATGCCGACTTAAGCAGGTCCGGCACCAGGCCCTCATCAAAGGAGAGGTTAACCAGTTTGGTAATCCATGGGACCAGGGTCTCTAAAGATTCCTTAAGAATACTGGTGGGGCAGTCATCTGCTGGACAAGATGTGGCTTTGAGATCCTGAATGATTTTGAATACTTCCTCTTCAGTTTAGTGCGTGAAAAAGAATGGAGGGATAGTATTTTCACAGGTGTTGGGTGAAGTGGTATCAGTAGTGGATTCTGTAATGGCTACGTTACCAAGGGCTTTACTGATTTTTTCTTTGAGAATCAATCTTAAGTAGAAAGGCGGCATGAATGCCCTGACCCCACTTATCCTTGATAATATTGTTCGTGGGAGGAGGCTGATTTTGAAATTCCGCTAAGATTTTAAATAGCTCCACAGTGTTAGATTTAGCATTCATTATTCTGTCGTTATAGTGTGTGGCCTTTGCTTCAGTAATGGGCTTTTTGTAGTTGAGGTGGATTTTTTGTATTTGGTTAGGGTGTTATCGTTGGGGTCTTTTCTCCAAGCTCTTTCAAGAGCTCTTTTTTCTTGTCTAGCTGTATGAATTTCATTATTGAACCACGTGTTCTTTGCGGTTTCAGTCTTTATTGCCTTCATCTTCAGAGGGGCAAGGTCATTAACTGCTTCTTTGATGTTGGTCGACAGATGGTTAATCAATTTTGTGGGATCATCCAAGTTGTCTAGGGATTGAAACTTGGTTGACAGTGTTGCCTTAATTCGTCTCTGCGCTGCTCATTGGTGACCCAATTCGAGCGATTATTGTTGTTTCTGGGTTGTTTTGTTTGTGTATCAAACATATGTTCCGAAATCTCAAAACCCAGAAACAGCTATTCTTCTTTTGCAGCCAATATGGTCTTGCGTACGGCCTGAGATTTTATATGCAAATAGACGGTCAGCACGATCTTCTGAAATGTATTCAACGATAGAAATGTCTAGAGAAGACACTGTCCTTAGAGCAGGTACTGAGTGCAGAAGTTGAATTACGTTTCCTCTGTTTAAGTTGACATCATTGTCATCTTCAAATACATTCATAACACAAATTTTCGAAGTCAGTGGCTTGGGATCCACCGGTTTTTGTTATTCGGCTTGACTTAGTTCTTTCAGTCTTTGTGCTGCCGTTAATTCTGGATTCAATTTCACTGGCATCTTTAATTTCTGTTCTTGAGCAACCAATCGTTGGCTTTACGCAGCTCTTCCTTGACTGACTGCGGGAAATGCGTTGTCTTGTCTGGCTCCAGATCTTATTTGTCTTACTCCCGGTGCTCCCTCACCTTCAGATTCTGCACCATTTTGAGTTTTTGCAATCCAAGGGTTTGAGGTTGACTCCTCGGCCATTTTATTCTGCCTGTCCATACCATTGAGGCAAGATGGACTCACCTCATGACACTCAGCGCTGTTACCCTCCTCGTATTCTTTGGAGTAAGTCTGAAGATTACATAGATCTTCAGATGACGTCACTGACTGGATTGACTGTGCATCAGAGTCTAATTTGTTGTTTTTTGGGATTTGCTGAGAACACTTTCGTTGTTGTGTCCGCTATAGTTCTCGTCCCATCTATTTGTCTTCGGTCTCCCCAATTTTTTTTCGTACAAATAGACTTGGTTTAACAGGTGTTGATAGATTTCTTATAAACTTTCTTGAGTTGCTAGTCACTTTATTCGGCGCACAATTTTTCTTTGTTTCCTTTTTTTTTTCTTTTTTCTTTTTTTTTTTAGTTGGGCCATGTCCCACCTCTTGCGATTTCTGCTTAGCATGGGTCGTTTTCAGTTTTTGCAGCCCCACTAAATATCCCAAACAACATTTTTGTTGTTAACAATGTGCAACAGCGGGACTCTTGCATGGGATCTTTGCCAGGAGTCTCTGTATTTAAATTATCAACGGACTTGTCAGGCATCAAGAGCGCTTTGGTTACACGCTCATTTGTGTGGGCGTTACTAGCGCCTAGAGAGTTTGAGCTCGCACTCTGAGCGGATGGTTTCCTGTTTGGTATGTTGAGCGGCCGTGTGGTATTTGCTTCAAGGGTTATGCTCGTTATTCCTTGTGAGGCGCTTGCAGACTGAACATCACTATTCTGCATATTCGTATTGAAAGTCATAGGTGGTGCCTCAGCTAGCATGTTTACCTGTGTTGCAGTGGGTGAGCCGCTGTAACTCTTTTCCGAGACCGTGATTGACCTGTTCTTTGAAGTGTTGATTATTTGTTTCATGCACCCGATCATGTCGTCCATCAATGTTTTTTTTTTCAAGAATGTCCTTCACGGCTGCATCGTTAGTCTGCTTTGCCACAATACTGACGTTGCTGCCTCGTTATCCAAAGGACCTTGCAGCATTGTGGTTAGCATTTCCATTTTTGTTAACTTTTCATTCAAGTGACCCAGCATTGCCCCATTATTCTGTACTGCTTCATTTAAATTTTAATAGAGCTTGGTGAAGGGGATTAGCGCCAGCGACGTCGCGGCCAGTACATTATGAATCTGTATGGATGCGGCCGCCGATAAATTGGATTTAATTGTAGCCGACTCTTGATCAACATGGATATGTTCCTTTTCTTTATTTGTACTGGTCGGCTCAAAACCGCCTTGGACTCCAAGTCCCACAATTCCTGGCGACTGCTGGCCAGGATAGTTGATTTCGGACCGCATCTTCGGCATGGAGCAGTGAGACGAATGCCTTGGTGGTAAACTGTTGTTCTTGATATGTTGAGAAGGCTTGTTGTCACGATTGTTCTGTACTTTACCCTTTTGTCCTTGTGAGAGGTGTCGTGCGGACACTGGTTCCATGCATAGAATCAAATCTTCATGTTGCACTTGTGCTGCATTGTTTGTGGGGTTTGTAGCAAACTTCCTGCTTCTGCCGACTGAAACTGCTCTGGGTCCAAACGTAGTCTTTTTTTTTTCTAGGTTTGGCGAAGCTCTCAATCAATCTTATTTCAAAGTCTGCTTTAAGGCGCTGTTAGTCTGGCTTCCCGCCCGGCAAGGTCAAACCCAACGAAGTGTATACTTGATTCTCTTGACGGAACTGGTACCGTTTTTGTGAAGGGCTGTGGGATACCATTATTGGTCTTGCTCGGCGCATCAGCGCCGTTTTTCTCCAGTAGGGCTTTCATGCTTCTATCAGGAAGCATGGTATTTGTTTTTTTGCAGTTCCTTTGCGTTTCCATTTTAGACAGCTTCCCTGCAACGTGTGGCTCTGTGGCTGCGATGTTTACGCTGCCCGCCTTTGTTTTCTCCGGGAAAGTGAATTTGAGAAGTTTTATGTACGTGAGGATCGGGGGCACTTCCATCTCCAGAAGCTCGATGTCAGTTACATCGAATGGAGATTGGAAGGCAGTAATAGTAACTTCAATTACATTCAATCTTGCATCTGCGTTTTTGTCTGTGTTCGTATCCATGTTAGCTTCTGCCTTCATGTTGGATTCACCGCCAGCCTCAGCTACCTCGATAGCTGAGACCTCTGCCTCTGCCCACGGGGCGCTTGCAGCAGCGTTACTAAATACGTCCTCAACATTAACAGCTACTGCCGCATCAACTTTCTTTGCCAGACTTGCTGGCCTCGCTCGCTGTTTTAAGGCGTTCCAACTCTCTGTAGCATTTTGCACAAGGGATGGAATGGATGCTTTTTGGGGTTCAAAGCTTTGAGAGCTTTGGATTTTTGGCAACAAGACCTTGCGCTCTTCAGGCTGCCCCCTTGACCAATCGTACCCCCCCAAAAAACATGTTAGTTCTAACTCATCACCTTGTGGGCGCAGCATGTTTTCATTCAAAGCACTGTCCCGCAATTGTAAAGATTGCTTTAACTTTGAGCGAGTCTGTGGCCCAATTTCGGCCATATGTTGGTGCTTACCTCTGCACACAGGCCCAGAAGACACAGAAAAGCAAAGTTCAAAATCCAGTAGCCCAGTAGCTGGAGCTCCTCTCAGCAACACCACTGCTGCAGACTGAACTCTGCTTGATATGTAACTGTGGCCAAAACAGTGCCTCAATCTATCTGATGTTAAACTTCCACCTGAATTGTTGCACAAAACTTGTTTGCCCAGTGGGTGTAGTTGTTTCTGCATTATGTGCCTTTGTGTGCTCCAACAATAAATTGTGACTGCATTAAAATATAGAAAGGTCAGACCCAGAATATAAAAGGAATTCTATCCAGTCAGTGGGATGTTTTGTCTTGGGAATGATTTGTTGAGTGCACAGACTCTGGATGTTTATCTTGAATGGCTGCGGTGTGCTTCCTTTCAACTTTCACGTCTTTCAACTCAGTCTTAAAATGGTCTGGTGTCTTTGCCTGTGGGGCATGAGATGAGCCCTCATCGGTACCGTATTTCTGTGGACTTCTCATTTGTTTTATATCTGAAATCCTAGTCAAATGTTCTAAAATGGAGCTGCCCTCTAGGTTTACATTCTACATCTGTGAATGCCTTGCCTCTGAGGGGTGTCGCTGTCCCCTGTAGATTTCCCATTCTGTGGTTCATGTTCTTGTTATTTTTCTTTCTCTATCGGAGGAAGCTGATGTCTGTGCTCTACCACCACTTCTACCTTGAAAGAATCAATTCCTCTTGGGCGTGGGGGAGGACGTAGGGGTGGGTCTCCCTTGCTGATGTACCGCTTTGTCTGGCTTACTATCCTTTTTCTGTGCCTCTACAGGTCTCCTGCCTAGGTGATCTCTGCAGAGTGACTGATAAGTGGATGTCACTGTCCCCAAATTGTGCTCCCTTTATTCTTGCTCATTCAAGGGTATTGTTTTCTTTGAACTTCTAATCTTGCACGCTCTCCTTTCAATAAAGGTAGAATTATGATATCAACAACTTTAGATGCTATAGAAGTCTTAGCTCGTGGTTGCTGCAGCACCCTGTGTTCCCATAATGTCAACCAATATTGATGCTAAAGATGTGCCTAACCGCTGTAAAAAAAAAGACAGCTATAAATTACAATCCGCAACTGTCACAGCTTGCTAATAGCAGAGTACAACCCGAGGGAAGAAACTTTCTAGAGCCCTGTGCCTTTGTCGAGGGGCTAACGTGTAGATGGGCAGCTTGCAGCTGTGCTAGTTCGTTTTAACACCATCTGGGCTTGTACTCCTTTTTGGAAGGACAGGACCCCAATATGGTTCTCAATGTTTAGCTGCACACCTACTGTGTCTGTCTGTCCTTGTGGTTGCTGAGCAGGCATTTTACCATGCTGAGCAGCATAATGTAATGCAAGCTTACGTACAGTGTCAAAATGTGCAGCCAGGCGTACATTATCTGCTTGCAAAAAAGGGGCCTCGCGATTTGGATGAAACTGGGCTAAGAATTCTAGTGCCCGGTTGGGTATGGCAAATGGTCCGTGCCTAGCATTGGTTTGTCGATTTAAAATCGATTACCTTCAAACCAGTTTACATGATTTATAGGCGTTAACGCCAATTCAATAAACTGGTATGGACTATGTTGGATAGTGTGTAAGTCTGAGAGTAGCATACACGTTATTGGTTCTAGTGAATGGCATTTTTAAGTAAGTAAATAACCATTCTGCAGGCAGACTTTCTAATTGTGCAATTGCTACTGCTAAATTCATATTTGGCGCGTCGCAATTGTATAATTTGATTTTGGGTATTTCTAACACGGTTGTGACATACTTAACCGTATAGCAGCACCGCTGGAACTAAATTTGAACAGAGCAGTGGATGAACTAGAAACCATTTCAGCAACGGGAATAGCAACTATAGTGTAGCATTGCATATTATCTAAACAAAAACCTCTTGCTTTGAGAAATTTTCTGAGGGTCCTGATTTCTCTGGGAATACTATGACACAATTGTGGACTGAAAACAGCTAATCTCCTGTATCCCCTTGATGTACATACTAGGGGTGGGGGGGTGCAACAGTCGGGAGTAAACTATCTCTAGACAGTAGCCATCTAGGCGGTTGATAGTAACAGATCTTATATCTCAAGTAAGCTGGGGCCAGCCCATTCAGGCATGTAAAGATAAAGTACGCAACCTTAAATTGAATGCGCTCTTCCACGGCGAGATGGAGATACATGGGCTGATTTACCCAGCCGATCAACCAATCAGATGGCTGCATTTTGGGCTTTTTGAAGCCTCTGAAGTTGTTTAACTGGAATGCCCATCAACTGGCAGTTGCAATAGTCTAAATGGGCATTGGTTAGGGTGCCCACCACCATAGCATGATCTTAATTTTGGATATTTGGCAGGGCCTTTCGTAGGCGTCTCAATGAATAGTAAACTGCCTGTAACTTGGCTCCTACCTGGCCTTCACTGCCGAGGTTGTCCTGCCAAATGCAACCCAGGTTCTTAAGAGGCAAACCCCAATTTAGCACCCAAGAGGGTAGGTTTGGCCGTTCCTTAACGGCAGTGAGTAAATGTCATAGTCCAAACGGTATAAACCCTGTCTTGGATGCATTCAATTGGAGCTGATTATTAGACATCCATTGGCTGACTTCCTCCAGACAAAATGTAATTTTAATAAAGGCTTCCTCAAAATGTGCTATTTTGATGAAGATTTGGGTATCGGCATAGGATAATTCATCCCATGGTACCTCAAAATCTCCACCAAGGGACGCATATGGAGATTAAAAAGTAAGGGTGACCATGAGGATCCCTGCGGTACTCCCATCCCATCTTAGTGGGGTCTGAGGTGTAATCTCCCAACCTGATCCGTTGTTGAAGGTTAGTCAAAAATGCTTTAAACCACTTAATGGTATGATCAGAGACCCTACCCACCATTCTGTCGGTCAAGTAAGTTGTGATTGTTAACCGTATCAAAGGCTGCGGACAGGTACAGCATCACCAAAAGTGACAGTTCACCTCGGACCAAGGCCTTTAAAAGGTTATCCTGAACAGTCAGTAGGGCCGTCTCGGTTCCAAACTTTGGTCGGAAACCTAACTGAAAGGAATCGAACAGTAACTCTTTCTGCAAAATCCTGCAACTGGCAGGTAACCACCTTCAAGGATTTTCGCAGGCCAAGGGAGTTGGTAGTTCTGGAGAGTCTCTGGATCCAGGGTAATTGTTTTTTTCTTTTTTTAGTAATGGAGTCCGAATAGTGTGTGTTTAATCTTTGGAGCACTATGCCTTGATTCAGGGATTAATAACCTCAGTCATAAATGGGTGTTACTTCCAGGGCCAAACGCTTTGCTGCTTAAGTGGGTAAATGAAATAAGAGTCGTTGGTAGGTTTCAGCATTTTGACTAGCAAATGTATATAGTTCTCATACTTGATGAAAATTAATGAGCTTGTGGTCTGCAACTGTATTGGGCCTACTAAAGATTGGTCATTCACCTGTCTTGGCAAATTCGGTACTAGGGTCTGGACTTTGGCTGCGATGCCAATTTTAATGTGTTCAATGTTCTCATTAAAAAAAGCTCCGGACATGTATAGAATCGAACAGCTGACCAGACGGCTACATGACCAGACCTTGTCAAGGCAAACAGAGTGGGCAGCCTTCCTAGACAAGTCCATTCCAGAGAAACCAAACACAACAGCCAGAGGTGGGAGCCCAGAGCCCATGCAAGACACTGGGGGGGGGGAGATGAACCAACACCGGGAGTAGCAACAAAGAGGGAAGCAAGGGGAAGTGGCAACTTGAGCTGGAAATAGGGGGAGGGCAAAGAGTCGGAGACGACAGTCCTCAACCCAGACCCCAGAGACATGTTGTAGACACTACCAGTGAATGCGGAAGAAAGACTCAAACCTACATATGGGGCTAACGATGAAAGGAGCCTGGCAAATGTAGGCTCCCTTGAGACATCTACGGTTGCCACCCTAGGGCCAAGTTAGAAGGGGGGGGGCAAAACAGGGGGGTGGGCCGGGGACCCTGGGTGTGGGGGGGGGTTGTAGTTGGGGAGGTTGGGGTAGAATTTACCATAGTTCTCCAGCATGGGGTCTGGCATGGATTCACATGCTCATGAATATTCCCCGTCGTCAGGCTGGGAATCCTCGGTAAAGAAAAAACCAGTATCAGTTTCGTTTCTGATCTGTCTTTCGTAGTAATAACCAATCACTGGTCTCTGCGTCATACTGACCACAGCCAATGACTGCCCTCTACCTAACACCGCCTCTGGCAGCCATCTTCAGATTTTTACCGCACGTTCATGTGTTGGGATCCTCGTGCTATTGCTCTCGAGCGTTAGTGCTATTTTTTTCACGTTTTTCTCAAAAACTTCGTTTTTTCGGTCAAAAGAGCCTCAAGCTCCACCGACTCTCCATCCGATCAACGGGGACCCGTGTCGGATTCGTCTGCGCCCCTCAAGGGTGAAGATTTCGTCGAGCTACGCTTTTGGAGGACTCCAGAAGTTTCTCAGGCCCGGTCATGGCCCAGGAGGAGGGAAGCTCGACGCCCGGAAAGCTGTTCAGGGTCTGCCCTGGATGCCAGCTGCAGAACGTCTTCAAGGAGGACGAACACTCTTTTTGTCTTTACTGCCTACATGAGGACAAGACGCACGTGGAGAAGGACTGTGCGTTTTGCGGCAACATGTCGGAGCGGACCATGAAGGACCGCCATCAACGTCTCGCCAACTGGCTGGAAGGGAAGAGCCCGTCCGGCGAGAAGAAGAGGAAGAAATCCGAGCGGTCTTCTAAGACCTTTGAGGACGCCCCGGCGACGGGGGTCCAACATAAGGCCAAGCACCGCGAGTCCGCTGGCACCGGGAGCGCCGAACGGTCGGGCTCTATGGGCGCCAGGCTGGGCGCACCCTCCCCGGCACCATCAACCACGAGCCAACGCTCTGGGTCGGGTAAGAGGAAGGCCGAGCACCCGGCGAGGCTCCTGGAGAGGCCCCAGTCGAGCTCGAAGGCGGAGGGGGAGCGAGGCAGTGTTCCCCCCCCCCCCCCCCCCCCCTCAAGGATAAGGCGGTGAGCGCACCTAAGGTGGTGAAGGCCTTAATCCATCCGGCCAAGCCCTCTATCGAAACTGTCGCGGCGGCCCTGGCTCAGCCTGTGGAGGCTACACCAGTGGTGGCGACCTCGGGGCTCAGAGTCTCCCTGCCAACTCGGAGGGAGTCCTCTTTTGTGCCCATCGATAGGACCCCCGTGAAATCCCCCGTGGGGGCGCAGCTGCGCCGCGAAGGGATCCACGTCTACCCCTACCTGGACGACTGGCTCATCCGAGCCAAGACGAGGGAGCTCGCCGTGGTTCACACGGCAAGGACCGTCCAACTTCTCACGGACTTGGGACCTGGTACCCGCGCAAGAAGCTCTGTTTCTGGGAGCGAGGCTCAACACAGTGTCCCTTCTGGCCTCCCCGTCGGAGGAGAGGACCAGGACCATCCTGGGCAAGGTGCAGCGGATGTTGGTGGCCGACGCGGCCAAGGTGAGGTCCATCAAGTCCCTCCTAGGAATGATGTCTTCCTGCATCTACCTCATTCCCATGTGCAGGCTCCGGATGCGCCCGTTGCAGGAGTTCCTGGACGCGCGCTGGATCCAAACGACGGGCAGCTTCAAGGAAAGGATCACACTCGACGAGAGTTTCCGACGAGCGACCCGGTGGTGGGGCACCCGCGCGCATCTGACGGCGGGCATGGACTTCCAGACCCCAGCCCACCAGGAGACAGTGTCCACGGATGCCTCCCTGGAAGGGTGGGGAGTGCACACCGAAAATCTGCACGCAAGAGGCCTTTGGCTCCCGACGGAGAAATCCCTACATATCAACGTCCTGGAGCTCCGTGCAGTGTTTTGGGCCCTCAGGTCCTTCCTTCCGTCCCTCAAGGGCAAGGTGGTGAGGATCTTCACCGACAACACCACCACCATGTTTTACATCCGGAAACGGGGCGGAACCAGGTCCCCAGCACTGTCCAAGGAGGCGCAGGACCTGTGGCATTGGGCAGTCGCCCAAGGGATGTTTCTGGTGCCGTTTCATCTGGCAGGGATAAAAAACACCATCGCCGACTACTCAGCAGGGAGCTGCGCTCGTGCCACGAGTGGGAACTACGGCAGGATCTAGTGGATCGCCTCTTCCGACGGTGGGGCACACCCCAGATCGACCTGTTCGCGACGGCTACGAACTCCAAGTGCCGGAGGTTCGCCAGCAGGTTTCCCCAGGCGAGGAGCATGGGCGATGCTTTCTCGTTCCCCTGGGAGGGCCTGTTCCTCTACGCGTTCCCTCCTTTGCCACTGCTAATCCGGCTCGTCAACCAGCTCAAGAGGTCACGGTGCAGGATGATCCTCGTCGCACCTGCGTGGCCGAGGCAGATATGGTTCCCGGACCTTCTGGACTTGTCAACGTCCCCGCCAATCAAGCTGCCGGTGGACGCGGATCTGCTCTCCAGGGAAGGAGGCGCCATCCTCCACCACGACCCGAAATCGCTGAACTTGCAGGCCTGGCTCCTGCAGCGCTAGAGTTTGGAGGATACGACATACCGGCCGACTGCAGAGAGGTTCTTGCAAAGGCCAGGGCGTCCTCGACTCTTAAATGCTACGGACACAAATGGAAGAGGTTTTCTGTCTGGTGCCACGCAGAGAAGATTAACCCTCTACGGATTACGGCTCCCCAGGTACTGCCGTACCTGCTGACGCTGGCCAAAGCTGGACTGGCACACGCGTCCATCAAGATTCATCTTGCTGCGATCTCCCGATACACTAGAACCACGGGGCGGACGTCCTTGTGGTCTCATCGTCTGGTGAAAGAGTTCATGAAGGGACTGTTCAGATCGTTCCCGCCGGTGAAGGCGCCGGCCCCGGCGTGGGAGCTCAACGTGGTGCTGACCAAGCTCATGGGACCTCCGTTCGAGCCTCTGCACTCGGCCCCGTTGAAGTTTCTGTCGTGGAAAACAGCGTTTCTTGTGGCCATCACCTCCGCACGACGGGTGGGAGAGATCCAGGCCCTTTCCTGCAAGGCCCCGTACTTGACTTTTCACGACACGAGGGTAGTGCTCAGGACGCACCCCTCCTTCATGCCCAAGGTACCGTCGGACTTCCATCTCAACGAACCCTTGGTGTTGCCTGTGTTCTTCCCGTCGCCTTCGTCGCCGGCTGAGAGGACTTTGCACTCGCTGGATGTGGCTAGAGCGCTGAAGTTCTACGTGGACCGCACGAAGTGTTTTCGGAAGACGTCACAAATCTTTGTGAACTTTGGACCTGTCAATCAGGGGAAGGCTCTCTCGAAGGCTTCCATTTCCAGATGGCTCTCCGGCTGTATCATGTACTGTCATCGGTTGGCAAACCGACCGCTGCCTGGCCGTCCGAGAGCCCATTCCACAAGAACGATCGCAGCTACCACGGCGTTCCTTTCTGGTGTGCCCCTGCTGGACATATGCAGGGCTGCTACGTGGAGGTCGACGCACACCTTCACGAAATTCTACTGCGTCGATCGGGATTCCAGGGAGGAGTCCAGGGTCGGCCAAGCAGTGCTGCGCAACCTGTTCGCCTGAGGTGAGCCTGGTGAGGAGGTAAGATGCTTAATGTTGAGTTTGATGTAATGCTTACTGTTGAGCCTTTGCCACCTCCCGTGGTTGTGCATGTGTGTACTGCTATGTATTCTTTATTCATGAGCATGTGAATCCATGCCAGACCCCATGCTGGAGAAGGAACAAGTTACTTACCTGTAACTGTTGTTCTCCAGCGTGAGTCTGGCATGGATTCACATGCGAACCCTCCCGCATACCCCTCTGCGGCTCTTCACTTGGTCATACTGCCACTTCACGTGCTTCCAAATCTGACGATGGCTGCCAGAGGCGGTGCTTAGGTAGAGGGCAGTCATTGGCTGTGGTCAGTATGACGCAGAGACCAGTGATTGGTTATTACTACGAAAGACAGATCAGAAACGAAACTGATACTGGTTTTTTCTTTACCGAGGATTCCGAGCCTGACGACGGGGAATATTAATGAGCATGTGAATCCATGCCAGATCCACGCTGGAGAACAACAGTTACAGGTAAGTAACTTGTTCCTTGTTTTTTGGGGAAAATTATAAATGTGTACGGTTAATTTTGAGATGTGTACGAGAAAATGTACTGTTGCAGTTCTATTTGTGCCAATTCACTAATAAAACTTATTTTTGAAATAAAAGTATTAAAAAGATTGGCCTGTGCCAGGGAAGGTCTGATGCTAGAGGCCTTACAGCTGGGTTGACAATTTGGAAACCATGGCGAATAGTTCTCTTGGTATGTTACTTGCTGCCGTGATTTCCCTTATGAAGGAAGTCTGGTTTATTTTTTTTATTTATTTATTTATTTTTTTTTTGCTTTGAAAATGGCTTGTTTTATAGCAAGTCAGGGCACTTCTTCTTGCCATGCAAGCTCTTAGTAAAGCCGTTTCCAATCTGTTAAACTGACCAGACTACGTAAATGTATCAGGTTTTGGGTGTACTCTTCTTTGGGGGTGCAGTCTTGGAGCAGATAGCATCCATAATCATTGCCCTTGTGGTGAGAAATTCATCACTCGGTAATAAGACATCAATGGCGGCAAGTGATTCTTTAACTCTTAATTCAGCTCCTGAGATCTTATCCACATCTTGGATTTTTCTGGGTTAATATGGGGATCTTCTCTTAGTATCTGCCTTTTCCCCCATGGGCAAGGTCAGAGTAATTGTGCAAAATGATCGAAACAGTAAATTGGTAGCGCCACCATCAAGGAGACGTAATTGCCTCTTACAATGAGCACATCCAGACAATGACCTTTTACATGGGATGACCGGATCCCTAATGGGCGTAATCCATGATCATCTAAAAGTTCCCAAAGTTCTTTTTGTTTCTGACCTTGTGGGGTCGTCTAGCCAAATATTCCAATCTCCCATAAATGGTAGTTCTTTAAATTTGCTCCCTGAGATTGTTAGAAAGGAGTCGTGGTTCTCCAGGAATATTCTATATGGTCCAGGAGGTCTGTACCCAGTACTATGTGAATAGTGGACTTTTTGGATAGCTTAAAAGTTATCTGTCCCACCTGTGATTCATCACCCAATTCAAGTATATATAGATGTGAGACTTGTAGTGCGGCTCTAGAAATGACTGCAATGCTCCCTGCCCTCTTGCCTACACAATGTATACATTGATATTCCTCTGGGACTAATTAATAGGAGTCCTGAGAGAACTCTGATAGCCAAGTTTCTGTAATCGTGAGCAGGTCTAAATCATGCTTGTCAATAAGCTCATCTATTTCTGTAGCGTGAGCACAGGCAGACCTAGGGCTGCCTTCATTCTTGTGGTGTCAATTTTGCCAACAGGTGACTGTTTCAAACTTGGGTCTGACAATGGCCAACTCCCTAATTTTGTTTAGCGTCCTCAGTGAAAAATGACCATAATTATTGTCCCGCTCCGTCAAGGCGAGTGCACCATAATTAAAGCCACCCAGAGGTAAGATTTCTCATGTACCTTGCTCATTAGCAGTATATATCAGTAATGGAAGACCAACCTAAAGCGGCAACAAAACCAATTCCCATTCCAACAATAAGACCCAGAACCGGCATCGTCTCCTGCTGACCAGGGCGTAAACGGGCTCAAACAGGCTTTGTCAGCGCTCCTCACTGACGCGGGCCAGTTAAAGCCTGTGGCACCGACCGATACCGTCACATGGGCTCACGTCACAGGTAATGTCGGGAGATGTAGTTTCAGGCACAGACTAAAGTGCTGTGTGTGGCTTAAAAATGCCTTGATTTCATAAATCAAGATTAGCAGGTTTTTTAATCTAAATCTTAGGCAGTCAAATACAGCTGCACTGCAATGGATGGGGATGGGGATGTTTAATGCATGATGCACAGTCTTCTGTGTGCACCAGAGACAATTCCCCCCCCCCCCCCCCAGTCTGTTTATCGTGACAGGGGCATGAGGTTATTATTAGCAACACTGGTCATCTGAAAGGGAATGCCTTCGTATGGTCACCACCTTTTATTGATTGCATATCATTGGGCATGATCTGGAGTCCTTTATCTCCACCTCCTTGCTATTCTGTGAACTAGGGCTTCTGGTTATCAGTCATTCATATCTGAAACCACACTAAGCCGACATGCTAACGCTATGCATGTTTGCATTTAGTTCAAAGTGATTCCAGTATGATCATAGTCAGGAAATTAGAGTTTGTAACCCACTCAGAGATGACCGCTTCTGACTCGTTGCATACATTACAATGACAATGAGATGTGTTTCCAATGCAGTTAAATATAATCTGTCTTTTCCTAACAGCTCGTATATTTATTAGATAAGCGCATATGAAAGAAACTTTAATATAACGTCCTATCAGTGATATTTAGTAAGCTAAAAACATTTTGATTATTTAAGAAATTGAATAAGTAATGTTAGTTCAAATGCTCCTAAACACTTTTTTCTCTCCTGCTCTACACTACGCTACATTCCTTGTGTCACATGCGCAGCGAGGATACATTGTACTCTCGTCTGGTTGTCTGTAGGAGCAATGATGTCAAAGTAACCGGCTTCCGTTGAGCTGCATGGGCACCTTTTCCTTAGCCTTCGTGCTCTGGTGTTATAATATGTACACACTGACCTTACGTCAGTGTGGAATGTTTAGAGTTGAATGCTCCCATACAGAGTGTTCAACTCATTTCTATCCCAGCAGCCCAACCTCCGGGGGCTTTTCATTAAAGCTCGTACAAAGCTTACTTGGGTCGTCTCCAATTTACTTCAAATGGCGACGAGGAACACCCCATAGCCCCCCGGGGCGGTCACTGTTCCCTGCTCCTGCCTGCGACACCCATCCCGTGACAGCCGCTCCCGCGGCTCCCTGTGTGTCTCGCACCTTCTGTCCTGCCTTCCCCACCCTGCTGCCAGACGAGACACGGGAGAGGCTTTGCTGGCTCTCCCCACAGCTTCTGGCGTTCTACCTGTGAAGGGCGCCGCTCCTCCTCGCTGGGAGTTCAGAGCGGCGCACATTCCCCTACAATCCAGCCCCAACGGTACTCCACGCAGCAGGAGAGCTGTCCAGCCATCAGGTCAGAGGTGGGGGGGAGGACATAACAAAGACTCTTTTTTTGTTTGAGCTTAAATTGTGATTTTTTTTTTTTTTTTTTTGCTCATTGAAACTGACACGGCTGCCCTGATTAGAATGTTGTATTCCTTTCAAAGCTGCCACTTTGTTGCCATGCAGTGCGCACGCAACGAGAAGGAATTTCAAAGACCTTCACTCTGTTTCAAGCTTTCGATGCGGCCATTGTGATGCGATTTCAGAACCCAATCTGAACACACCATTAGAGACTTTCCAGGACCATCCATCCTGCATCTCAGCCCATTGTGAGGTCACAGTCCACATTGGGACTCACTCATTGTACTGATGCCTAGAGACTTTGCAGCACAGTATAGAGCCATCCTGTCCCACAGGATTCCATAGACATTCACCACCCATAGCTGTGCACAACGTGCTGTGCCCCACCTACGCATGTTCCCATTGGGGCGCACCACGGCATACGTCCAGAAGGCAAGCGTGTAGGACACACACGCACCCACCAATCCATCGGCTGCAAACCAGAGCCATTCCTCGCAACCTCATTCGACCTCCATAGGGCGTTTTCTTCGTATTCTCTGAACCATGCAGAGTGTTCCTCCACCGACCAAGTTTCTTCCGTGTCCTGGCACTCCCACATGTCCCTGGGAACAGTGGATAGATGGCTTTCAGGTTTACCTGAGGGCCATTGGTGGTAACAAATTCAGCGACGACCTCAAGGAGGCGACTCTACTAAACTGTACTGGGGCAGAGGCCCTCAGGATGCTTACTGAACTGGATGATGCAGGGGGCGACGGCAACCGCAAATATGAAAACGCACTGGCTAAGCTCTCCAAACATTTCGGCAACAAGACAAATGTCGTTCTGGAGAGGTACAGATTTTTCTCCAGAAAACAATTGAAAAATGAAACTGTTGATGCCTACCATGCGTCTCTCAGGACGCTTATGTCAACTTGCAACTTCACCGGTGTCGGAAATGAGTACCTTAGAGACCAGTTGGTGCTGAATGTCACTAATCCACAAATTCAACAGAGACTGTGGCAATCCAAGAATCCATCCTTGGAGGAAGCCACCGAGATTGCCAGAAGCATTGAATTAGGTGACCGTTGCTTGAAGGAGAGATTCGACCAGGTAAGAACCTCTGAGGTGAAATCCATCGAAGCTAACATAAGCGAACCTGCAATAGCCCTCGTGAGGAGAACATCATCGCATGCCTCGGGGCCCTATCCACCTAGAGGGAGGAACTCGCTACGCTTCAATCAACCTCCTCAATGCTGCCAAAAATGTGGTTGGCAGAAACACAGCGACGTTGACAGAGTGCCCTGCCGCAGCTGCCGAGTGCTATAGATGTAATCAGATTGGTCATTTCGCCAAGGTGTGCAAGAACACAAGAGGCAGGTCGAGTGGCTTTAGGAGGCCATTTGCCAGGCCAACGAGAGGCACTGTGCGAGCTGTCAAACACTCAGAAACACTGAGATGTTAACTGTCAATCTAAGGAGTCCACCCATACAAATACTTGCCGTCACCTCTTTACAACACTCTAAGGGCCCTTGGGTCACCATGCAGCTCGACAGAGTATCGCTGCCTGTAATGGTGGACACAGGATCCCCATACACAATGGTTGGTGTAGAAACCTTTCTGTCTGAACTATCTGGTAAAATGAGTGATCTAAAGAACACCACAGTACGAGCCACAGGTTACGGGAAGAGTCCCATTGACATTATTGGCTATACATGGGTGCAACTCAATTTCCGCGACAGAACGACCAACTGCAAGCTCTTCATAGCGAATAAAGGTTCATCCATAGTAGGTTAGGAGGAGCAAGCCACTCTTTGTGTGAGAATCCATCCCGGCGAGGAGAACCCCATAATGGCTGTTCTGAGCGACGAGAAAAACATCAAAGATACCCTGGCACTACAGTTTCCCAAAGTATTCTCTGAAAAAAATTGGACTCCTAGAGGGGTATCAGCATACGATAATTCTCAAGAAGGGGGCCATTCCTATAGCCCACAGAGTCCGCGGAGTTCCCATAGGAACAAAAGAAGCACTAAAGAAAGAACTCATGCGCTTATGTGAGCAGGACATTATACAACCCATCAAGAGTTCAGAATGGCTTGCTCCCATAGTACTTGTAAAGAAACCGGACAACTCCATAAGAATGTGCGTTGATCTGAGAGACTTAAACAAAAACATATGGATCGACAGGCACCCCCTCCCAAACATATCGGAGCTGTTAACAACCATGAAGCCAGCAAAGTACTTCAGTACCCTAGATCTTTCATCTGCATATCACCAAATAGACCTGGAAGAAGGCTCCAGAAGCCTCACCTCATTTGTTACTCCTCTAGTAGCATTCCAATTTAAGAGGATGCCTTTCGGTCTCGCATCCGCCGCCGCTGTATTCCAAAGACTAATGTCACACCTGTTTGGGGGTTTGAGAGGAGTACATTGTTTCTAAGACGATATCCTCATATCGGCCGCCTCAGAACAAGAACACAATGCAATACTCACCAGTGTATTAAGAGTGATTCAAAACAGTGGCCTCACCTTAAAATTGGAAAAATGTAACCTCAAATGCAACAAAGTGTCCTACCTTGGCTGCTCCATAGACTCCAATGGTATCAGTCCCAAGAAAGAACTAATAGATAACGTCCTAAGCATCGCTGAACCATTAAACAAAGACCAGTTGAGAAGCTTTCTCGGAATGACCGAGTACTATTCAAAATTTGTAGGTAACTATGCTGACAAGACCAAGAACATGAGGAGTATCATGAAGAAGATGAACAAGTTCGACTGGTCCGCAAAATGCAAAACAGAATTTGAGGAAATAAAACATAACATCAATCAAGCACCCGCTTTAGGTATGTTTGACTGCAAGGCAAAAACAATCATATTGGTGGATGCTAGTAAGATCGGTCTAGGCAGAGTCCTGGAGCAAATCCATAGCAAGGGCAAAGTAATGATTGCCTTTGCAACCAGGGTACTAAAAGGAGCGGACTGAAATTATTCCATGATTGAGAGAGAGGTGCTAGGAGTAAGATGGATCCTGCAACATTTTCGGAACTTAATTTGGGGTTTACCCATTACACTCAGAACAGACCACAAACCACTTGTACACATTCTTCAATCAAAGACGCCTCATCTCATATCCCCGAGAATAAGACGTTGGATCCCGATATTATGCAATACAACATCAACATATGTTACACTCCAGGGGCACAAAATCAAGTGGCTGACTGCTTCTCCAGGCTATCGACCAATCAGGACATTGAACCTGCAGATCCAGACCAAGACATAATAGCAACCATAAATCCAGTCATTCCAATCGACGAGTGGAAAAGTAAAACAAACGATTATCTTGAACAAAGAAAGAGAAATTAGGAAAGCAATAACAGACGATTGAACGACACCATCCCAAAGTCTAACAGACTTCATTCCCATCAGGCAAGAAATATACATGGACAAAGAACACATCTACAGAGGTGACAGAATAATCCCACCGATACAGCTCAGAAAAACGTTGCTGGATCTGGCACATGAAGGGCACCTTGGGAGAAGTCTAACCAAGAACCGTTTAAGGTACAACTATTGGTGGCCGAACATGTGGAGGGAAGCAGAGGAGTTGGTCAAAAATTGCTCCGCCTGTGCCTCAAGTGACAAGTCCAAAACCACAAGGAAAACACCATTACAGCCAATTGAAAGCCCAAAGAATGTATGGGTCTAAACTGGCCATAGACATCATGGGGTCATTTGAAAACCTAGAAACGGTCAAAATCTATATTATAGTCTTAGTAGACTATACATCTAAATGGACGGAGTGGGGTGTAGCAGAGACAAGTGTAACCACAAAGAAAATCACTGAATTCCTGACGGACATATTCAATAGGGAAGGTGATCCCAAAGAGCTAGTCTCGGACAATGGCTCACAGTTCCTGTCACTAGAATTCCAGTAGTTCCTCAAAGACAAAGCTATCCATCACATCACCACTCCTTGTACCGTCCGATCTCCAATGGCCTCGTAGAGAGAATGAACAGGCTAGTGAAAAGTGTGATTCAATTAGCCAATGTCAACACACTTCCGTGGAGGGAGACACTCGAGGCCTTATGTACATACAGGACAACGCCACACTCCACCACCAGTGTCGAACCATTCACAATGATGAGAGGCAGAATTGCCTACAATCGACTCAGACCAGCCTTGATCTTTATGGACAATGGAGAGGTGAAATTAGACATGGATCACATACTACGACTCAAAAAACAAAGTAAGAGAGATGGTAATTCAAGATGGAGATTTGGTATGTGTTAAAGAACCCAAGAAGATCCTCAAGGGAGAATCCCGCTTTAGATCCCCGCAAAGGGTAGTGAGATGCTATGGCAAATCTGTACTGTTGGAGGATGGAAAGAAATGGTCCGGCGATGACCTAGTGAAAATGGAGAGAGACCACAGAAAACCCAGTACAAGTAAGGACATACTGACAAGAGAGGTTATACAGCCAGAAGAGACATATCAACAAGACTGTGATGAGAACAGTGATGTAATCTCTGAACCCACAGTCAGCCTTTCCAAGAGGAACCGGAGAATCATCCGAAACTACAACGATGACTACGTCTATTATTGATGCACGAAGCACTGCAGTCTACTGTCAAGAGGAAACCTCTGATAATAAAATTGTTAGTTATATTTCCTTGTTCTTCTTTTCCTTTTCTCCCCTTCCTTCCTTCCCTTTATTTCTTCCTCGTAAGGGAGATGTTATAATATGTACACACTGACCTTACGTCAGTGTGGAATGTTTAGAGTTGAACGCTCCCATACAGAGTGTTCAACTAATTTCTATCCCAGCAGCCCAACCTCCGGGGGCCTTTCATTAAAGCTTGTACAAAGCTTACTTGGGTCGTCTCCTATTTACTTCATCTGGTCGGCTGCCTCCTGTTCCCTGGGACTTGGCTCTGGCTCTTTCTCTCCCCAGCCCACCCGGGTCCAGTGCCTCATGTTTCAACACTTCTGGCCTCTTGTGCCTCTCTATCTTCCCTCGGGGTGGGTGTGTGTGTATAATCTTTGTTAAAGGGATGTTCTGGTTGCAAGTAAAACCGAAACCCCTAGAAATTCGGCAGTTATGGTAAGCTAAGCAACCATAACTCGCGCCATCACCATGCACTGCCAAGACAATTACATATCTGGCCCACTTGTTTTTGTTCACGGACATATGTAGGCTAGGCTTTCTTTTTACTGATGAGAATTTTAGAAATTGACCAGGTGCTATATATGAACATTAACCTTCTTATTTCTTCTTAAAGTACTTTCTATATAGTTTGATTTGACCTCCTAATGTACTTATATGGGGCAATAAGCAGGCCTCAAACAATTAGTGTATATGATAATCAACTCTAATCTTGTCTTTTTTTTTTTTGGGTGCTGTTTCTTTCTTCCTTTTTATTTCCTTGTATGCGGCTTTAATTTGCATTTTGGGGTTTTATATGTATTTATTTTGTACTGACATAAGTGTGTCGTAAGTTTTAAATTATTAGCTATTTATTCAATGTTTACCATTGGGCTCAAAATTGTTACGGTAGCATTAAATCATGACATTCTTTATTCCAGTAAGTAGTTTGATAGATTTCCCGATGACCCTGAATGACCTCTTGTTACCAACATTATAAACACTACCCCTTGTAGGTACTGTTCATCATATGTGATGTCATCAATGACATTTGTGATGTCATCTTTCATGTACTGGGTGTTTGTTTTAGCAGTGCACGGTCGTGGCACAAGTTATGTTTGCTTGGTTCACCATAACTGGGGAATATGTGGGGTTTTTAGTTTTTACTTGTAAGCATAAAGTCCCTCTAAGTGCACCCTAATTTCCTACAACTTAGTAATATCATACTTAACCCAATTTAGCACCATATGTGTCCAATTTAGAAAGTTTCAACTTAAAACTCTGCCATTCCCATCATTCAAGCACCATTTTTAACGCTTCTACACACTTTTTCCACTATCTTTGTGTTTGGTGACGTTCGCAAACATCTGACGTAACCGCAAACTTTCCAGACAGTGTCACATGACCATGTGCGGCATGATGACTTCACAAACGGGTCTGTGCTTCACTAACAGTTTGGAACTGTATTTTTCAGCTCATCTAGGAAATCTGAACCTCCAAATGTGCCCTTGCACAGCTCCTACACATATTCTTACTCATTATCCATTAACAATCTAGCACACAGCACATACTTAGAAGAATATTAGGAAGACTCCTATTTATCTAAAAAATGGCATTGGCTATTGTCATCCCCCCCCTCCCAAAGAGCCACCACCAGCTGGAGGACCTACACAACGAAAGAAGCGCAATACTTCAAATGAAAATCAAGAAGACCAGGAAGGTGAGTTAGAAGAACTGACAACCTCTAGCACCCAGAGAGAATCATGGGTGTGGCAGTTCTTTACCACTGTTGGAAATGTACCCAAGGCTAACGCTACCAAGTGAAACACACTGTTGCGGACAACTTTGGCAGTACTCCTACGGGACCACCTCCGTGCGGCATCACACCAAGTCCAACTACTGCAATGCTCTCAGAAAGCCTGTTCCTTTCTTAGGAAGTAGTAGGCTGTCTTCCTCTACCTCATCTTTCTCTACCATCTTCATCAAACGCCTGCCTGCCCCGCATACAAACGGGTGCTACGTAGGTGGCTGGTGCCCAACCTAGGCAAGGTTATGAATGTGAGTGGATTCCATGTGGGAAAGGGACTTTGAGTGTCTGAGAGCCCCAGATCGAGACTGACCCACAGAGATGCTCACGCACCCCACCTGATGAGAATACAGAAGTTTAACGCCTCGCTTCCAGACAGCGAGGCCAATTGACCAACCCACTAACAATTTTGCCCTCTGCATACACCTCTCAAACTCTAACCAAACACAACCACAAGCCTTCAACGCAACAATCCGCACAAACTTCACTACACTGCAACAACAAAACAAACCACACATAGACCGGCACAACAGCTACCGAACGTAAAACGCCCCAAGCCCAGCCAAAGGACTTGCGGGCCGAGGCCGCCAACAGCAGATCAATGCTCTCTTGCACCTTTCCAGCTTATTCCCACTAACCCACCTGCCAACCCTCCCTTTTTCAGAGCTGCCAGGGGACCACTCCGGTGGTGATGGTGCGCGGTACAAATATCCTTAAACCTTAATGCTTTAAACACACAGCCTACTTCTATGAAAAAAAGCACAAACAAATTTCTATCAGAAAGCCTTCTCTAGTATATAACACCATAATCCATTACCTTCATGACCATTCACAGTCTGCGCATTCCCTGTCTAGCCCATGTCTTATTAGAAAACCTGGATTGCACATGCACACCATCACACAGGACGGCCCTGCTACTCTTTTTACTGTTACGTTTGTAACACTCCCTCATTGCCTGCTTTAAACCATTCACACACATATACACCAATTACTTAACAACTCTACATATAGCCTATCAACATATTAAACTTTCACCCACCAACTGCCACTTAACCATGTTCTCGACATCTTCTGCATTTGCATTTCCCATACTTATACCAAACAATTGTACATACTGCACAATGCATATGTGCATTTATAGCAGCAGTAACAGAAGTCCATAAAAAACAAGGGGCAGTACGGATGGTCAAGGGGTGCCAAGGTGGGAGGCCACTAGCTAACTGCAGGGACACAGGAGTCCCAAAGGTGGGGGGGTACATCTTAACTATAACGTCCTTTTAACAATGTTTTGTTGGTCAAGTGAAAATGTTTCATAATGTTACATCAATGTATATAAGTTAATAATTCCTCTTAACATATATAACATAACTATAAACCCCCACATAACAAACTTATTTTTTGCAATGCATGCTTATGTGAGTCGTTATCAACAATGCATACCCCAGAAGACATTTGTCATTGACGAAGGACATGCCCTCTGCCCACGGCAGAAAAGGTATGTCACAATTTCTTGCACTTAAATTTCGACAATTTCAAAGAAGTAAAATACAGGACAGGATTTCCAAAATTATCCTTTAAAGTCCTTGCTTCTGCTCCTCGCACAACTTTGCTGTAATCCTGTCAAGCACTCCTGGCTGCAGCCGCAAGCAGAGTTAACCCCCCAACCCCCATTTAAATTGAAAGCTTCGGCCATGCCGCATGCCCCAATAAGTAAATCGGAGTAAGCATTTATCCTTGCTGAGGGCCAGGCCCATTGTCCATGCACCAAACTTGTATCACAATTTTTTGTGCTTACGTTTGGACACTTTGGAAAAATAAAACCCAAAACAGATTTGCAAAACCATGCTTTCAGGTCCTTGCTGATGCTCCTCGCGCAGGTTTTGTTTTAATTCAATACAGAACTTCAAGCTGTAGCTGCAAGCAGAATATTTCTTTCCATTCAAACCTATGGTTCAGCCATGCTGCATTCCCAAAAATCAAATCAGAGTACACAATTATCAAATAGTTGCAGGGTGTTAGAATGGGTACATCACTGTGCGTCATCTAGTACTTTACCAGCAGCAGGGTAATCTGTTTAATGTGTTTTTTTTTATTTTTTTTTTTATGGTGTGTGTGAAGGTGCCTTTTCTCCTTCAAGTGTTAGGTTTCGAATAGGACAGTGTGCCCGGTTCACCTCAGCACCTGGTTATTCAATAATTCACTGTTGTCATAATGAAGCAGTCTTCAAAACCATTCTTAAAGCTATATTTAATGTTGGAAGTCAGCTAGCACGTGATTCGACTGTCTCGAGGCATGTGGATTGTGGGCCAGTCATTGCTGTGAAGTTGTGGAAATGAGTCTGGCATCCAATTCCAATATCTTGTCCCACTAGGTAGTTAATGTTACGGTGTGGTGTGGAGACCGTGTAGGCACCTGGTTCAGCGCGCTTGGTAATTATCTGCTCATTAGCATTGTCTCAGTGTATGCATCGAAGTCCCAGCGTTCTGTTGATGCAATCCTATGCAGCACTTCCAAACCTACCCCTATTTTCAAAAACTTCACCACATAGGCAGTCCCTGGTGGCGATGCCCTATTGCCAGTCCCTCATGACCAGTAGCCAGATTATGACTCGGATAAACTGTCCACTGCCCATGGCCACCGGCTATACCTCAGTCACCAAAGGTATATCACAATTTCTTTTGTACCTACATTATGACGCGTTTCAAAAAATAAAACGCGGACACATTTCCAAAACCATGCTTTCAAGTCTTTGCCAATGCTCCTTGCACACCTTCGCTGGCAATCCATCCCTGTTTTATTTTTAGGAAAGTGTCAAAATGTACATACATAAAATAGTCATATAATTTAGCTCCCAGTTGACAAAATTCATTCAGACTTTGCATGCACATTCAAGGTTTGTTCTATAATCTTTCTAAAATCTTGTGTGCACATTCGTTAAACGTCAAAGTTATAACCCATCTAGAAAATGGTGAAACCCCACCAAACTTTGCAAATACATTCAAATCTGGGTCTTAAATCTTTTTGGAGATTTGTAAAATGGCACCAAATCTATAAGCCTTGCAAATATTTTAGTACCCCCCCCCCCATCCCCTCTAAGTTCTGTTCCCTCTAGGCAAAACAGCAACAAACTTTGTAGAACCATTCAAGGTAACTTCTAGAATGATAGCGAACAATTTCATACAGTTTCATTGAGTGGCGCAAAAGTTATACGCCATCCCAAGACTGCTTTTCACCAACCCTGTAATGCAAAAAGGATTGATGACCCGGACATCTGAGATGTTCGCGAACATCACAGTGCTGTCCCTGACTGTTGGTGGACTTTGAATATGATAAACCACCCTTGTTTTGGCTTTTTATGGCCATATCCCATCCTTGTGAAACCTCACCTACCCTCGTCCCCACAGATTGCTTCATTAGTTTGGCAAGTGCAATGTCGTGTTTTTTTATGTGCTTACTGCGATGTTCGCGGACAACGGGCTTGGTCCGCGAATCCAACATGGCGGGCGTTTTCAACAGATATGACGCACCTCACACTTGTCACCAGTCAATCAACAGGCGTGTCCGATGTCCGCGGACAACGCTAGGTCCTCTAGACCAATCGGAGTCCTGTCTGCAGACTGAACCCAGATATCATTTTTCTTTCTTTTTAGCCCACATTTTGGCCGTTAAACTAGTGAACGGATTTACACCAAATTTACAAAATCACGCTTTTGGAACCAATCGCCGCTCCTGGTGCAAATTTGATAAAAATGCGTCCAGCAGTTTGGCCTGTAGGCTTGATATTTTTTTTTCTTTGTTCTTTTCTTTTTTTATCTCCAATGAGTCTTTTAGGAAAACCACACACACAACTTTGCCCCTTCTCTGCATGAAACCTCCCCAAACGTCGCAAAATCAATCTGACGGGGCCATAAACCTTTTTGCAAAGTTGCATGAGGATTCATTCAGGGGGCAATAGAGAGTTTGCAACCAGCCAAGAAAAAGCTTGCCTTGGTGACACATTTTATATAGTCAAACTGATAGCTTATTTACTTAGAAGGTTGTCAGCATGAGTAAGACTCTAATCCATGTGTGGTTGCTACACAGAAGCAATCAAAAACTGAAAAAGCGATAAGAGTTATAATTTTACTCTAATGCACCAACCACTTGTATTGGGTTTTTTTTCGGTGAGTATTGATGAAAATAAAGAGTAAGGTTCAACAAATTAATGATTCCAAATAGTCAGATCTGTAATTCCATAGTTCCATTTATTGTAAACTAGACATGTTAACTTTATATGCAAGCATATCCTTAGGATTTATGTTTCAATTTTCCATATAGTGTCTTTCAATTCCCAATTACTCTCAAATACTCTCTACACGTGTTTCCCCAGCACATTTTGCAATGGTACTTCGGGAGAGTTTAACACATTCCTGATTACCTTTTTAAGAAAAAAGAAAATAATGTATCAAAGGTTTACATTAGAAAAGAAAATTCAAAAATGGAGGACCATTGCCACTTAATTTGTGACTTCATAATTTGCTTTGTGAAATTATTAATTCAATAATTATTGTTTTATACTCACCAAAAAAAAACAACTTATTCTTGTTCCAATATCCTTTGTTTGTGAAATAACTTTCTCTTTACTCCTTGTTTTAAGTAATTTATACCATATTATAGCCCTCTGCTGTCTAATCTTTTTAGATTCTGTGGGGGATAGAGAAAGTCTTGTTTACTTTAACTAGTTAAATTTATATTCAACAAATATTTGGCTCATGGAGTTCTTTTCAATAACCACTTTTTAGTCTTTTTAGGCTATTTGTTAATTGGAGATTCCTCACCTTAGTATTATATCTGGTTTCTCCTCTCAAAGTCCTCTTTTCAGATTCAGGTTACATAGCAGAGTGCCGCCGAATGCTTTCGCAGCTACTCTGTAACTGATTGCTCTATTTATGTCCCTCACGCATCACGTTATATAGCGTAACGCGATGACGTCATCGCGCTCAATCGCGCTAAAGCGACCATTTTGTTTGTAAGTTCATGCCTATAAGAACAATAGGATACAGGCTCATGGAAATGATCGATTTTTATGAAAAAAGGTTTGTGAAGTTGATTTATATTGGTTTTTACTTGTTATTAAATTAATAGAAAAAGGTACCAATAATGTTAACCTTATAGGCCTCTCATATCTTATTTTACCAACAAAAATTGTTATATCACCAATTTGTTGAGAGAAATCTAGCAATGAAAACTGGCCAAATATTCTCAATCCTTTTACGTCAAATGTAGGATGATTTTCCAAAATATGCATTGCAATGGGAGATCTTAGATCCCGGTTTTGGATAGCTCTTAAGTGCTCAAACATCTTAACTTTTAGTTTCCTTATTGTACTGCCGATGTAGAGTTTTTTGCAGACACATTCCAGTCCATATACCACAAATGTGGAATTACAATATTATCAGAGAATTGGAATATTCTTCTCACTGATTTGAGCTTAAGAAACCATGTGGATGACAAAGCAAGCATTTGCTTTTGAAAAGCTCCGACCATAAGAAATCTAGTGAGTCCGAGCTTTCTAAAACCATTACCAGATACAAGAAAGATATTCTTTCAATCACTCATGAAAGGTATTCAAAATTGTGGACATTACAAATTATGCCCTTTCTTGAGCACGGGAAAACAGGAAATCTTACTACATAATGGCAATACTAAACGAATCAAGGAACTGATTAATTGTAATTCCACATTTGTGGTATATGGACTGGAATGTGTCTGCAAAAAACTCTACATCGGCAGTACAATAAGGAAACTAAAAGTTAGGATGTTTGAGCACTTAAGAGCTATCCAAAACCGGGATCTCCCATTGCAATGCATATTTTGGAAAACCATCCTACATTTGACGTAAAAGGATTGAGAATATTTGGCCTGGAGAAAATCTCCCTACCACCGAGAGGGGGGAACAAAGAAGATATTTTAAGAAAACAGGAGTCCAAGTGGATATGCATAATGGACACATGCAGAACTGGTTTGAATAATGACACTGAAATGTAAAACTGGTTATGATACCATTTTCTAATGATGATGATGATGTTGTTGAAATTGTATTATTGGTTATGATATTAGATTAAGCAAAACTATGGTGTGCAAATTGTTCGGTTAGATAATGTATAATTACAATTATTCAGTTTTCATTGCTAGATTTCTCTCAAATTGATGATATAACAATTTTTGTTGGTAAAATAAGATTATATCAGCGACCTATAAGGTTAACATTATTGGTACCTTTTTCTATTAATTTAATAACAAGTAAAAACCAATATAAATCAACTTCACAAACCTTTTTTCATAAAAATCGGTCATTTCCATGAGCCTGTATCCTATAGGCATGAACTTACAAACAAAATGGTCACTTTAGCGCGATGACGTCATCGTGTTACGCTATATAACGTAACGTGATGATGTCATCGCGACCCGCGCGAGGAACATAAATAGAGCAATCAGTTACAGAGTAGCCGCGAAAGCATTCGGCGCACTCTGCTATGTAACCTGAATCTGAAAAAGAGGACTTTGAGAGGAGAAACCAGATATAATACTAAGGTGAGGAATCTTCAATTAACAAATAGCCTAAAAAGACTATAAAGTGGTTATTGAAAAGAACTCCATGAGCCAAATATTTGTTGAATATAAATTTAACTAGTTAAAGTAAACAAGACCTTCTCTATCCCCCACAGAATCTAAAAAGATTAGACAGCAGAGGGCTGTAATATGGTATAAATTACTTAAAACAAGGAGTAAAGAGAAAGTTATTTCACAAACAAAGGATATTGGAACAAGAATACGTTTTTTTTTTTTTTGGTGAGTATAAAACAATAATCATTGAATTAATAATTTCACAAAGCAAATTATGAAGTCACAAATTAAGTAGCAATGGTCCTCCATTTTTTAATTTCCTTTTCTAATGTGTACCATTGCAAAATGTGATGGGGAAATACGTTTAGAGAGTATTTGAGAGTAATTGGGAATTGAAAGATACTATATGGAAAATTGAAACATAAATCCTAAGGATATGCTTGCATGTAAAGTTAACATGTCTAGTTTAAAATAAATGGAACTATGGAATTACAGATCTGACTATTTGGAATCATTAATTTGTTGAACCTTACTCTTTATTTTCATCAATACTCACCGAAAAAAACCCAATACAAGTGGTTGGCGCATTAGAGTATAATTATAACTCTTATCGCTTTTTCAGTTTTTCATTCAGGGGGTGGCGATGTTTTATAAGCTGGCCAAAAAGTGTTCTTCCTATGGGTTGAGCAATTTGACCATAACTACACGGCCGCTACCGCAGGCCGTGGAAAATATATATATGAAAAATGGCTACCCATAAGGTTGAGTATTTATTATGTCTGCTCTTAGGACAGTCATTAGGTGACATGTTCCTTTCTCGATCAGAGGTTGATATATATATTTAAATAATTGCATTGTGCTGTGTGCAGTCTGGGGACGGCCTAGTATACCGATTATAGTTTCAATTCCAAATGTTGGGTTTAGTAAATCTTCTGCCTCGGTGGAGTAGCTGACCACAGTAGTTAAAATAAATAAATACATAAATGAATAAAATGACTCGTACAATGAACTAAAAATGCCTGTGGCCTGAGAACTGGCTTAAAACGGGAAACTGTCCTCTTGTTGGCTTCCTGTTTAGAAAGCCATGTTTAACCCCTGTAGACCAAGGGTCCTCGGGGGTGAACCAGGAAAAATACACAAGTCATCCAAAAGAAGTATACACCATGCAAGAAAAACCCACCGCTTTATTGAACAGTCGACTGGGAGAACAATCAGCTCTGTGGACCTAAATTGTTAATACATTTTCAACTCCTCCCAGAGGGGCTACAATATTTATGCAAGAAGATCACTTATTAGTCAAATCGTTAACATTTTGGGGATGGGCTAATACATAATTGGTAGGTTGTTATGGGACCCCTTCACAATTTTATACATTACATGTTCTGATTGTATAAAAACATTTCCTGGAACACCAACCCTTCATGATCTTCAAGTGCGCCTCCTCTCAATAACCTTTTCTGTTGACCTGCAGAATCACTGGTGTGCCTGTGGTTGGCATCCAGTAATAAATCGCTGATAGTGGATTGGACCGCTCCATTGTAGTCTGCCTGAGCCACAGCATCCCACTGAATCTCTCAAATGGAATTGTGCGGGAACAGCAACCAGGTCAGGGGCATTGTTACAGCCTCTGAGACACCATATCCCAGTCTCCTGATTGGTTCCCTTCTTCCCTTGGCTCCCTGCACTTGTTTGCTCCCCATCTCCTCTCTTGCATCATGCCAACTCTAGGTACAATAAACTGTGCAGGACACCGTTGCTGAAACAGAATTTCTCCTATTTAATTCTCTTTTGGACACTGTGTTCACTGCCTGGGCCCTTGGTGTACCTAGCACAGCATCCATCGTGTGGGGCTTCACCTGGCGTTCGGCTGCCGTTCTCTTCCCATGAGAAACCTTTCCTTTTGCAACAATTAATTTGATACTGTCGGCTTCTTGGTGTCTCACCCTTGGGAAGCTGATCTGGCGTTTTTGCAAGTGTCAGCAAAACCTCACAATTCTGCTGTGACTTTTCAGTCAACTGGTGATGGCTTCTGTCTGGTCTGCCCTGGGCCTACTAAACTATGGCCAAACTATTGTTCATTAATATACCTAACCCTTTCTAAGTTACTCCTAACACTACCTCTCCCTGCCTGAATACAATAATCTGTGTACATAATAAAACATAAAAACATCCACACCGCTCCACATATACTAATAAAAAGTTAAAAACACATGTTTACACATACACCAATAGCGTGCCCCTAAAAGATGTGTGGCAGTTAAGCAATGAGTTGTCACACTGCAGCAGCCGGTGTGTGGTGCTGGCTGTACATGTATAAATACTGAGCATGGCTAATTCTATCACAGCCATTAATTGTAATGCAGTTTTATACACCATGTAGTCTCGTAAACATTTGTATGGTCTATTACTTTTGTCTTAAATTGCTCCAAGTTGATGACAACAGGCCAGTAGCATGCTTTACACGTGGCAACTGTTTTTGGGCAGAATATTACAAAATCAGTTGTCAGCTAATTCTGCGCTTCTTCCTCTAGCAAGTTCGAAATCATTTGTATTTTGGATGCATAAACACAATGTCTGTTCTGTTGTCTAGAAGTTCTGCTAAAATCACGTCCGCGGACACCAGGTTGCGCAAGCAAAGACATGAATGAAATAAAGATAGAATGTTGGCCCTGTTTAGGACAACATTCATATTGGAAGAAACAATGATTTCCAAGCCCATCCAGAACGCAAACTGTGTTTTTATTAGAGGAAGTGTTGGTATCGCCAACTTTTGAGCTAGTGTCTGCTAGAGGTGGACTAGCTTTGGCTGTATATGGTTAGGCATAGATCTTGTGGATTCCTTCTCTATTCGAACAGTCTGTGTTTGAATAGGGCATTGTTTTCTTTGATTCACAGGAACTAAGGAGTCATGCACATTACCCCCTCAATTGTGTTTCTCTTTGCTACGGGAGTCTTCAGCCTGCTGATTGTCAAAGTAATCAGCAATATGTACCCGGGAATTCTTGTTTTTTTTTAGTCTGCTTTAGATTGGATTTAATTTCTTAGAATCTGAGGGCTCTACATCGAACAGTTAAGCTTCTCACTCACATGTTTGGCTGGAAATCGCCGTCCCAGTTGATAGATCGTCATTAGCATTTTGGACTGTTTTTCACTTACCTTAAAAACTTCCTTGAGTATTTCTTGTTCCTTGCTGTGGGTATTTTGATTTTTGGTGTTTATCTCCTAATCGATTTTGGTGTGCTTCGGTTTCTTCCGTTGCATTCTCCACAGGGTGGGGGGGGGGGGCAGGAGGGGAGTGGCTCATTCTTAAGTGCTATCACTTACTGTATCTCGTGAGAGGATGAGGGAGATAAGTTGTAGATTATCAATAACTTGATGCTCAAGAGAGGGTAAGTGAGTTAAATTGGTTTTCAGGGTGTTGTCAAGAACCTGAATATTGACCAGACAATCGGCAACATCACTACTCGCTGAACCCTTAAAATGAGACTAGTAGCTACGTCCATAGGCAGAGATCGTTCACTTCTCCAGCATTGGATTTTTCATGGATTCATATGCTGTGAATATTCCCCGTCAGGCTGGGAATCCACGGTTAATGTGACTTAGTAATTCTCCTATGGAAAAACAACACCTTGAGTGTCCCATAGTCGTGGATGCTTTTGGTCCCCACCAATGGGACGTCGAGTGTATAGCTCCGCCCCAGCAGCTTCCCCCTCAGATTTAAACAGTCTTCCGAACTGTTGGGATTTCTCATGTTTCTCACCTGAGAGAAAATTATGTTTTAAAGAAAATTAACATTTCTTTAAATTCCTCCATCCGTAGCAACCGACCTCCGTTCACACCGTTCCAATTACAACCATGGAATCTTCAGGACCAAAGAAGTCCTTATTTAGGCTGTGACACTTGCAGGCAAAAAAATGTATGAGGGAACAAGTGTCTTGACTGTCTCTACCCCAACCATTCCGTGGACGGATGTAACATCTGGCAGGGTTTCTCACAAAAATCCCTAGGCGACGGTTCCTGTCCTTAAATCTGTTGGCTCAATGAAGGAGCCTATTTGGCATCAGAAGTGGGGTCGTCATGGAGTGGGTGAGCAACAACCCTCTCTGACAAGAGGTCACCATCACAACGGAGGTCCAGGTCTCAGGTGCCGGTGGTGAAAAAAATGGGTGAGGCAAAATCGTCAGTCACAATAAGGCCAAACATTCTTTCCCTGTCAGAAAACCACCAGCTAGTGATGAAGGGTCCCATACTGGGTCTAAACACTCATCCAAGCCACCGTTGACGAAGGCACCATCGGAGAAACGCGCTCTCCAGTCATCAAAACCCACATCTGACCCGTTCAGGAGATTGCCGTCGATGGACAAACACAGAGCCAAATCTGCTACGAAAACCTCCTCTTCGTCTTCGATGGAAAAAAAACTCTACTCGTCATTGGAATCTCTAAGATCATCCTCCGGCCATGAATCGCCATCGAGACACCTATTGACCAAATCGTTGTTGAAGTCCACTCAGACGACAGTGCCATCGACCAGGACCTCGACGAAGACCATTTCGTCAGGGGCAACGGCTCCCCCCTCATCAACCACCTCGGCGACAACCAAAAAGCATAAATCGCCGGTAGAAAAGCCTCCTCACCCATCAACACCACTACGATAGACTTCGGAATTACCTATGCAGGGCAGTATATTGTCCTCCCAAAGGTATTTTGAACTTAGCCCACGGTAGAGCACGACCAGGCTCCCCTGGGAATGTCTCCCATAGATTACCCAGATATCATGCTAGAAGACCTTTTGCAGCATGACCTTACATCAGATTTTGAGCCTCCGCCAGAGGAATATCCAATTGACTCTGATCCTGAAGAAGGAACTTCCCTTCTATGCAAGCAGGAAAACGCACCTCTAAGGTTTCAGACACCTGCTGTACCATCAACATCTGCTGGAATGGGCGGTATGCACCCACAATACCCCTGTATAAACCCGCAAACCTTGCTTTCCCATGCAAGTGCTTACAACACCAGTCACTTTTGGGGCAGCTTGATGCCAGGCTTTCACTCACTAAGGCACAGACAATTTGGCCACACAGAGAAGATCAATTATTCTGCAACATCAAAGGGACCCAACCCATCCCTGTAGAGACCAGGGCATATTCCCTAGGATTCAAACACCTCCTAACCTCCACGAGGATTTAGTCCACGTAGAAGAGGGCAAGTGGAGGGGGAATTGGTTGACACAGACCAGGACACTGCTCCGAGGGATACAAGCTCCACCACCTCGTCGTCTCCACACAGAGCCGACACGTGGGACACAGATGATCCTGACCAAGACGCGCAGGGTAGCCCGGCTCAACGTTCACCGCCAGATGTCATTGGGGCTTTTCACTCCATGATGTCTAAAGCATGCCAGGAGTTTGGTTTGATTCCAGAAAAGGAGAAGGACTGTTTCCTCTTCGACCATATGGGTAAATGCAGGAAGGCAGTATTTGCCATAACCATTCTGGATCCCATTTGGCAGGAGGGCCTCTAGTCTGAAGCAACCTTTTATGGAGCCAACAGTTAAAGGTAGGCTGGATAAGAAGTTTAAGGCTCCAGACATAACACCAAAATGCCTCCCCTCGCAACCTGCTCCAGAGTCGATCGTATCAGCGGCAGCAAGCCGCAAACCCAGAATAAGTGCGCCACTACTCCAGACAATGAAAACAGGAAAATGGATGCCTTCGGGAGCCTGACCGCAGAGTAAAGGGTGGTGATTTTTGGTGTATCCTGCACTGTTTAGCCGCTGTTTGGCTCGGGGGATCAATAACATTGCAGTGGTCCCGAAATAGAGCCCCTCAGCCTCCTTGCTTCTCTATCGTGGTGGTGTGTCGGTGTGCAGCAGTGATTGGGCTGCATGTGTTCTGCATAAACCTCGATCTTGCCCCAAGAAAGCAGTGCCTATAGAAGGTAACTGTGGAGAGAAAATAATCCTGGAGATATTTTGAAGCATTGTTCGTGTCTTTGAAAGGTTCTATAGACTATATAGACCCTCTGTTGTATATTGTAACTATTGGAACAGTAACGCCAAGTGTGACCCAAGAAGCGTGGGTAGCAGGCGGTTTTGTTTTACATCAAAACTGTGTAGAGTGACTAAATACTGATCCGCCTCCTACGTCCTTTCCCTTGTACTCATCCAACTTGATACTTGGGTCAGATTCAGCGTAATTACACCAGCGCCTGTGTGCACTACACTGGACATTTAAAGGAGCATTAGCCCTACCCCCAAAAATAAAAAGGGGGTTTGGTCATCTACTTTTTTTGTTATTTTGTTTTGACAGTTTTGTGTTTCATCTGAGTCGAAAAAGCCCCCTTTGCAAATGAGACTTCGTAGCACCCCAACCCTGGAGAGTTCCCTTGACCAGGATGGCTCCTACCTGGATCAAATACAGGGGAAAGGGGAGGGAACTGGGCCATCTGAGCATCAAAAGAGCCCCAATATTTTTGAAAAAAAAAAACAAATCGGGGATTAACTATTCCAGCTCCACAACAGAACGTTCCTCTGACGATTCATGCCCTTGTACACACACATTCTTCACAAATAGCTGGGATAGATGATACTCACTTCATTGCGAAAAGGGTGGAAGCAGGGTTTGGAATACACCATAAAAAAAACAATTACAGAGCAGAATCCAAGATTCTTTTCTCAAGAAAAGAAATAAAAGCCTAAATGATGCAGAAGACCGTGAAGATAGTGTGACAAACTACAGATTGCACGCAAGTGAGAGAAGAAAGGGTCCTACCCCCGCATATGGACCATAGAGAAAGTACTGTTATAGAATCAAACAATCAAAAGCGTTTTTGACTACAACACAAGACCCTCAAGACAGACTTTCCGAAAGCTCACAAAGCACTCTGCAGCAAGCAAGTGAAAGCACACTGTCTGCACTAAGCTTTGTGTTAAATTCACTGGTCTCAGTATTCGAACTAATAAAAATGGAAGTGCAAGCTGGCTTCCTGTTAGAATTAACAAATGAGATACCTAAAAGTGAATCAGCAATAGTGGGCCTTAGTACTGTCATGAACACTATCCTGATTCCGGCTCTCAAGGAAACTCAACTAGAAGGGGTGAAACGAGGCCTTGACATCTCCCAAATCTGCTATCTACTTAAGGTAGCGAAAAAGGACAATGACACCACACATGAGCTTATTAAAGAACTCTTAGTGAATGCTCCACAATCATCAAACCCCAGACATACTCCTGTGAAGAGGGTTTAGACGCCAACCCCTCATTTGACGACACCCCCTTATCCAAATCAA
Source organism: Ambystoma mexicanum (assembly GCF_040938575.1). Lineage (NCBI taxonomy): Eukaryota > Metazoa > Chordata > Amphibia > Caudata > Ambystomatidae > Ambystoma > Ambystoma mexicanum. The sequence goes on from NC_090933.1 coordinate 1,303,671,080, forward strand.
TATTGGAAGAATTTCGGAGGCTAGCAAATGTGGTTGTTGACGATGATTTGGTCGTCATAGATAAACCTGTGTTGTGCGAGGGGGGGGGAACCCTCCAAGGGGCTGTTCCCACAGATGATACCTGGACATCAGCATCCTGTCGAAACTACAGAGGTAGAAGGACAAAACAGAAAAAGACAAGCAGAATCCGGTCAAGAACACCCCTCCCACAAGTAAAAAGAGTCCAGAAAAAGAAAAGACTAAAAACCAAAAAGATCACTGTGTAAAGAACACAGGAGTTAATCTGTTTCTGAAAAAACTATCATTTGCATTGGAAAGCGAGCCTGCTGTAGCTTCCGCTTCAGCTTCTGTTCCATCGGAACTCACCCAGAGCTCGGGTGAAATTCAAACAAAGGCGAACGAGCCTTCACCCAAAAAACCTGGGGGAAAGAGCCACCAAATGAGTTAAATTGCAGGCCCCAAGGAAAAGAAGTTCCAAAGATCAAGTATTGGCCTTCAAACTGACCCGCTAGATTCTTTTCCAAAGATCATAAATAATCAAAAAGATGGGAAAGGTCAAGCGAGCATCAAAAGAGCCCCAATATTTTTGAAAAAAAAAACAAATCGGGGATCAAAAAACATCCCCAGAACTGGAAACTGCAAGGGAGTCCCCAAAGATACCCATGAAACTGGCACCGATCTTATTTAAACAGACCGAGAAACCTGCGCCTCTTTCTGATATAAGTCTCCATAAACAACCTCTACAAGAAGGAGAGATGCCAGAGAAAATAATCAGTGCCAAAGATACATGTAATGGCTCGGGAAAATGCAGAGAACTGTAGATCATATGTGGAAGGAGCCCAATGGAGGAGCCAGAATTCATTATCAATAAAGAGCTGGCAGATACAAAGGTCACAGAAGTAGAAGACTATACAATAGCAAAAGTCTGGCTAAGACAGGCCTGTATCAACAAAAATAAATATATCTCACCTTAACAAAGTCTCAAATCTCTATCTCTTCGCAAGTGAAGATATTTTATATGTAAAATTTCCGCTTAAAAAAGACCACCATTTTGTGGAAATTGGTTTGAAATCATGAAGAGCAAAGCAAGCAATCCTCACAAGGACTGAACTGGGCCGGGTACGCCTCATGGTTCTCGAAGCCATGGAAGAAGATAAACCAAGAGACTCCCCAAATATGAAAAGCCGCGTGGGAAGTGAAGGCGCCAAGATAGGGGGCTCAGGTGGGGGGGGGGGGGTTTGGGGCGGGGGTCTACTTCTTGCTTTAAAAAACTCCACCGTTTAATTCATTACACCATTATGCAACATTGCTTTGGGAATCCAAGCCTGTGAAATAAAGATTAAAAAAAACATTCCACATCTTGAAGTGGTAATCATTAACATCTATTGGGATCCTGCCAGCTGAACACTCCAGCACTTTTTAGAAGAACTGGACTACGTACTTACAAAGGTGAAGACTGAGCATGAGGGAATAAATATTCTCTTAGCGGGTGATTTCAACACAGATTGTACCATCAATGATTGTGGCAAGTCCTCGCAAACGGGAAGGAAACTTTCAAGAAAAGGCCAAATGTGGCTAGATTTCCTGGCCTCATGGGATCTAGAGGATTCAAGGGAAGCCCATGGAAGGGGGAAATACCATGGTGACTTGGCGCCGGTGGAATCTCGGCATCCACCTGGATTATATATTTGTGTCACCAGAATTGTTTTGCCTTCTTTCAAGCCTTGACTTAAAACAGGAAGGAAGGAGCGATCATGCAAGGCTGGAACTTTCCTTTCCTGACCGAAAATGTTTTCACTGCATTAAGATGGAGCAAGAAATCGAGGGTCTTGAGGGGAAGCTGAGGGTGACAAAATACAAACAAGGAGGGAAAACCCTAAATAAAAAAACTAGGAGGAATCTCGAGTATGAGCTGGAGGGGAGAATCTCACCAGGAGAAATTTGGAAAATTCCTCTGGTCTATATGCCCACCAAGCAAGGTAGGCGCAATCCTGAAGCAAGATCATATTCACATCTTTAATGAAGAAACTCAAAGGGGGGAAAAAAGAGAATTTAGAGGCACCATGCTTAATTTAAAAAAAAAAAAGTGACCGGTCCACCCTCTCCTATGAGCTAAAAAAAAGCAAAGCAGTCCTATAGGAAATGGTCAAGAAATCAGAGGCACCTAAGGATGCAATAAGATGGAGAACAAATGCTGCATATTCTAAATGCAAATAAGTCCAGGAACTTCTGGGCGGTGTTGGGTCGACTAGAAACAGTTATTAACAGCTCACTTTGTAATCTAGTCCCAGAATCAAAATGGGTGGAATATCTTTCCGAAAACTTCAAATCTCAAGGGTCATCGGAACTTTGTATGGTCATGGATACCCCCTGGTCTCTTTCTTTTGATGAAAACGATATTCTTGAACTAATAGCCAAGTGTTCCACATCTAAAGCTGCAGGTCCAAATGGTTTAACCTACCAGGTTTTGAGAAACAGTCCAAAACTTTGGGCAGAGATCTTGAATCTTCTCGATAGAGAAATTCTGAAGACCCGTATATTTCCTCCTTCGTGGAAGAACGCTCTTGTCATTCCATTCTTCAAGTGGGGGGCGATCGGCTAAGCCCGGAAAACTATCGCCCCTTCGCCCTCCTTGACATTGACAACAAGCTCTTCATGCAGCTACTTCTGAGAAAGCTAACATAGTGGGTGGAGTCGAGGCAGATCTTATCATGCCATCAAACAGGGTTTAGAAAAGGATTGTCCACCAGTCTCAACTGCTTAATTCTAAATTTGGTCAGCGAAAAGACAAAGGAAAAACTGGACACACCTCTTTACGGGGCTTGGGTAGATCTATCCAAAGCTTTTGATCATGTGGATAGATCCCTGCTCTGGCGAAAATTACACAGCTGGGGGATCCCCGACTCCCTGTTAGCAATGTTTATTGACCTGCATAGAAACACCACCTTAAGACTGCGGCTGGGTGAACAAGGCCATCTGTCCGGACTAATTTAGGTCTTTAGAGGGGTAAGGCAAGGTTGCATGGGTGCACCATAGTTCTTTAACCTCTTTCTTTCAGAGCTAGGATACTTTCTGTTCTCCTCAGCTTGGCCAGTCCTGTAATAAATGGAAGGTTGTTACACTGGCTGGCCTACGCTGATGACATTGTGCTTTTGGATAGGTCTGCAGTGGGCCTTGAATGTCTCCTAGATAAGCTTGGGGAGTATGCCAATCTAAATCGGCTTACAATTAACCCCCTGAAATCCAAAATTCTAATCTTTAAACAGACAAAGAAGAAAAATGGATATGGAAATGGGTTTTTGGACGGGAAGGCGATTCCCCTGTGTCGAAGAACTCGCATATCTGGGCTACAAGATCTTCGCCTCCCCTGCTAACAATAAAGACAACAACTGCAATCATGGAGAAAGTGTTACAAACAATACCGCAAATGAAGAAGCTGAATACAAAGTATTGTAAATTCTCCATCTTACCCCTAATTAGATTTTACATGGCTAAAGCATTCCCGGTTCTACTCTATGGCTTAGAAGCAAAACCGTTATGGCATACAAACTGGAACAAACTAGAGGGCCTACTCTGGGGAAAGAAAATTG